>NC_136378.1:3730000-4450000 GCF_037039965.1 Doryrhamphus excisus | reverse complement strand
AAAAATAAAAAATAAAAAATAAAAAGAAAAATAAATAACAAAATAAATAAATAAAATAAAAAATAAAAAAATGAATTATAAATAATAAAATAATGTTAAAAAATATTTAAACTATATTAGGAAAGCAGGAAGTGAACAAATGTAACAGTTACTGATTGTAAAAGTACCAGATGGAGGGGTACAATTTAAAAAGCTTTGCTTCTTCCTACTCCTTTTGGACATGTGGAACTGTGAACTGATTATGTGATGCATTCAATTGTAATCTGATGCATGTTCAAATGAAATTAAACCATTACCATTACCATTACCATTACCAGTCTGGGAAAGTCTATTTCAAAACAGCCCGGTATGGGTATTGTCTTGGATTCCCAAAGTGGTTCCCAAAGTGGGATAGGCGTACACCCATGGATACGCTAATTATCATAGAATTGTCCATAGACAAAGCGTATTCAAGGATCAAAATATGTGTCTGCAAATCATCCACATATTGCAAGAGCACGAAACCCTTTAAATGTTGCCAAATGCTTAAACACTGATCCACTATGCAATGATTCAATGATTATCAGTTACACACTAAGCACTAAAAAACATTTATTTACCCAAAAAGCTCTGTAAAAAATACATCCAGTTGTACATACATGACATGTACAAGTACTTCATAGACCACAATATAGTACTCAATGTGGGGACAAGGTACATCTACGTGGGTGTGCAGTGGTGCTGTCTGCTCTGGGTCTTGGGTCAATCAGAGAGGTTTTAATGCATTACACACACTAATTTCATGGGGTCAAGAAGCGGTGGGCCCGAGCAGATCTGAGGTCAGTTGGGTCTTTCCTGCACCCTCCTACATACTCCACTCCTCCATTACTGAGTTCCATCATCCATTTTTTTTTAAATGGCGATTGTCCTCACTAGTGTCGCGGAGTTATGCTGGAGCCTATCACAGCTAGCTTTGGGCCCTGGACTGGTCGGCATTGATACAAAGCAGAGTGGGGGTTTGTTTACAAAAAAGCATGATGCTGAGTGAGGAGCATACTTTATTAGACCAAGTCCTGCAGAAATGTCATATTTTATGGGTGTTTTTTTTACGATAGATTGTTAGCTAGCTGGGCGGCACGGCGGTCTAGTGGTTAGTGTGCAAGCCTCACAGCGAGGAGACCAGGGTTCAATTCCACCCTCGGCCATCTCTGTGTGGAGTTTGCATGTTCTCCTCGTGCATGCATGGGTTTTCTCCGGGTACTCCGGTTTCCTCCCACATTCCAAAAACATGCTAGGTTAATTGGCGACTCCAAATTGTCCATAGGTATGAATGTGAGTGTGAATGGTTGTTTGTCTATATGTGCCCTGTGATTGGCTGGCGACCCGCCTCTCGCCCAAAGACAGCTAGGATAGGCTCCAGCACCCCCCGCGACCCTCGTGAGGAAAAGCGGTAGAAAATGAATGAATGAATGTTAGCTAGCTTTTATTATTAGTTTCTTCCTGCCAGGTTGGTCAAAAAGACCCATAATGTAGTGCCAGTTTTGGGGTTTGCCTTGGGGGAGGCCAGTCTTCAATGTGACTCGACAAAAGGTTATTCGTCCTTACGCACAAGAACGCCTCTTCCACTGGAACACACACACACACACAGAGTGCATCTGCACGCCCATATAAGGACGCCCACCAATCTGTGACATCACACATCGCCAGTGTTAGGAACGCCCTCTGAAACCGAGCGTTCAGAGCCATCCCAAACTTCTTTGAGGGCTCACTTCCAAACGCGCAAACCTTATTATCAGAAACTTTGGTATGGTTTAACACGAGTAGACAACATCTAAGTAGATTTAAAGGTCAGAAAAGTGGAAAAAGCATAATAGATCCCCTTTAAAACTTACTTCTGTACCCAAAAATGACCTTTAATTACTTTTAATATTCTAAAACTGAGTTACATACCAAACGATGACGTTTGTAAACCCGCCCCAAAGGAGGTGGTTTGATTTTGTGTCCGAGTCCGTCTGCCGTGTATGACTTCTTAGCCTACTGCTCTCCACATTTGTCATAATCACGGCAAGTTTTCTCATTAGTGGAAAGCATTAGCCATTAGCGCTTTGTGCCTCTTATCGGAACAGCACTACCACAAACACGCATGCACGCTCCCGAGTATCCAGCAGCCTCTGCAAACGAATCGAGACTACGACTACAAATAAAATTAATAACAGAATAAAGCTACTCATCTGGACTCAACCTTCTCAAGTAAGCATCGCTGACCTGACACATGGAAGTGAAGAGCTTCAGTAGTAGTCGAAGTAGTAGTACAAAGCGACCCGTTTTAATCTGGATCCATTAGCAGTATCTGTCCCTCCCCAGTTGCTGAGCTTTGTTGAGCTGTCAGGATGACCAATGATGTCACAGCGGCGCCTGATTCATGACGACGACCCTGAGATCATGTCTGATGGGAGCATCAGGCCAAATGAGCAAATGCAGCCAGCAAGCTATTATAGTCAATTTATCTAACTGGACATCTAATGGGAGCACTTCTTCCCCACTCCCAACACAGTGATGCTATCGCGCGAGCTTTGCTTAAGACTTTGACTGCTCGGCTGAGGCTATCTGGCATCGTGCAAGTTCCAAAATAGAACAGCTGTTGACCCTTGACACCTATAAAACACATATCACCCACCGGAGGCCGGTGGAATCAACTCTGCTTTATCAATGAACTGTGTATTACTGTCATAAATACTGTTATACATACTGTGTATACTTGATTTATATCATATGATGTGAAGTGTTTTCCATGTTTGCTGAATGACATCAGTTTGTGTGTTTGTGTTGCCAGGTCTCATGAGAAAAACAACTGGCTCCAAATTGTCCATTGTGCAGAAAATTGTGCATGCGTGGGTTTTTTTCTCCGGGTACTCCGGTTTCCTCCCACATTCCAAAAACATGCTAGGTTAATTAGCGACTCCAAATTGTCCATAGGTATGAATGTGAGTGTGAATGGTTGTTTGTCTATATGTGCCCTGTGATTGGCTGGCCACCAGTCCAGGGTGTACCCCGCCCTCTCGCCCGAAGACAGCTGGGATAGGCTCCAGCGACCCTCGTGAGGATAAGCGGTAAAAAAAATTAATGAATGAATGAGTTCTCCTCCTATTTTGTGTGGAAGTGGTAACTTCTTGGCTTCTTATTTTGTCTTTCCCCACCCTCGGCCATCTTTGTGTGGAGTTTGCATGTTCTACCCGTGCATGCGTGGGTTTTTTTCTCCGGGTACTCCGGTTTCCTCCCACATTCCAAAAACATGCTAGGTTAATTAGCGACTCCAAATTATCCATAGGTATGAATGTGAGTGTGAATGGTTGTTTGTCTATATGTGCCCTGTGATTGGCTGGCCACCAGTCCAGGGTGTACCCCGCCCTCTCGCCCAAAGACAGCTGGGATAGGCTCCAGCGACCCTCGTGAGGAAAAGCGGTAGAAAAAATGAATGAATTAATGAGTTCTCCTCCTATTTTGTGTGGAAGTGGTAACTTCTTGGCTTCTTATTTTGTCTTTCCCCACCCTCGGCCATCTTTGTGTGGAGTTTGCATGTTCTACCCGTGCATGCGTGGGTTTTTTTCTTCTGGTACTCTGGTTTCCTCCCACATTCCAAAAACATGCTAGGCTAATTGGCGACTTCAAATTGTCCATAGGTATGAATGTGAGTGTGAATGGTTGTTTGTCTATATGTGCCCTGTGATTGGCTGGCCACCAGTCCAGGGTGTACCCCGCCCTCTCGCCCAAAGACAGCTGGGATAGGCTCCAGCGACCCTCGTGAGGATAAGCGGTAGAAAAAATGAATGAACGAATGAGTTCTCCTCCTATTTTGTGTGGAAGTGGTAACTTCTTGGCTTCTTATTTTGTCTTTCCCCACCCTCGGCCATCTTTGTGTGGAGTTTGCATGTTCTACCCGTGCATGCGTGGGTTTTTTTCTCCGGGTACTCCGGTTTCCTCCCACATTCCAAAAACATGCTAGGTTAATTAGCGACTCCAAATTATCCATAGGTATGAATGTGAGTGTGAATGGTTGTTTGTCTATATGTGCCCTGTGATTGGCTGGCCACCAGTCCAGGGTGTACCCCGCCCTCTCGCCCAAAGACAGCTGGGATAGGCTCCAGCGACCCTCGTGAGGAAAAGCGGTAGAAAAAATGAATGAATTAATGAGTTCTCCTCCTATTTTGTGTGGAAGTGGTAACTTCTTGGCTTCTTATTTTGTCTTTCCCCACCCTCGGCCATCTTTGTGTGGAGTTTGCATGTTCTCCCCGTGCATGCGTGGGTTTTTTTCTTCGGGTACTCCGGTTTCCTCCCACATTCCAAAAACATGCTAGGTTAATTAGCGACTCCAAATTGTCCATAGGCATGAATGTGAGTGTGAATGGTTGTTTGTCTATATGTGCCCAGTGATTGGCTGGCCACCAGTCCAGGGTGTACCCCGCCCTCTCGCCCGAAGACAGCTGGGATAGGCTCCAGCACCCCCGCGACCCTCGTGAGGATAAGCGGTAGAAAATGAATGAATGAATGAATATTTGGATCCTATCGAAAATTTCCAAATTAATTTTTTTTAACATTATTAGAGCCCTATAACACCCATTTAGTCACTCCTATTATCCATTGTTTATACCACACTGTGCAACTCTTACGTTGCAGGGATACTAGCCAGCAAACAAGCTAGCAAGCTAACCTAGCTTACCACTTCCTAACACGGAATGGGATTTTTGTTTTTGCACCCAATCATGCCGGACATGACACGGCTGACTTCATGCAGTGTTAAGGCAAAGTAATGTAAGGTAGTGTCTCAGTTTTCGTGTCATTACTACCACCTAGTGACCAGAATACTAAATAGCAGTTATATTTCAATATATTTTGACTAATTATAGACCGTAGGCTAGGAGTGTGTGTGTTTGTGTTGCCAGGTCTCATGAGAAAAACAACTGGCTCAAAACAACTTCGAACTTCGGAATTTGCAAGCGACTTTGCAAAAAACAAGCTAGAAGGGGTTTCCAATCAGCGGACTTGGCAACACTGATGTGTGTGCATTTGTCTATATTAGGGCCGTATTTAAAAAGTCGTAAACAGGCTTTCTATGTTCTAACTACTATTAAATATATTTTATTTGTAAATAGAGAATCCTACTTAGGATTACGATATGATATTCACTTAGTACAATCGGGTCTAGAACAAATTTATGACAAACAAGGGACAATTGTACAGTGCTACCACTTCCACACGGAAAGGGAGGAGAACAATGTTGTGTATGGACATGCCATGGCGACATGCAGTGCGAACGTAATCTCATCGAATGTCATGTAACGTTACTGACACTGAGTTGCCAGAATACTACATATAAGTAACTAGGGCAAGCCTAGAGCACATAGCCGGGAGTATGTGTGTTTGTGTTGCCAGGTCTCATGAGAAAAACAACTGGCTCAAAACAATATCGAACTTCGGAATTGTAAATAGAGAATCCTACTTAGGATTACGATACGATAGTCACTTAGCACAATCGGGTCTAGAACAAATTTATGACAAACGAGGGACAATTGTACAGTGCTACCACTTCCACACAGAAAGGGAGGAGAACAATGTTGTGTATGGACATGCCATGGCGACATGCAGTGCGAAGGTAATCTAATCGAATGTCATGTAACGTTACTGACACCGAGTTGCCAGAATACTACTAACTAGGGCAAGCCTACAGCGTATACCCGGGAATGCCCATATAAGGAAATCTGGCTCACTGTGACATCACAGTGAACTTGTGTTAGAAAAAACTCTCTGAAACTAAACATTCTGAGCCATCCCAAACTTTTCTTAGGGCTCACTTCCAAATGAGTGAACCCAGTTTAACACAATAATACATCATTCTAACAATATTTACAGGTCAAAAAAGAGAAAACATGGGTACTTTAAAGGTTAAACTTATGCTGTGACTCTAAAAATGAACAAATGAATGAAAACTTTACAGTTAATAAAGTAGTTAAGGCCCCATCATTTTGCAGTACATGCATATACGATACATCGAGAAACAAGGGTTGCGTGTAATCTTCCATACATTGTATCTTACACAAAGGGTGTGCACGTACACACACACACACACACACTTCATAGATAAGTGTGCTCGTGGACACAGTGCAGGCAACCACTGTCATGATTCCAATGCATAAATCATAATGTTTCAGTAAAAGCAGGATTTCATTTCCCCGCCAGGGTCTTATCAGGCTAAGGAGGGACATACTACCTATCATTATGCTCATTTATCATATCTGTGAATAGGATGTGGCACCAATAAGGCTGGGACCTGGTAAAAGCAGTCACAGGACAGGATTAGATGAATAACTAGACCAACATAATAGGCTAATACCAACAGGACCATTACCAACCAATTCCTTATTTTGATTTTCTTACCATACTAAAAAACCTTCCGGTAGAACAATTACACACATTAAATGCTTTAGAGTTTGACCCTGACACTGACTAATATACAGTCGTCCATCCTTTATAGCGGTTAATTGGTTCCCGACCTAATTGTGATAAGGAATTTCTGCTATTTAGGATTAAAAAATGTATAAATTAAATATTTCCAAGAAACACCCATAAAATATGAGATTTCTGCAGGACTTGGTCTAATAAAGCATGCTCCTCACACAGCATCATGCTTTTTTGTAAACAAACCCCCACTCTGCTTTGTATCAATGCCTGGCCTTCTTGGATATGCTCTGATGTAGTGCCTTGGATTACCGTAATGATGTGTTTTTCACTGGAAATTTTTGGTATTATTTGGATTGCGTAAATCAGAGGTCTCAAACTCAATTTACTTGGGGGCCACTGGAGCTAGGGTCTGGGTGAGACTGGGCCGCATCAGGTTTTCCCCCCCAAAAAAAACAAAAAACGCATTTATTAAAAACAAAACAAAAAAAAAAAACTTCGCTTTGGTTCCAATTTTCTACAAGAAAATCTCTGATAAAACATTCCACTGTTCTCAAATATCTTACTTTTTATTTTTCTACACAAAATAAGATGAAAAATAAATAAACAAATCAAGAATAAAGAAAATCAATCAATCAGTAATAAATAATAATAAAACGGCAAATAATAAAAACTTAAGAAACCACATATAGTTGGTGGGTAGACTAATTATTGTTTTCAGATTAAAATGAACAAAGCATTATTAGAGCCCTGTAGACATGACAAAACACGACTATAGTCACATTTATACTCTTTTTATTTACAACATATTGCGCAACTGCAGGGTCTTGAGACACATGCTAACTCGCAAACTAGAGAGCTAGCGACCTAAACGGTAGCCTTCGAGTTATTTCCTTTAAACTTAAATAGCCAAAAACTTACCACTTCCACACTGACAGGGAGGATAGCGATTAACAGTTATTTAACCTTTAACATGAACATTAATCAAACGTAATCATTTTTTCTGGGTACATGATACCATACAGCATCCATATCAAACTTGCGCGGGCCGCACTAACATTAAACTTTCATATCAGGGCGGGGGCCTCAAACTAGTGTCCTGCGGGCCACATTTGGCCCACGGGCCGCGTGTTTGAGACCCCTGATTTACAACATATTGTGCAACTGCAGGGTCTCGAGACACATGCTAACTCGCAAACTAGAGAGCTAGCGACCTAAACGGTAGCCTTCGAGTTATTTCCTTTAAACTTAAATAGCCAAAAACTTACCACTTCCGCACTGACAGGGAGGATAACTATTAACAGTTATTTAACCTTTAACATGAACATTAATCAAACGTAATAATTTTTTTCTGGGTACATGATACCATACAGCATCCGTATCAAACCTGCGCAGGCCGCACTAACATTAAACTTTCATATCAAGGCGGGGGCCTCAAACTAGTGTCCTGCGGGCCGCGTGTTTGAGACCCCTGATTTACAACATATTGCGCAACTGCAAGGTCTTGAGACACATGCTAACTCACAAACTAGAGAGCTAGCAACCTAAACGGTAGCCTTGAAGTTATTTCCTTTAAACTTAAATAGCCAAAAACTTACCACTTCCGCACTGATAGGGAGGATAACGATTAACAGTTATTTAACCTTTAACATGAACATTAATCAAACGTAATCATTTTTTCTGGGTACATGATACCATACAGCATCCGTATCAAACCTGCGCAGGCCGCACTAACATTAAACTTTCATATCAAGGCAGGGGCCTCAAACTAGTGTCCCGCGGGCCGCATGTTTGAGACCCCTGATTTACAACATATTGCGCAACTGCAAGGTCTTGAGACACATGCTAACTCGCAAACTAGAGAGCTAGCGACCTAAACGGTAGCCTTCAAGTTATTTCCTTTAAACTTAAATAGCCAAAAACTTACCACTTCCACACTGACAGGGAGGATAACGATTAACAGTTATTTAACCTTTAACATGAACATGAATCAAACGTAAAAAATTTTTCTGGGTACATGATACCATACAGCATCCATATCAAACTTGCGCGGGCCGCACTAACATTAAACTTTCATATCAAGGCGGGGGCCTCAAACTAGTGTCCTGCGGGCCACATTTGGCCCACGGGCTGCATGTTTGAGACCCCTGATTTACAACATATTGCGCAACTGCAGGGTCTTGAGACACATGCTAACTCGCAAACTAGAGAGCTAGCGACCTAAACGGTAGCCTTCGAGTTATTTCCTTTAAACTTAAATAGCCAAAAACTTACCACTTCCACACTGACAGGGAGGATAACGATTAACAGTTATTTAACCTTTAACATGAACATGAATCAAACGTAATAATTTTTTCTGGGTACATGATACCATACAGCATCCATATCAAACTTGCGCGGGCCGCACTAACATTAAACTTTCATATCAAGGCGGGGGCCTCAAACTAGTATCCTGCGGGCCACATTTGGCCTGCGGGCCGTGTGTTTGAGACCCCTGATTTACAACATATTGCGCAACTGCAAGGTCTTGAGACACATGCTAACTCGCAAACTAGAGAGCTAGCGACCTAAACGGTAGCCTTCAAGTTATTTCCTTTAAACTTAAATAGCCAAAAACTTACCACTTCCGCACTGACAGGGAGGATAACTATTAACAGTTATTTAACCTTTAACATGAACATGAATCAAACGTAATCATTTTTTCTGGGTACATGATACCATACAGCATCCATATCAAACTTGCGCGGGCCGCACTAACATTAAACTTTCATATCAGGGCGGGGGCCTCAAACTAGTGTCCTGCGGGCCACATTTGGCCCGCGGGCCGCGTGTTTGAGACCCCTGATTTACAACATATTGCGCAACTGCAGGGTCTCGAGACACATGCTAACTCGCAAACTAGAGAGCTAGCGACCTAAACGGTAGCCTTCAAATTATTTCCTTTAAACTTAAATAGCCAAAAACTTACCACTTCCACACTGACAGGGAGGATAACTACTAGTGTCCTGCGGGCCACATTTGGCCCATGGGCCGCATGTTTGAGACCCCTCTCAAACACCCTCCAAATGCCCTCTCCACACTGGAACAACAACACTGAGGGACTTTTGCATCAGTGGACCACCTTTCAGGGTTTAACTCCCCTTACCCTTTCCCGTAAAAAGATTGCATTGGCTGCAGCCGTGTCAGTCAAATTGATAATCCAACGTCATTAAAATCGAGAGCGTCATTTTTCAGGTGTGTCATTTACTGTAGCGTGAGCCATTTCTGACAGTGGGTTTATTACAGTGATAAAACTAAGCTGCAGTTAACACATACAATTACCAGTGACGGCTGTAAATGAAACATGTAATTAATTTGGACTGGAATCTAATAGATTCTTTTCCATTGTCGACTTTAATCTGCCTTTTATTTAAGAAAGATCATATTCAAGAATAGGTATGGATTCGGAATGACATTCTTGAAGACAACTGGAATTACTGGGATTGGATGTGCAGTACATCGTTAAGTGTCAGCGTTTATGATGTCAATTACTACAATCCAATTATGTGACATGTGAGTTTCTCTTAATTAAGAGATTAAGAAAGTATCTATATATGTTTTCTGAAGTTGCATTGATCTTTCCATTTGAAATACAAATAGTAATTAATACATTAATGAGGCATAATGATGATATAATGAATTTTGGATAACGTTTTCTTAATTGATGATTTCATCCTGGATATTAGAAGAAAAAAAATCCTGATAGGAATATTATGGTTTTATTGAGCGACTCTGATATAAAGTATAACTACAGTCTGAAAAAATATTTCCAGTGGCCATAATTATTAATGTGATGTCTACAGAATATGCACACAATTTCTGCTTTCTGTTTAATATTAAAGTACAGGAATTGAGTAACGATTGTTATGAAAAGAAGCTGCTAAGCTATGCAGAAAATATCAATAATAAACGATAATAAGAAGCTGGCAGCAACAACACGTGTATCCGTATCGAACCGTTCAATACAGGCGTCACGGTTTGGTACAAATGGGTATCGAACAATATGTAACACAGCAGACAAGAAACATAGAAAATAGCAGATGGTACTGCAATGTTGCCTCTGTCCACTAGAGGGAGCCACTGGAGCCGGGAGCACAGAGCTCAGAGGGAGGCAGACGTCATCGCAGCGCCCCATTGAATGTATTGCGATGCAATGCTTTATAAGAAAACTTTTAAAGAATATTTGCATGTTGTATTTGTCAGGGGCGGCACGGCGGTCGAGTGGTTAGTGCGCAGACATCACAGCTAAGAGACCAGGGTTCAATTCCACCCTCGGCCATCTCTGTGTGGAGTTTGCATGTTCTCCCTGTGCATGCGTGGGTTTTCTCCGGGTACTTTGGTTTCCCCCCACTTTCCAAAAACATGCTAGGACTCCAAATTGTCCATAGGTATGAATGTGAGTGTGAATGGTTGTTTGTCTATATGTGCCCTGTGATTGGCTGGCGACCAGTCCAGGGTGTACCCTGCCTCTCGCCCGAAGACAGCTGGGATAGGCTCCAGCACCCCCGCGACCCTCGTGAGGAAAAAGCGGTAGAAAATGAATGAATGAATGAATGTTTACAGAATATGCACAATGGTACTGCATTGTTGCCTCTGTCCACTAGAGGGAGCCGGGAGCACAGAGCTCAGAGGGAGGCAGACGTCATCGCAGCGCCCCATTGAATGTATTGCGATGCAATGCTTTATAAGAAAATTTTTAAAGAATATTTGCATGTTGTATTTGTCAGGGGCGGCATGGCGGTCAAGTGGTTAGCGCGCAGATCTCACAGATAAGACCAGGGTTCAATTCCACCCTCGGCCATCTCTGTGTGGAGTTTGCTTGTTCTCCCCGTGCATGCGTGGGTTTTCTCCGGGTACTTTGGTTTGCCCCCACTTTCCAAAAACATGCTAGGTTAATTAGCGACTCCAAATTGTCCATAGGTATGAATGTGAGTGTGAATGGTTGTTTGTCTATATGTGCCCTGTGATTGGCTGGCAACCAGTCCAGGGTGTACCCCGCCTCTAGCCCGAAGACAGCTGGGATAGGCTCCAGCATCCACCGCGACCCTCGTGAGGAAAAAGCGGTAGAAAATGAATGAATGAATGAAGAGCACAGAGCTCAGAGGGAGGCAGACGTCATCGCAGCGGCCCATTTATAAGAAAACTTTTAAAGAATATTTGCATGTTGTGTTTGTCAGTTTTTGATTTTTGTTTTGTTTGTAAAGTGTTCTTAGTAAAATGTGAATCTGACTTTCTAAAGGAAATGGCCTCTGCTGGCGGGAGACGCTTTAATATTCACCAAGATAAGAGAAACGTGTTCCTCTGTGACGGACATGTGTTTAATCACTTCACTCCATTCGGGCTTAATTTCAATATAAAATTAGAAGGGGAGGTCACAGAATGTAGACTTAAGAGAATCGAATCCAGCCAAACAATGATTTGTGTATTCTTACCCAGATTTCATTCTGCTGTCGTCAGTGTTTGCAGTCACTCAACACACAGAGACAAAGAGGACGAGTGCAGCGGGGCCAAGTGCCTATTCTAAAACACACAGCAGCTTATTAACCTACACACACACACACACACACACAGCTCTGAGGCGGGCACCAGTGATATCAGGTAGGCATATATTGAGGTTACATTGAGGTTGTAATGGTGTTATTAAAGCAACAAGCCCGGCTTGAATTGAAAGGAAATCCTATTACAATAATTATAGAGGCCCAGATATCTGTAAGTGTGTTGGTGTGTGTTTGTGTGTGCATGTGTGCAAGCATGTGTGTGTGTGTTCCAGTGGAAGAGGCGTTCTTGTGCGTAAGGACGAATAACCTTTTGTCGAGTTACATATGAGACTGGCCTCCCCCAAGGCAAACCCCAAAACTGGCACTTTTTTGTCGAGTTAAAGGGGATCTATTATGCTTTTTCCACTTTTCTGACCTTTAAATCTACTTAGATGTTGTCTTCTCGTGTTAAACCATACCAACGTTTCTGATAATAAGGTTTGCGTGTTTGGAAGTGAGCCCTCAAAGGAGTTTGGGATGGCTCTGAACGCTCGGTTTCAGAGGGCGTTCCTAACACTGGCGATGTGTGATGTCACAGATTGGCGGGGTTCCTTATATGGGCGTGCAGATGCACTCTCTGTGTGTGTGTGTTCCAGTGGAAGAGGCGTTCTTGTGCGTAAGGACGAATAACCTTTTGTCGAGTTACATATGAGACTGGCCTCCCCCAAGGCAAACCCCAAAACTGGCACTACATTATGGGTCTTTTTGACCAGCGTGGCCAGAAGTAACTAATTATAAGCTAGCTAACCATCTATCGTAAAAAAAAAAAAACACCCATAAAATATGACATTTCTGCAGGACTTGGTCTAATAAAGCATGCTCCTCACACAGCATCATGCTTTTTTGTAAACAAACCCCCACTCTGCTTTGTATCAATGCCTGGCCATCTTGGATATGCTGTGACGTAGTGCCTTGGATTACCGTAATGACGTGTTTTTCATTGGAAATTTTTGGTATTGGCTGCACGGTGGTTGGGTGGTTAGCGTGCAGACCTCACAGCTAAGAGACCGGGGTTCAATTCCACTCTCGGCCATCTCTTTCGCATGTTTTCCCCGTGCATGCGTGGGTTTTCTACGGGTATTCCGGTTTCCTGCCACATTCATACCATTCATTAATGGTAATTAATTAATTAATTAAGTGATTAATTAACCTATGCTAGGTTAATTGGCGACTCCAAATTGTCCATAGGTATGAATGTGAGTGTGAATGGTTGTTTGTCTATATGTGCCCTGTGATTGGCTGGCCACCAGTCCAGGGTGTACCCCGCCTCTCGCCCGAAGACAGCTGGGATAGGCTCCAGCACCCCCCTTGTGAGGATAAGCGGTAGAAAATGAATGAATGAATGAATTTTTTTGGTATTATTTGGATTGTGTAAATTGTTTTGACAAATCATGTCAACAACTTCAGTGTTGTGGACTTCAAGACTATAACGAAAATTGTCAACCTTTGCAAGACTAAAATGGACGCCAACAGCATCGACAAGAACTTGAACAAGACTGGAACGGATTAAAGACCATCTGAATGATTGTAGACCTGCACAAGACTGGAATGGACAACAAGAGCAGAAAGAAGTAAATTGTTGTGAAAGCTAGCATGATTAGCGCAATCATCACCCACTCCGTTGTGATTGCTCACACTCCGAAGAATTCCAGATACACAAGTCCGTATTTACTGAGTACAGGTAATCTCAGTAGAACTCGCTGTTAGAATATACTAAAACCGAGCGTGCTGAGCTAACCAAAACGTCTATCTGATGCTTTGGCATTGTTCAACACGAGAATACAACATTGTAACAACATTTATAGGTCAGAAAAGTTGAAAAAGCATAAAAGGTTCCTTTTAATCAACGCATCAAATCACACTCAGTAATAAGAATATAACTCTTCTCAGGCTAGTTGACACTACTACTACATCGAATATTCTGACATTACATTATAAATTGCTTTTATAAAATTGTTATTCTGAATATTTTCATGTTTGAATGGGTTGAGAAACATTAAAAGCATAATAAAAAAAACACCAGGTTGAATAGGTACTAAAAGAAAGACGTCAGAGTGCCACATAGAGACAAATATAAAGCGACAGAGAGAAATACAAATAATTGGGGTGGAGCTGAGTGGTGTGCTTGACGACCAAAATGAAGTGAAATCAATAGTGTGAGCGTCTGTCTGCAGCAGATAAGACACACACACACACAACGTTGACTATTAAAGACGACACTTTGAGATATTACACTATTAGTTATCCTTTTTAAATCAGCTATCGCGTGTCATTATTTAGCGGGTCATATGATAACGCAGTGTTTTAACCAGGAGTATATGCACTGTAGGCAGCTTATGTGTGTGTGTGTGTGTGTGTGTGTGTGTAGAATGGACTGTTATTCGTATAATAAACAAGATGAGCAGTCTCATCTTTACTACAACACTGAATAGCCACTAAATAGGACGTGGTGGCGGTGTTGGTATGGGGGTAATGGAAACAGGTGACATGGAATATCCAATTATTTGGGGGGTTTTATAGGCTGTGACAAAAGTACTTTCATTTGTTACATTTACACATTTTTTTATCATTACAATTGATCACAACTGATATATTTTATTTTATTTTATTTATTTTTTTTATTGTTTGAGTTCCTTACTCAATCCATTCCATAGTTTGATTCCACATACTGAAATGCTATGGCTTTTTAACGTAGTCCTAGGATATAAGTTTCAAATTTAGTTCTTTCCTGAGATCATATTTCTCCTCTCTTGTAGAGAAGTATTGGATGACATTTTTAGCTAATTGGTTATTTTTATTTATATTTATTTATATATATATATATATTTTTATATTATATATACAACTGATATATTTTAAAGCGCATGCAGAGCTAGTGACTGGCATCGTGTGGAGTTGATAAAAAAATATTTATTTACGGAAATTAATTTTTTTTTAAATATTGATATACTATACAGCCGTCCCTCATTTATACCAGTTAATGATAAATTAAGATTAGTGATAAGTGAATTTCTGTGAAGTACAATTCCTTATAGTTATAAATCAAATGTTTTCGTAGTTACAGCATAGAAAACCTGTTTACAGTATTCTAAATACGTTTTTTAATATTATTAGAGCCTTCTAGATATGAACATTCCTATATAGTAACCTTTATACTCATTACCTAATATTACAGTAAGAGCAAATAAGACATAAATAATACCCATGCTTGTTTTTGTTTTGCTTCAAATAGGAAACAGGAAAGCATCAAAACAGTTCAAAACTCGAGTAACAATTGCAGAACTTTTGCCATGCACGTCCTTTATAGCCAACAACAAAGGAAAAATATATATATATTCGCAAGTTGTTTTACTTATTTTCCACAAATGCAACATCTGAAATCCTGAATGTTTGTCATGACAGAACATCCAGACCAAAAGATGCACAAGTTGTTTTTGTGTGTGTGTTATTCAGTTATTCTTTGAATTCCATGTCATGTCCTAATGCAAGCTGTGTTTAATTTTATTTGTACAATATGTCGCCGGCCAATGAAAAATGAGCCGCGCACATGGCCCCCGGGGCAGACTTTGGACACCCGGGCAGTAAATCATTGTTACACATGAAGGTTGTAGGCGTAATGAAAGCCTCTTTTCCTCGCTGCAGTCGCCATTATGAGATTAGGCAGCTCAAGCTGCAACAGTAATTAAGATTCTTTACAGTCGGTGATTAATTCAATAAAGAGAAGGCTACGTTGAGCTCATTAACCTTAATTATAATTATTAGTCACAATCAAGACACCCACCCACCCACTCACACACACACACACACTGACATACACTTACTGAGTGTGGAGGGGGGCATACTTTTCTCATTTTTATGTGTTTGTCTGGTGTGGGAAAGGGAGGACGCTTGTAATTAAGTTACAGAAATACACGCTTATAATTGCGCTAGCATCGTGTAACATGATATTGTATGAAGTCAGTATAATAAAAATAAACATACATTCTACTGAATTTAATTAATTTGTGATTAAATAATAAATTAGTAATTAATGGTAATTAATTTCTAATTAATTAGTTATTAATTAATACAATTATTAATTAATAAAATATAATTATCATGACAATTAA
The DNA here is from genome assembly GCF_037039965.1 of Doryrhamphus excisus. Lineage (NCBI taxonomy): Eukaryota > Metazoa > Chordata > Actinopteri > Syngnathiformes > Syngnathidae > Doryrhamphus > Doryrhamphus excisus. Next base: position 4,433,883 of record NC_136378.1, on the reverse strand, counting down.
AATTATAATAGACCATTTAAATATCAAAATTAATTATATATAATATATAGCGCATTACTATATTTAACTTTATATTTTACTAATATATGCTACAAATAATATACTATATCTAATTTTATATTCATATAGAATTTCTAATTTATTTTTATTAACATATTTACATAGCAACTACATCAGAAATAAAATAAAATACAATTAAATTGAATTAAATAAAAATGAGTTTAATAGTTGGGCCGAATCTAAATGCAATAATGAATATTGGTGCTGTTTTATGATTTTTTTTCTCCACCATTAAATGTGAACAATACCCAAAGCGTTTGAAGATAAAGCCGTAAGACTCCCACGTCAAAGCTGAATGTATATCATAATGGTTACAGCTCTCTAACTGGCTAATCATATCTCATTGCTGCATTCATTATTTTGCCTAACTTTTAATTTCTTCTTCTTGGGGTTCATTGAGCAAGGCAATTACTTAGACGTGGTGACGTGTATAAGCAGAACGAGAGGAAAGATGTCCTATCACCTCTTTTTCTTCTGTGCAACAGCATAAAAGTGTGGCGCGTAGCCCTCCATCCTGTGCTTAAAAGTCACTGGAATGTTAAGATCCCAGTATTAGAATAAACACGTCATGTGTTAAATCAAAATCCAATTCTGTGCTCTATTACTTTCTGGCATAATAATGACCGCCAAGGATTAGGAATCAATATTTCACTGCGGCGGGGACATTACCGGCTTTATTCGTCGGTAATTGAGTTTTAGAGGAGAGGCCCTGGCCTGGAATCAGCATTAAAGATAAGGTGCACAAATACAACTCAAGAGAGGCAACACATCAGTTACACATCATTTAAAAAGGGCACAGCACCACTAAGTAACACTTCACACTCATTCCAACCTCATCAACCTATACTGTACGCATTCATCTAACTGATAACAACATATATTCATTTCATATTGACACCTCTTATTAGCATTTTTTGCTCTTGTGACAGCTTTTCCATAGCAGTTTAAGACTTAAAGCCCCATAATGATAACTCCCCTGCTTGTTTTCTATGAATTCATTGAGGAAATACAGCAAGAGGAGTTCATTTGGAATATTTGACACCGTGTTAAGCATTGCAATTATTAAACGGGGTAACGCTTTACTATATGGTACACAAAATTACAGTCGTTAATGAGGAACAAACCTAGCTAACCCTAACCATATTTAAGATTAAGATATTAAGATTAAGATATGCCTTTATTCGTCCCTGAGTGGGGAAATTTGTATTGCACAGCAGCAATACAAAGTACAGAGTCAGTTAAGCAGTACAAAATACCCAATATAGAAAAACAAACAATATAAACAACCCAAGTATTAACAAAATCAGCAGTTATATACAATACAGTATGTAGATAATATGAAACTAGATGAGATATATGACCAGGCATTATGGAAATACTTCACATAGAACTTAGTATATTGCATTTAGGGCCCTTAATATTGCACATGGAGGTTGATCAGATATTGCACAGTGAATGAGGTCTGGAGTAACTATATTTATTAGTTCCTCAGAAACTACTCTAAATGTATGTGTCCTAGTTCCTCGGTAACTACTCTACGCAGTAACTAGTACTGTATTGTTGTGTGCCTTATTGTAAAGTGAGGCCTCAAAAATACCTTCCAAAAATAAGCTTACGGAAATGAGGTAGTTCCTGCTGCTATTTTGGGAAGCCGTAGCCTCCAGTCACATGACACGACAAACACTACAAAATGTTCTGCATAGTTTATCTATGAATGTGCTGTAATGGCCAAAAATAAGCACTTAAGCAATAAGCTAGCTTAGATGACACGCTGCCAAAATTGTGAGAACAGCTAAAAATTGAAGTATTGGGATAGTTAATTGGCTTTTAAATGAGCTTAAATGACAAGGAATTTTAGCTTTGGGAAATTAGCTAGCTTTGTTGACATGCTAACATTTTGGGGAAGTCATTACCTAGGAAACATTGGAATGTTTAATTGGCTTTAAAATGAGCTTAAATGACAAGAAAGTAGCTTTTGGAAATGAGCTATCTTAGTTGGCACGCTAATTACCGAGGATAGTCACATGACAGCCACTCCAAAATGTCCCATAGCTTGTTTCATATGAGCTACTTGAATATCTATTATGAGAACAGATACAAATTTAAGCATTAAGATAGTTAAATGGCTTTAAAATTAGCTTATATAACAAGAAATTAGCTTTTGCAAAGGAGCTGGCTTAGTTGACATGCTAACATTTTGAAGAAGTCATTACCTGGGATAGCCACAACCACTCCAAAATGTCCCATAGCTTGTTTAATATGAACTCATTGAATAACTATTGTGATAACAGCTAAAAACTGAAGCATTGGGATAGTTAATTGGCTTTAAAATGATCTTAAATGACAAGAAAGTAGCTTTTGGAAATGAGCTAGCTTAGTTGACACGCTAATTACCGAGGATAGTCACATGACAACCACTCCAAAATGTCCTGTTGCTCGTTTCATATGAACTCATTGAATAACTATTGCGATAACAGCTAAAAATTGAAGCATTGGGATAGTTAATTGGCTTTAAAGTAAGCTTAAACGACAAGAAAGTAGCGTTTGGAAATGACCTAGCTTCGTTGACACGCTGCCATTTTGGGGAAGCCATTATCAAAGATAGTCACATGACAACCACTCCAAAATGTTCCATAGCTTGTTTCATATGAACTCATCGAATATCTATAATGAGAACAGCGAAAAATTTAAGCAGTGGTATAGTTAATTGGCTTCAAAATGAGCTTAAATAACAAGAAATTCGCTTTTGAAAATGAGCTAGCTTAGTTGACATGCTAACATTTTGAAGAAGTCATTACCTAGGATAGCCACAACCACTCCAAAATGTCCAATAGCTTGTTTCATATGAACTCTTTGAATAACTATTATGAGAACAGCTAAAAAAAAAAGTATTGGGATAGTTAATTGGCGTTAAAATTAGCTTAAATGAAGAGAAATGAAGAAATTAGCTTTTGGAAATGAGCTAGCTTAGTTGACAAGCTAATTACCTAGGATAGTCACATGACAACCACTCCAAAATGTCCAGTTCCTCGTTTCATATGAACTCATTGAATAACTATTGTGATAACAGCTAAAAATTGGGATAGTTAATTGGTTTTAAAATAAGCTTAACCACAAGAAAATAGCTTTTGGAAATGAGCTAGCTTAGTTGACAAGCTGCCATTTTGGGGAAGCCATTTAATGAGTTTAAGCAAAGTTGCACATTTAAACACAAACATTGCTGACAGAAACACGAGTTAAACAAATAACTAGTGACTTAATAAAAGTGTGTTAACTAGTAGTGGGCCGTTTAGTTGAGAAACGAAGGACTCAAATGTGCTGACAGTAGCGCCATGGTGAATGATGATGATGATGATGGCGGTGGTAGTGGGTGGTGACAGGAGTTCTTCCCGCCCCTTCTTCTTCTTCTTCTTCTTCTTCTGGTTCTTCTTCTTCTTGTAGTAAAATGTGTTGGAGCAAAAGGCGGTGACAAGGTGATGGATCTGGACGCGGAATGAAGACACGGATGAAGAGGACAAGGACACACAGGCTGGCCGGAAAGCTGCGAGGTACAATTCCCGCCGCCGTATTCCATGGAAGTCATTTTGGAAGGCTTTTTATCTATGGGAGTGTTAACATGGCGGAGGTTAGCGCTCACTAACTTTTGAACGTTGAAAGAGTTTTCATGTGGACGTTAAGTCCTCCGCGTCCTCAGAGGAGTCCCGTCATGGACAGTGACGTAGCGGCACACACCGGGACAGTCTCCACGTGCACGGCCATGGACACGGAAGAGCACGTACACGCTTTCGGCGAGGACACGGTCCCACACATGGACAGCCTGGACACTTTGGACACTTTGAACCGAGCGGCTCCTCCTGGAGACAAAGTCATCTTCTCCAGCGCGTCCGGGATTAGAGACCGAGAAGCGGAGAACCACTTGGAACCCCCACCCACCAACCCGGTCTTGGTACCACCGCTGCAGGTACGTCCCGCCTTATCACGCTGGATAATACACCAGGATACTCATAATAATCATGTTTGTCACGTGTTTCCACGTGCACACTTGTAATATATCATACATAATCGCCAATAATAATAATTGCATGAAATGTCACAACTGCAGTGTATGCAAATTCGATAATAATAATACTATAATAATGTTTGCAGTATATATACAATAATAACTATAATTATATAGATATTAAATGTCACGTGCACAATTAAAAAATGTACAATAAAAAAATAACAGAATAAAATAGTTCACCAGCGAAGTAGCTAGGATAGTAATATTTGTGTTTCTAATAAATGTAATTATAATAATTATATTTTTACATTGACTCCAGCATGTCTGCGACGCAATACAAATATGTACATACCTTCATATTTTCACCCTAAATAAAAAAAAACACGCCTGCAATACTTCATGTATAATAGTATTTCATCCTTCATTAAAAGTCAGAAGTACAACAACGAAATAATAAACATAAATATGAATCCAGCTTCATTACAATAATGAATGATGTTGTTACTTTTACAGAATAAGAATACATTAAGCGTGATACAATAAATCAATGTATGCATTATCCTACCTGAGAGCAATTATTAAAGTGCAGTAGTGAGTGTACTATTTATGAATATTGATATATACACATATAGAATAATAAATAGAACAATCAAACAATAACATAACTGGAATAATATACTAATACATAAAAACATGGTTAATAATAATTTAAAAAAGGATATTGTTTCATATGGTCCTTAATGATCATGTAGTTCCTGTTGGAAGTCAAAGTACTACTATACTATACTACATACTATATATGCAGATCTGGACACATATACTTTATAATTTACAATACTGTTCATACATTTTATTTTACTATCTATTACAATTATGTATTTTTAATTATGTATATCCACAGCTACTATATTGTTTTCTGCACATATAAAAATAATTTGTCCATTTCCTGAATGCAGGGGTGTCCAAAGTGCGGTAAGGGGCCATAGATGCAACTAATACAATTAAATAACCAAAACAGCACAAATACAAAAACAAAAAGGTGTAAAGTAATCACAGAAACTGTAGTAGTAGTACTAATAATTACCACCTATGATACATAGTTGTTTATAAATATATAAAATAATCGGTTTATATAAAAAAAGAAAGGATATGGGTATTTTTTTTTTAATTTTTCACTGAGTGTAAGAGGCTAAAATCATAAACGTTATTGACGAATTGTATTGTTGACAACAATAAAACTTGTTAGTATTAAGTGCAGCAGTTTTGCTGTTTTTTTTCGTGTATAATTTAAATTTTAAGTAAAAAACAGCGGCGCGGATAAGAAACCAATTGCGAGCCGTATAGGCTTACATCTTTCAGAACCATGATCATGAAGTAAGTATATGAATAATAATAATAATAATAATAATAATAATACGTCAAACAAGCAGCCATTCGTACAGCTTTATCTAAAAAAAAATAGTTTGGTCAAGGTTGTTATTTTTTAATGAAAAGTCTTTTCTAGGGTCCTGCCGGTCACCGGACTACCTCATTCTCAGTACTGGACATTCTGGACCCGAACAAGTTCACCAGTCGGCGACACGACAACCACCGCGGTGAACAAGGCCGAGAGAACCGGAGAGGATCCACGGGAGGATCCACCGGAGGATCCACGGGAGGATCCACGGGAGGATGCGATGCGGGCCTGGAGTCCAATAGTGACTCTTATTCACGTGATTACCACAGTAGTAAGTCCCATTTATTTTATCATTACATTTATATTCCACCATTATTATCATCTTTTTCGTTTAACACTATTATATCATATATTATTATTATTAGAAAACATATTATTTATATCATATTATGGGATTATTTAAAAAAACAAACCGGATATGTCTATAAGATTATAAAATGTTTGAGTTGACATAACTAATATTAAATAGTCATGTTACATACAATAATTTATATTTTATAATTTATATTTACTGAGGCATTTACCGATTACAGATAATCATTCATCTTTTTAATTTCTCATCCGTTTTGTCGTTTAAGGCCTTTAACAAAAAATGACAATAATTTGTAATAAAACGTATAAATATGTGAAAATAGTCTATTGTATGGATTTTTTTTTTAGCCAATTCATTTTTTAAAAGGATTGAACAGTCTGCAAGTGATCAAAATGTGTTGTGTTAATTCAAGTCAACCAAAGACTGAACTGGAAACCATAAGATAATAAATACAAGGAAAATAAGTAATGCTAATAATAAATACACGTACAATTATCCATATATGAAAACATATATTACATAAATACAGCAAAAATTGTGAAAAAAAAAATAATTTGGCTACACTTGTGACCTAAAAAGAACACAATGAGGTAAGGCGGTGGTGTCTAAGATGCGGCACCGGGGCCGTTCGTGGCCCACAGCTTGTTTTTTTTTTTTTAATCGGCCAACTTTAAATACTACAATTAAACATGAAAACAAACAAATAAACAACCACACCTACACCTTTTTCTCGGTTCAGGCATTCTCGGTACGGTCCATCGTTTATCTCTCTACAGCTACAACAAACAACAAACTGTTGCTCTAAAATGACGCCTGCGACCCACAATGCATTGTGCAATCACGTGCAAGTATCGCAAGATTTCGATCCAAGATGGCCACATACACAAACCGGACGGTATTTTGGACGTGGGTGATTTTAGATGTTAACCGAAAAAACACGCTAACCAGAGTGGATGTTAACCAAGGTATCACTGTATTTTATTGTGAGATTTGCAAAAATATTAATGTCACACAATTTTAGCGATTTTTACTTAAGAAAATGTCAAAACTATTGAACTCATAAACAAAATATATTTATATGATCATATTTAAAATACTGCAAGTATGTGTAGTTATGTGTATTGATATTGATTAGTTACCAGTTACCATAGCAACACAAACACAACTAGCAGTATGGGCATCCTGTACTATCAGAAAATGAATCAGGTTGGCCGTGGGAAGTACTTCTCATGGATATTTACTGCTTCCAAAAGATAAAGGGATTCAATATGAAAGATAGCCATAAACCATATTTATTATGAATGTAATTGTTATGGTATTGTGTAAATCATATACTCGCTATCATATAATTTATGTTGCACTGCAATATTATCAGATGTACTAGGTTTCTTCTCCCTCTGTAGTGTTCGAAAAACAAGAAATACTAGTTCATAAAATGTAAAAAAAATAAATCAACACTAATTGAGAAAAATATGAAACAACAAATGCATTATTTCCAGACTTTCGTGGTCCAATTAAACAATATAGCGGGGCGAATCTGGGCCCCGAGGCCTCGAGTTTGAGACCTGTGCTATTGATCGTGCTTGTATAGTGCAATCCATTTCTTCCCTTGGAAACTGAAAATTGAATCCGTGCTGAAGATTAGGAGTGATGCAGGGCGTACACACTAATGCATGATGATGCTGTTTGATACCGCAGCCTAAAGATGATAACATGTCATCAATAAACCTTAATTACTACACAGTATATAAATACATAGTACTGTATACTAGTATATCTAATCTTTATGGTCTTGTTGCAGAAAACTTTGGCTATAGAAGTCCAGACGAGGATGGCTACAATGAAGCTGGTACCCCAGAATCGGACGTACCAGATGGTCCCTACAGCAGCGAGGAGAGCAGTTCAGCGATACACTTTAGTGGGGATCGAGATGCGGGCCAGCAAAGCCCCCGGGACCCCACCAAAGACTCCAAAAGCCCCAGAAGAGGCCCTGCAGGCCAAATCATCAGCGTGCAGCCCAACGGGGGCCACGGTCCACAAGGAAAACCCAAAAGGAAACGCTCAGGCACAGACTCCAAGTCGGGCAAACCCCGCAGAGCACGTACCGCCTTCACTTATGAGCAGCTGGTGGCGCTAGAGAACAAGTTCAAATCCACGCGATACTTGTCTGTATGCGAGCGGCTTAACCTGGCGCTGTCCCTCTCCCTGACTGAGACCCAGGTTAAGATCTGGTTCCAGAACCGCCGCACCAAGTGGAAGAAACAGAACCCGGGGGCGGACACTTCGGCTCCCACCAGCGCGGGAGGCACAGCGGGCGCCGGTGGGAGCATAGGCGGCGCTCTGGGCAGCCTCAGCCCGCTAAGCCCGTCCCCTCCAATCAGCGGGCATCTGGCCATGCACACGGGATACACCCCCGCCCACCATCACCCCTCCGCAGGCAGCCTGGTCCAGCTCCCCTTCCTCACCAGCAGCCATGTTCTGTCTCCATTCATGCTGGGAACACAGAGCTACGCTGCACCTGCCTTCTACAGCTCACACCTGTAGACGCACGTGCACGTCCACTGAGCCAAGTGACTGATGTGTTTCAGCGTAGCAATGAACTGGTTTTTACAGATAAAGCTTTAATTTGGACTGAATGTGAATAGACTGTACATAATTGGATGGCTCTTTAAAGTCAGAGCAAATATTTCTCATGTCTGTCCATCAAGTATCTGTACGGAAACGTCAATGTTAGATATGACTAACGGAATGATCTATTTAGAAGTACCGTGTTTTTCTCTTTTTCAATTTGTTGACAGGAATTCATGTGTCAACCAATCCTCCGCTAAAATTACATCTTTGATAATAAATCATTACACAAAATTCAGTGTCTTTTTTAAATATAACCTTCTAAAACCACAGGACAAGTAACGCCTTTGTTGTTTATTGTTATTGGTATTCGCAAAAGAGCGTCGGGCAAAAGTATGAGTATCTCATAGTATTTGCATTTGACAAGAAGGGAGATTTTTTGGGGGAAAAAAACCTGCCTGCCCACTGCTAGTGCGCTACATTGTCCTTGGAGACTGCCACCATTGTCACCTGCAGTACCGGAGAAGATTTAGCATGCTAGCAATGCTAACATGCTAACACCTAGCATCAGAATAATCAGGCTAAATGTCTTTTTTGTGTGTCACCTGCAGTACCGGAGAAGATTTAGCATGCTAGCAATGCTAACATGCTAACACCTAGCATCAGAATAATCAGGCTAAATGTCTTTTTTGTGTGTCACCTGCAGTACCGGAGAAGATTTAGCATGCTAGCAACACTAACATGCTAACACCTAGCATCAGAATAATTAGGCTAAATGTCTTTTTTGTGTGTCACCTGCAGTACCGGAGAAGATTTAGCATGCTAGCAATGCTAACATGCTAACACCTAGCATCAAAATAATTAGGCTAAATGTCTTTTTTGTGTGTCACCTGCAGTACCGGAGAAGATTTAGCATGCTAGCAACGCTAACATGCTAACACCTAGCATCAGAATAATTAGACTAAATGTCTTTTTTGTGTGTCACCTGCAGTACCGGAGAAGATTTAGCATGCTAGCAATGCTAACATGCTAACACCTAGCATCAGAATAATCAGGCTAAATGTCTTTTTTGTGTGTCACCTGCAGTACCGGAGAAGATTTAGCATGCTAGCAATGCTAACATGCTAACACCTAGCATCAGAATAATCAGGCTAAATGTCTTTTTTGTGTGTCACCTGCAGTACCGGAGAAGATTTAGCATGCTAGCAACACTAACATGCTAACACCTAGCATCAGAATAATTAGGCTAAATGTCTTTTTTGTGTGTCACCTGCAGTACCGGAGAAGATTTAGCATGCTAGCAATGCTAACATGCTAACACCTAGCATCAAAATAATTAGGCTAAATGTCTTTTTTGTGTGTCACCTGCAGTACCGGAGAAGATTTAGCATGCTAGCAACGCTAACATGCTAACACCTAGCATCAGAATAATTAGACTAAATGTCTTTTTTGTGTGTCACCTGCAGTACCGGAGAAGATTTAGCATGCTAGCAACGCTAACATGCTAACACCTAGCATCAGAATAATTAGGCTAAATGTCTTTTTTGTGTGTCACCTGCAGTACCGGAGAAGATTTAGCATGCTAGCAACGCTAACATGCTAACACCTAGCATCAGAATAATTAGGCTAAATGTCTTTTTTGTGTGTCACCTGCAGTACCGGAGAAGATTTAGCATGCTAGCAACGCTAACATGCTAACACCTAGCATCAGAATAATTAGGCTAAATGTCTTTTTTGTGTGTCACCTGCAGTACCGGAGAAGATTTAGCATGCTAGCAACGCTAACATGCTAACACCTAGCATCAGAATAATTAGGCTAAATGTCTTTTTTGTGTGTCACCTGCAGTACCGGAGAAGATTTAGCATGCTAGCAACGCTAACATGCTAACACCTGGCATCAGAATAATTAGGCTAAATGTCTTTTTTGTGTGTCACCTGCAGTACCGGAGAAGATTTAGCATGCTAGCAATGCTAACATGCTAACATCTAGCATCAAAATAATTAGGCTAAATGTCTTTTTTGTGTGTCACCTGCAGTACCGGAGAAGATTTAGCATGCTAGCAATGCTAACATGCTAACACCTAGCATCAGAATAATTAGGCTAAATGTCTTTTTTGTGTGTCACCTGCAGTACCAGAGAAGATTTAGCATGCTAGCAACGCTAACATGCTAACACCTAGCATCAGAATAATTAGGCTAAATGTCTTTTTTGTGTGTCACCTGCAGTACCGGAGAAGATTTAGCGCTAACACCTAGCATCAGAATAATCAGGCTAAATGTCTTTTTTGTGTGTCACCTGCAGTACCGGAGAAGATTTAGCATGCTAGCAACGCTAACATGCTAACACCTAGCATCAGAATAATCAGGCTAAATGTCTTTTTTGTGTGTCACCTGCAGTACCGGAGAAGATTTAGTATGCTAGCAATGCTAACATGCTAACACCTAGCATCAAAATAATTAGGCTAAATGTCTTTTTTGTGTGCCTGGAACCCAACGGTGATGCGGCTCACCACCAAAATTTAATCAGTTCTTCCGCATCCCATTTCTGACAATTCCTGAAAATGTCATCCAAATCCATTCGGAAATTTTCAAAAATACAGAAATACAATTTTATGTGATTTATATATAAAATACACAAACATAATAGCACAACAACCATTGCCTTCATGCAACCAAATGAAGAATGAAAACAATGTAGAATATTTGTTTTCCATTCTTTGCACACACATTGGAAATTATATTTAAGACTTCTGTGAAGTTGATTTTCAATAAATATGTCATAACAGATCCAAAAGATAGCAAATGTAAAAATAAAAACTGCAATCGGTGACCATGCCGTCATGTCAAAAGTGCAGATTCGAGTCTTTAAATGGTGTAAATCAGTCCAACCCCTTTTTATGATCAGTTCATATTCACCGTCATGTAGTCTTTGTGCCGTTTGAGTGTTTGATAAAATCTGATCTTTTTATGAAGTCATTCACATTACTTTTGGCTATGGCAGTTTGTGGGGAACTTACTTCCACGTCTGTTTTTAGACACTGTGGGTGAGGAGGCGGAAGCCAGCAGCGATGGGACATTGATGTGAGTTCAATCACTTTGATCTTCTTTTCCGCCATGAACCGTTTTCTGCTCCACCGTCCACCATTTTATCTTAGCGCCTGTCTATTTTGAGGACAAATTGTGACAATATTATATATCCATATATACAGATACATATCGAAACTACAGTACTGTCCTCTCTCGCCACATCACGGCTAGATGTCCACAGCAAGAACCGTAAAGGTCAATTGAGAGCGTAGTTGAACTGGTTGGAAAACTTTTCATGTTTCCTGCTGTCCACTTTATTCATGGTCTGAGCTACTCGCCGCATGGAACTCCTGCCGGGGATCAAAAGCACAGCTTCATATAATGAAAATAAATATATGAAAGTCCATGTCATTATGTACAGTGGAACCTTGGTTAGCATCAATTTGTTCCAGAAGGTTAGACTCTAACCAAAACGGACAGTAACCGAATCAATTTGTGAAAACAATTTTTTTTTTCAATTTTTTGAAAACTGAATCCTACGAAATCCAGGCTACGCATAAACTGTTCCATTGTAATTATAGCAGAAGAAAAAAAAGAACCTACTTGTTGAATACTCGACTCTCCAGCCGAGACCGTGATGTGTTGGCACTTTGTTTGAGGTTGCTGAGGTTGGGGTACTTAGTCTTCTTTTTCCTTTTCCCCTTTTTGTCCAACTTGTCAGAACCAAGGTTTTCTCCTGTTTGTATCTCGATGTCCCGAGCGAGCTCTGCATCGTGCCAGTCTGTAATGTACAACAAAACATCACATGAACATCCTGATTGGCCGAAAAGAACTATCCTAAAGATGTCACTGCATCAATACCTTGACATACAGTGTGGAAAATTCAAACTTCTCCACCTGACTGCACTCAAACTATGTCATGTTGTACATTTGATGATTTTATTAAGAAATTATGAAATAATAAAAAAAAACTGTATGTGTCCCATTCATGTGTGGCTTTGGAATTTAGCGGCGAGGAAAAAGCGGGATGAAGTACAAAGGCTAAAAGGATAAAGAGGCTTCAGACATGAATGTTGCAGCAGGGCTAATTTCTCTTTCAACACTCCTTAGCCAGACGAGGGGGGGGGGTGTAGTTGTTTGGACAAGTGTGTGTCTGAGCCGTTAGCGTGGACCACACACACAAGCACTAATGCATCAGGGCTCTTTTGCTTAGTTTAGGTGTTGCTTGTAATCCAAGCACTGGGACAGTGTGTGTGTGTGTGTGTGTGTGAATGACTTACATCTCATCTTTTATCATCACAGTGTACAGAGTACTTCATTCATCGAAGCAAAAAAATACTTTATACTGCCAATACTCTGGCTAACTCAAATACCCAGCTAACATAAGGCTGTGTACTTTACCAGATGTTAATACTAGTTTTGGCTGCACGGCGGACGAGTGGTTAGCACAGAGACCTCACAGCTAGGAGACCAGGGTTCAATTCCACTCTCGGGCCATCTCTGTGTGGAGTTTGCATGTTCTCCCTGTGCATGCGTGGGTTTTCTCCGGGTACTCCGGTTTCCTCCCATATTCCAAAAACATGCTAGGTTAATTGGCGACTCCAAATTGTCCATAGGTATGAATGTGAGTGTGAATGGTTGTTTGTCTATATGTGCCCTGTGATTGGCTGGCCACCAGTCCAGGGTGTACCCCGCCTCTCGCCCGAAGATAGCTGGGATAGGTAAAAAATGAATGAATGAATGGTTTGACTCTAGTGTAAACTAGTCCTTGCAACAGTCATTTGTCTACTGCAGGGGTCTCAAACACGCGGCCCGCGGACCAAATGTGGCCCGCAGGACACTAGTTTGAGGCCCCCACCTTGATATGAAAGTTTAATGTTAGTGCGGCCCGCGCAAGTTTGATACGGATACACTCACATTCATACCTATGGACAATTTGAAGTCGCTAATTAGCCTAGCATGTTTTTGGAATGTGGGAGGAAACCGGAGTACCCGGAGAAAACCCACGCATGCACAGGGAGAACATGCAAACTCCACACAGAGATGGCCGAGGGTGGGATAAGACAAATTAAGAAGCCAAAAAGTTACCACTTCCACACAAAACAGGAGGAGAACTCATTCATTCATTCATTTTCTACCGCTTATCCTCACGAGGGTCGCGGGGGTGCTGGAGCCTATCCCAGCTGTTATTTCGGGCAAGAGGCGGGGTACACCCTGGACTGGTGGCCAGCCAATCACAGGGCACATATAGACAAACAACCATTCACACTCACATTCATACCTATGGACAATTTGAAGTCGCTAATTAGCCTAGCATGTTTTTGGAATGTGGGAGGAAACTGGAGTACCCGGAGAAAACCCACGCATGCACGGGGAGAACATGCAAACTCCACACAGAGATGGCCGAGGCTGGAATTGAACCCTGGTCTCCTAGCTGTGAGGTCTGCGCGCTAACCACTAGACCACCGTGCCGATAACACTGTAACACAAGCATGTAGTGTTGCCAAACAGTCTTGTCCAATTGTTTTTGGGATGCTGAATTCCAGCTTGTGTGGTCCAACACTTCTATCGAGGGTCCCTGACGCTGAAGGTCACTACGTGGGATTTAAAGTCGACAGAAGCTGAAGACACAGCTGGCAATGAGCTCCTCCTCGTCAAGCCAATCAAAGTGAGCAGTTAAGTCCTCTGGGACGTCGGAGGGTCCACGGATATTTAAAAAAAAAAAAATCTTGTCACCTTTTAATCACATGAGATCTTGTGACACCCCCATAGATTGCTATAGCAACGCTCGTTATATTATAATGGTGAAACATCTGAATATAACATCACTCCTTTCAAACATCCGCCTAAACAATGTTTGTATATGTTTTTGTTTTCCTTGTTTGCTCACTTACTATTTCTCTCTTTCTTCCTCTTCTCCTCCTCTTCTCTCTGACGGTCCTCCTGGCAGCAGGGCCGGCCCTCCTTGTCTCGAGGAATGATACGACCGTGGAAAGGACACTAGAGGACACAGTCCAATGCTGAGTCAGAAAACTCCACATTTTGCCACTTGCAAGTGATCAAACCGAATACTGGATTGCTATGGCGGCAACATCACTACATCAGTACGTCCACCGATGATGCAGGATTTGAACCCTGAAGTATAATAATTTGTCATCAAGTTACAGTGCGGAACTCCTCAATCATTAAGGTGTGCCAGCAACAGTAGTGTAGTGTAGTCAAAGGAGGCGGGGTCATGATAAAGAAGTAATAATACAATAAAATTCATTCATTGATTCATTTTCTACCGCTTATCCTCATGAGGGTCGCGGGGGTTGCTGGAGAACATGCAAACTCCACACAGAGATGGCCGAGGGTGGGGAAAGACAAAATAAGAAGCCAAAAAGTTACCACTTCCACACAAAACAGGAGGAGAACTCATTCATTCATTCATTTTCTACCGCTTATCCTCACGAGGGTTGTGGGCGGTGCTGGAGCCTATCCCAGCTGTCTTCGGGTGAGAGGCGGGGTACACCCTGGACTGGTGGCCAGCCAATCACAGGGCACATATAGACAAACAACCATTCACACTCACATTCATACCTATGGACAATTTGGAGTCGCCAATTAACCTAGCATATTTTTGGAATGTGGGAGGAAACCGGAATACCCGGAGAAAACCCACACATGCACGGTGAGAACATGCAAACTCCACACAGAGACGGCCGAGGGTGGGGAAAGACAAAATAAGAAGCCAAAAAGTTACCACTTCCACACAAAACAGGAGGAAAACTCATTCATTCATTTTCTACCGCTTATCCTCACGAGGGTTGTGGGGGGTGCTGGAGCCTATCCCAGCTGTCTTCGGACGAGAGGCGGGGTACACTCTGGACTGGTGGCCAGCCAATCACAGGGCACATATAGACAAACAACCATTCACACTCACATTCATACCTATGGACAATTTGGAGTCGCCAATTAACCTAGCATGTTTTTGGAATGTGGGAGGAAACCGGAGTACCCGGAGAAAACCCACGGGGAGAACATGCAAACTCCGAGGGTGGAATTGAACTCGGGTCTCCTATCTGTGAGGTCTGTGCGCTAACCACTTGTCCACCGTGCAGCCCTACGATAAAATCAATATTACTATTTGTCGTTAAAGATGTATTTTCTGTGTACACAGAGAGATGTTATGGACTCCACCTCTAAAGGTGTGGGTGCGTTCTTGAGCTAGAAGGTGCTTGTCGCTGCCGTCCTTCCTTAAAGAAAAAAAGCCACATTTTTCCTCCATCAGCACCAGCTAGAGCTAGATTTAGCACTGCGTCAAAAGCATTAAAGATGCCAAATGAATGAATTTGAATGAAATTGAGAATTAAATATACCCAAGCTAACCAGAAGTTGAAGTATCAGAGCTTTTCCTAAAGAAGCATAAGACCTACGTGCCCCAAGATGGAACTCCTATGTGTCAATTTAAATGGAGATATCATCAAATTACCTTAAGCCGGTCCTGTCTCTTACACAGCTTCCCATCGCCTAACGGTGCATGGCAGTAATGGCGGACAGGAGTAAATTGGCCGGGAAAGGAAATGTATCTGCATTTGCTCTCCGCCAGCATCTCCTTGTTCTCCACCTCCTCTTCCACATTGGTGTGAACCCAGAACTGGTGCTGAGAGGCCGATCTAAGGTTACATATAGAAGTAGATCAGAATGCTGCATTTTAGACAACGCTACCCATGCATGTGTCCCGGGTGTACTACTTGATGATCTTGCCCGAGTTGGGCTGCTCCTGGCCCCAATAGTACAGATCCAAACCAAATGGAACCACCGGGGCCTTTGAAGTCGTTTGGTCTGCGTTGGGCTCAGTGGAAGTGGGATCCGAGGAGCTGCTGCAAGTACAAATTTCATTAAATTAGTAACTATAGTCATGTTAAAACATATAAAAATAAAAACAAATGTCAATAATAACATATACAGTAAAGTCTCATTATATCGATATTCTCGGGAGTCGGAAAAAATACCGATATAACCGGACTATCCATATATCCGATCCTGCTCCGAACTGCAAAAGTGGGCGGATCTTTGATAGGGCATGTAATTTTCTCCTTGAGTTCATGGATTGCGTATCTAGCATGCTTTTGTACTACAATACATTTTGTACTACAGTAAATAAAAATAAACTTACGCTGTAGTGATTACCGGTTACCGGGACATAATTCACCCCGGAACATAATTCACCCCGGAACTAGGGGTGAATAGGGAAGGTGTTGCCACCCGGAGGGGTAGGCGCGAGGGACGGGTGTTTTCCGCTGTGTGTGCTGCACTCTGGTGGTGGAAGTGTGAAAAATTAAGTTGACTGGAAGCAGCCGTTCGCCGTGTTCTTTTTTGGTATTGAAATCCTTAAGCAAAGATTGATTTAAGCTGCTTTTGTATCGATATAAGCAGACCAAATTGGCTGGCGGGAGATGAAAAGGGCATCGTAGTAACCGGATTATCATAATAACCGTGTATCGTACTAACGGAGCTAATTATATCATAACAGACTAGAAATTTGCGGGGAAATGAAAATAGTATCGTAATAAGTAGTAATTCGTTTTAACCGATATCGATATAACGAGACTTTACTGTATAGTTAACTTATTCATATGGAGTAACTGGGCGCCATAACTAGCTTCTTGATTTGCAGTCGCCAAACAGAAGGTGTTCAAACCCATTCCCGTTGTAATTATCATCAGTGCTGGCGGTAGTTAACTATTTCAACTGTGTGCCTATTTTGCAAACCGCACATCGATAACGACTTGCAGTGCAAATCAATTTACAGGAGGCAATTACGCTTCATGTCAGAGCCAGACAATAAAACCATGATATTCCTGTTAGGATAAAATCATCAATCAAGATGTATAAAAATATCAAAATCAACCAAGATTCATTGTATCGTCACTATACTTCAATAATGTAACTATTAATTTCAGTTTCACCTACCACAAACTATTTTAAAATATACATAAAATGATCCCCATGTTAGGGAATATGTTATATATTGTATGTATATAAGACAACACAGCAGACATGGTTAAACGATTGCAATTTTTTTTACCGAGATACGGCAGTCAGAGGAAGGTCTTTTCGAAGGATGTTTAACGTTGCAGCCGCACAAGTTGGATCCTCCTCTTCTTCTTTGAGTCTTTTCAGCCTCCTGGAGTGCGAGGATGAAGCTAAGGGTGGAGTGGAAGGTCTTTGGACAGGAGTTCTTTTTGTGACGGACAACGCTTGGGTGGATGCGGAGGGACTCAAACCTAGCAAAAAAAAACAGGTGAAGTTCAACAGGGTAAAGAAGGAATTACAAGCAAATTAGCGCTGGTGTACATTTTCTAACTCCACAGTGGCGTCAGACATTTTTCAGGAAGGGTCTGCTGAGCTGCTAAACGGGAGAAAACTGAAGTGGCCGATAAGGAAGGCCAGCACCCCCCCCCCACGACGGTTGCAAAGCTATGATGGACAATGAGTACGAGCGAGTCCACTGCCAACCAATCACAAAACACTCAGCAACTCCTTCAAACTGACTCCTTCATCCCAAATGTGTGAAGGAGAAGAACCAATATTGGTCTCAGTTATTTATACATTTACTCATTTATACTTATAGGTCTAATTCTGTGATGTTTACATTAATAACAAATATCTAGATCTTCCGGCACCCATTGCTTTCCACATGGCATTCTTAGACATGTAATGATGATCTTGAGAAACAACTAATGAGAGCAGAAAAGGAAAAGCAGAGAAGAGGTAAAGAAAAAAAAAAACAACAGCGGTATTGATTTTGCAGGGTTAAGCGGGGCCTGTAATTAACATGTTAATTTGAGAAAGAGGCCGATAGCGTCCTGACTGAGCGGGGATAAAAACACTAATAATCAGGGTGACGGATAAGGACGAGAAGGATGTAAAAAAAAAAGAAAAGGGTTCACCACGTTAGTAAACAATTAAAATGGGAACAAAACTATAAACGATAAACGTGCACCACTGAAGAGTATATACTGTATATGTTGAAATGTATATAAACAAATACGGTGCAATCTTTAATAAGCTTAATAACAGTTTTCAAATTAATTAATCATGATTAATCACCATCTACAACTAAATATGTGCGAAAATTTCACAATATGTCAATGTCAATTTTCACAATATCTAATGAACAGAATGATAAATGACAGGTGGCAGCATGGCGGTCGAGTGGTTAGCGCTCAGACCTCACAGCTAGGAGACCAGAGTTCAATTCCACTATTAGATTGTTATACATGTTTGTTTACTAGATTACTTCTTCATAATCAATTTTGCATCGGATTTATATGTATTGGACCACCCCAATACACCACAAGGATGCAGAACACAATGCATGTTCATATGCTGTTGAAAAAATATATGCAAAATTTCACTTAAAAAAACTCCACGAAAGATGAACTGCGATTTGCGATTTGCGAGGGTGGAATTTTCAATTCCATTCAATTCAATTTTCAATTCCACCCTCGTGAGGATAAGCGGTAGAAAATGAATGAATGAATGAGTTCTCCTTTTTTGTGTGGAAGTGGTAACTTTTTGGCTTCTTATTTTGTCTTTCCCCACCCTCGGCCATCTCTGTGTGGAGTTTGCATGTTCTCCCCGTGCATGCGTGGGTTTTCTCCGGGTACTCCGGTTTCCTCCCACATTCCAAAAACATGCAAGGTTAATTGGCGACTCCAAATTGTCCATAGGTATGAATGTGAGTGTGAATGGTTGTTTGTCTATATGTGCCCTGTGATTGGCTGGCCACCAGTCCAGGGTGTACCCCTCCTCTCGCCCTAAATCAGCTGGGATAGGCTCCAGCACCCCCCCCGCGACCCTTGTGAGAATAAGCGGTAGAAAATGAATGAATGAAATGAAATTCAATGCCACGCTCGTTCACCCATGACAACATTCATGTGCGTAAAATCACCAGTATGACTGCCGCCACCTTACACAATAATCAATAATCAGAATGACTCCAAATAATGGAACACGTTGTCACAGAAATTGCAGTACAACAGTAGAACACAAGTGACGGGATAAGTAAACATGTCATAACACAATAGATCCGTGTGAAAACTGGTCAGCGAGGGCCAGGATGAAGGGGAGACTAATACCCAAGTCCAGCGGTCGGGAACCTTTTTGGTTAAGAAAGCCATGAAAGCCACATATTTTATACATATTTCCATGAGAGCCATGTAATATATATTTTTTACACAAATACAACTAAATGAGGAAGAATGCATGGTGTGTTCCAACTAACCATATTCCTCCTGTAGATGCTCAGGGATATGGGGCTCATATCCTTCTTTCTCTGGTACCTCACTGAAATCATCATCATCATCATCGTCCTCCTCGCCATCTGATGAAACCTTAAAGACAGAAAGAAACACGTTTACAGTACCGTATTTTGGTATATTACCGTTGCTCCGGAGTATAAGTCGCACAAGGGCAAAATTGCATAATTATGTAGAAAAAAATATACATAAGTCGCACTATGAAAAAAAAGTGTGACTTATAGTCCGGAAAATACGGCATATATATTACCGTATTTTCTGGACTATAAGTCGCTCCGGAGTATAAGTCTCACAAGGCCAAAAATGCATAATTAGGTAGAAAAAAAACATACACAAGTCGCACTGGAGTATAAGTCGCACAAAGCCAAAAAAGCATAATTATGTTGAAAAAAACATACATAAGTCGCACTGGAGTATAAGTCGCACAAGGCCAAAAATGCATAATTATGTTGAAAAAAAAACATACATAAGTCGCACGAGTCCAAAAATGCATAATTATGTAGAAAAAAACATACATAAGTCGCACTGGAGTATAAGTCGCACAAGGCCAAAAATGCATAATTATGTTGAAAAAAACATACATAAGTCGCTCTGGAGTATAAGTCGCAAGAACAGCCAACCTATGAAAAAAAGTGCAACTTATAGTCCGGAAAATACGGTATATATATATATATTACCATATTTTCTGGACTATAAGTCGCTCCGGAGTATAAGTCGCACAAGGCCAAAAATGCATAATTAGGTAGAAAAAAAACATACATAAGTAGCACTGGAGTATAAGTCGCACAAGGCCAAAAATGCATAATTATGTTGAAAAAAACATACATAAGTCGCACTGGAGTATAAGTCTCACAAGGCCAAAAATGCATAATTAGGTAGAAAAAAAACATACACAAGTCGCACTGGAGTATAAGTCGCACAAAGCCAAAAAAGCATAATTATGTTGAAAAAAACATACATAAGTCGCACTGGAGTATAAGTCGCACAAGGCCAAAAATGCATAATTATGTTGAAAAAAAAACATACATAAGTCGCACGAGTCCAAAAATGCATAATTATGTAGAAAAAAACATACATAAGTCGCACTGGAGTATAAGTCGCACAAGGCCAAAAATGCATAATTATGTTGAAAAAAACATACATAAGTCGCTCTGGAGTATAAGTCGCAAGAACAGCCAACCTATGAAAAAAAGTGCAACTTATAGTCCGGAAAATACGGTATATATATATATATTACCATATTTTCTGGACTATAAGTCGCTCCGGAGTATAAGTCGCACAAGGCCAAAAATGCATAATTAGGTAGAAAAAAAACATACATAAGTCGCACTGGAGTATAAGTCGCACAAGGCCAAAAATGCATAATTATGTTGAAAAAAACATACATAAGTCGCACTGGAGTATAAGTCGCACAAGGCCAAAAATGCATAATTATGTTGAAAAAAACATACATAAGTCGCTCTGGAGTATAAGTCGCAAGAACAGCCAACCTATGAAAAAAAGTGCAACTTATAGTCCGGAAAATACGGTATATATATATATATTACCATATTTTCTGGACTATAAGTCGCTCCGGAGTATAAGTCGCACAAGGCCAAAAATGCATAATTAGGTAGAAAAAAAACATACATAAGTAGCACTGGAGTATAAGTCGCACAAGGCCAAAAATGCATAATTATGTTGAAAAAAACATACATAAGTCGCACTGGAGTATAAGTCTCACAAGGCCAAAAATGCATAATTAGGTAGAAAAAAAACATACACAAGTCGCACTGGAGTATAAGTCGCACAAAGCCAAAAAAGCATAATTATGTTGAAAAAAACATACATAAGTCGCACTGGAGTATAAGTCGCACAAGGCCAAAAATGCATAATTATGTTGAAAAAAAAACATACATAAGTCGCACGAGTCCAAAAATGCATAATTATGTAGAAAAAAACATACATAAGTCGCACTGGAGTATAAGTCGCACAAGGCCAAAAATGCATAATTATGTTGAAAAAAACATACATAAGTCGCTCTGGAGTATAAGTCGCAAGAACAGCCAACCTATGAAAAAAAGTGCAACTTATAGTCCGGAAAATACGGTATATATATATATATTACCATATTTTCTGGACTATAAGTCGCTCCGGAGTATAAGTCGCACAAGGCCAAAAATGCATAATTAGGTAGAAAAAAACATACATAAGTAGCACTGGAGTATAAGTCGCACAAGGCCAAAAATGCATAATTATGTTGAAAAAAACATACATAAGTCGCACTGGAGTATAAGTCGCACAAGGCCAAAAATGCATAATTAGGTAGAAAAAAACATACATAAGTCGAGCTGGAGTATAAGTCGCACGAGTCCAAAAATGCATAATTATGTGGAAAAAAACATACATAAGTCGCACTGGAGTATAAGTCGCACATGGCCAAAAATGCATAATTATGCAGAAAAAAAACATACATAAGTCGCACTGGAATATAAGTCACACGAGTCCAAAAATGCATAATTATGTAGAAAAAAACATACATAAGTCGCACTGGAGTATAAGTCTCACAAGGCCAAAAATGCATAATTAGGTGGAAAAAAAACATACATAAGTCGCTCTGGATTATAAGTTGCAGGAACAGCCAACCTATGAAAAAAAGTGCGACTTATAGTCCAGAAAATACAGTATATATATATTACCATATTTTCTGGACTATAAGTCGCTACTGAGTTTAAGTCTCACAAGGCCAAAAATGAATAATTAGGTAGAAAAAAAACATACATAAGTCGAGCTAGAGTATAAGTCGTATTTTTTGCGGGTAATTTATTTTACAAACAACTTGACCAAAACAGACATTACGTCATCTTGGAAGGCAAGTTGTAACAATAAAAGAATAGAGAACAGGCTGAATAGGTGTAAGATATGCTAACACAATGCTTATTCAGCTACACAAAAATAAACATGAACAGCAAAGGTGTCCAATGTTTATGCAACATAAATACTTTTTTCCATTTATAAGTCGCTCTGGAGTATAAGTCGCAGGAACAGCCAACCTAGTGTGACTTATAGTCCTGAAAATACGGTATTTAATACATTGTTCATTTATCTAAACACGTGAGACAGGGTTATATTTCTGATGAATTTGTATCAATGCTTATTATTCTTACTGTTGTGTGGACATTAGCATCCACTACTTTGCTCTACTGATTATTCCGAGCATCACAGACAAGCAGATCAAACACTAATGAGGAAAAAAAAAGCTTGAACCTATTCTCTCTGCCAACTACATCCTCTATAGTGTTTTATCGCAGCCCTGCCCCCAACACCCAGTTCCTTTACCTCAAGGGAGTAGTCGGTTCACATGATCTGTAACGTGACATCTTTATATCACTAATCACGGGTGTCAGGTCTATTAGCCCAGCCAGAGCTTCACAAACCATTTTCTGTCAAGGAGTGTTTTCTCTGCTGTCTCGTTAAAGGAAAACTGCATTTTTTTTTGGAAGTTTGCCCATCATCCACAATCCTTGTGTGAGACATTAACAGATCTATTTTCTGTGCATTCTAAAGATATAAAAACACATAAAAAATGCACATAAAGGGAAATATTTATTAATCCTCAGTACCTTAAGATATGTTTAGATTCCACTAAGAACCACCCAAAAACGGTACTGCTGGCTTGTGGGGTCCTTACGATACAATGTCTAAATTAGCCCCCCACCCTCGTCCGAACCCATCTCTGATACTCTCAGTGGATCCATCACTATTAATGTGCAATTCCCTCGTTTCATACAGTCAGGACCTCTAATGAAGTTGGACTGTGCCGGCAGTGACTCAATGCTACTATTAGCCAATAAAGCAACGTTTGACAATGAATTGCAAGTACTATGCTTATGTTGGCACACGGTGACATTTTGACAAAGCACAATTCCGTTCATTATCTTCTTTTGATTTTTCTCCATCTTGCTAGTATTTGTGTTGACGGGCCAAAACCAACACTGACGTCAACATAATAAACAATGACATTATTAACTGGATAAGGCTGTGTGTGATTGCTGAAAGCGACAAACCTGAACTGAAATGCGGTTGGGAAAATGTCGAATTACAGGCAAATGGGAATTTTTGTAATATAAAAATTAGCCAGATACGAAGATGGGACTTTATATTTTTAGGCGTTGGAATAATTTAAACCAGTTCAGAAATTTGTGTTTGGAAAATATGGAATTTTATGAAAAGAGGGAATTTTTTATATCCTGAATGAGTTGAATGGTTTCATGTTGGAATAGTTTGAATCGGTTAACAAATATGTAACTTTAGTGTCCATTCATTCATTAATTCATTCATTTTCTACCGCTTTTTCCTCACGAGGGTCGCAGGGGGTGCTGGAGCCTATACCAGCTGTCTTTGGGCATGAGGCGGGGACTGTTCGCCAGCCAATCACAGGGCACATATAGACAAACAACCATTCACACTCACATTCATACCTATGGACAATTTGGAGTCGCTAATTAATGTAGCATGTTTTTGGAATGTGGGAGGAAACCGGAGTACCCGGAAAAAAACCCACGCATGCACAGGGAGAACATGCAAACTCCACACAGAGATGGCTGAGGGTGGAATTGAACCCTGGTCTCCTAGCTGTGAGGTCTGCACGCTAACCACTAGAACGCCATGCCGCCAGTGTCCATTCATATTTTGGAATATGAATAATCAATAAATAGCCATCATGCCCTGAATGATCTGTCAGGTCCAACTTCCTGTTCACCTCAGCTCCACTCCCATTGGCTGAGCTCCAGCATTGCCTTGTCGGGTGTCAACAGATTTATGACCTGATCATGTCGTCTAGGTCCTTCACTTGCCAACTTCACCCCCTTTGACCTTGTTAATTAACAAATTTGTACAAACACACTCCCCTCACCCTGGCTAACCCAGCTTCTTCTGGTGGAGGCGTCTCAAGGCCCGACTAGATGCCTCATCTGGCAGAGGAGCACGCTGATGGACAGGAAACAGAGGAAACCCATTTTGGCCACTTGTACCCATGCTCTTGTCCTTTCAGTCATGACCCAAAGCTCATGAACAGGGGTGAGGGTAGGAACGTAGATCAGTGTTCCAAATCACTGGCCTATAATAGGATTATTTATATTATTGTCTATAAAGTGACAAAACCAATTGAGACAACAACAAGCAGTAACTTGATACCGTTTGTTGTACAATGCTACCATCTGCTGGTCACTCTTTATAGTACACCAACATTCTGTGTATGCAGTTCCATCACTTCAAGAATGACACCACAGTAGAAAGTCAAAGTCAATCAACTCATAATTATACTCAACATTATTTTATTCTTGTTATGATATTCTTGTAGGTCGAGTGGTTAGCGCGCAGACCTCACAGTTAGGAGGACAAGGGTTCGATTCCACCCTCGGCCATCTCTGTGTGGAGTTTGCGTGGGTTTTCTCCGGGTACTCCGGTTTCCTCCCACATTCCAAAAACATGCTAGGTTAATTAGCGACTCCAAATTGTCCATAGGTATGAATGTGAGTGTGAATGGTTGTTTGTCTACGTATATGTGCCCTGTGATTGGCTGGCCACCAGTCCAGGGTGTACCCCGCCTCTCACCCGAAGACAGCTGGGATAGGCTCCAGCATCCCCCGTGACCCTCGTGAGGAAAAGCGATAGAAAATGAATGAATGAATGATAATCTTGTTTTTTGCCCTCCAGCCTCACCCATCGGAATTCAGTCTTTTCAAGTAAACTGATGGATGATGGATATACTACAAGTCTAGAAGAAATCATTACACTGACAGGTAAGTGACCCAAGAGATTAATAAACACGTCCGTTTGAAATCCCGGTGGGGCGGACCTCACAGCAGAGGAACAGAAACTGCAATTAATACGTACTTTTACTGTTAAATCTGCAAATACCAGAAAACTCTTCAACGACGCCAGAAAAAAAAATGCTGGATTTGTCGCCTAGTAACAAAGTTACTGCCAACCTGGCAACCCTGGCCTCAAGAAGAAGTCAATTAAGATCCTGGAGTGACCTCGCCAGTTATTTAAAACACTAAAAATACCTTAAAAGAAACACAGCCCCAAAGTAAAGTACGTAACTCACCACTTTTCTGACTTTTCTGCTCTTGGAGTCAATCTGCAGCTTGTTCAGTTTCTTCTGGGCAGCTTCGAGGGACCTCTTCAGATCCAGAGCTCTTCTCAACAAACGCTGGTCTGCACCTGACTTGGTGAAGACCTGCCAACACAGAAATATTAAATGCTTCATCGGAG
Source organism: Doryrhamphus excisus (assembly GCF_037039965.1). Taxonomy (NCBI): domain Eukaryota; kingdom Metazoa; phylum Chordata; class Actinopteri; order Syngnathiformes; family Syngnathidae; genus Doryrhamphus; species Doryrhamphus excisus. The sequence continues at coordinate 4,407,889 of NC_136378.1, read as the reverse complement.
CTTCCTTCCGAGAGGATACTAAAACCAATAAAAAAGGTTGTGACAAACCTGAACCCAATGACGCACGGCGGGTAGATGTTTGCTTGTTAGGAGTCTTTGGAGATCCAACAATGTTGAAACTAAAGCTTCATTATCCTCAGTCTCGGCTACATGAAGACCTGTGGTCAATAAACACACATTGGGACTGTATAAATATATATATATATGTATATATATAATACTATATATAATACTATAATAATACTATAATATTAAAATGATCATCAATGCACAAAATAAAACAGAAAAGGTCATTTTCTGTTGGAAATGTGCATGACGGCTTCCCAGCATACCTTGCGGGTCATAAATTGACATTTCACAGTAGGCTATGAGGTGCATGGGTAAGGGTGTAAATTTACGGCTTAACCGATATAGCGTCAATGAAATGGAGATGATAAAGGTTATTCGATAAAAATATAACCATATCACCTCGTACTTCGGTATGTGACAAAAATAAAAATATTTAAATGAAAAAATGTAAATTTAAAATTAAAAATTTTAAAAATTAAATAACAAATAACAAATAAAAAATAACAAATAAAAAAATTAAATAAATAAAAATAACAAATAAATAAATAAAAAATAAAATAAAATAAATAAATAAAAAAAATCTTAAACTATATTAGGAAAGCAGGAAGCAGTTATGTTATGTAAACAGTATATACACACACAGTGTAAAAAAGTTTTTTGCATGTTTTTCACAAATATTTCAGATAACATTTGAAGATTGGTCAATGACAACACAACATGCAGTTTTTAAATAAAATTAAAAAAATAATAAAAATTAATAAAATAAAGTAAAAATTATAAGATTATAATTAGGAATTATATTAGGAAAGCAGGAAGTGAACAAATGTAACAGTTACTGATTGTAAAAGTACCAGATGGAGGGGTAGGATTTAATAAGCTTTGCTTCTTCCTACTCCTTTTGGACATGTGGAACTGTGAACTGATTATGTGATGCATTCAATTGTAATCTGATGCATGTTCAAATGAAATTAAACCATTACCATAATTACATAAGCATAAACTGCACCTACCAGTGCTAAGGTTCAAGTCCAAACAATATGAGCGGGAGATAAGACCAGAGTTTTGAATAAAGGCGTCGCCATGAAGAGAGTCTTCTTCTGGTTCATGTCTTCCGTATCCCTCATCGGGTTTCATCTGATGACGTTGCCCTTCTTCTGTCTCCTCCAGCTCGTCACTGCAGTTGGATTCTTCACCCATCCTCTCCTTGTTTCCTTGTATGCTACCTTGGCCGTCGCTGGTCAGATTTTTGCTGCAGCAGGGCTGTTCATCGTCTGACAAATGTGCGACGGTTGTTTGACTGGTTAGTGGGTTTGTCTTTTGGTCGTCCACCAGGTCAAAATGAGGGAAAAGCAGCGTCAGGCAGGAGTCCAATTCTGTCAACGCTACCTCAATTTCTGGGGAGGAGTCTGTAAAATAAATAAACCCTTGTTAATTGTCACTTGTGTGAATGAGGATCAGATGTTAGATTCTTTCAATTGTTCTTGAATGGGAGAGTCTAATCCATGTGTTATTCTCTGTGGACTTCTATTGTCTCTTTATAAATAAAAATCATATTTACCATCCAAGTCTTTCACGGCTGCTTTCAATCTTTCACTGTATATCTTCTCCATTTTCCTTTGTCTCTCTCTTTCCCTTTCCCTCTCTGCTACTGTCCTGGCCTCAGCATCCTGAAAGTCCACCTGAAGAATACCACAAAGGGAACAAAAGTAATTGTGTCAATTACTGGAAACTTACATGATTTGTTTAGTCTGGCGGAAACAAGTTCCCATGCTGCTGTTTTTTTTAATTATCTCTAATTTATTTTTGAGAAATGTCAAATAGCTCTGGGAAATTATGACTTTTTTTTTTCCTCCATGTTAGAGAACTGAATAGCATCCTGTCTGTTCATTCTCCTGCTCATCCAATCACCAGTCAGAACTTGGTCACAGGATGCATTCATGGTATCACACAAAGTTGGATTTTTTAAAACTCATTACAAAGACGTGCTTTTTCCCACTCTGGTGTTAAAAAATGTTCTCCCTGTGCATGCGTGGGTTTTCTCCGGGTACTCCGGTTTCCTCCCACATTCCAAAAACATGCTAGGTTAATTAGCAACCCCAAATTGTCCATAGGTATGAATGTGAGTGTGAATGGTTGTTTGTCTATATGTGCCCTGTGATTGGCTGGCCACCGGTCCAGGCTGTACCCCGCCTCTCGCCCGATGACAGCTGGGATAGGCTCCAGCACCCCCGCGACCCTCGTGAGGAAAAAGCGGTAGAAAATGAATGAATGAATGGTGTGAAAAAAAAATTTGAGCATTGCAAACGGACCCACAACAAAGAGGCTGAAGAGCTACATGTGGCTCTGGAGCCGTGGGTTGCTGACCCCTGCCTTAGGTAGAACTGGAAGACGTGGCCAGAGACCAGAAGACATCATCTCACTCACCTTTTTAAACTGTTTGAGAAAGTGGTAGCCCAGCTCCAACTTCTTATATGCTGACCCATACGAGGATTGCCAGGTCTGGATGGTCTGGACAGCAAGTGACCTTAGTTTTCTTGCAACGAGCTGAGGAGGAGGAAGGGGCCGCTCAAAATTGGTCTCGACTGTCAACTCCAATAGCTCCTGTCAAAGAGAACAGATGAATGATAAAGACACTTTTTAAAAATAATTTTCAGATGTAAACACAGCATTCGACGATGTATAGGTCGAATATATGCGACCTGAACGTTCATACTGCAGTTACATATCAGATTTATATCCATATATACTGCTTGCATTCAGTTTTTGTTTCATGAAAAACATTACTTCCATACCTGGAAATTGTCTACAAGGAGTGTTCTGAAGTGATGCGATCGAGAGAAGAGCTCAGTGGCAACCTGAAAGGCTGATAAACGGATCTCAGCGTGGTCTTGGTTGAGCTGGGACATTATTGTGTGGTACACATGATCAACACAGTCATTGGAGTCCCTACAGGCAATCAAACAGGTAGAAATTGTTCATTAAAACACAAATCAGCAGTGTGATGAGATCTATTTTGGTTTGACCTGACTTACTTGCATATCTTCTTGACTTCCTTCACCTTGTCCTTGTCGATATGAGGCTGACCAGAGGTAGTCAGCTCCTCCACAAGCTCAGACAGTCTGTCCCTCTGAGACAACTCCATGGCTAGCAGTTGTGATGCCTACAGACAAACGCCACTTGGTTAAATGGGGTCCTTTTCTGACAAGCCATCATTTCAAAGCAGCTTCAACAATGCTGATAATGATGTGCCAGTGTATTTCTAACTCTCGCGATACAGAGAACAGATGATAAACTGTAAACGTGACATAGTGGACATAAAAAAACATGCTGTCAAGTACGTGACATAAGTCTTATCACGTGTTTCATAATATATAGACATGTCTTGTGATACGACGCGATACAGAACATTATACATCTACTGTTAGAATTTTTAAATCTTTATACAGTATATAATTCAACTTTGTAATAGTAAAGTGACGCGTACAATGTGTAAATACAATTAATAATACCGAATTGTATCGGCGTATACAACAAACCCTGAATTTTGCTCCTTCTTTACTCCGCCCCTTTTTCTTCTTCTGTTTATTGGTGGCTTAGAGGTGCATGGTCGCCACCAATCGGACGGGAGTACTGTTAATCCACTTCCGGTATTCTGTGTAACAATTACAATCATAATACTACACACGTACATGATTATGTTAAGAATTATAATACGATGTCAGCTTTAGCACAAAGCTGATATCACATGCAAAATAGAATTTCGTGTTATTTCTCCCATTAACAGCTATTTTTTGTTTTTTTAATGATTATTTGCTATGTGAACTCCCACTTTACACTCCAGTCCAAATGGGGGCGATATTGCTCAATATAAGATAGTAGCAAACAGCCAGACCAGCAAGACGACGAAGAAGAGGAATTCGACGACGAAGAAGAAAAAAAGGCGGAAAATAGGAAAAGTCAAAAGCAGTTTGGGCAACGTTGTGTGTACATCGATGTAGTAAGCGTATGTTTTGTTTCTATTCCTGTGTATAGATGTTATGTTTTACTTCATCTAAACATGCTACAGCGCCTGTGTTAAAATGCATGCGAACATACGAGGAATGCTAATTGACTATATTACTTATATTATGACTAACTGTCAAACTAAATCTGCCACAGCGACAAGATACAGGATACATAATAAAAAGCTACTTTAGAGACATTTAGAAAGTCGTGCCAAGATTATATTTTTAAACATTTGTTATGCTTTTCGTGTTTTTGATTCACTTTTTGTCCCCCACAATGTTATTACTCCTTGCTGCAGCATAGCTAAGGCGTTATAACCAATCATGCAAATTCGACTATTACCTCATTATTTGACACATCCGGCCAGGATTGCATTTGTGTCATTTTTGTCCGTTTCAGATGTCTGACACTGCAAAAGAGGATGAGATACAGCACCTCCGCTGCCAACTGAGGCAAAAGGAGGAGCAGGTCCAGCAGGCTGCCCATGCTGGCTTGGATCTGCTCAATCAGCTTGCGGAAATGCAGACCAGGCTAGAAGATCAGAGAATAGACATGACAAGTGCGCTGGAGGTACGACTCTCCCATGGTATATACCAAAAGAAAGCTGGAATGGAATGGAATGGAACAATTTCCTTGATGCCAATACAGATCATATTGACGATCATGGTTTCTTCCACTTTTAAGTTTTATTCTTATACGTACCCTTGGTCTGTCCCTCTGATGTATGGAAGGGTCTTGAGCAAGAGAAGTATAGCCTGCAGAAGGAAGTGGAGTTGAAGACCAAGCTCCTAGATTCATTGCAGTCAGAATTTGACTATTCGAAGAAGCAGCAGCGACAGAACATGGACGAGGAGAAGGAGCAACTGGAGAGGAGCCATAAGACGACACTAAATGACCTCAACAACAAGGTACGGCGACTCCTTTTTAAATCTATTACAGTCTAAAAAGAAATTATATAAACCACACAAATAAAATAAAAAATGTAAATATTAATATTTGTTTACTCATTTGACTTTTGTAAGCATAATAAGTGTCCGAGGTAGATCTGGTAACAGGATGCAACAAGAGTTGTATTGAATATAATATAAATGACCATTTAAGACATAATAAGTTTTCAATGCTCTAAATACAAAAATATTGTATTTATTAATGATGATATCGGTATGGGAAATTGAGAGTTCTACTTTTTGCAAAATCTATTGGCGTGTCATATACAGATGGCCATAGAACGAGACCGCCTCTGTACCGTATGTCTGTGTTGTGTCTTAAAATATTTACAGTAATCTTTTTTTTTGTAATTGACTCCCTTATTTGCTTTTAAAAAAGGTGACAAAGGTGTTTACCATAATTATGTGATGCATTTGTTACCTGATAGATGCTGGGATTACAGTCTTCTTTGGATGATTCACGGCTGATTGAGAAACAGCTGAAAGAAAAACTTGATCTTCAGACCAAGCTTCTCCATGACAAAATGGAGGAGCTTCGTGTCCTAAATGAGCAACCTCAGAATTCACCAACCTCAGAGCTACTGGGGTTGCAGAACAAGGTCCTCGAACTGGAGAACATGAAGGTGAGGACGATGCATCTGATGCTGCGTATTTACATGTCACTTATGCTAGTACCCGTCCATCATTTTTGTCTTCTAGTTGGAGTTGGACCTGGCTCTGACGGAATCACTGCACAGAGAGCAGAAGCTACAGTTGACCAATAGCAGCTTACAGCACAATCTCCAACAAATCACAGAGGAGAGCAGCAAAGAAGTTTCCACGTGGTGTAGGGCATTAGAGGTATGTATCCATTAGTAGCAACGACAGCATCACCACAAACGATGTTGGTGCACTTCTGTTGCAATTTTAGGGGAACACTCAGTTTGTGAAGTTACTGTGTACTCATACTAAGCCAATCTTAGCGTGCCTAAACCAAAAACAAACTTACTTGAAAAGGCCAGAAAACATGCATCAATATTAAGATTATTATAAGATTCATTCATATTTCTGTCCATTGCTTTCATAGCATTTAAACCGGATTACCTAGTAGCCATTATACACAATGCATGCTCTACTACTTGTTAGCATTGGCTTTAGCATCTATTAAATATACAGTAAACAGACACATTCATTCATTTTCTACCGCTTATCCTCACAAGGGAGGGTGCTGGAGCCTATCCCAGGCGGGGTACACCCTGGACTGGTCGCCAGCCAATCACAGGGCACACATAGACAACCATTCACACTCACATTCATACCTATGGACAATTTGGAGTCGGGAATTAACCTAGCATGTTTTTGGAATGTGGGAGGAAACCGGAGTACCCGGAGAAAAAAACCCACGCATGCACGGGGAGAACATGCAAACTCCACACAGAGATGGCCGAGGGTGGGGAAAGACAAAATAAGAAGCCAAAAAGTTACCACTTCCACACAAAACAGGAGGAGAACTCATTCATTCATTCATTTTCTACCGCTTATCCTCACGAGGGTCGCGGGGGTTGCTGGAGCCTATCCCAGCTGTCTTCGGGTGAGAGGCGGAGTACACCCTGGACTGGTCGCCAGCCAATCACAGGGCACATATAGACAAACAACCATTCACACTCACATTCATACCTATGGACAATTTGGAGTCACCAATTAACCGAGCATGTTTTTGGAATGTGGGAGGAAACCGGAGTACCCGGAGAAAAAAACCCACGCATGCACGGGGAGAACATGCAAACTCCACACAGAGATGGCCGAGGGTGGGGAAAGACAAAATAAGAAGCCAAAAAGTTACCACTTCCACACAAAACAGGAGGAGAACTCATTCATTCATTCATTTTCTACCGCTTATCCTCACGAGGGTCGCGGGGGTTGCTGGAGCCTATCCCAGCTGTCTTCGGGTGAGAGGCGGAGTACACCCTGGACTGGTGGCCAGCCAATCACAGGGCACATATAGACAAACAACCATTCACACTCACATTCATACCTATGGACAATTTGGAGTCGCCAATTAACCTAGCATGTTTTTGGAATTTGGGAGGAAACCCACACATGCACGGGGAGAACATGCAAACTCCACACAGAGATGGCCGAGGGTGGGATTGAACTCGGGTCTCCTAACTATGAGGCCTGCGCGTAAACACACACAATTATTTAAAAATTCTAACTGCTGAAATCAAGATAACAACACAATAAGAACGCAAGCCAATGACAACCACTAATTACTTGCTCATGATTTGCCTTTCTTCTATGCCACAGAAATCTCGGGAGGCAAACCGAGAACTTCAACTCCACTTGGACACCTTTCTACAACAGGCCCAGGACCCAAACAGCAAAGGCAATTCTCTCTTTGCTGAGGTAAGACCAGAAATCTTGAAGACCTGGTGTACCACTTCTGCTTCCTGTCAGCATGAGCTTCAATGTATAATGTTAGTTTCACATTTTGCTGAATTTCAGCTGGAGGATAAACGTGCCGAAATGGAGAGAAAACTCAACAGCATGAACGTCCGGTATGAGTCTCTTCAAACACAACATGCTTTTAACAAGCAGCAGTTGCAGCGCATGAAGGTAAAAAAAATATTTCAAAAATATTCATGTTATTTATCCTCATGAGACCACCTAGTGTGGTAAAACTGATTGAGAAGCAGGTGAGGGAGCAGCCCAGAATATGGCAGGAGCTGGCTGATGATGAGCCCAACAACCCCATCTCTATACTGTCAAACATTGTGCTTTAGGGATGTCTCTGCCTTAAGAGTACAGGAACGACTTCACGACATTGAGAGACTGATGAACGGGGGCTAGTACTGTACAACAGCGGTTTTACAACATGATGTTCAGCTGCAAAATAGCAGTTGCTTGAGAAGAAGCACATTAAGATCCTTGAGTGGTCAAGCCAGTCTACGTCCATAAATCTGCAACCTTTGGCTCCAAAATATTGACTCATGAAGATATTGCTTGCAATAAAATGATACTGTTTGGCCAACTATTTTTGAGCCCTTGTATGTAATTGTTCAAACATAAACGGTTTAAAACTGTATCGTGAACTAAAACATAAATACTGTACTGCATGCAATGTCGTTCAGATCCAGATCGCCACTCTGATGCAGCTCCAAGGTGCCAGGGCTGACCCCTCTCAGGTTGAGAGACTGCAGTCAATGCTGTCTGAGAAGAATGAAGAGATACATCATTTGATGAGCAAACTTCAGAAACTGGAGAAGCTGCAGGTTAGTGTTGATCAACCGCAGATGAGTCTCTGCTCTCCGATTGCTGTAGTAATTTATCGAGCCATGGCTAAAAACATTGCTTTCGCAGGAGTTACGTTCCACCCTTACCACCATATCGACATACCCATATACATACGTAAACGGCCTTGTTACAGTTGTCATGGCAATAATACCTCCACTGCTGTATTCACAGCACTGTATATTCAGGATATATACAATATGAAGTGAGTCCATGCATGCATGTTTGTTTGTAGATATTGCTGAAGACCCAGGAGAGTATTCCCTCTGCAGTTAGCGAGGGCCAGGATGAAACATATTATACTGACCTCCTCAAAATGAAGCTTAACAAAACAATGTGAGTAAAGTTTTTTTTAAACATTGAATATGGCTTTTTATATGTGCTGACTGTTACTGTATAAGCAGGGCAATGCATTATGTTATCAATAATTGAAGAGCTTGCAACCAAAAGGCGCTAAATCCATTTTGACTGATTTCGAGAAAATCAATGATTTTTAACTACGCGCATATCAATCTATTTGGTCGTCAAGTTTATATTGCAAATGAAAGAGCTATCAATATAGGTCATAAAAATGCATGCTATAAAAATCCTGCACACACCATGTATTTTATATATTTTTTTTAAATTAATTTTTTTTTCGGATTTAGCGCCTTTTGGCTGAAATAAATTTGAAGTCACCTTTAACTTCTTCCATGGCATTGTTGTAAAAGAATGTAAGGTGCTTTAATGTGCTATGCTAATAAAATAATTACAACACAGAAGCCATTCTCAACATACAATACAAAATAATAATTATTAATTAAATTAATAAAAAAATTATTAAAAGCAGTGCTCATATTTGACTGCACCATGAAGGTGACAGTGACAAAAATCATCTCATTACAAACTCTTTACATTGTATGTTTTTTAGTACAAGTAAAATAATGTTTCTCATGAAAGTTGGAGGTGTCAAGGTAGAGATATGCCTTTTATGGCGTTAAAAAAAACTTCCATATTACAGAATACTGTAAAAACACAATTTGTGTTCTCCTGAATTGCATAACAAACTGTTACTATCATACGTGTACTTAATGTACACAAACAAAACAGGATGCGCACTGATACTGGCTTTCTGTATGTGCAGTGCCAATTGTATTCTTCTCTCCGATTGGTCAGATTATCAATAGATGGGAAACTTGGGCCAATCAGAATAAAGAATAAAGAAAGGGATTTAGCTCCTTTTGGTTTAAATCTGAAATGGAAATAGCGCCTTTTGGTTGAAAGCATAAATTTCATATCACTTTTTTTCATATTTTTAAAAATGATTTCAAGACCAAAATATGTGATTTGGATACACATGACAGAGGTCTATTAAACTCATGAAAAACATGCAACTTAGTGAAAATTGGATTTAGCGCCTTTTGGTTGCAAGCTCTTCAATTGTTCAGCTATTAAGTCATCTACCTGTGTGCGCAGTAAGGATGTCGAACGTGTAGAAGATGAACTTTCCCTGCAAAGGATGAAGGCTTTGTCAGAAAGCCAGAAAGCTCTGGAACTGGAAAGAAAACTATTCACTTCTGAACGTCTTGTTAAAAAGGTACGATGCTATGAAAAGTGCATGTGTGTGTGCGCGTATCGGCATATCGACTGGAACATCCATTATTAATTTATTCCCAATACTCTATGATCATTTCATAGCGTGCATGATGGCTTCCAGCACATGAATATTTGTGTTTCCGACAGACCCAGAGTGATAAGATCAGACTACAGCTTCAAGTGGAGGAGCTACAACACAAATATGAACCCAAAGGTAACTGCATGGATTCAAACAACCAGCGTTTCAAACTATATTGAAAATATTCACAGTCCTTCACTTTTGCCACATTGTGTTGTGTTTAAAATGCTGAGGAGAAAAATAACTGTACTGTTGTGCCTTGTTTATTGTGGTTAATTAGTTCCATGATTGAATATTTCATTGTTAGAGCATAGAAATACGGAAATACTATATATATATATATATATATATATAGAAATACTTTCTAAATACAGTTGTCATCATTAGAGCCTGTGGAAATGAAGGTAAAAAATGGTGAGCGCTAACGAGCATGTAGACATGTCTTCCTCGCAATGTTGTGTGGTCCAAGTTGGAAGCCAGTATCCACTGCTTCAATACAATACATTGTTAAGGTAATGTAACGTAAGGTAATGTCTCATGAATGTAACATTAGTGACATGGAGCCTACATATGATTTCATTCATTCATTTCCTACCTATCCCAGCTGTCTTCGGGCGAGAGGCGGGGTACAGCCAATCACAGGGCACATATAGACAAACAACCATTCACACTCACATTCATACCTATGGACAATTTGGAGTCGGCAATTAACCTAGCATGTTTTTGGAATGTGGGAGGAAACCGGAGTACCTGGAGAAAACCCACGCAGGGAGAACATGCAAACTTCACACAGAGATGGCCGAGGGTGGAGTTGAACTCGGGTCTCCTAGCTGCGAGGCCTGCGTGCTAACCACTCGCCCACTGTGCAGCCTACATATGATTTGTCTTTCAATATTTTTTCCCTAATAATACGCCATACTTGACCACAAAACAGCAGACATTTATGAATTATTTAAAAAAAAAATTGCGATCGAGTGAGGGAGCGACGTTCGAACCGCAAAACAGTAACAAGAAAATGTGCAAAGAGTGAAGTACCGTGATGACTGTATCATTGGCTGTCATGTTGTTTGCAGGGACACACACTCACTTATCCCAGCGTGCAATGAAAGAGAAACTCCCTACAAATACCGTACCACCCTCTGAGGAAAGTGCACTTGATAAGGACAAGCAGACTATTTCAAAGAAAACATCCATCACACCCGCTATGACTCCTGAGACACACACAAGTCCCACTGCTGAGGAGACATGCTTGCCAGAAGGTGTGTTGAACTCACAATGACATTTTGTGATGATGTCAACATAATATCCTTTTTGCGTTGTCTTTAGATGTCCATATGGAGCCTAAAGCTGCAAAGTGTGCAAAGATCTGCAAGGATGAACCGCATTTCATCCCCAACCCCAGGTCAGAGTTTGGCTTGTGAACAGCAGTATTCATGCAGGATTCAAATGTTTTTCATAAAAAAGTCAGGTAATATTCTGTATAAAAAATATGACTGCTGAAGAAATTAGTGTGGAGAACAAGTATTTGCCCCCCTGTTGATTTAGCAGGTTACCCCCTTACAAAAATATAAACAGTACAAGCTCAAAACGATATCAAAGATGATACCAAGCAAACATATGCATTCATCAAACACAAAAAATGACTCCTGTATTGTAAGTCATTATGTGGATAAAAGACCAGAAGAATGGAATTGACTACGGCTGATGATGTCAAGGGAGTTGGGAGCAGAGTCTGCAAGAAAAGCATTAATCAGACACTTTGCTGTAATGGACCGAGATCCTGCAGTGAGCCTTTCTTTACCATTATGTTCTATACATTTTTGACATTCTGCCTTTCTTTATTGTTGCACAGTTCATATCTTTGGAAGGGAGTAAACATACTAATTGGATTGTATTTTTGTTTTGTCATCCTTAGCGTCAACGTGACCGACTGCAGCGTTGCGAAGACGGAGAATTACCAAGAGCAACACACACATGAGAGCAAAAAGAAAGTTCAAACAGTTGAGATGATCCACGTGGGTTCTAAAAGCAGTATGGAAAGTCAGTGCTCTCAGCAGTAGGGCCCTTCTACAGTTAAATATATATTATCTGTCTGACAATATACAACAGTTTTATTAATCGTTTTAAGTTTTTACCCAACTTGAATATTCTGTATGATCTGTTTTTGGGGTATAGAACACCAATAATACTAGAGTATTTATTAACTGGAAAATATAACCAGGAGCAAATGTAACTGGCATAAGATGTTTTTGTGTGTGTGAAATGCAAAAATATGTTTTTGCATTTCAATGAAAGAAATAAAATGAAATAAAATACAATGGTATTGACCCAATATCTGTGAATACACCTCACATTCTTTTCTATGCTGTTTCTATACTTTACATTGTAGTCAAATTAAATTTGTGAAATTACGACATTCATTGCAGTAAAATATTTTTTCTTTTACATATTAATATTCATTCATGTTTTTAATTCGCCTCAAGAAATTGTGAGGTTAATGCTATTCACAAATCGCAATGCTTCCATCGAAAAGCTATGCGATAGGATAGCCAGCAGTTGGAGCTCTTTTTGAGGTGGAAAGGAAACAGTCAATACGGACCGGAAATAACCAAATTAAGAGCACAACAAAAATAAATTCCATGCCCATGAGAAAGACAACCGAAGTAATTTCCGGACACATATTTGGAATAACCACACGAGTACAACTGTACACGGTGTTATTTCGATACTAATCATTTTTAAAAGTTATATAAATTATGTACCAATCATAAATGTAAAGCGGTGAATCCATTTACATCCTGTACGCATGCGTAGTACGGCCTGTCGGTGGATTTACTTCCGTAAGCAGGTTGAAACGTTCAATACGGACCGGAAATAACCAAATTAAGAGCACAACAAAAATAAATTCCATGCCCATGAGAAAGACAACCGAAGAAATTTCCGGACACATATTTGGAAAAACCACACGAGTTCAACTGTACAGGGTGTTATTTCGATACTAATCATTTTTAAAAGCTACATAAATTATGCACCAATAATAAATGGAAAGCGGTGAATCAATTTATATCCTGTACGCATGCGTAGTACGGCTTGTTGGTGGATTTACTTCCGTAAGCAGATGGAAACATTCAATACGGACCGGAAATAACCAAATTAAGAGCACAACAAAAATAAATGCCATGCCCATGAGAAAGACAACCGAAGTAATTTTTCGGACACATATTTGGAATAACCACACGAGTACAACTGTACACGGTGTCATTTCGATACTAATCATTTTTAAAAGTTATATAAATTATGCACCAATAATAAATGGAAAGTGGTGAATCCATTTACATCCTGTACGCATGCGTAGTACGGCTTCTTGGTGGATTTACTTCTGTAAGCAGGTTGAAACATTCAATACGGACCGGAAATAACCAAATTAAGAGCACAACAAAAATAAATTCCATGCCCATGAGAAAGACAACCGAAGTAATTTCCGGACACATATTTGGAATAACCACACGAGTTCAACTGTACACGGTGTTATTTCGATACTAATCATTTTTAAAAGTTATATAAATTATGTACCAATCATAAATGTAAAGCGGTGAATCCATTTACATCCTGTACGCATGCGTAGTACGGCTTCTTGGTGGATTTACTTCCGTAAGCAGGTTGAAACATTCAATACGGACCGGAAATAACCAAATTAAGAGCACAACAAAAATAAATTCCATGCCCATGAGAAAGACAACCGAAGTAATTTCCGGACACATATTTGGAATAGCCACACGAGTTCAACTGTACACGGTGTTATTTCGATACTAACCATTTTTAAAAGTTATATAAATTATGTACCAATCCTAAATGTAAAGCGGTGAATCCATTTACACCCTGTACGCATGCGTAGTACGGCTTGTTGGTGGATTTACTTCCGTAAGCAGGTTGAGTTCCACTAACAGCAGCAACCTTCCCTCTTTGTTTTGATAAAAATCACCAACAATAGTACATGTAACCTTTGTACTTCTTTCCGAACCTGAAGGTATGTTCTTTTTTTGTTTAGACCAATATCAGTAGTACGTTTCGCTCGTACAAAACCAGATTAACAACAATGTAATTATGTCGGTTTTATCAGCGAGGTTGTTTTAGATGAGTGACAGTCTTATGTGGATGACAATTACATTAACACGTCTTGTGAGACGTTCATCATCATGCATATATGTATAAATATGTGACGGCTGTTTGCTTGTCATTGCTAATGCTAGCATCGCCTTGCAAATGGTCTACGTGGTCGAATTAAGTATTCACCCAGCAACACGTTAAGCCATAAGAAGACGTGAAATGTATTAAGATGTGTCCTATACAGCTTTGTGCTTGACTTAAACTCAACAAGTAAGTAACGTATTGTAACATTTTTGGTTTTTGTCTGTCACGTGACAGTCATGTGACTTTTCCAGCTGGTGGATGCTAGACATTTTCAAATAAGGAATACATTTACCATGAACAATTTTGCATACATGTAACATCACACGTCTTTGACATGAATTGGTAGTTTTTAAATGGCCACCATCATATGACTTGAAATGGGTGTGAGTTGAAGAGAAGCGATAAACATTGGTAATTTCATCCCAATAAATTGATATCATGTGTTATTTCCATGTTTTTTCAGGGCTGTGTCGGTTCCTGAAAGCGTATGATGGCAGGTTTGCAATGGGAGCTTCCTGCAGAGCTGTGCTGTCGGCCGATGGCGTTTGTGGCTCTGACTGGTTTGGATGTGGTGTACAATGCTGTGCACCGTGCTATTTGGGATGTCTTTAGTACCAACAGACGGGCTGATCGAGTTCCCATCTCTTTTAAAATTCTCCCTGGAGACCACGAGTATCCAAAATGTCGTACTAAGGTGTGCCAAGACAAAAGAGCTGAATAATTTATTAATAATAATACATATATAAATGCATGTGGTAGGACTTTTAACAAGGGTCCTGACTTTCCTTTTGTTCCCATGTGTAGCGTACGTCCTATGAGTGGTACATTCCCAAAGGAATCCTCAAGACATTGTGGATGAACAAGCACCTGAACCTGGTTCCGGCGCTGGTTGTGGTCTTCTATGAGTTGGACTGGGATGACCCACAGTGGAAAGAGAAACAATCTGAATGCGCTACTAAAGTAGAGATTGTCAGGTTTGAAAAATATACATTAGAACTAATTTACAGTTGATGTGCTCCCTCTTTTAACGATATTGAATGTGAAATATGACATTGGAAATGAGATACTACAGTAAAGTCTTGTTATATCGATATTGTCGGGAGTCAGAAAAAATATCGATATAACCGGACTGTCGATATATCCGATCCTGCGCCGAACTGCATTAAAAGTGGGCAATAATGCACTCGACATTGTTCTATAGTATAGAACAATGTCGAGCAGCTTAAATCAATCTTTGCTTAAGGATTTCAATACCAAAAACATGCTTGCAACAGAAGAACCAACGAACGCCAGCATGTACATATGAAAAACAGTGATTATTGCAAGCGATAAAAAGATATCTGAATACAACACAATTAAATACATGTATTTGTACGCTTGTGTCTTCGTTGGAATAGGTGTGTATGCTATGTCAGTTGGTTCTTCTGTTGCAGGCATGTGTTTGGCCAGCTATGTGGGGCGGGTTGAGCATGACCTGTGAACCAGGAAGTGCGGGAATCGGTGTGTGTGCGCTGCGCTCTGGTGGTGGAAGTGTGAAAAATAAAGTTGACTGGAAGCAGCCGTTCGCCGTGTTCTTTTTTGGTATTGAAATCCTTAAGCAAAGATTGATTTAAGCTGCTTTTGTATCGATATAAGCAGACCAAATTGGCTGGCGGGAGATGAAAAGGGCATCGTAGTAACCGGATTATCATAATAACCGGGTATCGTACTAACGGAACTAATTATATCATAAAAGACTAGAAATTTGCCGGGAAATGAAAATAGTATCGTAATAAGTAGTAATTCGTTATAACCTATATCGATATAACGAGACTTTACTGTATATCTATTTCTTTTTTTTTCTGTATAGGTCCAGTCTTCAGAGCAGGAATACCAAAGTGGCTGTTGTCTTAATTCAAAAGAAAACTCCTCTGCCACCTGGTAAACACCACTTTAAATTGAATATGGTATTTACATAGTCACAATTACAGCTATAGATTTCTGTTCATGTATATGTTGCATCCTCCTAAATGATGCAACAACTGTGTGTGTATCTGTTTTCTCTTCCTGTTTGTGTAGGTGAAGACTTGGTTGCATCGGAACGAGCTGCAGCTCTTTGCCATGCCTGTGATCTGTCAGGAAAGAGTCTGTTTGTTCTGCCGCATACTGATCACCTTGTTGGCTACATGATAAGGTACTATCAAAGCATGAATTCATTTTCATTATTATACCTCCAAGCTAAATAAAAAAGCAACTATGCGTACTTCACTATTGTTTATTATCTGCGTAGGCTGGAGAATGCTTTTTATGAGCACGCTCAGACGTACTATTACAATGAAATCCGCAGAGTTAAATCCCACAAGGAGTTCCTCAACAAGACAACACATCAGGTAACTACTAGAAAAGGATATATTGCATGTTCACAGTGTGATTGGTATTATTAACATTCTTTTTATTGTTTTGATGATAGCTGCTGTTTGTTCGACACCAGTTCAAAATTGCTTTCTTCAGTGAGCTGAAGCAAGACACCCAGAATGCTTTAAAGTAAGCGATCTCGTCGCGCCCTCTAATGCACAAACAGGATATAAAAACTCATATACAGTAAACCTCGGATATATCGGATTCAATTGTTCCCACTGGTTTTGTCCGATATAAGCGAAATCTGTTATATGCGTATACCGGAAAATGTCTGTTTTATGCATATATCGGATTTATATCCGGTATATGCGTAAATCGGATTTTATCTGTTATAAAAAGGCACTTCCTTGACTATGTTTCCAATGTACCTGGACTGGGCAATGAAAAGAGACGTAAGGTAATGAGAATTTAACTTTATTGGACTCTGAGCATAACAAATTGTTAATTAAGCTAGGCCCTGTTACGCCCGTCAGGCCTACGTTATTTCCAATAGTGAGGTTAAGATCTCATTCACTGCTGTGCTAGTATTATTGACGTCACTCACTTTTATATTTGTCCTAAATCTGGAGCCAGGAGAAAGACAATAGCCAGTGACAAACCACTCCTAGCGACGTGAATATAAATCGCGCAGGCAACGCTGCAAATGACGTCGTATAGCGGCCAGTCACGATGCGGCCATCCGATATATGCGAGGGAAATTGGAACGGGACTGGAGATTTTGTCCGAAATAGGCGAAATCCGTTATAAAAAATCCGATATATGCAATGAATTTTTATTGGAAATGCATTACAGAAAAATCGGTTCTTTTTTATCTGTCCGTTGGGAGCGAATTTCCGATATATCCGAGTCCGATATACCCGAGGTTTACTGTATTTGCAGTCTGTAGTCACTTTATGTAAATACATAATGGCCAATTATACAAATTTGACAATTACATTAATAATGATGCATTTTAATTGTAACCCAATGACACTGCACATAGACACAGATAAAAGCAGACCGGGTACAAGAATAGAGGTAGTATGGGGGCTGAAGGGGGAGCGTAGGCGATTGATGTTGTGTAGATAGAAATTACCATACCAGATAATGTCGCTGATGTGGAAATGGGATTACAGCAAGCTATCGAGGGTGACACCTAGACTCTTAACACACATGCCGAGGTGAAGAATGGAAAGTTTGGCCACTGCTTTAAGCGTACTTTATGTTTTCTGCAGGCACTACAGGACTGCATATAGTCTCGTCCAAGAGCTCAGAGCCTACGAGTCAAATATGCTGGAGATCAAAACTTTGGCAGGCTTCATTAACTACAAGGTTTGTACAGTATCTGTTTGCTACCATTACCCCCCCGCCCTCCATTCAGATAGGAGCTCAACCCACATAACATTGTTACCCATATAAAATGTAGTCCATTGTTTACTGTCTGTGCTGTTTGTGTTCCGTCTGTCATTTGCTCTGCGATTATGCAATTATTAAGAGTTACGATACCATCAACTGGACGGACTAGTAACGTCATTTTATAATGTGACCGAGAGCAATTGCGAGAAATAGCACCAAAAACAACAACAAAAAAAAAAAAACACATTACCACTTGAGTGACAAATGTTCCTGCTTTCTTTGTCTTTAGGTTTGCCGTCTTTGTTTCCAGCACAATACTCCTCTTGATGCTATTTCTCAGTTCAGGAAGCACATTGACCTTTTTAAGAAGAAGATAGGTTGTGCCGAACTCGCCTTCGAGCATGCTGCATGGATGTCGAAACAGTGAGTGACCATACACACACACACACACATACTATTTGATGGATAATAGAAAGTGATCTCAGACAGATACAGTAAAGTCTCGTTATATTGATATCGGTTATAACGAAGTACTGCTTATTATGATACTATTTTCATTTCCCGGCAAATTTCTAGTCTTTTATGATATAATTAGTTCCGTTAGTACGATACCCGGTTATTATGATAATCCGGTTACTACGATGCCCTTTTCATCTCCCGCCAGCCAATTTGGTCTGCTTATATCGATACAAAAGCAGCTTAAATCAATCTTTGCTTAAGGATTTCAATACCAAAAAAGAACTCGGCGAACGGCTGCTTCCAGTCAACTTTATTTTTCACACTTCCACCACCAGAGCACAGCACACACACCGATTCCCGCACTTCCTGGTTCACAGGTCATGCTCAACCCGCCCCACGTAGCTGGCCAAACACATGCCTGCAACAGAAGAACCAACTGACATAGCATACACACCTATTCCAACGAAGACACAAGCGTACAAATACATGTATTTAATTGTGTTGTATTCAGATATCTTTTTATCGCTTGCAATAATCACTGTTTTTCATATGTACATGCTGGCGTTCGTGGTTTCTCTCGTGTGTATAGAACAATGTCGAGTGCATTATTGCCCACTTTTAATGCAGTTCGACGCAGGATCGCATATATCGATAGTCCGGTTATATCGATATTTTTTCCGACTCCCGAGAATATCGATATAACGAGACTTTACTGTAGTTGTGGAGTTAGTTAGACAACAAAAACAAAACAAGTATGGTAAAAGGTTAGGAGGGATATTTCAATGGTTACTCACAAAATATTCAATAACTTTCCACTTGCAGCGCATGCAGTGCTACTACTACTACTACTACTACTACTACTAATAATAATAATAACAGTATAATATAATAGTAATTTGTGAATGAGCTGCTAAAACCAAATTAATTTTTCATATGTACATGCTGGCGTTCGTGGTTTCTCTTGTGTGTGTATAGAATCTATACACACACGAGAGAAACCACGAACAGTTGGTTCTTCTGTTGCAGGCATGTGTTTGGCCAGCTATGTGGGGCGCATATTTGGATTTGATTAAGGTTGGGTTGCGGTAGTATAAACTCTGATATTTTGTTGTAAAAGTCTGCTTAAATCCTAGTGATCTTCGATATGTATAATCATCCATCTTGGCAGTCAAATATAAAAAAAAAAAAACACCTTCCAGCTCACACACACTTCTCAACACGTGTGTTCCCAGGTTCCAATCTTTTGGTGAATTGTTTGACGAAGCAATAAAGTTGGGCTTGCCGGCGATCCAGACACAGAACCCTGGTTTCTACTACCAGCAGGCTGCGTGCTACAGCCAGGACAGGAAACGACTCTCATTGCAGCTGAGTCAGGTGGTTTCATCATGTCAGAATGAGCTTTCCATTTGAGGCCAAACTTAATTATACTCGTTATTTTTTGTAAATAAAACTCCTTATAATTATACAGTAGCTTTATGAACTCAGTAATGTAACAAATAAGTTCCATGCCTGAGTAAAGGTATTACTAGACATATACATATTGAATATTGTTTTAGGCTGGAGCAGTGTATCCCTCTCCCGACCCACTGGAGATACAGAGTGGAGGACTGGACTACTATGGACAGAGACCATGGAGACAAGGACATCAGAGTAGGTCATATTTCCTCAGGAAGGCCTAGTTTTCCCAAATGAGGGATCTTAACCATGAAAAGGGCTTTTGAAGCTCTAGCTTGTCTTTTTGGTACTATATTTGTTTACCAAGCAGACGCCACAAACACTTTCTGTCCGCTACTTTAAATGTCGTACTGATCCAAAGGTTCCGTACACGTACACATGCCGTCACTCCAATTACAGTTTCTAGATGTGTATTATGTGTCCTCCTTGTACGTGAAGACATCAGCATGGTTTTTCCATTCCATAGCATAGTCTCACAGAATATTCCTCTGTAGTGGTTTGACATGTGCTTGCATGTGTAGGTATCGATCCTCCTGACCAGGACAAAGAAAAGAGAGGAATTCTGGCATTACAGATGAAAGAAAAAGATGTACCACATTCGGTAAGTGCATGCAAATACACAGTATGCGTCAACTTATATTAGAGTAGTCAGTGTACAACTTGTAACAGCGTAAAAGTATAGTTTACCATCCACAGCCATTATTGCAACATCAGGTGGTTCAGTGAAGGGATGGATGGATGTCAATATCTACTGTGATCTTGACTTCAATGTGGCATAACAACATAACGTGTAAATGTATGATGTTTGAGAACTCCAAAGATTTTCTCCACAGGAGGTGATCATCACTCTACTCAGCAACGCGGTGGCCCAGTTTAAGAAGTACAAGTGTCCACGAATGAAAAGTCATCTCAGTAAGTAGCACTTTGCGATGGTGGATAATTTTACTACACTACTATATAATACAGGGGCGGCACGGTGGTCGAGTGGTTAGCGCGCAGGGTTCAATTCCACCCTCGGCCATCTCTCTGTGTGGAGTTTGCATGTTCTCCCCGTGCATGCGTGGGTTTTCTCCCACATTCCAAAAACATGCTAGGTTAATTAGCCACTCCAAATTGTCCATAGGTATGAATGTGAGTGTGAATGGTTGTTTGTCTATATGTGCCCTGTGATTGGCTGGCCACCAGTCCAGGGTGTACCCCGCCACCCCCGCGACCCTCGTGAGGAAAAGTGGTAGAAAATGAATGAATACTATACTATACTAGATAACAAATATGACTTCTAGTAACGCTTGATTGTTGATTGTTGATTGTCCATCCAAATTCCCAGACCTATCCCTAATCAATCAATACATCCATCTCAAATCATCAACCCATCAATCCGCAGTACATCTATTGTCATCCACACAATCAACCTTCATACTTAGGTGTTCACGACCCCAATAAAAACAACAACAAAATCAAAGTACGAACTTAGTAAAAAAAACATTCTCATGCTGCTGTCATCCACTAGTAAAGTGAAATGAAGTAGTCATTTTCAAACACACCCATTGTATTTATTTTTATTTTTTTAAACTGCGGCCATCTTGGTTGTTTCGTCATGTCCAGAACACTGTCCACCAACCAGATTCATCAAAACAAAGCCATAAATGTACAGTAAAGCCAAGAAACAATAACACAGTAATAACATTCACATTCACTAGTACTAGATACAAGAGTATCATATAACAAAATATATAACAAAAAAATCATCCATAAGTATGTTGTTTAACTGGCAGTGATTGGATATTAGAATTTGTTGGTGATTGCAAGTTTTTTTGGTAAATTGATAAATACAGTAAAGTCTCGTTATATCGATATCGGTTATAATGAATTACTGCTTATTACGATACTATTTTAATTTCCCGGCAAATTTCTAGTCTTTTATGATATAATTAGTTCCGTTAGTACGATACCCGGTTATTATGATAATCCGGTTACTACGATGCCCTTTTCATCTCCCGTCAGCCAATTTGGTCTGCTTATATCGATACAAAAGCAGCTTAAATCAATCTTTGCTTAAGGATTTCAATACCAAAAAAAGAACACGGCGAACGGCTGCTTCCAGTCAACTTTATTTTTCACACTTCCACCACCAGAGCGCAGCACATACACCGATTCCCGCACTTCCTGGTTCACAGGTCATGCTCAACCCGCCCCACATAGCTGGCCAAACACATGCCTGCAACAGAAGAACCAACTGACATAGCATACACACCTATTCCAACGAAGACACAAGCGTACAAATACATGTATTTAATTGTGTTGTATTCAGATATCTTTTATCTTATATCTCTTATTTCATATGTACACGCTGGCGTTCGTTGGTTCTATACTATAGAACAATGTCGAGCGCATTATTGTCCACTTTTAATGCAGTTCGGCGCAGGATCGGATATATCGACAGTCCGGTTATATCGATATTTTTTCCGACTCCCGACAATGTCGATATAACGAGACTTTACTGTATTATATTCATGTTAACTGTTTTGCATGTTTTGCCAGTGGTGCAGATGGGAGAGGAGTACTATCACGCTCACGATTATGCCAAAGCCCTCAAGTAAGTGAAGAGTTTTTACTTACACGCAAACATCACATTTCATCTCATGCTTTTATTTTCATGCTTGAAATGATCGGGCTTATGCTTTGTTCTTAGGCTGTTGGACTATGTGATGTGTGACTATCGCACAGAACATTGGTGTGGAATCCAGTCGGCCATATTAACCACAGCTCTGCATTGTGCCTATCTAATGGCTAGTGTTAAGGATTACATCATATATTGCATGGAACTTCTGGGCAGAGGTAAGAAGTTTTATTATTCTGACTATATCTACTCTATGTTTACTCTATGCTGTGCTATTTTCCACACCATGATAACATAAATTAGTCATAAAAGTCTGTGGAAGTCTTGCATGGACATGTTTCTCCACATCACTTGTTCATGTGGTGGCAGTGTTTACTTACCAGTGCTGATGTTTTACTGTATTTCAGCTTCAATGCTGACCAAAGAGCAGAAGTCCAGGATTGAGCAGAACCTCATAAAAGTTCTCAAGGTGCGTCAACCCCATATTTACCGCCAATTTATTGTAAATAAAAACCCAAGTACCCAAGTATTTTCTGGACTAGAAGTAACTTCAGAGTATAAGTGGCATCTGTCACAAAATGCATCATGAAGAGGAATATAACATATACCTGTCTAAAAATGTAAAATTCAATATAAAGGGGCGTCAAGAGAAGCTTTACATCAGGGGTCTCAAACTCAATTTACTTGGGGGGCCACTGGAGCTAGGGTCTGGGTGAGACTGGGCCGCATCAGGTTTTCAAACCCCCCCCCCAAAAACGCATTTATTAAAAACAGAAAAATGAATAAACTTTGCTTTGGTTTCGATTTTCTACAATAAAAGCTCTGATAAAACATTCCACTGTTCTCAAATATCTTAGTTTTTATTTTTCTACACAAAATAAGATGAAAAATAAATAAACGAATCAAGAATAAAGAAAATCAATCAATCAGTAATAAATAAATAAATATAATAATAATAATAAAACGGCAAATAATAAAAACTTAAGAAACCACATATAGTTGGTGGGTAGACAAATTATTTTTTTCAGATTAAAATGAACAAAGCATTATTAGAGCCCTGTAGACATGACAAAACACAACTATAGTCACATTTATACTCTTTTTATTTACAACATATTGCGCAACTGCAGGGTCTTGAGACACATGCTAACTCGCAAACTAGAGAGCTAGCGACCTAAACGGTAGCCTTGAAGTTATTTCCTTTAAACTTAAATAGCCAAAACTTACCACTTCCACACGGATAGGGAGGATAACTATTAACAGTTATTTAACCTTTAACATGAACATTAATCATAAGTAATAATTTTTTCTGGGTACATGATACCATACAGCATCCATATCAAACTTGCGCGGGCCGCACTAACATTAAACTTTCATATCAAAGCGGGGGCCTCAAACTAGTGTCCTGCGGGCCACATTTGGCCCGCGGGCCGCGTTTGTGACCCCTGCTCTACATACTTCATAACTGATTTTTTTTTTTTTTTTTTTTTTTTTACAGTATACAAGTGTATTACATCAGGGATGTCCAAACTTTTTTTCACCCAGTGCCACATACTGAAAAAAGAGAGGATGCAATGGCCACTTTGATATTTTCTAAACCAACACATATCGTAACTATGCTAAGAATTACATAATTTTTCATCGGTCCACACTTTAAACCCCCTTGCATTACATACTTAATTTTGTGGAATGTCGATATGTATCTTTTTTTTAAATTGCAAGAAACCACAAATTGAAATGTGACTTTTATGGCATATATTTTGATATAAATGATATTGTAAATGACTTTATGCTGTAAATCCTGGACACCAACAACCGTCTTTGCCATCTGTTGTTCCCATTAGAACAAGATACCTGACGCGGAGCCTCAGTGTGATCAGTCTTCTGCTGCTGCGGCACGGTCACTATGGAATGAAAGCGTGGCTTTAGGTGGCGCCAATGAATTCATTATTGATATGCAGGACTACATACCTTTCAGTGAGTAATACACAGTACATCCATTGTACTCTACTTAATATAGTTGTCATTGAGTGAGATGTTTATTGACAAAAAAAACACATTTTCAGTGTGTTATATATATATATATAAGTGGCACTTTTTGGGTTTAATTTGGCTAGTCCTGGGACTTATATTATAAGTTTGGTCCTAGTTCAATGTAAAGCCCAGTTCCAGTCTCCCAGCTTCCATGTGGATGAAGCCATCCGACTGCAAGTATTCCTGAAAGCTGACTGTCCGCATCCTGTGTCCTTCACCAAACTGTCTGTCAGCCTCAGCAATCAGGTACTATACAAGACAATATTATAATTTTTTAATTAAGGCTGATTTTCTATCATCATTTGGTCATTGTATTGTTTTGTTATAGGAGTACAATCAGTGGTGTGTTGTGGAGACGTCAAGTCAGGAATGCAAAGCCCTTTTGCCCGGTAAAACCAGATGCTACAACTTCAGCTTTGTGGCAAAAACCAAAGATATCGGCAAAAAAATTGAGGCGAGTTGATTTATGTGTGTCGGTGCTGTGTTTATAATTTCTCTTAAAATTAAAAACAAATTATAACACAGTGATTCACTGTTTTCTATTCATTAGGTGGCAGGTATTGAGGTCATGCTCGGCAGTGGTCGCTGTGTCTTTTTGAGATGGAGGGGGGCCGGCGGAGATGCGGGTGTAACTCACGAGGTCCTGCCGACACACAGGACATCAAGGAGGTGTGATGCGGACGATGAGATTGATTGGGACTGCTTGAACGTCCTGCAAAGTACCATGTGAGGCTCGTCTTAATTGCATCCTTCACAAAATGCCATGTTTGTTTGCACTGCGCCTTTTGTCTATGCTTTGTCAATAAAGTTTATATCACATCATGTGTAGGATCATCTCAAGAGTCCCGAAGATCTCTGTGGAGCTTGGTCATCAACCTCCTGCTCTCAGCAATGAACTGTACTGCATACACTTCACCGTCCAATCACTGGAAGATGCTGTAGCCAAGGACGTGAAGCTGACAGCAGGACTCAAACCTGGTACGCGAACACAACTAATACCACATTAGTCAGCTTAGGCAACTGGTGTGAAATAAATAGTTGATCCGCTAGCGACCAGCAAATATTCTGTGTATTTATTTTCAATATCGTTTTAGGCCAAGATGCTAATTTAAGCCAGACTACACATGTGACACTCGATAACTCCAAGATTTGTGACGACACGGCGCCTCCTCTGCTCCCTGATATACCTCTGGGTCATCTGAAACCAGGTGAAAAGGTACGTGTCTGCACGTCTTAGCACTAAGCCAACTCTGGAACTCATTGCCACCAGACCTCCGTAACTCTGCCACCCTTCCCATCTTCAAATCCAAACTCAAAACTCATCTGTTCAAACTTGCCTATTCTCTTTAACTGCTTCACATGGTCCCCCCCTCCCCCTATTTATTGTATGTTCTTATTTATTGTATGTTGTCTTTTATCTTGTATTTTATATTGGTGTTCCTGAAAGTCGCTTTTAAATAAAATGTATTATTATTATTATTATTATTATTATTATTATGTACTTTAATTTGGACATTTTCAATGTTATTGTTGACTATTTCTTTATTATTATTTATTTTTTATACTTTATTTTTTCAAATTTTTTTTTAAACAAAACGTCAACAGTAATACAAACAAACTAAAAAAAAGGGGGGGGGGCACCTGACATACACAATATACAATTCACCTTCATCAGACATATTAAATCACATCTCTGCCCTACACACACACATATATATATATATATATATATATATATGTATGTATATATGTATATATGTATGTATGTATATGTATATATGTATGTATATATATATATATGTGTATATATATGTGTATATATATGTATATATATATATATATATATATACATATATATACATATATATATACATACATACATCGATCGACATGTGAGTGCGAAAATCGACTCAGTATGCCTGCAAACGGCCACAGCAAGAGGAAGTATACAGGGAAAAAAGTATACATTTACCGGGACAATATCTTCTAGCAAACGGAGATCCCTGGAGATTGCAGCCATATTTACCGCCATTGAGAGTGGTGTGGTGACTTCCTCTTGCTGTGGCTGTTTGCAGGCATACCTAGTCGATTTTCGCACTCACATGTCGATCAACCAATAGGCAAACAGTTCAACCCAAGACACACTTAGGACCGCCCCCTCATTTGAATAGTTTTTTCTTCTGCATTTCGAGGACCAAAACTGCCAAAATAAAAAATAAATATAAATGGAAATAAAAACAAAAAAATATTTATGTATATATTTTTTTATTTTTGTTTTTATTTCCATTTATATTTATTTTTTTGTATTTAATTTTTTGATTTTTTTTCATTTTTGTTTTTATTTTCACTTTTATTTATTTATTTATTTATTATTTTGGCAGTTTTGGTCCTCCATATTTATATTCCAGTATTTGCTGGAGGAATAAACACTTTGAAATCAGTCAATTGGAACAAAACGCCTCTGTATTCAACCAAACTCGCTACAAAACAACAACACTGCCACCTGGTGGTCACCACAAGTTGCAGCACTTCTCATGAGCACACTGATTTGAAGCCAACCTTTGTGTGTAGCTGGAGAGGTGTGTCTACGTGACGTGTTCAACAACTGGACCAAGGCTGTTCCTGTTCCACGTAGCTTATAGCGTCGACGTGACTGTGGATGGACGCCAGATAGTCTGCAAGTGTCAGAAGGTAACCGCACAACTCTTTCCTTAAGTGTGTTCTTGTCCCGGAAATGTTGACTTCTCCATTGTCTTGCAGGATGAAACCATTACCATAGAGACAGTCGTCCCGTTTGAGGTTTCTGCCAACTTTATGTCCACCAAGGTATGTTGCTGTGGTTTTACGTATACTGAAAGGTGACATCATCAGAGCAGATTATTATCTGTCTACTCCGTGGATTGAACACCGACTGATCTAAAGACATACTATGTGGTGGTTTTATTTGAAATAATGTGTTGTCTTCTTCAGTTTGAGCCCCTGGAGCAGGTAGCGGTGGATGTCCCCTTCCTGATGCTAACAGAGATCCAGTCATTGTCACCCTGGCCACTCCTATTGGCTTCTTCATCACTACAGAACTTCACCATGGTTACCAACACACCACACCAACTACATGAAGGTAAATATTTTATTTTATCTCAACACCACGCAAGCATGTGACAGTTTTATTTTGAGGGTTAAAATATATAAACTAGTGAGCTACAACGGCATTCCATATAAAAAGGTATGCTTGTAGCAGCTGTGGGCACCCCCATGTAGTTAGAATGGTACAATCTTCATCACATGACATTCATTCATTCATTGTCTACCGCTTTTTCCTCACGAGGGTCGCGGGGGTGCTGGAGCCTATCCCAGCTGTCTTGCGGCAAGAGGCGGGGTACACCCTGGACTGGTCGCCAGCCAATCACAGGGCACATATAGACAAACAACCATTCACACTCACATTCATACCTATGGACAATTTGGAAGCCAAGTGTTTGAATACGGCCCGCCCAATCTTTCCAAAGTATTTCATTTAAACTCAACATACAACCTGGCATCATGGCCTGAGCCAACCTTTTGATGGTTTTATCAATTTCCTTTTTTGACATGGTCTGTTGTTTACAAAGTGCTCCTGAAAAAAGGGACACAAGCACATAATAATAATAATAATAATATTATTATTATTAGATTATTATAATTATTATTAGAACTATTATGATTATTATAATTATTAATGCTAATTATTATATTAATTATATATAATATTATTGTTATATTTTCATATTTTATGTAATAATAATATAATAATTATTATTTTAATTTTATTGTAATTATTATAATATTTTATTATTTTTAAAATATTTAAATATAAATATAAAATAATAAATAATAATAGCAGATTGCATGACAATTTTACAGATACAATAATACCAGGTGGACTGTTACGTGTAAAATATATAGTCTGCCCCCCCCCCCCCCCCCCCCCCGTAAATTTTGTCATATCAATACGGCCCGCGAGTCAAAAAGTTTGCCCACCCCTGTCCTAGCATAGAAGTGTTTCAAATGTAGTTCTTCCCTGAGATCATATTTCTCCTCTCTTGTAGAGAAGTATTGGATGACATTTTTAGCTAATTGGTTATTTTTAGCCTTATGCATTATTTTAGCTGTTTGAAGATGAACTATATCAGCAAGTTGAAGTATTTGTGATTTTAGAAATAAGGAGTTAGTATGTTCTCTGTAGGCGCCATTATGAATTATCCTTACTGACCTTTTTTGCAGTACATTTAGCTTGTAATCTGTAAAATATATTTCACAAGAATGTTAGACTTTGGCTGTTTGCATCAAATTAATTAGAAGTCAGTATTTTCAATTGCGTTTCAGTGTTTGTGTCGTAATAACAGATTTGCTCGTCTTCAGTCATTTTGCAGAAAGATGAATGTGCAAGTGAGTGCTTCAGTCTTCGCTGTCCACCACTGACCGATGTCAACAACACTGTGGCTACTGGACAGTACCAAATATTATGGAGGAGGTACAACACCTACAAACACATACACAGACACACACAATGCTCTGTATTCAAACGATTATTTTTTTTTTCTAAGGATTTCACTCAATAAATGAATACTCTTAAAATGATGTGATGTACGCAGTGGTTTGTTGGCGACTGAATATAATAAAGTTTATTCTTTTTTGATTCTTTTTTAAAGAGAGTCTTCCAGTCCAGACAGTCCTCTCATAGAAACCACAGTCTCTCTGCCGCATGTCCATCTGGAGTCTGTCCCACTTCACATCCATGCTGGTCAGTGGTATAGTATGTATATACTCTATTCAAATAATGATCTGATTTGTACGATAATTTCAACCTCTGCACACTGTACAATCGATAACAACAACAAGACTCTAAACCAGGGGTGGGCAAACTTTTTGACTCGCGGGCCGCATTGATAAGACAAAATTTACGGGGGGGGGGGGGGGGGCAGACTATATATTTTACACGTAACAGTCCACCTGGTATTATTGTATCTGTAAAATTGTCATGCAATCTGCTATTATTATTTATTATTTTATATTTATATTTAAATATTTTAAAAATAATAAAATATTATAATAATTACAATAAAATTAAAATAATAATAATTATATTATTATTATGTAAAATATGCAAATATAACAATAATATTATATATAATTAATATAATAATTAGCATTAATATAATTATAATAATCATAATAGTTCTAATAATAATTATAATCATCTAATAATCTAATAATAATAATAATAATTATTATTATTATGTGCTTGTGTCCCTTTTTTCAGGAGCACTTTGTAAACAACAGACCATGTCAAAAAAACGAAATTGATAAAACCATCAAAAGGTTGGCTCAGGCCATGATGCCAGGTTGTATGTTGAGTTTAAATGAAATACTTTGGAAAGATTGGGCGGGCCGTATTCAAACACTTGGCGGGCCGGATGTGGCCCCCGGGCCGTAGTTTGCCCACCCCTACTCTAAACCATGTGGTGTAATGGTGAACTCCATTCCTTTTACTGACTCAAGTCATTATGCATACTGCAGGATGCTTTCGTAGCCATTTTTTTAAACTTAACTTTGGTAATGGTAATGGTTTTATTGCATTTGAACATGCATCAGATTACAATTGAATGCATCACATAATCAGTTCACAGTTCCACATGTCCAAAAGGAGTAGAAAGAAGCAAAGCTTATTAAATCCTACCCCTTCCATCTGGTACTTTTACAATCAGTAACTGTTACATTTGTTCACTTCCTGCTTTCCTAATATAATTTTAAGATTTTTTTCATTTTTTTTTTACTTCATTTCATTCATTTTTAAATTTTAATTTAATTTTATTTAAAAACTGCATGTTGTGTTGATTGACCAATCAAATTTTATCTGAAATATTTGTGAAAAACATGCAAAAAACTTTTTTTACACTACTGTGTGTGTATACTGTATACATAACATACAACTGCTTCCTGCTTTCCTAATATAGTTTATGTTGTTTTTTTTTTTTTTTTTTATTTTTGTAACAAACCGAAGTACGAGGTGATCTTTATCTGCCGTGACTGTTTCCTTCTTCTCCATGTAGATATCCCCTCCTTTGGGAGAGTACGGGAGTCCCTCCCAGTTTGTTTCCACATTGAGAACAGAACAGCTCTGGTACAGGAAGTGCAGATAGCCGTGGAACCATCTGATTCCTTCATGTTCTCTGGACTAAAACAGGTACAAACAACAGGACTGTCACAGCTTCCATGTATAAAAAGCTACAAAGCTTAATCCATATAACGAAACACACTTGTCTCAAATTGTAAAACACATTTACAAATTAACATAAGAAGTTACTGAAGATCACATGTTCACCAAGCTCCCGATCTCATTCCAAATCACTTTTGATGTCACAAGAGCGCCCTCTTGCGGCTGTTGACGTCAATGTCGGTTCATTATACACAAAACATGTTAAAATGTAAAAACATTCGTTCATTCCTTCATTTTCTACCGCTTAACCTCATGTTAAATTGAAAGTTAGTTAGTTACAGTAAAGTCTCGTTATATCGATATCGGTTATATCGAAGTACTGCTTATTACGATACTATTTTCATTTCCCGGCAAATTTCTAGTCTTTTATGATATAATTAGTTCCGTTAGTACGATACCCGGTTATTATGATAATCCGGTTACTACGATGCCCTTTTCATCTCCCGCCAGCCAATTTGGTCTGCTTATATCGATACAAAAGCAGCTTAAATCAATCTTTGCTTAAGGATTTCAATACCACCATTAGCGAAATCTGTAAACGGCGTATTGTTTGATTTTCGGCTAACACCGTTTCTGCTTTTCCACCGACAGACGGTAATTAGAGGATTACAGGTAACTAATATGAGGTAAGTATTAAACAATCTTTTGAAGTAAAGGAGTAAATATTTGTATAATTTAGAGGGAAGATTCAGTGAATAGACTTAGTGTTTTCATGACGAGGATGATGAGGATGAAGTGTTACCTGTCAGCGTGTTCAGCCCCAAACCGCGGTAAGGGGCGGCCTGACTTAGGCAGAGAAAAAAAGAACACGGCGAACGGCTGCTTCCAGTCAACTTTATTTTTCACACTTCCACCACCAGAGCACAGCACACACACACCGATTCCCGCACTTCCTGGTTCACAGGTCATGCTCAACCCGCCCCACATAGCTGGCCAAACACATGCCTGCAACAGAAGAACCAACTGACATAGCATACACACCTATTCCAACGAAGACACAAGCGTACAAATACATGTATTTAATTGTGTTGTATTCAGATATCTTTTTATCGCTTGCAATAATCACTGTTTTTCATATGTACATGCTGGCGTTTGTGGTTTCTCTCGTGTGTATAGAACAGGGGTCGGCAACCTTTACTATGAAAAGAGCCATTTTACCCAATGCCCACTGAAGAAAAATAGCCTGGAGCCGCAAAACATATAGTATGTTTAAAACAACATTGGAGGGAATTTGGGGGTATCAAAGTAGTTCAGATAAGAAAAGACGAGTTGGAGTACTCTTGCTAGTTTTGGAGATAAACTTACATAAATGTATGTGTAAACTACTGTAAACGTAAAAACAAGTTCCCATGCCGCTGTTTTTAAATTATCTCGAATTCATTTTTTAGATTTGTAGGTAAGTATTACTTGTTTTTCTTCATGTACTGAACTGGATAGCAGTCAGAACTCACTCAGGATGCATTCATGGTCTCAGACAAAGTTGGATTTTTTAAAACTCATTACAAAAGACGTGCATTTTCCCCACTTGGGTGTTAAAAATATTCAAGCATCGCAAAGGGAGCCACAATAAAGAGGCTGAAGAGCCACATGCGGCTCTGGAGCCGCAGGTTGCTGACCCCTGGTATAGAACAATGTCGAGTGCATTATTGCCCACTTTTAATGCAGTTCGACGCAGGATCGCATATATCGATAGTCCGGTTATATCGATATTTTTTCCGACTCCCGAGAATATCGATATAACGAGACTTTACTGTAGTTGTGGAGTTAGTTAGACAACAAAAACAAAACAAGTATGGTAAAAGGTTAGGAGGGATATTTCAATGGTTACTCACAAAATATTCAATAACTTTCCACTTGCAGCGCATGCAGTGCTACTACTACTACTACTACTACTACTAATAATAATAATAACAGTATAATATAATAGTAATTTGTGAATGAGCTGCTAAAACCAAATTAATAATAGTGAGGAAATTTTCCCAATGATTTCTATGGAAGTCAAATTTTTTATATAACATCCAAAAGCGTCCCTAAACAGCTCTTACAGCAAGTTCTTATATTTTTGATGAAAAAAACAAATTTATATAAAATTCTGCATGCTTTTGACTTTGACTGGAATCGCCGAGATGTTTTCTCTTGTGTGCAGGTACACCTTCGCATCCTTCCTGGTTCGGAGCAGCAAATGCTGTACAATTATTATCCACTGATTGCGGGTTACCAGATGCTACCACAACTCAGCATCAGCGTTTCCCGCTGGACAAACAACGAGTACAACCTCAAACGCTTCCTGCCTCATCGTGTCTTTGTCAAGGTAACACATTATGGAGCTCATATAAAGTACATCCTCGTGAATGTTGAAAAAAACGCAAGTCATTGATGTGCCTGCAAAAGTCATGACTCACTTACAAAATGAGGTGAATTTTCTGCTGAGAAAATAAATAATATATAACATTAATTGTCAGTAATCTATATTGACATAAAAAAAATAATAAAAATAAGCTATTTTATTCCGCACCAAAATTGCAAATTTGCAGTGAATCATGCTACTAATCCACCCCCCAATATTACTTCTGGACACCATGGTTATACAAAATATTGAATACTTTTTGCTGTTTGAATGTAATGATTAGCCATGCAAATGTAAATGAACTTTTGTCTCTTTTGTCTTTCATTGCAGCCGCAGGGTAAAGAGTTGGACAATGATTCCATCGCTGCAGCTTGATACCAACACTTTGAGGTACAACTAAGAATACTTCTCATACTGTAGGTTATACTTCATGCGATTCCGCCCCAAGCGACAGCACATACTCACATTTTAGTGTTTGCTTCCTGGCGTGAAAGAGACATAACTGATCATGAATGGAACTGTATTGATGGAAAATAATTGAAAAATAATTTTCTTGACACATTTTCCCACGTTTTTACACACAATTAGTTACAATATTTACATTTTCATTGTACATTATTTTTACAAAACTAAACATTAAGATTTCTTTTTTTGTTATTATGGAAACAAGTTATGTTTAATAACAATAATTGGCCAATTGTGCATGAAAGCTTTACAGGATATGTTTTTTAAATGTATTGGAAGGGGAGGCATAGCATCAAGTTGATATGAAAGTGCAAATGTATTGAAAGTATAACAAACGAATACAAATAATGAGGATGCATTAGAATAGTAAATAGTCAACTGTACTGAAACAAGAGTAGATGGAGCCTAATACAGGACAAAATTGTTTGAATTAAAGTGATGTTAACATGTTTTGGTGTGTTTTACTTGAAAGTGTATTCAAGTGCATTGTCGGAACTCCATTTCCAATCATCCTCCATTGCAGTAGCATCTTCTGAATCGTTATTCCATCACACATTTGCAGCTGTCAAGACCAACAACATACTTCCAGCCTTCACAGTAAAAACGCTGCATGTTTCATAATGTCTACCTGTACATAAACAAACCACTGCTGAACAAAATGCATTATTATTATGGCCCGTCTCAATTTTGCCAAAAAAAAAAAAAATTATGTTCCCCAAGACCTTTGTTGTCTGACAATACAAAACATTTTGGAATGTGTGTCCCCATTACATCTGACATGAAAGTAACACAGCATTGCAGAAAAAGAACATTATACCAAAAGTAAAATATGGTGGTGGTAGTGTGATGGTCTGGGGCTGTTTAAATAAATGGTGCCAAATATGAGTGGGGTAAAATTCCTTCAAATTACCGCAGTTACGTTTTGACACTTTCACTCCACTGTAGCCTAATAAAACATACAAAAAAATATGGGCTTTCCAACCATGTAGTATTTTTACAACAAAGTAATAGCCCTCATTTCAAAAATTGATATACATGTACATTAAATAAAATGTAATTTATTTATGTACAAAAGTATTTTTATAACCTTAGGTGATTTTAATGCGTTCTAGAAATGGATAGATTTCAGTGAGTGCCATCCGTCACTGCACCCATCCAACTGCTGTGTTAATTTCGACCAGTAGGGGGCAGTGTATCTCCACAGTAGAAAGATGGCGGTGGCCGTGAACCCAAACCATCCACAAAAGGAGAAAGTGAAAGTTGTAAGCAAAGAAAAAAAGTTGTCATTGGAGAAGGAGCAGATAAGTGTGACTGTTGTAGACATGACATTGATACTGATGATGACGTGACCGGTGACGTCCTGTTTTTTTAATGCATCTAACAAGATGAAACGATGTCGTGTTTTTAGACGATTTACATTGTGTTCTCCACATGAAGAACAAACTAAGCGCCTTGATGATGGTGAAGCAGATGGAAGATGTGAAGCACCATCATGCACCCAGATGGTGGTCTCTGTAGACCCACAAAGAATTTGGACGTATGGACACCTGCTTGAGACCACCCAAGAGCCGGTGTGTAGACATGCTTGATGCTCTTAAGAAAAGGATTGCAAGGAAGAGGGAGCGTTGCCAAGACGCTGCCCTGTGGAACAAAACATAAAAGCTACAGTATAAACAGCATTAATGGAAATTAAACAGACAAAATTGCCAGCAGGCAATTCACAAATAAATGTATGTGTGTATATGTTATGTATACAGTATACACACAGTAGTGTGAAAAAGTTTTTTGCATGTTTTTCCACAAATATTTCAAATAAAATTTGAAGATTGGTCAATGACAACACAACATGCAGTTTTAAATAAATAAAAAAAAAGTAAAAAAAACCCCCCACCAAATTATATTAGGAAAGCAGGAAGTGAACAAATGCAACAGTTACTGAATGTAAAAGTAGGATTTAAGGTGGGTAGAATTTAATAAGCTTTGCTTCTTCCTACTCCTTTTGGACATGTGGAACTGTGAACTGATTATGTGATGCATTCAATTGTAATCTGATGCATGTTCAAATGAAATTAAACCATAAATCATAAAACCATAAATAAAAATTGTGGCCCTGTGTGAACGTAATAGAGATCTGTATGTTATGTATACAGTATACACACAGTAGTGTGAAAAAGTTTTTTGCATGTTTTTAAATATTTCAAATAAAATTTGAAGATTGGTCAATGACAACACAAAATGCAGTTTTAAATAAAAAATAAAGTAAAAAAACAAATTATATTAGGAAAGCAGGAAGTGAACAAATGTAACAGTTACTGAATGTAAAAGTAGGATTTAAGGTGGGTAGGATTTAATAAGTTTTGCTTCTTCCTACTCCTTTTGTAGAACTGTGAACTGATTCAATTGTAATCTGATGCATGTTCAAATGTAATTAAACCATAAATCATAAAACCATAAATAAAAATTGTGGCCCTGTGTGAACGTAATAGAGATCTGTATGTTATGTATACAGTATACACACAGTAGTGTGAAAAAGTTTTTTGCATGTTTTTCCACAAATATTTCAAATAAAATTTGAAGATTGGTCAATGACAACACAACATGCAGTTTTAAATTAAAAAAAACCCACCAAATTATATTAGGAAAGCAGGAAGTGAACAAATGTAACAGTTACTGAATGTAAAAGTAGGATTTAAGGTGGGTAGGATTTAATAAGTTTTGCTTCTTCCTACTCCTTTTGTAGAACTGTGAACTGTTTATGTGATGCATTCAATTGTAATCCGATGCATATTCAAATGAAATGAAACCATAAATCATAAAACCATAAATAAAAATTGTGGCCCTGTGTAAAAGTAATAGAGATCCGAGTCTGGAAAAATGTCATAAAGCCATTTTGTGACTCAAGCAAACCACAGAAAGAGCCATTATTCACAAATAGCCAAACCATGCAACAGTAGTGAACCTTCCCAGGGGCGGCCGGCCGGCCAACCAAAATGACCCCAATGGCGCAGTGATGACTCATCCAAGAGGTCACATATGACTCCTCAACAACATCCAAAGTTCATGACTCAGTTCATTTCTATTGTGTACATGTGAGATGTTTGCTAGAGAGCACATATTCCTCTTCTGGTTGCTTCAGAAGGGAGATGGAACAGCCCGAATGGCATGCAGCAGTCGTAGCAGGTGGGGGGGGAAGCCTCAAAGTTCCCTTTTTAGTTGTCGGTGATTCTTTTCCTGGCAAGAATAAGGCAGTGAAGAACAAATACGTATGTATGTACATACCCTGCATATAAACAGGAGCTCTGCTGCTGTTTGAGTTACCCTGAATCTATTGAACAGCTTTTCATCCATGGAATAGATCGGCGACTTAAGAGAAAATAAAATAATATAGTAAATATAATATAGTAATATTAGGGCATGCGTGGGTTTCCTCCAACATTCCAAAAACATGCTAGGTTAATTAGCGACTCCAAATTGTCCATAGGTATGAATGTGAGTGTGAATGGTTGTTTGTCTATATGTGCCCTGTGATTGGCTGGCCACCAGTCCAGGGGTGTACCCCGCCTCTAGCCTGAAGACAGCTGGGATAGGCTCCAGCACCCACCCCCCTGCAACCCTCGTGAGGATAAGCGGTAGAAAATGAATGAATGTGTGACTTATACTCCAGTGTGACTTATGTATGTTTTTTTTTCTACCTAATTATGCATTTTTGGCCTTGTGCGACTTATGTATACTCCGGAGCGACTTATGTATGTTTTTTTCTACCTACTTATGCATTTTTGGCATTGTGCGACTTATACTCCGGAGCGACTTATGTATGTTTTTTTCTACCTAATTATGCACTTTTGGCCTTGTGGGACTTCTAATCCGGAGCGACTTATGTATGTTTTTTTTCTACCTAATCATGCATTTTTGGCCTTGTGCGACTTATACTCCGGAGCGACTTATGTATGTTTTTTTCTACCTAATTATGCATTTTTGGCTTTGTGAGACTTATACTCCGGAGCGACTTATGTATGTTTTTTTCTACCTAATTATGCACTTTTGGCCTTGTGAGACTTATACTCCGGAGCGACTTATGTATGTTTTTTTATACTGAATTGTGCATTTTTGGCCTTGTGCGACTTATACTCCGGAGTGACTTATGTATGTTTTTTTATACCGAATTGTGCATTTTTGGCCTTGTGCGACTTATAATCCGGAGCGACTTATGTATGTTTTTTTGTACCGAATTGTGCATTTTTGGCCTTGTGCGACTTATACTCTGGAGCGACTTATGTATGTTTTTTTGTACCGAATTATGCATTTTTGGCCTTGTGCGACTTGTACTCCGGAGCGACTTATGTATGTTTTTTTATACCGAATTGTGCATTTTTGGCATTGTGTGACTTATAATCCGGAGCGACTTATGTATGTTTTTTTGTACCTAATTATGCACTTTTGGCCTTGTGGGACTTATACTCTGGAGCGACTTATGTATGTGTTTTTATACCGAATTGTGCATTTTTGGCATTGTGTGACTTATACTCCGGAGCGACTTATGTATGTTTATTTTCTACCTAATTATGCACTTTTGGCCTTGTGGGACTTATACTCTGGAGCGACTTATGTATGTTTTTTTATACCGAATTGTGCATTTTTGGCCTTGTGCGACTTATACTCCAGTGCAACTTATGTATGTTTTTTTTCTACCTAATTATGCATTATTGGCCTTGTGCGACTTATACTCCGGTGCAACTTATGTATGTTTTTTTCAACCTAATTATGCATTATTGACCTTGTGCAACTTATACTCAGGAGCGACTTATAGTCCAGAAAATATGTATATTTCTGTGCTCTGGTTAGTTACATAGTATTATTTTTCTGTGCAGTAACTTGCCTCAGACTCGAGCCAAACCCCCCTAACCCTTTTTCTCTCTAGTGAGCATCCATAAGCCAGACAGTCAGCACCGCGTGTAAAAGCTCAAAGGTGGATGTGATTGCTATCATTAGCCTAGGCCGACATCATTTTTCCCACAGAGTGAGTGGAACAGATTTGAGAGTGTGTAAGAACACTGCATGTTGAATTAGACATGTAGGCCTAACTGCAAGAAATAGCATGTAATCTTATTTTTTTTTTTTTTTTTAATTTCACCTCATATTTGCTCACAAAAACAAACAATGACCTTATAAAAACAAACTCTAAACTCCCCAAAAGCTTTAAAAACCAATGTGTCACATGATCCTGATAGCATATTGGCGAAGATAAATCAATTCATTTTACATTGAGATGCCTGTCAGGTAAATTCACACCACATTTCTTCATGTCAAAGCATAAGCACGCGCATCAGGAATAGCACTTCTTACACATCATACGCTACCTGTGAGGAGCATATGTTGACAGTAAAATGTGATGGAAGCCAATTACAAGTAAAACAGTGAGAGGTTTGTTCCTCAGGCTGTTAACCATTAAGAACCCACAGCCGGAAAAGGATGAAGAACCGCCTCCGCTTAAGCCAACAAACTCATCAGGCCGTGTACCTTGACATGTTTCCATCACCATCATCATCTTATATATATATATATATATACGTAAACACGCTTGTCATGTAAGTCATCTATTTAAAGCGGGTGAAGATTTAATGCCATTATGCTTCATTGCAGGTAATTAGTGTGGTATGTAACTAAAAAGGATAGATGCTGTGTCTGGAAAGGTAATATATGCAAATAGGAAACCATTGTTTTACATAAGAAAGGGGGCAATCCGTCTTTGGGTTTTTAATCATTTTCTCCCGACAAAAAAATGTCAGAAAAAGTCATAAGTTAGCTGTTACATAAGGTAACATTTGCACTTATATCTGCGGCTGACATCTATTTTATAAATGATTCATTTATGAGCGTGGAAAAAAAAAAAGGGTAATTCTCCGAAATGAAGAAAGATAATACTCTAAGTAGAGGTGATTGTTAATGCAGCACCTTACAAAGATACCATATTTTATTTTTTAATATTCATGGTAACAAAGGTGTGGAGCCTAACTAGGGTGGTACAACATCTGTCTCATTTTTTTCCCCTCCTAATATGCACTGAACGTGATGAGGAACGTTGATAAAGAAAACCGGAAACACAAAGTTGAAAGGGGATGTTTGTCCCTATAAAGGTTCCTAGTTAACATAGTATGCATGGGGAATGGTTTAAAGGAGGCACATAACAGAAAACAAGCCGGGCTTTTATGATGATTGACATCAACTCATGTAATGGTAATGGTTTAATTTCATTTGAACATGCATCAGATTACAATTGAATGCATCACATAATCAGTTCACAGTTCCACATGTCCAAAAGGAGTAGGAAGAAGCAAAGCTTATTAAATCCTACCCCTCCATCTGGTACTTTTACAATCAGTAACTGTTACATTTGTTCACTTCCTGCTTTCCTAATATAATTTAAGTGTTTTTGTTTCAATTAAAATAAAAAATAAAAATAAAAATAAACAGTAACTGTTACATTTGTTCACTTCCTGCTTTCCTAATATAGGTTTTTTTTTTAATTGTTATTTTTTTTGTCACATAATCAGTTCCGGTACTTTTACAATCAGTAACTGTTACATTTGTTCACTTCCTGCTTTCCTAATAATGACAACAATTTTTTTATTTTTTGTGTTATTTTTTTATTGTTATTATTTTTTTATTTTGTTTTTGTCACATAATCAGTTCACAGTTCCACATGTCCAAAAGGAGTAGGAAGAAGCAAAGCTTATTAAATCCTACCCCTCCATCTGGTACTTTTACAATCAGTAACTGTTACATTTGTTCACTTCCTGCTTTCCTAATATAATTTAAGTGTTTTTGTTTCAATTAAAATAAAAAATAAAAATAAAAATAAACAGTAACTGTTACATTTGTTCACTTCCTGCTTTCCTAATATAGTTTTTTTTTTTAATTGTTATTTTTTTTGTCACATAATCAGTTCCGGTACTTTTACAATCAGTAACTGTTACATTTGTTCACTTCCTGCTTTCCTAATAATGACAAATTTTTTTTTATTTTTTGTGTTATTTTTTTATTGTTATTATTTTTTTATTTTGTTTTTGTCACATAATCAGTTCACAGTTCCACATGTCCAAAAGGAGTAGGAAGAAGCAAAGCTTATTAAATCCTACCCCTCCATCTGGTACTTTTACAATCAGTAACTGTTACATTTGTTCACTTCCTGCTTTCCTAGTAAAATTTTTTTTTTTTTTTTTTTCACGTGCCGAAGTGATATGCCGAAGAGGTGATATGACCATACAATGACATAGTGGCTACCATAGTAACTGTCAATGTAGTGATATATATTTATAAATATATATCTTTTAAGATAAGATTGCTTTTATAGTTATTATCCCATATTTCCACACAATAAGTAAGATATGGTAGAACCAGAGAGCAATAAAGAGTGTGGAGTGATTTCTGATGATTTTAGTTTTACTTAAGTTCAAGGACAATCTATTATCATCAAACCAAATGTTTATTCATCAATTTAATTCCTCATTTTATATGGATTTAACTTTGATTTGTGTACTTTTCTCTGTTTTGTGTTGGTATTTTTTGCATTAATTAGATTTATGTTATTTCTTATGGAAATAATTGTT
Source organism: Doryrhamphus excisus (assembly GCF_037039965.1). Taxonomy (NCBI): domain Eukaryota; kingdom Metazoa; phylum Chordata; class Actinopteri; order Syngnathiformes; family Syngnathidae; genus Doryrhamphus; species Doryrhamphus excisus. The sequence continues at coordinate 4,366,778 of NC_136378.1, read as the reverse complement.
TGTTTTGGTTTGAACTTTTGGAACAAATGAATGATGAACATGGAGGATCCACTGCATGAACAGATACTTCTGTTAAAGGTTAATCTTTGGCTGATGATGAATTTTTGAGCGGAATAAGTTTCCATCAGACCAGACAACCCCCGCGTATGTGTGTGTGTGTGTGTGCTGGAGTGTGTTAGTAGTAAGATCATGTTAACGGCGGCTGACAGCCCGGATGAAAATGAGCAGTTTAATTTTGTACAACGCTCACGCCCCCGAATTCACAGATGAAATTGTGCAAGCTTGCTTGCGCTGTCACAGCCCATCGTTCTCAGCCAGCCGTGCACTTTCCTCCTCCAGTTGCCACGGCAGCGTTAAAAGCATCTGATGGGTGTAGTCAGCCTTATGTCCTGTGATTTGGAATTGCTGTGAAAAGGGTAGAAGCAAGTGAACCCAGACCGGGGAGGCAGCGTGAACCCGAGAGAAAGTGTCGCAAAAACACTGCATGTGATTGGTTCTGCTCCAGCAAATAACGGCGCCTTCACAAGATGGAATCATTGCATTGAAAAAAATGCAACTCATCCATTCTAGCGCCAAGTGAAGGATCCTATGCAAATCATGGACCATTTGTGAAATCGCTAATCTGCCTTCAGGGCAGCATCAAGGTTTTGCTGTTGGATGTTTTTAGCTGCAGCACATATGCCCCAATAAAAAGGCAAATAACCCGGGGGGGCAGACAAAAACAAGGGGACAGAAATTCCTCGTATTTTGCACTGCATGCATTTCAGCCTTGTGGTCGCTCTATTGAGCTTTAATTCATCACGAGTTCATTTACCAAGACACTGAAACCCCCCTGCATGGACATTTGCCTCTCATTCGAGCAGGCTTCATCGGTTCGTGGTTATATAGACTAGATAGGACAGCTCTCGTCGAGCATGAGGCGAAATGTTGTGTCAAGTGTCAAGAACAGCATTTTTTCATTGACGAAACATTTAAAAAAAAATCTGAAATTTCCTGCTTTTTCTAAAGGTATCACATATAGTTCGAACCTTTGATACACTGATATGGACAATTTGGAGTCGTCAATTAATCTAGCATGTTTTTTGGAATGTGGGAGGAAACCGGAGTACCCGGAAAAAAAAACCCACACATGCACGGGGAGAACATGCAAACTCCACAAAGAGATAGTCGAGGGTGGGGAAAGACAAAATAAGAAGCCAAAAAGTTACCACTTCCACACAAAATAGGAGGAGAACTCATTCATTCATTCATTTTCTACCGCTTTTTCCTCACGAGGGTCGCGGGGGTGCTGGAGCCTATCCGAGCTGTCTTGGGGCAAGAGGCGGGGTACACCCTGGACTGGTCGCCAGCCAATCACAGGGCACATATAGACAAACAACCATTCACACTCACATTCATACCTATGGACAATTTGGAGTCGCTAATTGACCTAGCATGTTTTTGGAATGTGGGAGGAAACCGGAGTACCCGGAGAAAACCCACGCATGCACGGGGAGAACATGCAAACTCCACACAGAGATAGTCGAGGGTGGGGAAAGACAAAATAAGAAGCCAAAATGTTACCACTTCCACACAAAATAGGAGGAGAACTCATTCATTCATTCATTTTCTACCGCTTTTTCCTCACGAGGGTCGCGGGGGTGCTGGAGCCTATCCCAGCTGTCTTGCGGCAAGAGGCGGGGTACACCCTGGACTGGTCGCCAGCCAATCACAGGGCACATATAGACAAACAACCATTCACACTCACATTCATACCTATGGACAATTTGGAGTTGCTAATTAACCTAGCATGTTTTTGGAATGTGGGAGGAAACCGGAGTACCCGGAGAAAACCCACGCATGCACGGGGAGAACATGCAAACTCCACACAGAGATGGCCGAGGGTGGAATCGAACCCTGGTCCTCCTAGCTGTGAGGTCTGCGCGCTAACCACTCTACGCCATGCCGCCCCATTCTATTTTTTTATCGGTTGAGACAGACAGCAGCCCCACAGAGCCTTGATTCTGTTTAGTGATGGGTCAGTCATGAACAAACCGGTCAAAAGAACTAGTTCTTTTGTGTGAAATAAAATACCCGTTCAGTTGCAAATGCTTTTTTTTGATTGGCTGGAGAGTCAGTTCGTCGTTCCTTTTTTTCAGGGCGGGACTATCTGTGTGCTTGCCGGTCTTATCCTATAGTCACGCCTCGCTCTGTGGGTGGGTGGGGTTCACCTTGTTTATTCTGTTCACAAAAAAGAACTAGTTCTTTTAACCCGTTCGTTCATGACCGACACACCACTAGTCATCACGTGTTGTTGCGCTGTTGAGTCGGAATGAACGTGAACGGACTGACTCGACCTGGCTGACCGGGTCTATGTACACGGGGGTGTGGGGTTGGGGGGGTAGGGGGTGGCTCACAGGCTAACGATCAATTGACAGAAATTAACAAAATGAACGGATCATTTTACTGAATGACCCGGAATGATCCGCCCCACCACTAGTTCTGTTCAAGGTTTCTTCCCCAAAGGGAGTTTTTCCTTGCCTCTGTCGCCAAGTGCTTGCTCATGTGGGGGTTTCATTTGGTTCTACGTGTGTATCTCACAGCGCCATGACATAAATCACTGTGTTGTGATTTGGCACCGCATAAAAAAACTTTATTTAATTTAACTGGGAAAAAAACATGACGGTATAAACATCCGCAGAGCCAACATTCATTCACACAAAACATCGGAAAAATCTTCAGCATATCTGATCAGACTTCAGCTGACCCCCCCTCTGTCGATCGGAGCATCCTTGGGCAAGACACTGAACCCCCCCCCCCCCCCAGTTGCTCCTGAAGCTGTGTCATCAGTAGGTAAATGTTCCAAAAAGCGCTCGACAAGTGAAAGACCATTTATCATTCCCTTTCACACCACTATTTTTTTAAGCACACTGTCAGGTTCGACCCCCGGCCCACACTGCAGTTTGAGAAAATGAAGCTGCATTGCAGTTCGCAAATATTTCCCGAGTGTCTATGGGTACCGGGAATAACATTCGGATTCAATATTAAAATTTTTTGGACCTTTTTGTACGTCCATCTTGGGGATCGTCAGGATTCTTCTGTGGTAAAATTAAGATGAACCTTAATGCTCTTTTGGTTCAGTTGTGGTTTTGGTCTTGGAACTCTGGTGGAGTCATGAACACTGATCTTAACTTTGGTTGATGTTGTTGGGTTTGTGGGGTCTTTTGTGACCTCTGGGTTGAGTCGTTGTTGCGTTCTTTGGGTAATTTTGGTTATATTATATTATATTACTTTGGGTAATATTAAATTGTGTTGTCGGGCTGCACGGTGGACGAGTGGTTAGCTAGGAGACCCAAGTTCGATTCCACCCATGCATGTGTGGGTTTCCTCCCACATTCCAAAAACATGCTAGGTTAATTGGCGACTCCAAATTAGAGCATGGAAAACCTTTTACGACCTTCTAAAAATGTTTTTTAAGATTATTAGAGAGTGATAAAATAACAGACCAGAGTTCAATTCCACCCTCGGCCATCTCTGTGTGGAGTTTGCATGTTCTCCCCGTGCATGCGTTGGGTTTTCTCCGGTTTCCTCCCACATTCCAAAAACATGCTAGGTTAATTGGCGACTCCAAATTGTCCATAGGTATGAATGTGAGTGTGAATGGTTGTTTGTCTATATGTGCCCTGTGATTGGCTGGCCACCAGTCCACCGCCTCTCGCCCGAAGACAGCTGGGATAGGCTCCAACACCCCCGCGACCCTTGTGAGGATAAGCAGTAGAAAATGAATAAATGAATGAGTTCTCCTCCTATTTTGTGTGGAAGTGGTAACTTTTTGGCTTCTTATTTTGTCTTTCCCCACCCTTGGCCATCTCTGTGTGGAGTTTGCATGTTCTCCCCGTGCAGGCATGGGTTTTCTCCGGGTACTCCGGTTTCCTCCCACATTCCAAAAACATGCTAGGTTAATTGGCAACTCCAAATTGTCCATAGGTATTAATGTGAGTGTGAATGGTTGTTTGTCTATATGTGCCCTGTGATTGGCTGGCCACCAGTCCAGGGTGTACCCCGCCTCTCGCCCGAAGACAGCTGGGATAGGCTCCAACACCCCTGCGACCCTTGTGAGGATAAGCAGTAGAAAATGAATGAATGAATGAGTTCTCCTCCTATTTTGTGTGGAAGTGGTAACTTTTTCGCTTCTTATTTTGTCTTTCCCCACCCTCGGCCATCTCTGTGTGGAGTTTGCATGTTCTCCCCGTGCATGCGTGGGTTTTCTCCGGGTACTCCGGTTTCCTCCCACATTCCAAAAACATGCTAGGTTAATTAGCGACTCCAAATTGTCCATAGGTATGAATGTGAGTGTGAATGGTTGTTTGTCTATATGTGCCCTGTGATTGGCTGGCCACCAGTCCAGGGTGTTACCCCGCCTGAATGTATAACCCTCTCGTGCAGGTATGGAATAAGTACATGTACACTCCATGAATCCCAATTACGTATCTGCATTGTTCGTAAAATTCCCCATAAAGTACAGTTTTTGAGTGCAGTTAACATGAAACACAGAGCATCTTTATTGTTTTTCCATGTCCTTTGTGTGTGTGTGTGAGTGTGTGTGTGTGTGTGTGAGAGCAAGAGAGGGGAGAAGGGTTGCTAATAAGGCCCATTGGTAAACACTTTGAGATTGACAGGCAAATCTGGGCGAATGTAATCGACTGGGCTTAAAGGCTCAGTGCTTCTCAGTGAACAATTTGCAGAGTGCAGTGGTGTAAAACACACTTAAACCTCTCTCTTGTGTACCTGCTTCACTAATGTGTGTGTCTGTGTGCTCATTTGACGTGGAGGGTGAGGATCCTATGCGCTGATATTTCAGTATTTCATTCATGTCTGTTAAATATTTGCACATCGCACATTCATCAAAGTTCATCTGCAATCAATGAACATCATCAGAGATGAATTCAATTTTTAAAAAGGCATATATACATCTTGACGCACGAGACTGGAATAGCAAGATTGTCGACCTGCACAAGTCCGGAATGGACCATCGACAAAATTGTGGACTGACACAACACTGGGATGACCAGCAAGACAGTCCAAAAGACTGTAGACCAACACAAGACTGGAATGGACTACCAGACCATCAACAAGATTGCAGACCAGCAAAAAAAATGGAATGGCCTACAAGACCATTGACAAAATTGTAAACCAACACAAGACTGGATTGGACTACAAGACCATAAACGGGATTGTGGATTGTACAAGACTAAAATGGAGTACCACACTGTCAATAAGATTGTGGACCCTCACAAGACTGGAATGAAGTACAAGACCATGAACAAGATTGTTCACCTGCACAAGAATATCAGGAAGATAGTAGACCTGCCCAAAACTGGAATGACCTATAAGACCATCAGCAAGATCGTAGACATGCCCAAAACTGGAATGACCTACAAGACCATCAGCAATGTCATAGACCTGCCCAAAACTGGAATGACCTACAAGACCAAGATAGTAGACCTGCACAAGCCTAGAATCGACTACAAGACCATCAACCAGATAGTAGACCTGCACAAGCCTACAATAGACTACAAGACCATCAACATAGATGGTAGACCTGCACAAGCCTAGAATTAACGACAAGACCATAAACCAGATAGTAGACCTGCACAAGCCTACAATAGACTACAAGACCATCAACGTAGATGGTAGACCTGGACAAGCCTAGAATTAACGACAAGACCATAAACCAGATAGTAGACCTGCATAAGCCTAGAATAGACTACAAGACCATAAACCAGATAGTAGACCTACACAAGCCTACAATAGACTACAAGACCATCAGCAATATCATAGACCTGCCCAAAACTGGAATGACCTACAAGACCAAGAAAGTAGACCTGCACAAACCTAGAATAGACTACAAGACCATCAACGAGATAGTAGACCTGCACAAGCCTGGACTAGACTACAAGACCATCAACGAGATAGTAGACCTGCACAACCCTAGAATAGACTACAAGACCATCAGCAAGCTAGTAGACCTGCACAAGCCTGGAATAGACTACAAGACCATCAACGAGCTAGTAGAACTGCACAAGACTATAATGGACTACATGAGCATCAACGAGATAGTAGACCCGCTCAAGCCTAGAATAAACTACAAGACCATCAGTGAGATAGTAGACCTGCACAAGCCTAGAATAAACTACAAGACCATCAACGAGCTAGTAGACCTGCACAAGACTGGAATGGACTACATGACTATCAACGAGATAGTAGACCTGCACAAGCCTGGACTAGACTACAAGACCATCAACGAGATAGTAGACCTGCACAAGCCTAGAATAAACTACAAGACCATCAACGAGCTAGTAGACCCGTGCAAGACTGGAATGGATGGTTGATTGAACGATTGTCTTATTAATAAATTGCTTATGTATTTCCGGGTGATCTGTCATGGCATTCTTAGCACATCATTCATTACAGCGCCATTCAATCGTCATATTTTTTCAATAACCAAATATAACCCACAAGTGAAAAATGATCATCCACACCTGATTACTTATTTATCATAATTCTCGGCGACCACGGTGGACTATGTGGATACCATGTGACCTGCAATTAAAGCTTGTAACCTTAAAGTCATCTTTTGTAAGGAGTCACTGTGGTAAGAATAATAATAGAACCACATCGCTCTTCACAATCTGCAGGAATTGGTGGAAATAATGGAGCCACACATAGCAATTATTGCAATAATTATGAGCGGGGGATACTATTTAAAAAGCACATTATAATGATAAAGTTGAAGCATTCAAATTGTCCCCATGATAAAGAAAGCCCCCACAGCAAAGAGAGAGGAATGATTCACCATAGCAACACGCGCTTCTTTGCCACTGCTTGCAGAATACTCATCCAGTATACTTTGGCTCTTTGCAACAATCTGGAAAGCATGAAAAGGAGCACTTGCTGGCATTTGAACAACTTGAATGTAGGATCTCAAATAATGCTAATTATCTGTGCGATGACAATGGATTACTCTGTGTTCATGTCACATGACTGCGTTCTCGATGCATGTTTTAACCTACAACTAAATGATGTCTTGGATTGAATAAAGATCTAGCGAAAAGTGTTTACCCCCGGTGTGACTTTGCACCACATTGCTAATTAACCTAGCATGTTTTTGGAATTTGGGAGGAAACCGGAGTACCCGGAGAAAACCCACACCTGCACGGGGAGAACATGCAGACTCCACACAAAGATGGCCGAGGGTGGGGAAAGACAAAATAAGAAGCCAAAAAGTTACCACTTCCACACAAAGTAGGAGGAGAACTCATTCATTCATTTTCTACCGCTTATCCTCACGAGGGTCGCGGGTGTGCTGGAGCCTATCCCAGCTGTCTTCGGGCGAGAGGCGGGATACACCCTGGACTGGTGGCCAGCCAATCACAGGGCACATATAGACAAACAACCATTCACACTCACATTCATACCTATGGACAATTTGGAGTCGCTAATTAACCTAGCATGTTTTTAGAATGTGGGAGGAAACCGGAGTACTCGGAGAAAACCCACGCCTGCACAGGGAGAACATGCAAACTCCACACAGAGATGGCCCAGGGTGGGGAAAGACAAATTAAGAAGCCAAAAAGTTACCACTTCCACACAAAATAGGAGGAGAACTCATTCATTCATTTTCTACCGCTTATCCTCACAAGGGTCGTGAGGGGTGCTGGAGCCTATCCTAGCTGTCTTCAGGCGAGAGGCGGGGTACACCCTGGACTGGTAGCCAGCCAATCACAGGGCACATATAGACAAACAACCATTCACACTCACATTCATACCTATGGACAATTTAGAGTCGCTAATTAACCTAGCATGTTTTTGGAATTTGGGAGGAAACCAGAGTACCCAGAGAAAATCCACAAATGCACGAGGAGAACATGCAAACTCCACACAGAGATTGCCGAGGGTGGGATTGAACTCTGTCTCCTAGCTGTGAGGTCTATGCGCTAACCACTCGTCCGCCGTGCAGCCTAAATTGAGTCATATCTCTTCATAATCAACACTCACCTACACTGCTCTCCATTATTGGTGCCATCAATGCTGAGCTAAATGATCTTTACTTCCAGCCTGATATTTCATTGATGTTACAAGACTCTGATGACAGATGCACTTTGGTGATATCGTGGGCTGTGGGGTTCACAGACATTAGTAATCATTACAAGGTGCATGAGTAGCCGGCTGCTCTGTCAACCTTGAGCAGGTGGTGCGTTTACGGCTGACTGGAGGCTCAGTAAACACCGCCTCATATGGACAGGATCGCACAGGCTTGTTAAAAAGCAACGGTAAAACCCAACCAGCAATAATCAATGCATCATGAAGATACGTCATCTTTATGATTAACAAATCATGCTAGTTAACCTTGTATTATGTGTTACGGGTCAATTAGACCCGTTTCAGTTTTTGTGTTAATGACCCTAGATGAGGAAAAGTCACAAAATTTCATGAAGAAAAAGAAAGGATAACCAGTACTTTGGTCAACACAAAAACTGAAACGGGTCAAATTGACACAAATTGACATACAAATTGACCTTGTATTATGTGTTACGGGTCAATTAGACCCGTTTCAGTTTTTGTGTTGACCAAAGTACTGGTTATCCTTTCTTTTTCTTCATGAAATTTTGTGACTTTTCCTCATTTAGGGTCATGAACACAAAAACTGAAACGGGTCAAATTGACCCGTAACATAATACAAGGTTAACTAGCATGATTTGTTAACAAATCATGCTAGTTAACGGGTCATGCTAGTTGACCCGTTTCAGTTTTTGTGTTGACCAAAGTACTGGTTATCCTTTCTTTTTCTTCATGAAATTTTGTGACTTTTCCTCATCTAGGGTCATGAACACAAAAACTGAAACGGGTCAAATTGACCCGTAACATAATACAAGGTTAACTAGCATGATTTGTTAACAAATCATGCTAGTTAACGGGTCATGCTAGTTGACCCGTTTCAGTTTTTGTGTTGACCAAAGTACTGGTTATCCTTTCTTTTTCTTCATGAAATTTTGTGACTTTTCCTCATCTAGGGTCATTAACACAAAAACTGAAACGGGTCAAATTGACCCGTAACATAATGCAAGGTTAACTAGCATGATTTGTTAACAAATCATGCTAGTTAACGGGTCATGCTAGTTGACCCGTTTTAGTTTTTGTGTTGACCAAAGTACTGGGTCGTTAACCCTTGTTAACCCTTGTATTATGTTACGGGTCAATTAGACCCGTTTCAGTTTTTGTGTTGACCAAAGTACTGGTTATCCTTTCTTTTTCTTCATGAAATTTTGTGACTTTTCCTCATCTAGGGTCATTAACACAAAAACTGAAACGGGTCAAATTGACCCGTAACATAATACAAGGTTAACTAGCATGATTTGTTAACAAGGGTCTCTAACTAGCATGATTTGTTAACAAATCATGCTAGTTAACCTTGTATTATGTTACGGGTCAATTTGACCCGTTTCAGTTTTTGTGTTCATGACCCTAGATGAGGAAAAGTCACAAAATTTCATGAAGAAAAAGAAAGGATAACCAGTACTTTGGTCAACACAAAAACTGAAACGGGTCAAATTGACCCGTAACACATAATACAAGGTTAACCCTTGTATTATGTTACGGGTCAATTAGACCCGTTTCAGTTTTTGTATTGACCAAAGTACTGGTTATTTTTTGTGTTCATGACCCTCGATGAGGAAAAGTCACAAAATTTCATGAAGAAAAAGAAAGGATAACCAGTACTTTGGTCAACACAAAAACTGAAACGGGTCTAATTGACCCGTAACATAATACAAGGTTAACTAGCATGATTTGTTAAGTGAGACCATTCCACCCAAAACCAGTAGCGGTTCTAGCTATGCGCCATATGGGCAATTGCGGTATTCTCCGAGGGGGAAAGAATGGTTCCAAACTGAAATTTCCGTCTTTCAAGATGAAATGTGTGTTCTCGGTTGCTGATTTTGGCAATAAGCGATGCTGCTGGTGATATTTTTGTATTTCTGCACACAAACAAGGAGGTCTCTGACTGCATGCTGGGGGCCAGGAGGGAGTCGGGAATATTGAAAATAGAATTTCATCCATGCGTGGCTCATGATAATTGAACAGAAGTACATATGATGAAAATTTAATAGCCTTTGACAGGAGGCAGCTGCACTGGAATGGTGCCGTCCCCTTGACCGCTGCCCTCTGCGAGTATGACAAGCCGTCACTGCGAGACAAGCGTCTGTTCACATACTTTTCCAAAAACAGTCCATCTCTCGTTGTTCGGTGAACAGGTGGGCTCCGGTCCAGACAAATGCTATTTATTGTTTCCCCTCTGTTGCTCCTCGGGAATAAAAACAATTCCTGCTGCTGTGTTGACGGTGTTTGGGGCGGAAGGTGGGATTTCACCTCTGCAGTTGTGAAAGTTGCATCCTGTGAAGTCTCATTAGGATTCAGACAGGTGGAATTTCATTTCTTCCCTCCCCATGGGAAAGATGCTCGTTTTTTCTCTTCACTTTGTCATTTATTTGTTTGCTTTAGTGCATAGGCCACAAGGTGTTGGCTCCGGAACACAGTTAAAAAAAAAAGACCATATGTCGTACTTGCAAAGGTTACTTGAAAGTTAAGACAACTTTGTAGAACCAACACATGGAGAAAGAGACGTTCATATTTTCATTCATTTGTTTTCTACCGCTTATCCTCACGAGGGTTGCAGGGGGTGCTGGAGCCTATCCCAGCTGTATTCCAGCGAGAGGTGGAGTACACCCTGGACTGGTGGCCAGCCACTCAAATTTCATTTCTTTTCCAGTTCAATTCAGTTCAATTCAGTTCATTTCCGTTCATTTCCAGTTCATTTCTAGTTCAATTCAGTTCAATTCAGTTCATTTCCAGTTCAATTCAGTTCAATTCAGTTCATTTCCAGTTCAATTCAGTTCATTTCCAGTTCAATTCAGTTAATTTCCGTTCATTTCCAGTTCACTTCCAGTTCACTTCCAGTTCAATTCACTTCAATTCCAGTTCATTTCCAGTTCAATTCAGTTCATTTCCAGTTCAATTCAGTTCATTTCCAGTTCAATTCAGTTCAATTCAGTTCATTTCCAGTTCAATTCAGTTCATTTCCAGTTCATTTCCAGTTCAATTCAGTTCATTTCCAGTTCATTTCCAGTTCATTTCCAGTTCAATTCAGTTCAATTCAGTTCATTTCCAGTTCAATTCACTTCATTTCCAGTTCATTTCCAGTTCAATTCAGTTCAGTTCAGTTCAATTCAGTTAATTTCCAGTTCAATTCAGTTCATTTCCAGTTCAATTCAGTTCAGTTCAGTTCAGTTCAGTTCATTTCCAGTTCAATTCAGTTCATTTCCAGTTCAATTCCAGTTCAATTCCAGTTCAATTCCAGTTCAATTCAGTTCATTTCCAGTTCAATTCCAGTTCAATTCCAGTTCAATTCAGTTCAATTCAGTTCAGTTCAGTTCAGTTCAGTTCAGTTCAATTCTCGTTCCAATCCGTTCCATTCAATAAAATAAAATAAAATAAAATAAAATAAAATAAAATAAAATAAAATAAAAATAATAATAAAAATAATAATAAAATAAAATAAAATTCCAAGTCAATTCAATTTAATTTCTGCGTGGAATAGACATTTACATTTAATAATATAATTAAAATCACCACATCTAAAAGAATCAGTGACAAAGGGCAGTTTTTTGACATGGTCTGTTGTTTACAAAGTGCTCCTGAAAAAAGGGACACAAGCACATAATAATAATAATAATAATAATAATATTATTATTATTAGATTATTATAATTATTATTAGAACTATTATGATTATTATAATTATTATATTAATGCTAATTATTATATTAATATATATAATATTGTTATATTTGTATATTTTACATAATAATAATATAATAATTATTATTTTAATTTTATTGTAATTATTTTAATATTTTATTATTTTAAAAATATTTAAATATAAATATAAAATAATAAATAATAATAGCAGATTGCATGACAATTTTACAGATACAATAATACCAGGTGGACTGTTACGTGTAAAGTATATAGTCTGCCCCCCCCTGTAAATTTTGTCATATCAATGCGGCCCGCGAGTCAAAAAGTTTGCCCACCCCTGGTGTAGAGCAAATCCAGTGTTCCACGACCGGGACAAAAAAAAAACATATTCACATCTCTGCATCTCCTTGTATTGCTACACGTTCTTTCTTCTTTTCTCTTCCTGGAAGACATGTGCATGGACTACAACCACAAATGAAAGCAAATAACACAAAATGACACAGTAAAATACTTCAATGAACAAATGGAAAATGGAAGGCTGTTGCCTTTGCTGTTGAACAGAATGACAATTGTGTCCAAGTATTGCATTTACTAAAGTGCCGCAATTGCCATGTCTGAAATATGTTTACTACACAAGATGCCTTCATGGTGATTACCGCTTTCCCTTCCAGTTCCACATGCACACTTTCAGGGACAAGACAAGACAAACCGAGAGTCATTTTTTTTCAAATTCAAAGTTTGGTCCAACTGGTGACCTTGGTCTCCCTGACAATGTATTCAATGCAAATAAGAGGATTTCTATTGTTCCCAATGTGGCAGGTACACTCACTTGAAATGAAGAAGTGCTGAAATTTGCATGCATAATACAACTTACTGTTGAATTCCACTCAGCTTATTAGGGCTGATAAATTATTCAGCAAAGCTGCCAAATAAAGTTTATTCAAACAGGCATGGCTGCGGCTGCTTTAAAGACACACGATACGTATATATATATTCCATTGTCATATTTATGCAGTGATCCCTACTGTACGTATACAGTATGTTTGAAATATTATTGGTCTGATACGAGAGTATCCAATCTTTTTCCACTGAGGGCTACATACTTGAAATATAAATGAAAGGATGCATGGGTTACTTTGATATTTTGTAAAGCTACACATTTAGATATGCTAAGAAGTCATATGTACGTATGTCAATTCACTTATTATGGGCAGGCCTGGAGCTAATTAACAGTGATAAACGAGGACATATTCGTTCATTTTCTACCGCTTTTCCTCACAAGTGGGTGCTGGAGCCTATCCTAGCTGTCTTCAGGCGAGAGGCGGAGTACACCCTGGACTGGTGGCCAGCCAATCACAGGGCACATATAGACAAACAACCATTCACACTCACATTCATACCTATGGATAATTTGAGAGTCGCTAATTAACCTAGCATGTTTTTGGAATGTGGGAGGAAAACCGAAGTACCAGGACATGCAAACTCCACACAGAGATAACCAAGGGTGGAATTGAACTCGGGTCTCCTAGCTGCATTCATCATTCAAATAAAGTAAAGTAAAAATATGAAGCCGAATTAATCTAGAGAACAGTAAGTGAAAAAACAGTAAAGTAAAAAAGAACAATAATGCTCCCAATGCTAACAATGCTAACTTGTGTATCTATGTAAGTAAGGCCTTTATTGTCGGAATTTTGAACAGACTTTGGCTTTTAGAGCCTGTGGTCTTAAACTTTCATTCATTCATTTTCTACCGCTTTTCCTCACAAGGGTTGTGGGGGGTGCTGGAGCCTATCCCAGCTGTCTTTGGGCGAGAGGCGGGGTACACCCTGGACTGGTGGCCAACCAATCACAGAGCACATATAGACAAACAACCATTCACACTCACATTCATACCTATGGACAATTTGGAGTCGCTAATTAACCTAGCATGTTTTTGGAATGTGGGAGGAAACCGGAGTACCCGGAGAAAACCCACGCATGCACGGAGAGAACATGCAAACTCCACACAGAGATGGCCGAGGGTGGGGAAAGACAAAATAAGAAGCCAAAAAGTTACCACTTCCACACAAAATAGGAGGAGAACTCATTCATTCATTTTCTACCACTTTTTCCTCACGAGGGTCACGGGGGTGCTGGAGCCTATCCCAGCTGTCTTCGGGCAAGAGGCGGGGTACACTCTGGACTGGTGGCCAACCAATCACAGGGCACATATAGACAAACAACCATTCACACTCACATTTATACCTATCGATAATTTGAGAGTCGCTAATTAACCTAGCATGTTTTTGGAATGTGTGAGGAAACCGGAGTACCCGGAGAAAACCCACGCATGCACGGGGAGAACATGCAAACTCCACACAGAGATGGCCGAGGGTGGGGAAAGACAAAATAAGAAGCCAAAAAGTTACCACTTCCACACAAAATAGGAGGAGAACTCATTCATTCATTTTCTACCACTTTTTCCTCACGAGGGTCACGGGGGTGCTGGAGCCTATCCCAACTGTCTTCGGGCGAGAGGCGGGGTACACTCTGGACTGGTGGCCAGCCAATCACAGGGCACATATAGACAAACAACCATTCACACTCACATTCATACCTATGGATAATTTGAGAGTCGCTAATTAACCTAGCATGTTTTTGGAATGTGGGAGGAAACCGGAGTACCCGGAGAAAACCCACGCATGCACGGGGAGAACATGCAAACTCCACACAGAGATGGCCGAGGGTGGGGAAAGACAAAATAAGAAGCCAAAAAGTTACCACTTCCACACATAATAGGAGGATAACTCATTCATTCATTCATTTTTTACCGCTTTTCCTCACGAGGGTCACGGGGGTGCTGGAGCCTATCTCAGCTGTCTTTTGGGTGAGAGGAGGGTGGGGTACACCCTGGACTGGTGGCCAGCCAATCACAGAGCACATATAGACAAACAACCATTCACACTCACATTCATACCTATGGACAATTTGGAGTCACCAATTAACCTAGCATGTTTTTGCCAGAGAAAAAGGCTCGGTGAAAGAACAGGAAGTTCCACAAATATCCCAGCTAGGTGGCCACATGGACTGGCAACACAACACTGAACCAACACCATCAAAGTGATGACGCTGGGCTTATGAACCCAATTGATTGCGACGGCAAACATCTGCACATAGTTCCACTCGGGTAAGGAGGCTGCATACTACACTCAGCAGGATGCACACCATGCAAAAGAAAAGCACAAAACAGGAAGTTAGCCTTGACAATGAAATACTACGCATATGGTGATGGTTCTACATTTTTGATGGTCATTTATTGCTCCTTGAATTAACTTCTTGTTCCAATCCTTCTCAGACGATACCAACCCATAACAGTGTGTGTGTGTGTGTGTGTGTGTACATATACTTGTTATCCTCAAAGATCTTTAATTAGACATTAATTTCCATTTCTATTTGCATAGAAATGGACACAATTATGCAGAGCCGTCTCTCTTTGTGAGATGATAAAGTCGACTTGATGAGGGCTAAATACATGAATGAATAAGTACACATTGTAAAAATATGTACTTATTCTGCAGTACCGAGGTCTTTGCTGTATACATTTTGTAGAAGAAAGGTTCCAGCAGCTTTATCATCTTGGTAGAAGACGCCATAATTATCTTTCTCAGAGTTCAACAATGTGCCAAGGGGGAATTGTTTACAAGTTTAAACATGACAATGAAGGCCTCCAGTCGGATATGCACCAATAGCCAATCCTAGCGCACGGTACTCACGCTGCATCTGATTAAACATAATGTGTTTCCTGGAGGCATTTTCCAAATCAATTTAGCAGTTAAAAAAAAATGGTACTTTTACAATCAGTAACTGTTACATTTGTTCACTTCCTGCTTTCCTAATATAGTTTTTTAAATTTTTTACAAATGTTTACAATTTTTTTTTAACTTTTTAAAAATATTTTTTTTAATTTTTTTTTACATTTTTTGTCATGTACCGAAGTACAAGGTGATATGAGCATCCAATGCCATAATGGGTACCATAGTAAGTGTCAATATAGTGATATGTATAGCACATCATGACTGGTTCAAGACTCTTCATCCTTGTATTTAGCAAACATCAACTGCTTGTATTGTTTCTTGAATTGGCTCATCGTTGTGCATTGTTTGAGGTCCTTACTCAATCCATTCCATAGTTTGATTCCATTGATTCCAAATGGTAATGTTAATAGTTTTATTTCATTTGAACATGCATCAGATTACAATTGAATGCATCACATAATCAGTTCACAGTTCCACATGTCCAAAAAGGAGTAGGAAGAAGCAACGCTTATTAAATCCTACCCCTTCATCTGGTACTTTTACAATCAGTAACTGTTACATTTGTTCACTTCCTGCTTTCCATAATACAGTTTAAGGTTTTTTTTTTAAAATAATGTATGTGACCATATAATGATGTGACCATACAATGACCGAGGCTTGATTCATTGGGGGGATTCATTCCTGGGGCCCCTGTTGAGTGTGTGTGAGTTTTCCCCTGTTTTTTTTTCCGCAGAAAAGTGCATTAGCAGCAAGTTGAAAAAAAATGAAAAAAACGACATACGTTACGTTTTTTGTCAAAAATTGACGCCCTACAATTTTGCCATTTTTGTGTGCTCCTGGGGCCCCGGTTGAGTGTGTGTGAGGTTTCCCGTTTTTTTTTTTTTTTTTTTTTTTTTTTTTTTTAGCAGAAAAGTGCATTAGAAGCAAATTGAAAAAAAAGAAAAAAAAAACATTACGTTTTTTTGTCAAAAATTGACACCCTAAAATTTTGCCATTTGTTCACTTCCTGCTTTCCTAATATAATTTCAGTTTTTACTTTATTTTATTATTTTTTATCATTTTTTTAATATTTATTTTTTATTTTATTTTGATTTTTGTCATGTACTGAAATACAAGGTGATATGATTATACAATTATACAAAAATACTACGGTAAATATATAAACAACGGTTTAGAAACGGAGCAAGCCCAGAAGACCCCAAAGAACCAGGGAAAAAGTAACAAAAAGAGCAGAAAAAAAAATAGGAAAGTGTCCAAAAGACTAGGAAACGAGACTTTGCATAGACGCTAGTAGCAAGCAAACAAGGAAGTAGTGGACTCCATAAACAACTCTGGTCAACACGGGGGGATCCATGAGGAATAACTCTTGTATCTTCCTGGTCTGAATGCATGGCTTATGAATCATCTTATTGTTGAATGTGAGCTCCGTTCTGATTGAAAGAAGGAAGTGTCCAAATTAAGATTTCTGGAGATCCTGACACAAGTTGATAACGAAAAAAAATGAGCTCTTTCATGGCTGCCTCTTAAAGATAAAGGTGAGAAGTACCGTCATCCAGGAGATACTTGGAGTCCAACCGCTGCTCGTTTGCATTGACAGGCGGAACAAGATGAGGCGCCTCGGGCATCTGTTCAGGATGCCTCTCGGAGGAGGCGTTCAGGGCACATACGACCGGTAGGACTCACCGAGTCTATACTCAATTCTCAAGGCTCAGCTTTACAGCAATAACATTGCATAATAAAGTTTGTCTATGGGAGAGAATGCGGCATTCAGGCAATTCTATTTAGTGGGTGGGTGGGTGGGGGGGGCAGGGGGGGGGGGCAGGCAAATACACAATCAGCCCTTGCAGCTATGTCTTTGGGGCTGTTGTAATTAGCTGCTTAATGTTTATTTTCTGTATCAGTGTTTTCGGCAAGCACCTTTTTGTCAGTAAATGGTGCGGAAAATATTGTAATATTCAAATATTATATTTGTTTATGACATAGTAAAAATGTGCTGGGAAGTATAAAAAACTAGGCAGTTGACATTTGGGCCAGTAGCTCATCATATCCAACCATCACATGTAGTATATGGAAGATACAGTATACATATACACATATATACAGATACAGTATATGTGAGAAGAACACAGGACATGCAAAATTATCGCTCAAATTCTTCCGCTTTTCTAAACCCATTTCCCACATGTCCCTCATTCGGGACATCTGCTATAACATTCCCAAAAATGCCCATATTTTGCACAATTCCACATTTTCCAACGCAAAAATTCTCAATAAAAATGAATGCAACAAAAAATAAATAAAAAAAATGGATAAAAAAAACCCACTCCATTCATCCCATATTTTTTTTTTATTTTTAATTAAATTTTTTTTTTTTTACAGAATTACGCATTTTCCGATCTAAACATTCCCATCGAAATTCTACATTTTCCATATTTTCCAACTGATGTGAACATGAACACATTCAGCTTCTTTAGGCAACCAATATTGTCCATTTTTCCCAAAATTCTGCATTTCCATAACACTTTCCATAATTCCTTTAATTTTTAACCTATAAACGTTAGAATACTGTATCCTCATGATAAACAATGCCAAAGTTTCAGACAATGAGGTTTATGCATTTGAAAGTGAGCTCTGAAAGAAGTTTGGAATAACTCTGAATGCTCGGTTTCACTGCGTTTTTTTTTTAAGATACTTCCTTATATGGGCGTCTGTAGTTGCTAATAGCCCTTTTCACCACAATAGGTGGATCTTCTAAACACCGGTGGTCCCTCAAAACGTGTTTAATCACCAACTTTTCACTACCAACGTTATGTCAAGATTGTGTGCACTCAACAAACGTGGACCTACGTATGTTACCACTTTTTAAGTCAGGGGTCTCCAACCAGTATTTCATGAGTTACCGATAGCTCCGAACTACTTTTCGAGTCGCTCTCCAAAAAGGGTTTATTCATTTATTTTTGATAAAAATTCGATAAAATTAGAAAAGTGGGATTCGGCAGTCATCCGGAAGTCCTTGAGAGCGCTTGGGAGTGTGACCAATCACAAAAAAAAAGTGGGCGCGCTGTGGTTGGATTTGGAACAATTTATAAGTAAATGTAAACGATAAAAAAACGGAATTAAATGGAATTTAGGAAGACAATAAAAGATTTCACAGAGCCCTAAATTTGGACCCGTGAAAAAAGACTCGAGATTTGCCCATAGAAATCCTTTTCTTAGAAATACCATCTGGTCCGAGAAAAAAAATTCTGGCCCTCGGACAAATGTAATTGAGGACCCTTCCGATAAGGAACACTCATAGACCACAACACAAAACGACTTAGCAATACATAAGAGTTAATTGTAAGCAATGCATTTTGAACTTTGCATGTTTCCATCTGCCAAATGCTTTTAGATGAGCGAAGGATTTCCCCTGAAGCTACGGGGGATAGAATCAGTGCATAACTGTGTGCCAGTCCATGGCAGGCACAGAAGTGATGCTCATGTATGTGTGCAGAGGGCCCAACTCGCCTCATCAAGATTCCGAGGAGGCTTCAAGGAGGAATACATTATCAAAGTGTGATAGACTCTAAACCCCTCTTCATACATAATAAATTATTCACAGCTCTGCAAACTCAACTCAAAGTCAATGAGTGTGTCAATGCAGTCACCATAGTGCTTACACACACTTCATTAGGCTGGCGTGAATGCGAGCAAACACACACAAAATACACAAACAAGGAAATGCAGACATTTAGGAAAGATGGCGGTAATGTCCCAAAATGTGTCCTATATAGCTTTGTAAGTGATGTCAAGGAAACATTTAAGAGTGATTGTCATCTGACTATCCCAACTTCTCCAAAAGTTATATTTTTTTTTTGCCATTTTAAGTCAATTTACCAGTAGCATGGAGGATACAGTAGATCGGAACGGCAACAATCTGTGATTGATTGAAATGGCCATGAAAATGTCTATTTTTGCCCCCCCCCCCAGAAAAAAAATCCTCCTGCTATCAACATTTGCAATAAAAGTGACTGTCATAATTATTCGATTTGAATCAGTTCTATAACCTTAATAAATAAATAAATAAAAATACAAAATAATACAAAAAAAATTATAAAAAAAATTATATTAGAAAGGCAGGAAGTGAACAAATGTAACAGTTATTGATTGTAAAAGTAGTATATTTGCCGTAGCCTTGAGTATTTTTGTATAGTCATATCACCTCGTACTTCAGTAGCTGAAAAAAAAATAAATTAAATTTTTTATATATATATCAATAAAATAATAAAAATGAGTAAAATAAAGTTAAAAAACCCCAAAATATTTTAGGAAAGCAGGAAGTGAACAAATGTAACAGTTACTGATTGTAAAAGTAGTATTTTTGCCGTAGCCTTGAGTATTTTTGTATAATTGTATAGTCATATCACCTCGTACTTCAGTACCTGAAAAAAATATATTAATAAAAAAAAATTATATATATATACACATCTCAATAAAATAATAAAAATTAGTAAAATAAAGTAAAAAAAAACAAAATATTTTAGGAAAGCAGGAAGTGAACAAATGTAACAGTTACTGATTGTAAAAGTAGTATATTTGCCGTAGCCTTGAGTATTTTTGTATAATTGTATAGTCATATCACCTCGTACTTCAGTACCTGAAAAAAAATATTAATAAAAAAAAATATATATATATCAATTAAATAATAAAAATTAGTAAAATAAAGTTAAAAAAACAAAATATTTTAGGAAAGCAGGAAGTGAACAAATGTAACAGTTACTGATTGTGAAAGTAGTATATTTGCCATATCCTTGAGTATTTTTGTATAATTGTATAGTCATATCACCTCGTACTTCAGTATGTGAAAAAAATTATATATAAAAAATAAGAAAAAATAATAAAATAAAGTTTAAAAAAATGAAATTATATTATGAAAGCAGGAAGTGAACAAATGTAACAGTTACTGATTGTAAAAGTACCAGAGGGAGGGGTAGGATTTAATAAGCTTTGCTTTTTCCTACTCCTTTTGGATCACCCATTTATTGTTATGTACAGTATTAAATTAAGTATTATAATATTTAGATATAACATGGGTGGCTAGACAAATATAAACATAATCCTGCCAGTCAACTTGAAGTCATTAGCATCGCTCGTCTTCTTTCCCAGCTCTTATCGAGTCCTTTTGTCAGACGGAATCAAACTTCCTTGCGTCCAATATGCAGAGAGCCTAACATTTCATTGTTGTAATGCGAGCAAATCCCATCGAAAAAGCAATCAGTAGGAAATTATTCAGGCATTTTAATTGCCTTCCTTGGGGATGTGACACAGTGCAGCCACATGCCTTCTCGGTGTTTCCAAAAATGTGACATTTCCTCACAACCTGCAGGGAAATGTCAGCCCTTGCATGACTGTGCTGCTTCACATACTTTTCAAAGTGACACACTGAGCAGCGTGTTTTAGGCAAATTGCGACAGTGCCATTTCTGACAGAAGGGCCGGTACGAAAAAGTCACAAAAATATGCAACAAAAACAACAACGGGGATACCTGCAGTCAGGGAAAGAAGTATTTAGTAGGGAATATGTAGGTAAGGATTTTGTGAGATTGACTTCTTACAAAAGATATGAATACTACAGCATTTTAAGGGTACATTTATTTTAAATGAGACACAATGATTAAATAAGACCCTCAAACAATACAAGCAGTTGATGTTTGCTAAATACAAGGATGAAGAGTCATGATGTGCTATATATATCACTATATATATATATCACTATATTGACACTTGGTACCCATTATGTCATTAGATGTTCATATCACCTTGTACTTTGGTACAAGACAACCCCCCCCCAAAAAAAAAAAATTAAAACAAAAAAAAAACACCTAAACTATATTAGGAAAGCAGGAAGTGAACAAATGTAACAGTTACTGATTGTAAAAGTACCAGATGGAGGGGTAGGATTTAATAAGCTTTTGTCAGCAGGTAATTCACAAATAAATGTATGTGTGTATATGTTATGTACGTATACAGTATACAGTAGTGTAGTAAAAAACAGTAGTGTGAAAAAGTTTTTTTGCATGTTTTTCCACAAATATTTCAGATAAAATTTGAAGATTGGTCAATGACAACACAACATGCAGTTTTAAATAAAAAATAAAATAAAGTAAAAAAAAATTATATTAGGAAAGCAGGAAGTGAACAAATGTAACAGTTACTGATTGTAAAAGTACCAGATGGAGGGGTAGGATTTAATAAGCTTTTGCCAGCAGGTAATTCACAAATAAATGTATGTGTGTATGTGTTATGTACGTATACAGTATACACACAGTAATGTGAAAAAGTTTTTTTGCATGTTTTTCCACAAATATTTCAAATAAAATTTGAAGATTGGTCAATGACAACACAACATGCAGTTTTAAACAAAAAATAAAATAAAGTAAAAAAAAAAATTATATTAGGAAAGCAGGAAGTGAACAAATGTAACAGTTACTGAATGTAAAAGTAGGATTTAATATTTGCTTCTTCCTACTCCTTTTGGACATGCGGAAATGTGAACTGATTATGTGATGCATTCAATTGTAAT
Source organism: Doryrhamphus excisus (assembly GCF_037039965.1). Taxonomy (NCBI): domain Eukaryota; kingdom Metazoa; phylum Chordata; class Actinopteri; order Syngnathiformes; family Syngnathidae; genus Doryrhamphus; species Doryrhamphus excisus. Next base: position 4,344,628 of record NC_136378.1, on the reverse strand, counting down.
CTGATGCATGTTCAAATGAAATAAAACCATTACCATTACAATGTAAATAAATAAAAAGTTATAAATACATTAGTATTTGATTGAGGTACCATAAAAATCACACACTGTTAATATGTAAGAGGGTGAAAGTACAAAATCAGCAGGGGATCAAATACTTATTTTCCTCTTCTGTATAAGCAGATGCAAATGTATAACATGTCCTATTATCCAGTTCTGGGCACTAGCTTTGTTGATTTAATGAGTCTAAGCAGTCTGGTTAGCACAGGTGACAGTGTTGACAAGGACGAAGGCTGGGGATGCCATCCTGATTGAGTGACAAGAACAGACTGCAAGCGTTAATGGGTGGGGGGGGGGGGTATTATGCTCGTTTTTTTCTTTGTATTGAGTTGTGGACTCCTGTAGAGCAGCTACACACAATATTTCTGTCATCATTTTGGCCATGACTGCCCACGACATTGTACTGTGTGTGTTGAAATCCATAGTCTGCCGTTAACAACACTGCATCGTATCACTGGAGCTATCCATGGTGCTCAATAGACATTGCTGTGTCGTGTTAATTGAGCTATCCTTGGTGCTGACACTGATAACGTTGTACTGTATTGGAGGTGGGTTGCACGGCGGACTAGTGGTTAGTGTGCAGACCTCACAGCTACGAGACGCGAGTTCAATTACACCTCGGCCATCTCTGTGTGGAGTTTGCATGTTCTCCCCGTGTGCGGGTTTTCTCCGGGTACTCCGGTTTCCTCCCACATTCCAAAAACATGCTAGGTTAATTAGCGACTCCAAATTGTCCATAGGTATGAATGTTAGTGTGAATGGTTGTTTGTCTATATGTGCCCTGTGATTGGCTGGCCACCAGTCCAGCAAAAAGACAGCTATGATAGGCTCCAGCACCCCCGCGACCCTTGTGAGGAAAAGCAGTAGAAAACCTTCCACAAAAGGTGACATCCCAATGAATGAGTTCTCCTCCTATTTTGTGTGGAAGTGGTAACTTTTTGGCTTCTTATTTTGTCTTTCCCCACCAGTTTTCTCCGGGTACTCCGGTTTCCTCCCACATTCCAAAAACATGCTAGGTTAAACGGCGACTCCAAATTGTCCATAGGTATGAATGTGAGTGTGAATGGTTGTTTGTCTATATGTGCCCTGTGATTGGCTGGCAACACCAGTCCAGGGTGTACCCCGCCTCTCGCCTGAAGACAGCTGGGATAGGCTCCAGCACCCCTCACGACCCTTGTGAGGATAAGCGGTAGAAAATGAATGAATGAGTTCTCCTCCTATTTTGTGTGGAAGTGGTAACTTTTTGGCTTTTTATTTTGTCTTTCCCCACCCTCGGACATCTTTGTGTGGAGTTTGCATGTTCTCCCCGTGCATGCGTAGGTTTTCTCCGGGTACTCCGGTTTCCTCCCACATTCCAAAAACATGCTAGGTTAATTAGCGACTCCAAATTGTCCATAGGTATGAATGTGAGTGTGAATGGTTGTTTGTCTATATGTGCCCTGTGAGGATAAGCAGTAGAAAATGAATGAATGAATGAACCACTAATAATTAACAGCTGGGATAGGCTCCAGCACCCCCTCGACCCTCGTGAGGATAAGCGGTAGAAAATGAATGAATGAATGTATTGGAGGTATCCGTGGAACTGTAGCTAAAACTCCTGTAAGTATTACATGATCTAGAGCTATCCAAGGTCCTGAAGCTGACAATACTATTGTAGTACTGGATTTGTTTGCTGTAGCATAGCCTCATCAATGGTAGCAATGATTCTTGACCTTTTTTTTTTTTTGCTTTTCTTTATTTATCTTTGTTTATTCTTGAGTTTTGTCACACCCGTGTGCACTTTTCACTATAAATTACAAACTCACACTAAGTCTGCAACACTTGCTAACAACCTGCCAAGATTTTCTCCGTTAGTCACAGGTGTTTGACGTGCTCGCAGGTTAAAATTGGAGATAATGACTTATGTTACAACTCCTCTCCAGAGTCTTCAGAAATGACAAAACCCAGGATCGGTGACAAAAATCCTCTCCAGCCAGCAGGTGTTTGAGAACAAAACCCCTTTGTACGCAGATCCTTGACTTGCTGCCATCTGTAGAGGGATGTTTGGCTAAGAGATCAGTCAGAGACGGGGGAAATAAGCCAGTTGATGAAATTTAGCAGGCACGAGGTCTGAAATAATGGCAGCACTTGACTTGAGTGGCACTATCAATCAGTGGAAAAGATGTGAGTAAAGCACGGAGAAAGCCTGCCAACATGAGGGATGTGTTAGCGGGTTGTGTGTGGATGGTTTATAATACACTCTATTTTTATGTCTGTCTAGCAATGATGAATAATACTACTGTATCTCTCTAGTGAGCATTAACTATATCGTTTTCTAAAATAATTACAATTATAAGCGCAAATAAAAAAACAACAGTGTTTATGTAGCAATAATACAATCATTTTTGGGTGCAAAAAGTCAGAAAGAACTTGAGCAAAGCACCAATGATGTAGTACCATCGCCGGACACGGTAATGTGTTTAATTAAGTTAAAACTTAAGTCATATTTCAATAAATCAGTTAACTACAAAAACGAGCCCATACAGTTACTGAGGCAGTTCATACTTTCCACCACGAGATGGCACTGTTTTCACACTGACGTTTACACCCGTCTACCAAACACAATGGTTAAAAAAACGCTCATAAATAAAAGTACAATAAACCTCGGATTGTTCCCACTGGTTTTGTCCGATATAAGCGAAATCCGTTATATGCGTATACCGGAAAATGTCCGTTTTACGCATATATCGGATTTATATCCGGTATATGCGTAAATCGGATTTTATCCGTTATAAAAAGGCACTTCCTCGACTATGTTTCCAATGTACCTGGACGCGCAGGCAATGCTGCGAACGCTGCAAATGACGTCATATAGCGGCCTGTCACGATTCGGCGAATCGGAGCGCCACGATGCGTCCGTCCGATATATGCGAGGGAAATTTAATGGAAATGTATTGGAACGGGACTGGAGATTTTGTCCGAAATAGGCAAAATCCGTTATAAAAAAATCCGATATATGCAATGAATTTTTATTGGAAATGCATTACAGAAAAATCGGTTCTTTTTTTATCTGTCCGTTGTGAGCGAATTTCCGATATATCCGAGGTTTACTGTAGTACCATCGCCGGAAACGGTAATGTGTTTAATTAAGTTAAAACTTAAGTAACATATTTCAATAAATCAGTTAACTACAAAAACGAGCCCATACAGTTACTGAGGCAGTTCATACTTTCCACCACGAGATGGCACTGTTTTCACTCTGATGTTTACACCCGTCTACCAAACACAATGGTTAAAAAAAACGCTCATTAATAAAAGTATATTGCATTTGAAAAGTTGTGCATGCGATTTTTATGATATATTTTGTTACATTGGTTGTTAATTTGTTCTTGATAAAGTTTTGACGCTAATATTATTGTTTATGTGCCTTGTATTATAGACAGGAAAGGAAAATCGGTCCCAAATACGCAATGTTTTAATTTTTTAATTTTTTAATTTTTTAATTTTTTAATTTTTTAATTTTTTAATTTTTTAATTTTTTTAATTTTTTAATGTTCTTAATTTTAAAATTTTTAAATTTTTAAATTTTTTTATTTAAAATTTAAAAATTTAAAAATTTAAAAATTTTAAAATTTTAAAATTTAAAAATTTAAAAATTTAAAAATTTAAAAATTTTTAAATTTAAATTTTTTTTTTAAACTGTGTATTAACCAATTAATGTTGTATTTTGGTGTGTCTTTCATTCTGTTTACTTGTTCTATTCAACTTCATTCTTTTGTAAAGTGTCTTTGAGTATCTTGAAAAGCACTATACAAATAAAATGTATTATTATTATTATAATGTTCAGGTGCTCCACTCTTCGGAGTGCCCATTTGCGGCCATTGTGACACCTCACCCGGCCGACATCGTAAGTAAGTAGTACAGAAATACTTGAGCCTAAGTTGACATACTGACAAAATATGCCATATGTTGTCTGTGGAAGGAAAAAAAAAAAAGCAATCCTGGCATGATGAACGTTCCACCTGTTCTTGTCCTTTATTAAAGATTCAACATTCATGACAGCTAATCAGCATTCTTCCAGAAGATTTTCTTCATATGGTGTTTTGATTATGTTATGATGGCAATTCACCAACGTTACACAAGTGAAGATGGAGCCTCTTAGGTATTCCCGACTGGAAGGTGGCTTACTTACAGGCCGGAACCAGCTGGATGGTAAATAATGAAGAAGTAAGTGAAAGCACTCACTTTATGAAAGTGCTGTTTATCAAGCTGCTGTCCCGTGAGACTGACAGACATGCAGGGTGAATCCTCCTGCTGTCACTGTGAAATAGCACATTTCAAGTCCTGGATGTCTTTTCCGGATTCATTCTCCATTCATTCCACGGATCCTGCTAGATTCCCAATCAAGGTTCGGTTACAGTTCATGCAAAGGGAATTTAAAGAGAGTCCGTTTCATTCAATATTTTTTTTGCAAGGTTCTCGCCTCAAGCTCTCCTCCGTGTGGATTTACAAATTCTAATTTATACAAATCAAAAACCTGCTCAAATGTCACTCAAAGCAAATCATAGAAAAGTGAGCAAATACAAATCCTCTTTCTATTTTCTTATTTTTAATAATTTATTTTATTCATTTATTTTTGTTGTATTATTATTATTATTATTTATTCTCAATTTATTTTACTTCCTCTGCTTCCGTGGCTGGAGGACGCCAGATTGTTCCCTCTTCCATGCCACTAAGTGAGAGTACTGTCTTCCATCATCATCAACCTCCACTAGTGTCTTTTATCATAGTTTGGTATACTTCATCCTGCGTTTTTAGGGTACATCTTCCTGTCGGCCTTGTTGTGGGAGTGGCATGGAGATAATGTAAGTGTAAGATTTTACATGGTTTAACACTCAAAACCACTATTTATCTCAATTGTATTGTAATTAAAAAAAAAAAAAATATATATATATAGATATTTTTCACATAATTGTTGTTTGATTGTCAGTCTTAGGTAACATTACTTTCACCTCTTAAACCCTGAGCCATTATGCAAGTATAAGAGCAAGTTAAACTGCATCAGTGTTGCCTGTTGTACAATAATTATTGGATGTGTATACCATAATTTCACCCCTTGCACTATTAATAATTTCAAAAATGCTATAAGGTATAATAAATTGAGCACTTTAATACATGGCTATTAGCAAATAAAACAGGATGCATCCTGATGTTGTGCATCGTTTCATGTGACTCTTTACCAACAGGTGGGGGGGGGTACTGTTGTGCCAGCTTTTGTGTGGTTTGTTTGTGTATTTAAAAAGGTAAAATTGGGTTTTAAAACGATACTATACATGTTTTGTGGTATTTTTTTTACTGTAGAATACGCCCCGGAGTATTGTAAAATTTATTATGTATGATGATTTTCCTTGAGGGTTGCCAGCCAATCACAGGGCACATATAGACAAACAACCATTCACACTCACATTCATACCTATGGACAATTTGGAGTCGCTAATTAACCTAGCATGTTTTTGGAATGTGGGAGGAAACCGGAGTACCCGGAGAAAACCCACGCATGCACGGGGAGAACATGCAAACTCCACACAGAGATGGCAGAGGGTGGAATTGAACCCTGGTCTCCTAGCTGTGAGGTCTGCGCACTAACCACTAGACCGCCGTGCCGCCCGATTCTCCTCATAGTATGGGAAATATAAAATTTCTGGTACAATAATTTGTCATTTCCCATCTGGCAACGCTGAGCTGCTTGTTCAGTGAGTCCCAATGAGGTAGAATAGGATGATATCTTCTCTAAGAATATACCGTATTTTCTGGACTATAAGTCACACAAGGTCAAAAATGCATAATTAGGTTGAAAAAAAACATACATAAGTTGCACTGGAGTATAAGTTGAATTTTTTTGCGGGTAATTTATTTTCCAAACTACTTGACCAAAACCGACATTACGTCCTCTTGGAAGGCAAGTTGTAACAATAAAAGAATAGGTGATAGAGAACAGGCTGAATAGGTGTAAGATATGCTAACACAATGCTACACAAAAAATAAACATGAACAGAAAAGGTGTCCAATGTTTATGTAACATAAACACTTTTTTCATTTATAAGTCGCTCTGGAGTATAAGTCGCAGGAACAGCCAACCAATGAAAAAAAGTGTGACTTATAGTCCGGAAAATACAATATATATGTATATATGTGTCCATGCAACCCCCCATTTTCAAGCTGATTGTGTAGCTCGGAATTGTGATGAGGTCTGGAAAATTGTTATTACATTTATGGTTATGGTAATGGTTTAATTTCATTTGAACATGCATCAGATTACAATTGAATGCATCACATAATCAGTTCACAGTTCCACATGTCCAAAAGGAGTAGGAAGAAGCAAAGCTTATTAAATCCTACCCCTCCATCTGGTACTTTTACAATCAGTAACTGTTATTTGTTCACTTCCTGCTTTCTATAATACAGTTTAAGTTTTTTTTTTGTTTTTTTTAATAATGTACCTCGTACCGAAGTACAAGGTGATATGAGCATCCAATGCCATAATGGGTACCATAGTAAGTGTCAATATAGTGATATATATAGCACATCATGACTGGTTCAAGACTCTTCATCCTTGTATTTAGCAAACATCAACTGCTTGTATTGTTTCTTGAATTGGCTCATCGTTGTGCATTGTTTGAGGTCCTTACTCAATCCATTCCATAGTTTGATTCCACATACTGAAATGCTATGGCTTTTTAACGTAGTCCTAGCATAGAAGTGTTTCAAATGTACTTCTTCCCTGAGATCATATTTCTCCTCTCTTGTAGAGAAGTATTGGATGACATTTTTAGCTAATTGGTTATTTTTAGCTTTATGCATTATTATTATTATTAATTATTTTAGCTGTTTGAAGATTAACTATACTAACTATCAGCAAGATTAACTATATCAGCAAGTTTAAGTATTTATAAAATGTTTTTTGCACTAATATACAAACTTCTGGATAGAGCAGGGGTGGGCAAACTTTTTACGTGGGGGGGGCAGACTATATATTTTACACGTAACAGTCCACCTGGTATTATTGTATTTGTAAAATTGTCATGCAATCTGCTATTATTATTTATTATTTTATATTTATATTTAAATATTAAAAAAATAATAAAATATTATAATAATTACAATAAAATTAAAATAATAATTATTATATTATTATTATGTAAAATATGCAAATATAACAATAATATTATATATAATTAATATAATAATTAGCATTAATATAATAATTATAATAATCATAATAGTTCTAATAATAATTATAATAATCTAAAATCTCCAATCTCCAAAACAAGTCCTCCACATGCTTATCACCTGATTCAAATTGGGTATTTTCGCATGTGGGTTAGACCCTCATCGTATCTGTTTCTCACCAGAGGACGAGGATATCAACCTATATCAATGCTTCTCAAATATTTGGGCAGCCCCCCCCCCTGGGTGGGGCGTGTGAGGCAGGGGGGGGGATTTTCAATATTATTACAGAGCTGCCAACACATATGAATCTGTTCCACTCGACATGCATGCAATTTGACTCTTGAATACGCGCGTATGCTTCACTGCCTTCCATTATGCTGCATTCCGTCGGTTTCAAGTTCAGCCTGTGCAGCCCAGATAAATATTGGGGGGGGGGGTGCAAAACAATTGATAACCACTGTCCTATATCAACATTTTAGCATTTATTTTACATTTATTGATTTTGTCCATGCATGTAAATTTGAAGAAATTCTACCAAAGAACTTCTGTCGTCTCTTATCTATTTTGGTACCAACAGCAGGTATTCCCTAGACGGAATACTGTAGGCACGTTGTGTACCATCTGTTCAAGCACTATTGGTAACATATAGTACTACTATCTGCTGGTGGTTTTCTGAAACTTTTGGGGTGGAAAAAGTATCATTTGGAACCAAGAAGCGCCTTTAAGTGATTTGAATTGTCTTCTGTTTCTGTAAAACGGGTAACTTTCAGTTGATATTGTGTTAATGAACAGTTACCATAGCAACACAGACAACTCAGCAGTCTCAGCGGGTGCGCTTTATTTTGTAGTACATATCAAAAGCTGCCAATCATATGCTTACTTAGATGTCTTTTTCCTTGTGTGTTTTTATCGGAATTATTGCTAATGACCACTGCTTGATTGATTGATTGATTTCCTTTCCTCGCGATAGAAAAAGCTTCCCGCCGCGGCCAAGGTCAACAGTGTGGAGGTTGATGATAAATGTACGCGTCCCCTCAGACCTCGACAGCCACATCGGCGCCCTTTCATTGTTCTATTAGTGTAAAGGCCCTATGGGCATGTTAGATTAAACTCTTTCACACCGAACAAAAGCAACAGGAAATTTCCATTCTGATTGTTTTCATGCTAATATGAGGCGGGTGCAGCGGAGGAAGTGACTGCTACTGCTTTCAGCACCCAGTGAGGAAGAGCAAATACAGCCAATGACCCAGGACATCAAGGAGCTTTTTACTAAATAGCATATAATCCCCCCCCCCTTTTGAAGCCTTTGTTATGGTCGACAGCGGTCATTCTTAACTGGGAGGCTACGACCAAAAAGTGGGTCATGGACCACTTCCTGTCGTGTTGTTAAAATAGTTTATATATTTACGACAAGCTTGTGCAGGTCTGTGTCAATTTTACAAAATTAACTTCCTCGTTTTTTTCCCCCCACATATTCATACATACTTGGTAATCCCTCATTTATCACAATTAATGACTGCCAGACCTGACAGTGATAAGTGAATTTTTATGAAGTAGGATTTCTTATTTGTAAATAGATTATTTGTGCAGGTCTGTGTCAATTTCACTCCATCCTATCCTAAAATTATCCATAAGTATGAATGTGATTAGTTATGAGCAGCCCAGGGTGTACCCCACCTCTTGGGATAGGCTCCAGCATACAAAAATACTAATCCCTCATTTATCACAATTAATGACTTCCAGATCTGACAGTGATAAGTGAATTTTTATGAAATAGGATTTCTTATTTGTAAATAGATTATTTTCATAGCTAGCGAAGAAAGCTGGGACAGGCTCCAGCACCCCCACGACACACAAAAAGCAGCAGAAAATGAACGAATGAATGAATGAATGAATTTTAATAAAGTGTCACTCCATCCTATCCGAAATCATCCATAGGTATGAATGTGATTAGTTATGAACAGGCCAGGGTGTATATATATATATATATATATATATGTATATATATTCATACATACTTGATAATCCCTCATTTATCACAATTAATGACTTCCAGACCTGACAGTGATAAGTGAATTTTTATGAAGTAGGATTTCTTATTTGTAAATAGATTATTTGTGCAGGTCTGTGTCATTTTTACAAAATGAACTTCCTCGTTTTTTTCCAGACTGGGCCGTGATAAGTGAATTAGTGAAGTAGGATTCCTTATTTATGAATGGAATCTTTTCAAAGTTAGAGCATACAAAACATGTTCAAATCTTCTAATTTTCTATCTTTTAACATTATTATAGCCATCTAGACATGAAATAACATCCCTACACTCATCTTTTACAAAAATCTGCATGTTTTGTTCATAAATTTAACAAAGTGTCACTCCATCCTATCCGAAATGCTTGTTTGTTTATACGTGCTCTGGGATTGGTTACAAACAAGCCAGGGTGTAGCCCACCTCTTGGGATAGGCTCCAGCATACCTGCGACCCTACTAAGCGGCATGATTTTTTTCTTCTACAAAAATAGGCCTTTTCCCCCCCACATATTCATACATACTCGATAATCCCTCATTTATCACAATTAATGACTTCCAGACCTGACAGTGATAAGTGAATTTTTATGAAGTAGGATTTCTTATTTGTAAATAGATTATTTTCATAGCTACAGCATAGAAAACCTTTTAGAGTGATAAAACAACAACGGACTGCACGCAGGCCTCATAGATAGAAGGCCCGAGTTCAATTCCATTCTTGGGCATCTCTGTGTGGAGTTTGCATGTTCTCCCCGTGTATGCGTGGGTTTTCTCCGGGTACTCCGGTTTCCTCCCACATTCCAAAAAACATGCTAGGTTAATTAGCGACTCCAAATTGTCCATAGGTATGAATGTGAGTGTGAATGGTTGTTTGACTATATGTGTCCTGTGATTGGCTGGCGACCAGTCCAGGGTGTACCCCGCCTCTTGCCCGAAGACAGCTGGGATAGGCTCCAGCACCCCCGCGACCCTCATGAGTTTAAGCGGTAAAAAATGAACGAATGAATGAGTTCTCCTCCTATTTTGTGTGGAAGTGGTAACTTTTTGGATTCTTATTTTGTCTTTCCCCACCCTCGGCCATCTCTGTGTGGAGTTTGCATGTTCTCCCCGTGCATGCGTGGGTTTTCTCCGGGTACTCCGGTTTCCTCCCACATTCCAAAAACATGCTAGGTTAATTAGCGACTCCAAATTGTCCATAGGTATGAATGTGAGTGTGAATGGTTGTTTGACTATATGTGCCCTGTGATTGGCTGGCGCCCAGTCCAGAGTATACCCTGGACTGGGATAGGGTCCAGCACCCCTATGACCCTCATGAGGATAAGCGGTAGAAAATGAATGAATGAATGAATGAAATAACACCCCTATAGTCACAGTTACACTTGTATCATCCAATAAAATTGCGATAAGAGAAAATACGATTAATTATTATGATTAATTGATTCCAGACCCAATCGTCATAAGTAATAAATATGTTTTATTGTTGTATTAGAGCCACTGATAGTAGTCCCTACATCATAGACATAATAAGACCCTAGAAACCAGTGTTGACCGTTTTGACCTCCAAAAATCCTGTCCCCCATTAATGAAACATGCTACATTATGTTTGGAACAGGCAGAAGGTGTTTCATGTGCAATGACAGTGACGTCCTGATGAAGACATCAAACGATGGCCCTGACGGAGGTGTGAGAGTGATTGCTTTCACCTCTTTGTCCATCCAGCCATGTCTCCCACCCCTCTCCTGGAGCAAGCCACACTCCGTTGCTCTTAAATATTCCACTTTCTGTCATTCCGAACCCCCCCTTTCTCACTATGACCTTTCCCAGATAGCGCTCTCTCATTTTCATTCCCCATTTCACTGACCTCTCACGGACAAGCAAGCCAATTATTTCCACTTTACACCCATAAAGGGTGGCAGGGTGCAGCCAAGGTCACACAAGGGCATATAGTAGGGCATTTAGGACGTATGGTTCTATTTGGCTTAAACTGAATACAAGACTTAGCAGCTGTACACAATTCCTGCAGGAATACAATACATCCAAATACAAAACACATGAAAAATAATAGGAAGGGCGTTCAGGGCAAGCAACAAGGACATAAGGAAGTAGTGGTCACTCCGAATAAGCCGTCCCCTCCTTAGTGTGGATGCAGGGTTTATGAATCAGACTAATTGCAGGTTGGATTCACCTGCGTCGTTGCTCCGCTCCCAGCCAGGGGTGTCAAACTCATGCAATGGAGGGCCGTGGGTCACGACACTACGGGTTTTCTTTCCAGCCGCTCACTAAAGCAGGTGATGTCAATGATTAGGCCTCCTTTGGTTTGAAAGAAGGAGCTGTCAATTAAATCACCTGGTTGGAAAGAAAACCTGTTTCGGCCTTCTGTTGACACACGTGCACTAGATGAAACAAACAGGAAATACAAAAATAAAATATTTAAGAAAAGCAAACCTAATGTGTAGATAATAATAAAAGGCATTTTATTATTAAAGCAATATGTCTTTCAATGATGTTTAAATCATGAATGTGTGACAGTATTTGTCTTGTACCTCCGATGCACAGACAGAGGGACGCCAAGTAACGTGCATTTGGATTTGGTGCTGTCGCTACTGTATATCAATACTCATGTGAGTATCCAATTATTATCCATTACTCTCACAAAGTATGTACTGCAACACACCAGTCATGGAAAATTGAAACGATCCATTCATCTCATGTGACAACTGACCAGAGGGGCGGGGACGCTACGCTGGAGTCGACTACACAACAGTGACGTACAGTAATAAAATATAAAAAATACTAATAACTAATAGAAGTCATGAAGTGCTATATACGTATATTACTATACTGACAGTTATTATGGTACTCATTATGTCATTGGATGCTCATATCACCTCGTAATTCGGTACGTGACAAAAAATAAATAAAAATACAAAAATACAAAAATACAAAAATACAAAAAAATACAAAAAAATACAAAAAAATACAAAAAAATACAAAAAAAAACCCTTAACTTATGTTAGGAAAGCAGGAAGTGAACAAATGTAACAGTTACTGATTGTAAAAGTACCAGATGGAGGGGTAGGATTTAATAAGCTTTGCTTCTTCCTACTCTTTTTGGACATGTGGAACTGTGAACTGAAAAATAAAATTTAAAAAAATCATTAAAAAAAACTTAAACTATATTAGGAAAGCAGGAAGTGAACAAATGTAACAGTTATTGATTGTAAAAGTTAAATTAAAAAATTAAAATTAAAATTAAAATTAAAATGTATTCAGATTAATTAAAAAAACTTGAACTATATTAAGAAAGCAGGAAGTGAACAAATGTAACAGTTACTGATTGTAAAAGTACCAGATGGAGGGGTAGGATTTAATAAGCTTTGCTTCTTCCTACTCTTTTTGGACATGTGGAACTGTGAACTGATTATGTGACAAAAATAAAATAAAAAAAAATCATTTAAAAAAAACTTAAACTATATTAGGAAAGCAGGAAGTGAACAAATGTAACAGTTATTGATTGTAAAAGTTAAATTAAAAAATTAAAATTAAAATTAAAATTAAAATTAAAATTAAAATTAAAATTAAAATTAAAATTAAAATTAAAATTAAAATTAAAATTAAAATTAAAATTAAAATTAAAATTAAAATTAAAATTAAAATTTATTCAGGTTAATTAAAATTAAAATTTATTCAGATTAATTAAAAAAACTTGAACTATATTAAGAAAGCAGGAAGTGAACAAATGTAACAGTTACTGATTGTAAAAGTACCAGATGGAGGGGTAGGATTTAATAAGCTTTGCTTCTTCCTACTCCTTTTGGACATGTGGAACTGTGAACTGATTATGTGATGCATTCAATTGTAATCTGATGCATGTTCAAATGAAATTAAACCATTACCATTACCGAGAAAAATCCAAATTTCCATTGAACTGTATTATACGCTACCCTCCAAAAGTTTTGGTACACCTGCAGGGGCGTGTACATTTATTCTATGTATTATTACAATAATTTTTAACATTTTTTAAATGCAAAAATTGCTGAATTTGCACATTTCCTGACCAAATACAAGAGATGCCTAAACAGAGATTTTAACTGGAAGAAATATGTTATGAAAAATATACATTTCAGTTATTTGCTGTTATGTTTTATTAGGACTAAGTAATTGGTATCATACCATATAAAAGAAAATCTGGTATTTCCCATCACTAGGCGATGCTGGCGAGTATTTTATTAATACCTCACTCGGCGGCGACATCCAAACACAAAGTGCAAATAAACAAAGAGAAGAGTAATGCTTTGCCAAACAAAAAGCGACGGGGCAAGACCGAATGACTAACAGCACAGCAGAGGTAAAAAAAAAAAAAAAAAAAAAAAAGAAGTAAAAGGAACAGCTAAGTTGCATAAGACGGCTGAGATGAAAAATACAAAATACAAACCATATTGTCGAAGGAGGTAGTAAAAGTGAGCAACAGGAGGAGGATCCGGGTACGATCCGCCATCTTCCTGCTGCAGCTGCTGTGCTTAAGAATGACACTAATTGCCAAGCGGCTGCAAGGGTGCCTGGCTTTGGAACTCACAGGGAATCTGCAGAGGAAACACAAGGCGGAACGAGTGAGAGGCAAGAACGACAGTGGAGACGTGGAATGTATCAAAATAGACTTATACTTGCACTTAGAGAGCAACATTCCGTCGGCTTTGCTGGGTTCAAACTACATTTTGAGCTGTTGGTATCTACCAGGCTTCAAGTCCAAGATTGCAGTTGGATTTATTCAACGTTTTAAAAGACGTTTGTGTGCACTGGCGACATCGCTTGTTAATGTTGTGTATTAGATGGTTGTTCATTTTATTGGAATTCATTTATTTATATTGTGCAAGGATACTTACACAGAGAAGGTTGGACTCGGACCAAATAATTAATCCAATTAATCTGTTCCTTAAAGCTAACAATTCATGTAAATTTACTTTCACTTATTTCTCGTTATTTTGTTATTTTTGGAATTCAAAAGTGTTCCTTTGTCAAAATTCTACTTTCTTTGGCTCCATTTTGGGTTTCTTGGCAGTTGTGATTAATAATAAAAATGACAGACTTTTGGCATAACTGTGTTCGTTAGCAAAGAACTACATAACCAACTGCTGATGATGTCATAGACAGGCAATGGAACTAAGAAACAGTAACTTTTGGTTTCGGTTTCAATGCTATTGGGATATTAGTAGGACATTTTGGGATGAAAATACACAGCTGGACTCATGTACAGAGTATTAATATGAATAATTAATATTGTCAAAACCGTATCCTTAACCTATAGAAGATTGCAGTTGGATTTATTCAACGTTTCAAAAGACGTTTGTGTGCACTGGCGACATCGCTTGTTAATGTTGTGTATTAGATGGTTGTTCATTTTATTGGAATTCATTTATTTATATTGTGCAAGGATTACCGAATAATTAATCCAATTAATCCGTTCTAGAAAGCTAACAATTGGAAAATTCATGTAAATTTACTTTCACTTATTTCTCGTTATTTTGTTATTTTTGGAATTCAAAAGTGTTCCTTTATCAAAATGCTACTTTCTTTGGCTCCATTTTGGGTTTCTCGGCAGTTGTGATTAATAATAAAAATGACAGACTTGTGGCATAACTGTGTTCGTTAGCAAAGAACTACATAGCCAACTGCTGATGATGTCATAGACAGGCAATGGAACTAAGAAACAGTAACTTTTGGTTTCGGTTTCAATGCTATTGGGATATTAGTAGGACATTTTGGGATGAAAATACACAGCTGGACTCATGTACAGAGTATTAATATGAATAATTAATATTGTCAAAACCGTATCCTCAACCCGTAGAAGATTGCAGTTGGATTTATTCAACGTTTCAAAAGACGTTTGTGTGCACTGGCGACATCGCTTGTTAATGTTGTGTATTAGATGGTTTTTCATTTTATTGGAATTCATTTATTTATATTGTGCAAGGATTACCGAATAATTAATCCAATTAATCCGTTCTAGAAAGCTAACAATTGGAAAATTCATGTAAATTTACTTTCACTTATTTCTCGTTATTTTGTTATTTTTGGAATTCAAAAGTGTTCCTTTATCAAAATGCTACTTTCTTTGGCTCCATTTTGGGTTTCTCGGCAGTTGTGATTAATAATAAAAATGACAGACTTGTGGTATAACTGTGTTCGTTAGCAAAGAACTACATAGCCAACTGCTGATGATGTCATAGACAGGAAATGGAACTAAGAAACAGTAACTTTTGGTTTCGGTTTCAATGCTATTGGGATATTAGTAGGACATTTTGGGATGAAAATACACAGCTGGACTCATGTACAGAGTATTAATATGAATAATTAATATTGTCAAAACCGTATCCTCAACCTGTAGACCTCATCCTGAAGAGTCCAACAAGATGAACCACCATTAGGTGGTCACACAAGACTATCTCACAGATGTCCACACAGGGCTTTATGGCAAAAGGATTTACTTAGCCTTGCTCCTTCATGTATTTTTAATCTTTCCTTGCATTAGCATATGGTGAGCAGCAGAGTGATTTCAAATTGAGGCTTTAAAAGGATAGATGCGCTCGCGTTTCCTCTTAACAGGAGCAAAAATCTTCATTGCACGTGTCGTCCTCCCCCCTTTGCGAATCCAAACTCAAATATGAGTGATTTTCAGCAACGGAAGGTCATACTGTTTCACTTCCCTGACACAATTAAATAAGAACGGACGAGTTACCATGAAAAGAAATAACCCACGTACCAATTTCCGTAAGATAAAATCACATCCTGCTTCTTTTCAAGTATACTGAACTAAATGGCAAACTTAATATGGAGTAAAACGGTTAAGACAACGATATCTTCAAGAGGAGAAGTCTATGGAAGTAAGAGTGCAAGGAAGAGGAATCCTTTGCCCTAAATGATCATGAACTCACTAATCCGTTCATTTTTGGATGAGACAGGATTTATGCAGGCTCATTTGAAGCAGTGGCTTAATAGAGACTCTTGCATAAATTATGAATAAATGCACAATGGAGGTAAATGTGGCATAGAAACGCTAGCTGATGAATGAACGAATTAATATAATTCGATGATATTATTATATAATTATATATTTGTTATTATTCATGGCCGAGGGTGGGGAAAGACAAAATAAGAAGCCAAAAAGTTACCACTTCCACACAAAATAGGAGGAAAACTCATTCATTTTCTACCGCTTATCCTCATGAGGGTCGCGGTGGTTGCTGGAGCCTATCCCAGCTGTCTTCGCGCAAGAGGCGGGGTACACCCTGGACTGGTCGCCAGCCAATCACAAGGCACATATAGACAAACAACCATTCACACTCACATTCATACCTATGGACAATTTGGAGTTGCTAATTAACCTAGCATGTTTTTGGAATGTGGGAGGAAACCGGAGTACCCGAAGAAAACCCACGCATGCACGGGGAGAACATGCAAACTCCACACAGAGATGGCCGAGGGTGGGGAAAGACAAAATAAGAAGCCAAAAAGTTACCACTTCCACACAAAATAAGAGGAGAACTCATTCATTCATTCATTTTCTACCGCTTATCCTCATGAGGGTCGCGGGGGTGCTGGAGCCTATCCCAGCTGTCTCCGAGAGAAGCGGGGTACACCCTGGACTGGTGGCCAGCCAATCACAGGGCACATATAGACAAACAACCATTCACACTCACATTCATACCTATGGACAATTTGGAGTCACCAATTAACCTAGCATGTTTTTTGGAATGTGGGAGGAAACCGGAATACCCGGAGAAAACCCACGCATGCAAACTCCACACAAAGATGGCCGAGGGTGGGGAAAGACAAAATAAGAAGCCAAAAAGTTACCACTTCCACACAAAATAGGAGGAGAACTCATTCATTCATTCATTTTCTACCGCTTATCCTCATGAGGGTCGCGGGGGGTGCTGGAGCCTATCCCAGCTGTCTCCGAGAGAAGCGGGGTACACCCTGGACTGGTGGCCAGCCAATCACAGGGCACATATAGACAAACAACCATTCACACTCACATTCATACCTATGGACAATTTGGCAGAGGGTGGGATTTCCTAGCTGTGAGGTCTGCGCGCTAACCACTAGACCGCCGTGCCGCCTATTTATTATTATATATTATATAATTATTATATAATAATGAATATTATTATTAGTACATCCTTTCTGCTCGACATGCTAGTGTAATACCAGTTATTTTTGAATATGGTACATGCTGGAAATGAAAACAAATTAAACTAATAAAAAAGATATAAGTGGACAGATAGACTTTTTAATTTAACTGAGTCACATACAGTACATACTTTTTATGTTGTTTTCTAACTTTACATACACGACTTAAACACTACACTTTCAGCAATCCCTGCACGTTATTTCCATTTTCCCCCGTCACGGCACCCTACACTGACGGCAAAGGGAAAGTAGCGAAGGGGCGATGGTGAAGGACGTGAGAAGTATTGGTGCTGAAAAGCATTTTCGATACTCCTGAATGTCATCAGCACAACTCAACGATTTAGTTTGCCACCGAGTCCCGCTTATTTCTGCACTATGGGAGTCGCTAGTCAACACTGCAAAGAAGATGGCTGCAGATCGCTGTCACATTAAAATCGGCCAAGCCGGTTCCAAATTCCAAATACAAACACATGTATTTGTTACACCACCAGTTATGCAGTACAGATATTATTTATTATTTTGTAGCTTCAATGGTTTTCTATTTTTGTTGTAAATAATGAACCCTAACACTAAACCATGCATCAATTTGGGTCACAGAGCAGCACCGCCACCTCCGGTATTTATCACCCATCAATCTCAGGGTTAAAAAAAAAAAAAGCATACTTTTTTGGGAAAAAGACAGAAGTAAACGGGAACAGCGAAGTGCTCTGCGGAGTGATGGGAATGCACCATGAAGTGTTTGAGGATCTGCAGCTTTATCTGGATCTTCACTATAATTCAATGGGCTCTTCCTTCACACAAAGGAAAGATTTATATTGCAATCGTGCCAACAAACAAACAAATGGTAAGTAAGATTTAAAAAAAAAACAAAAAAAGTAAATCCCCACATGAAACTACGATTTTGGCATCAGTTGGTGAAAGAAACGAGGGCTGTCTTCGTAGTCGAATCTGATTCATTAAATTTTGTCCATGGTTGACAAATGTGTGTTGTTTTTTTCTGCAATTGCTTATTACAGACTGTCTTCAAGTGCAAGCGAGGATCGAACCATCAACATTGGACCCGCTCTACCCCGAGGCAGTACCGCCCCTATGGCTACTATAGTTTATATATCTACTATTGTAGTTTTATTGATTATTAATTAATTACTTCCTACGCCGCTTATACTCATGAGGGTCTGGACTGGTCGCCAGCCAATCATAAACAACCATTCACACGCATACTTATGGACAATTGTTGCCAATTAACCTAACATGCATATTTTTGGAATGTGGGAGGAAACCGGAGTACTCGGAGAAAAACTGCCAACATGCTAACCACTTTCCACCGTGCGGTTGCTCCTGGCTGGCTCACCATATTTTATGTGAGTCATACTGTGGTATATGGCACATTTTGAAGTGTTGGTGACATGGACACTTTCCACCGTGAGGCTGCTCCTGGCTGGCTCACCATATTTTATGTAAGTCATACTGTGGCATATAGCAAATTTTCAAGTTTTACTGACATGGACACTTTCCACCATGAGGCTGCTCCTGGCTGGCTCACCATATTTTATGTGAGTCATACTGTGGTATATAGCACATTTTTATGTGTTGGTGACATGGACACTTTCCACCGTGCAACTGCTCCTGGCTGGCTCACCATATTTTATGTGAGTCATACTGTGGTATATAGCACATTTTTATGTGTTGGTGACATGGACACTTTCCACCGTGAGGCTGCTCCTGGCTGGCTCACCATATTTTATGTGAGTCATACTGTGGTATAAGGCACATTTTCAACAGTTGGTGACATGGACACTTTCCACCGTGAGGCTGCTCCTGGCTGGCTCACCATTTTTTATGTTAGTCATACTGTGGTATATAGCAAATTTTCAAGTTTTAATGACATGGACACTTTCCACCATGAGGCTGCTCCTGGCTGGCTCACCATATTTTATGTGAGTCATACTGTTGTATATGGCACATTTTCAACAGTTGGTGACATGGACACTTTCCACCGTGCGGATGCTCCTGGCTGGCTCACCATATTTTATGTGAGTCATACTGTGGTACATAGCACATTTTCATGTGTTGGTGACATGGATTATTATGTGTTCATTACAAAGAGAGATCAAAATATGGGATTTCCTTGTTGGGTCATTCTGTAGGCTTCTTCTGACATGATCCGCAGTGGACAGAATCAAACATGTTTAGTATACTGCGCCACTGCTGACCCACACAGCATTGTGCACCGCCTCTGCAGGGCCTGGCAGATGCAAGCGTCGCCCATTTGGCATGGCACATATGTTGTGTCTCTCTAAGGCCATCTGGACATCAACATTTACAGTCTGCTCTTTCTGTTCCATCACTTTCCCCCCCACTGCCTGCTCCCCCCCTTACTTCCTCCTTTCATCCCTCAGACTAACACATTCTTACGTTTCCTCCTTGTCACACAATGTGTACTCTCCCCGTGCCTCTTTAGTACATGACACAAACAATACAAGGGACCGTGACAGAGAGAGAGCACGAGAGAAAGAGAGGGGGAGGGGGGAGCTGATGTTAAACTCCAGCTCATCCGTGACCGTGAAAAACAAAGGCGTACAATTTTTTGGACTATAATCTTGGAGAATAGAATTCTAATAATAATCTTATTTAAATTGATAAATAAATCCAAGATAACAGAGAATCACCCTCGCTTTGGAGCACCACACAAGATTTCACCTGGTGGTGTTAGGACGATTGCAACAAATGGGGGGGGGGAATGGCCCTCTAGACCTCCTTAGACGTGTACAACCTCGTCTATGGGAAAAGGCCGGGGAAGATATTTTTTTTTGTTCCAGCAAAGAATGGATAAACATGTACACACAAAAGACAAAGGACCTCCTAAACCTTCCCATTATTACAGCACAATTGTCTCCTATTTTCACTTCTCATGGGTATAATTACCAGATTTTGCAATACCGAAGAATGGCTTTATGCATATTTGATGTGCTGTTCTATATGTCTTAATTATCAAAAGACATCTAATGTAGGTTAGGGTTTAACATTGCTGCCAGGTCCAAATATCAAAACACCAGGGAAAGAAGTGGAATCCATCCTGAGGCACCGCACTGCATCTGCCAACGACTCCCTGGTGGTTGACTTTAAGGCTGCATATTACACAATACAACACATTTAATACTCAATGATATCACTGCATATTATATGATATAACAGGTTTAATAAGTGAAAAACAATGTCCCAGCATAATACACAATACAGTCAAGTCTCGTTATATCGATATTCTCGGGAGTCGGAAAAAATATCGATATAACCGGACTATCCATATATCCGATCCTGCGCCGAACTGCATTAAAAGTGGGCGGATCTTTGATATGGCATGTAATTTTCTCCTTGAGTTCATGGATTGCGTATCTAGCATGCTTTTGTACTACAATAAATTTTGTACTACAGTAAATAAAAATAAGCTTACGCTGTAGTGATTACCGGTTACCGGGACATAATTCACCCCGGAACTATCGATAGGGAAGGTGTTGCCACCCGGAGGGGTAGGCGTGAGGGACGGGTGTTTTCCGCTGTGTGTGCTGCACTCTGGTGGTGGAAGTGTGAAAAATAAAGTTGACTGGAAGCAGCCGTTCGCCGTGTTCTTTTTTGGTATTGAAATCCTTAAGCAAAGATTGATTTAAGCTGCTTTTGTATCGATATAAGCAGACCAAATTGGCTGGCGGGAGATGAAAAGGGCATCGTAGTAACCGGATTATCATAATAACCGGGTATCGTACTAACGGAGCTAATTATATCTTAAAAGACTAGAAATTTGCCAGGAAATGAAAATAGTATCGTAATAAGTAGTAATTCGTTTTAACCGATATCGATATAACAAGACTTTACTGTATTACAAGTTTAATAAAATAAATATTATTGCATATTTCACAAGTTGAATAGTTCATCTATCTATTTTATTTCGCTTATTTCGCTCAAACTTCCATCTACCCAGCTACTTCATCCAGTTCCTCCTGGGGAATCCTGAGGCATTCCCAAGCTAGTTGAGAGACATAGTCTCTCCGATTTGTCCTGGATCTCTCCTGAGGCCTCTTTCCGTTCAGAGGAGCCCTGAACCGATCTCACCCTAACTGTAAAGATGAGCCCGGCCACCCGACGGAGGAAACTCATTTTTACCTACAATCTTTCCCACTGTAAACGCCACACCTGTTGATCTTGCAATCCAATTTTTCACTCACAAAGGAAGAAGTCCTCCAATTGCGGGCAGCATCTAACCCTGACCTGGACCTGACCGTCAACCTAGCGAGCTCGCTAGCTGCCGCCAGTGAGGTAGAGTGACAGCCAGGCAAGGTGTGTAAACAAAGATGCCAGAAAGTGGAAATGCAATGAAACTGAAAGGCGAATCATCACACAGGCTGGCGTGGATTGGCTTAGCCTGTGATAAGCTGTCATCGTTTGACTCCGCATTTTACAGAATATTTTCCATTCTCATGGTAATAAGGGACAAAGTGTATCTGATGTCAACTCAATATGCATGACTAGATTAACTAGCATGATTTGTTAACCATTGTATTATATTATGGGTCAATTAGACCCGTTTCAGTTTTTGTGTTGACCAAAGTACTGGTTATCCTTTCTTTTTCTTCATGAAATTTTGTGACTTTTCCTCATCTAGGGTCATTAACACAGAAACTGAAACGGGTCAAATGTTACGGGTCAATTAGACCCGTTTCAGTTTTTGTGTTGACCAAAGTACTGGTTATCCTTTCTTTTTCTTCATGAAATTTTGTGACTTTTCCTCATCTAGGGTCATTAACACAAAAACTGAAATGGGTCAAATTGACCCGTAACATAATGCAAGGGTTAACTAGCATGATTTGCTAACCATTGTATTATGTTATGGGTCAATTAGACCCGTTTCAGTTTTTGTGTTGACCAAAGTACTGGTTATCCTTTCTTTTTCTTCATGAAATTTTGTGACTTTTCCTCATCTAGGGTCATTAACACAAAAACTGAAATGGGTCAAATTGACCCGTAACATAATACAAGGGTTAACACAAAAACTGAAACGGGTCAAATTGACCCGTAACATAATGCAAGGGTTAACTAGCATGATTTGTTAATGACCCTAGATGAAGAAAAGTCACAAAATTTCATGAAGAAAAAGAAAGGATAACCAGTACTTTGGTCAACACAAAAACTGAAACAGGTCTAATTGACCTGTAAAATAATACAAGGGTTAACAAATCATGCTATTTAACCCTTGCATTATGTTACGGGTCAATTTGACCCGTTTCAGTTTTTGTGTTAATGACCCTAGATGAGGAAAAGTCACAAAATTTCATGAAGAAAAAGAAAGGATAACCAGTACTTTGGTCAACACAAAAACTGAAACGGGTCTAATTGACCCGTAACATAATGCAATGGTTAACAAATCATGCTAGTTAACCTTGTATTATGTTACGGGTCAATTTGACCCGTTTCAGATTTTGTGTTAATGACCCTAGATGAAGAAAAGTCACAAAATTTCATGAAGAAAAAGAAAGGATAACCAGTACTTTGGTCAACACAAAAACTGAAACGGGTCTAATTGACCCGTAACACATAATACAAGGTTAACTAGCATGATTCGTTAATTTGTATGCCTCCCTGACACACCTTGCCTTTCATCCAGACCAAGTGGATGACAAATTGAAAACTCCAAATTTTTTTTTTATTATTGTGTATCCATTTATTGCATCTTTTCCTTTCATGTGCCCTGGCGACTATCCACATGCCATGAGGGGCTTTACGGCATAGTTGTTTTAGCAAACTGTCATCTAATCCACATAATCCTTGTTGCTTGTTGTGCCTTCTGACAGCAGGACCAGAAAAGACATTTGCTTCTTAAAACAAAGGGCCTGATTACAGATTGTCATCTTAAAAAAAAAAGACAAATCCACGTCTTATAAAGTGAGTGACAGTAAAAAAAAAAAAAAAAAAAATGGAAGCAGTAGCCAGGATATGAAGCTAATTTCAGTGTGGCAAACTAATCCTGTTTTCCTTTTCCTTCTATCTGTGGTGCCACACAACTGACACTTCACAGCTGTGCAAACAAAGTGAAGAGGACAGCTGAGGTGAGACCTGGACCAGGATTGTCTGTCTGCTCCTTTGACAAAACTCCACGTATCGAGGTAAGGGATTACTCCTACACTTTTTCCTATTTCCACTTGTTATATTATTACATATTTTTTTCTGCTCCCGGAGGCGAAACCTCCACTCCAAACCTCATACAAGCAAGGATGCTTAGCGTTGATAAGACAACCAATGCCTTATCAGGAGAGATAAGAGCTAAAAGTATGGGGGGGAAGATTGGACCATTAATTACAACATTGATTCCACTAAACTCAGCTCCAGAGACCAGGGTCAACACTCCCTTGTCTGGGATTAACCCCTTCTTATTCTGATTTTTTGTGTGGCTAAAACGGCTACAAACGTTGTATCCAACGTAAGCAGTGCCTTAGGAGTAGAGGCGTGGCCTTGGGTTCTTTTGAAAGATAACAACTTGGATGTTTATCACAAACAGTCAAAATGTGTCTAAGGTGTACTGACATTGACAAATAGGAGTTTTAATACACTGAAAAGAAGGTTAGTCTGTGGTTTTTCATTGTAACTGGTTTGGTGCTATCAACTGGAAAACACAGCTTGACTTCTTACCTAACCTCATTTCAAATAAGACAATAATATTATGAATATGAAGTATTTTACAGATGATTTTGTAACCTCTTCCTTTCAGTATGTTTATGAAAAAAAGCCAATCCCAGCTGTCTTCGGGCGAGACTGGACTGGTGGCCAGCCAATCACAGGGCACATATAGACAAACAACCATTCACACTCACATTCATACCTATGGATAATTTGGAGTCGCTAATTAACCTAGCATGTTTTTGGAATGTGGGAGGAAACCGGAGTACCCGGAGAAAACCCACGCATGCACGGGGAGAACATGTAAACTCCACACAGAGATGGCCGAGGGTGGGGAAAGACAAAATAAGAAGCCAAAAAGTTACCACTTCCACACAAAATAGGAGGAGAACTCATTCATTCGTTCATTTTCTACCGCTTATCCTCATGAGGGTCGCGGGGGGTGCTGGAGCCTATCCCAGCGGTCTTCGGGCAAGAGGCGGGGTACACCCTGGACTGGTGGCCAGCCAATCACAGGGCACATATAGACAAACAACCATTCACACTCACATTCATACCTATGGACAATTTGGAGTCGCTAATTAACCTAGCATGTTTTTGGAATGTGGGAGGAAACCGGAGTACCCGGAGAAAACCCACGCATGCACGGGGAGAACATGCAAACTCCACACAGAGATGGCCGAGGGTGGGGAAAGACAAAATAAGAAGCCAAAAAGTTACCACTTCCACACAAAATAGGAGAACTCATTCATTCGTTCATTTTCTACCGCTTATCCTCACAAGTATTGCGGGGGTGCTGGAGCCTATCCCAGCTGTCTTCGGGCAAGAGGCGGGGTACACCCTGGACTGGTGGCCAGCCAATCACAGGGTACATATAGACAAACAACCATTCACACTCACATTCATACCTATGGACAATTTGGAGTCGCTAATTAACCTAGCATGTTTTTGGAATGTGGGAGGAAACCGGAGTACCCGGAGAAAAAACTGCCAACATGCGAACCACTTTTCCACCGTGTGGCTGCTCCTGGCTGGCTCACCATATTTTATGTGATATATACTGTGGTATATAGAACATTTTCAAGTGTTGGTGGGATTGAACCCTGGTCTCCTAGCTGTGGGTCTGCACGCTAACCACTCGACCGCCGTGCAGCCAAGGTGCAACATGTTATAGTTAATTCAGATGCACAGGCACAGAGCAACCCTCCGATCTGAGCATCAACGATACCATCTGACATGTGGTATTACCTATTCTTAAACAGATCATAGCGATGCTAAGCGGCATTGATGGAAATCAATTCGGTGTGCCCACCCTTGACCCCCTGCATTCCCTCGTGATTTTGTGTGTCCTCAGCCCTGTTTTATGCCGTGGTCCTTCTGTCATCACTCTTAAAAAGGTGGCAGGTACAGCTGCAGCCTCCACTGTGCCGTTCTCAGCTTTCAATGTGTGAAATGTGTCCAATCTCAAAGTCCCTTTCGGAGATGATTGCTTTGTTTATGAAGCCCGCTGTAGTGGTTAGCATTCTCAAAGTTTTGAATCTAGTAACAACCATCGGTATTCGTCATGGCATCCGGAATTTAACGGGCTCAAGCCATGAAAAAAAAGTTGCTTCATGATGAAGGACTCAAATTTCTGAGCTGTTAAAACGGTTTAAAACTTGACACAGCCTATTTGGCAACAAGGTTTACAATTCTATTATTGTGTTTGTGGGGCGGACCATTTTGGAAATCCAAGTATATACAGCTGGAATAGGTGCAGATTCTGGAAGATCTACAAAGCTTTCTGTCCGGATTATTGTGGCCAGAAATATTTCATTATTGAACAAAGTAAAAATCAGAAATCACGATTAAAATTAAAATTAAAATTAAAATTAAAATTAAAATTAAAATTAAAATTAAAATTAAAATTAAAATTAAAATTAAAATTAAAATTAAAATTAAAATTAAAATTAAAATTAAAATTAAATAAAAAAAAAAACTAAAATTATATTATGAAAGCAGGAAGTGAACAAATGTAACAGTTACTGATTGTAAAAGTACCAGATGGAGGGGTAGGATTTAATAAGCTTTGCTTCTTCCTACTCCTTTCGGACATGTGGAACTGTGAACTGATTATATAATCTGATCATTACCATGTACGTATACACACCTACACCTGTTTCATCCCCCGTGCGACCTGCGACTCAAAAAGTTCGCCCGACACTAGCTTACATCCTTTGCCGCTAAAGTCATTTCTTTCAAAGCGATACAAGAGAAGCAACTGAAGGACAAACTACCTGCTTTGGTTTCTAAAATAGGACAAAAGCAGCACAAACATATTTCTTCTCCGTCTATGTCGCATTCATTAGCGTCAGCAATGTTTATCAGTTATCAGCTACTTTTAATTGGTCCTTGGCTGACAGCCATCCACTCAGTGCTTCATGTTCAACATTTCACCTGGAATCTTTTTTTAAACATTAGTTAAGTGTCTTCACTGAGCTGCCACCAGTAGACAAAGCTTTTATGAATGTCTCCTGAAGGACATAAGGAAAACAAGTTGGCATGCAGAAATGAAACCCAGCCAGTTCTTGAGTGCTGGGAGGATCTCGATGTCGTTTTCGTGGAACGAGAATTATAGGACATAATAATATAGCGGGCATCATCCAGGTGAGAGTTATACTTAGCAGAACCCTTTAATTCTTCATCCAATTCCCCTTAAGTGACCATATTTTGTTGTTAGAATGTTGTATTTTTGTGTTAAACTATGCTCGTTTAGTTTCAGATAATAAGATTTGCAGATTAGGAAGTGATATCTCTGAACGTTTTGAGAGTTTTTGTGATGTCACAGTGAGTCTTATGTGTCAGACTAACTTCCTGTAAAGCAGTAAATAAAGTTCATCACGTTCATGTCACGACTGATTTGCCCGGCCTGAATGACTTTTCTACGACTCCACCTTGACGTTCACTCAGGAAAGTCTTCAGTCAGAAGCTCTCACTTCCAAAAAAAAAAAAAAAACGGCCCAGGCGATTCAAAAGGACCATATTCCAAAAAAGGACGGTTTTCCAGAACGCTGCTGTGTGGCTGCATCATCGATGCTCAAAGCAGCGTGTCAGAAGGGAATTAAAATTTGGAAATGCACTCTCATCCTTTTCCCGTGCGTCCATCGCTGCCAACCTGAAGGCTTCCTTTTTCATCCATTCAAGCTCCTCCAGTGATGGTCCGCAGCAAATGTCCTCATTCTGTCACTGACGAAGAAGGGAGGTGGAAGGGGATGAAAACATGGAAAGATGGAACATTACACTTCATCTTAAAGGAGACACCTGTGCATTTGGACTGGATAATAAAAATACAAACCACGTGAAGGATTTTGTTGTGTTTTGTACTGTCACATCTGCATGGGATGCTGTGTTTGCTATGAAACCGTCAGTTGGGTTCAGAGCTGTACTGATATCCCACATGGTACACATGGTACTCATTCAAAGTGTGGAATAGGAAGTGTTTTTGGCATCTCCTCGGTAAACAACAGCGCAGTGCAGCCTTTGGCTGGCAATAGTGCCAAAGAGAAGCGAGAATCTTCGGTTAGTCTCCTGTTTGGGAACAGTTGGCCTTCTTGAGCATCTTTTATTGTCTAAATGTGTGGTGCATTATAGTATGGTGCAAATGCAGTATGTCATTGTATGGTCATATCATCTTGTACTTCGGTAGGTGACAATATATATATATATATATATATATATAATAAAAAATAACAGTTCATAAAAAAACAATAAAATTTATTTAAAAAAACTTAAATTATATTGGGAAAAATAAAAAAAAAAATTACAAAAAAAGGCAGGAAGTGAACAAATGTAACAGTTACTGATTGTAAAAGTACCAAATGTATGGTGCATTATATGGTGCAAATGCAGTATGTCATTGTATGGTCATATCATCTCGTACTTCGGTAAGTGACAACATATATATAATAAAAAATAACAGTTCATAAAAAATAACAATAAAATAAATTGAAAAAAACTTAAAAAATTATATTAGGAAAAATAAAAAAATAATTACATAATTACAAAATAATTACAAAAAACAACTAAAATTATATTAGAAAAAAAAAATTACAAAAAAAAGCAGGAAGTGAACAAATGTAACAGTTACTGATTGTAAAAGTACCAAATGTATGGTGCATTATATGGTGCAAATGCATTATGTCTTTGTATGGTCATATCATCTCGTACTTCGGTAAGTGACAATATATATATAATAAAAAATAACAGTTCATAAAAAATAACAATAAAATAAATTAAAAAAAATTATATTAGGAAAAATACAAAAAAATTACAAAAAACAACTAAAATTATATTAGGAAAGCAGGAAGTGAACAAATGTAACAGTTACTGATTGTAAAAGTACCAGATGGAGGGGTAGGATTTAATAAGCTTTGCTTCTTCCTACTCCTTTTGGACATGTGGAACTGTGAACTGATTATGTGATGCATTCAATTGTAATCTGATGCATGTTCAAATGAAATTAAACCATTACCACAACCCTCAACTTCTCTCTTCAATTGCCATTGTTCACTCACCACGCAATGCAGTTTTCAGCTCTAAATATGCACATTTAATGATTTTAATAAACACGTTTAATGTATCAAATGTGAAACTAATCATCGCTAACGAATGTTAATGAATGATGATCCATGAAAACATGGAAACAACTGATTATGTGATGCATTCAATTGTAATCGGATGCATGTTCAAATGAAATAAAACCATCACCATTAGCAAATGTGTATCAAAAACCTGAAAACCAAGGTACGCACTGAACCGTGACGATGGCATACTATGACACACCCACTTCATACACAAGCTACATTGTAGAGTGTATACAGTAGTCCCTACGGATGATCGCTGTTTTGTGGTTTACTATGGCCCATTATTAGTTAATTAAAAAACATTGAAAGACAAGTTATGTGTCGGTAATGACACAAAACATTGATGAGACATGACATTACATCACACTACAAACAAAGTCCTCCACTTATGTGTGGAAGTGGTATGTTTTGGGCTTCTTATTGTGTCTTTTTTCTTTACTTCATGTGAAACCCTTTCTGAAGTTTTGAATAAATACATTGGAGGCTAACTACTCAACTCATTACTACAATGATTCCTGTAGCCTGGGCTTTCATGTCGACATGGCTCCAATGATGGACAGTTCTGAAAACGTGTTTTCTATGATAATATTACATTTCATAACATTGAATTCTTTACAAGACCAGAGCACCTAGACTAAAGATGCAGTTGTAGAAATCGTATTTTTAAGCACCAATTAGTCCTGATTAATAAATAATCCAATTAGTGCAATAGAATTATGTATCACCATGCACATGAAGTCATATTTTTCACAATGACCATACAAAAAAAATGACATGATGATGTATGAGTACAATATTTGTTTAGCTTTTGTAGCACTGCCGTCTCAACAGCTACTCCTCATATAATACCAGCTCTGTGTGTGTGTGTGTGTGTGTGTGTGTGGTTAGGATTGTAATGTTTGCTGAATATAGATCACGTTAAAGGTCTACATATCATAAATCTATCCCGTGCGCCCCTACTGCACACAAACGAGCCACCTGTACCCTCGATGGAAAACACACAAACAGTGTCGATATTTGTACTTCAGTACTACACAAACAGCTACTGCACACACTGACTACAGATACTATCAGTACTGAAGTGTACGCACGCATGACACTTGACTACTACTGGTTACTGTAGTTAGTGCATTAATAGGCTGTGTACTATGTGTACTGACATGCTGCCTCTATGACTCATTCATGGCAGCATTGCAGGTCCAGTGAGCAGAACATGATGAATGGTTCTGATGACTCCGCTGTAGGAGACCTTTAATTAATCCTGGGAGAATAGGTCCTACGTCTGGTAGTTCCTTTTGGCAAAGCACAGTCAGGTTTTTCTCTTGGTTCTGCAGTGGCGACCTCACTCTCTTGTTTCTGTTGTGACACTGGCAGACATGACGGCAGCAAAACAGCAGCCATTCAGTACAAAAATGTTACTACTACAATTGTTTTTAGTGTGACTGGTGGCCAGCCAATCACAGGGCACATATAGACAAACAACCATTCACACTCACATTCATACCTATGGACAATTTGGAGTCGCTAATTAACCTAGCATGTTTTTGGAATGGGGCGGCATGGTGGTCGAGTGGTTAGCGCACAGACCTCACAGCTAGGAGACGAGGGTTCGATTCCACCCTCGGCCATCTCTGTGTGGAGTTTGAATGTTCTCCCCGTGCATGTGTGGGTTTTCTCCGTGTACTCCGGTTTCCTCCCACATTCCAAAAACATGCTAGGTTAATTAGCGACTCCAAATTGTCCATAGGTATGGATGTGAGTGTGAATGGTTGTTTGTCTATATGTGCCCTGTGATTGGCTGACCACCAGTCCAGGGTGTACCCCACCTCTTGCCTGAAGACAGCTGGGATAGGCTCCAGCACCCCCGCGACCCTCATGAGGATAAGCGGTAGAAAATGAATGAATGAATGAATGAATGAATGAGTTCTCCTCCTATTTTGTGTGGAAGTGGTAACTTTTTGGCTTCTTATTTTGTCTTTCCCCACCCTCGGCCATCTCTGTGTGGAGTTTGCATGTTCTCCCTGTGCATGCGTGGGTTTTCTCCGGGTACTCCGGTTTCCTCCCACATTCCGAAAACATGCTAGGTTAATTAGCGACTCCAAATTGTCCATAGGTATGAATGTGAGTGTGAATGGTTGTTTGTCTATATGTGCCCTGTGATTAGCTGGCGACCAGTCCAGGGTGTACCCCGCCTCTTGCCCGAAGACAGCTGGGATAGCCTCCAGCACCCCCGCGACCCTCATGAGGATAAGCGATAGAAAATGAATGAATGAATGAATGAGTTCTCCTCCTATTTTGTGTGGAAGTGGTAACTTTTTGGCTTCTTATTTTGTCTTTCCTCACCCTCGGCCAATCTTTGTGTGGAGTTTGCATGTTCTCCCCGTGTATGCGTGGGTTTTCTCCGTGTACTCCGGTTTCCTCCCACATTCCAAAAACATGCTAGGTTAATTAGCGACTCCAAATTGTCCACAGGTATGAATGTGAGTGTGAATGGTTGTTTGTCTATATGTGCCCTGTGATTGGCTGACCACCAGTCCAGGGTGTACCCCACCTCTTGCCCGAAGACAGCTGGGATAGGCTCCAGCACCCCCACAACCCTTGTGAGGAAAAGCGGTAGAAAATGAATGAATGAATGAATGAATGGTTTTGGAATGTGGGAGGAAACCGGAGTACCTGGAGAAAACCCACGCATGCACAGGAAGAACATGCAAACTCCACACAGTGATGGCCGAGGGTGGAATTGAACCCTTGTTGTGAGGTCTGCGCGCTAACCACTCGACCACCGTGCAGCCTGTTGCAAAAGTGCAAATTGAAACTAGACAATTGTGGTATTTTTGTAAAGTAATGTTTATTTTCAATTTAAACAACCATTTAGATGTTTTTTAAAGAGACCTGAGCCGGACCGTCAAAGAAGCTCACTTATGGGGTCGATTTATGTTCCCGCCCACACCTGAGCTTTGGGTCAACCGAAAATTGCGTACATTGGCAGGTTTGAAATCCCCACATAAAAATCCATTTCCATGTTGAGTATGTTATTCTGTTGACTACTCCATGGTGTAGAATCTACATTCAAGCAGTCTTTGTTATTCCGCAGGCCATCTTTCATTGCCTCTCAGTGACCCATTCTTCTCACTTGCAACCATCAACTGGGGATTGATTTCTTCTATATTCTCCAGCTACTGCTTTAATGCCCATGATGTATACTCATTTAAGCCAAGCCTTCAAGAAGTAGCTTTTTAATCTTCTCTCTGGGCAAGCCCAAATGGCTCACAAAGCAAAGGTTTTTATCAGGCTATTTCTGGAATCTTTGCAGGGAATGGACAACAATTAGCATCTAAACAGGAACATTATGCAGCAAAATACAGAGTGCCCATTAAGCCGGCCTTTTTTGAGGATGAGTTGTTTTCCTGCATGTTTGAAGTAAACATTCTTAATGACTATACAAGTAAAGGTTCAAACTCTGGATATTATTATGAAAATATTGTGTCAATGGTTTGTCTATATGTGCCCTACCATTGGCTGGAAAACAGTTCAGGGTGTACCCTACCTCTTGCTCAGACTCAGCTGGGGTAGGCTCCAGTATCACAGTATTACAGTTATTATTCATTCATTCATTTTCTACCACTTTTTCCTCACGAGGGTCGCGGGGGTGCTGGAGCCTATCCCAGCTGTCTTCGGGCGAGAGGCGGGGTACACCCTGGACTAGTCGCCAGCCAATCACAGGGCACATATAGACAAACAACCATTCACACTCACATTCATACCTATGGACAATTTGGAGTTGCTAATTAACCTAGCATGTTTTTGGAATGTGGGAGGAAACCGGAGTACCGCATGCACGGGGAGAACATGTAGACTCCACACAGAGATGGCCGAGGGTGGGAATTGAACCCTTGTCTCCTAACTGTGAGGTCTGCGCGCTAACCACTAGACCGCCGTGCCGCCTACAGTTATTAATAATAATGATAATAATAATATGTCAAAAATAATCATTTTAGGTCCGTATCAAAGTCTTTTTGTCATTGGTTGGTGGGTAACCTATCTCCGCTTCTCCTCACTAGGGTCACGGGGGTATGCTGGAGCCTATCCCAGGACTGGACTGGTCGCCAGCCAACCACAGGGCAGAGAACTTGCAAACGCCACACAGAGATGGCCGAGGGTGGGGAAAGACAAAATAAGAAGCCAAAAAGTTACCACTTCCACACAAAATAGGAGAACTCATTCATTCATTCATTAATTTTCTCCCGCTTATCCTCACAAGGGTTGCGGGGGGTGCTGGGGGTGCCTATCCCAGCTGTCTTTGAGCAAGAGTAGTCGCCAGCCAATCAATCACAGGGCACATATAGACAAACAACCATTCACACTCACATTCATACCTATGGACAATTTGGAGTCACCGATTAACCTAGCATGTTTTTGGAATGTGGGAGGAAACCGGAGTACCTGGATAAAAACCCTCGCATACACGGGGAGAACATGCAAACAGGAATTGAACCCTGGTCTCTGAGCTGTGAGGTCTACACGCTAACCACTCGACCACTGTGCAGCCTCTACTATAACTGAATTATTATTATTGTTTGTCTTGTCTCGAAGACAATATGGACCTTAAATGTGGCCTATAAATATATGAAGGACAACAATGTTGTAATGCAATATTTTCTATTGGGAAAACAAAACAAAAAAAAAACCACAACCCCCAAATGACAGTATCTCTCCATAAGCTAAAAGTAAAAGTGGCAGCAGCACTATGCTGACCAAGTTAAAATGAGTTTTGCCAAGAGGACATGTCAGCCAAGACTCCTTTGAAGACTGAGAGCTGTGATTTAGTGGTGAACTTTCAAAGGACTGCTACTCTTCCAGGCGGCACTGGTAATAAGGATGATATGAAGGAGCACTGCAGGGAGGAGCAGAGGCCACTGTCTGGGCACCGGACCTCTGTGCTCACCGTTATATGACAGACGAGGAAATAGCATTACATATGTCCCCTGGAACAGCCGCACTTTCCGGGGACGTCTCCAGTGAATGGAACACACATGGAACAAACATGGTGGTATACTTTCAGAGGATATTGCTCAAATTTTATGATGAGTTGAACCGTCTTGTTTTTATAAAATAGTATGTGTGTATTGCAGTCAGACATTGACTCCTTTGGAATTTTTCATCTGTTATCTGTTAAGAATAATTCAGTTTTGTTAAAAAACATTGTTTTCCAATGCTTTTTTTTAGTTTGTGGTCTTACTATTTTTTGTATATGAAGTAATGCACCCTATTGTTCTCCAGTGGATGTTCTAATACTATTGTTCTAAATCGTTTTCTGGCAAGCCTACAGTATAATTGTATATCTTGGCAGTAAAATTAATTTATTCATTCAGTAGAACATCTTTAATTACTTGTTGCTCTCCAGCTGTTGCTGCTGAAAAACAAACAAAGCACCTAAACAAACAGGCTGGCTTTTTCTGTCTAGGAAGTACAGCAGTTATTCAGGCCACCTCCTCGTAAGTACTGCAGCGCCACCTATATGATATTTCTATGTACACAACGGAATACATTATACAGGTCGTAGAAAGTCACAAGGCTCTATTTTTGTTGACCAGACTTTGAAATTTTCCTGAGCAGCGCAGTCTGGCGCAGCACGGCGCACCCACGCCCCCATCCCTCCCATCAGCGCAAGTGGCAAAGAGCAAACCACCCTGTGCACCTTGCAATGCGCCACGAAATTAGAGTCCATGGTGTATCATAAATGTTTCTGTGTTTATGTATGATTCCACTCGGTGCGTTCGCTGAGTACACTGAGGGTGGGTATTGTGTTTCGTCCGTAAATGTGGAAATTCAGCACATCGAAAATGTTGATAAACCAATAGTACCCAATGACATACCCATTATGTCATTGTATGGTCATATCACCTAAAAATACAAAAAACAAAAAATAAAAAAATAAAAACTATATTAGGAAAGCAGGAAGTGAACAAATGTAACAGTTACTGATTGTAAAAGTACCAGATGGAGGGGTAGGATTTAATAAGCTTTGCTTCTTCCTACTCCTTTTGGACATGTGGAACTGTGAACTGATTATGGGATGCATTCAATTGTAATCTGATGCATGTTCAAATGAAATTAAACCATTACCATTACCATAGGAATGGAACATAACATTTATAATGCAGTTCAATGGACAAATAACATTATCATCATTATCATCATTATCATCATTATCATCATTATCATCATTATCATCATTATCATCTTTATCATCATTATCATCATTATCATCTTTATCATCATTATCATCATTATCATCATTATCATCATTATCATCATTATATCATTATCATCATTATCATCATTATCATCATTATCATCTTTATCATCATTATCATCTTTATCATCTTTATCATCATTATCATCATTATCATCATTATCATCATTATCATCATTATCATCATTATATCATTATCATCATTATCATCATTATCATCATTATCATCATTATTATATCATTATCCTCATTATCATCATTATCATCATTATCATCATTATCATCATTATCATTATCATCATTATCATCATTATAATCATTATCATCTTTATTATCATTATCACCATTATCATCATTATCATTATAATCATTATCATCTTTATATCATTATCATCATTATCATCTTTATATCATTATCATCATTATCATCATTATCATCTTTATCATCTTTATCATCATTGTCATCATTGTCATCATTATCATCTTTATCATCATTATCATCATTATCATCTTTATATCATTATCATCATTATCATCATTATCATCTTTATCATCATTATCATCTTTATCATCTTTATCATCATTATCATCATTATCATCATTATCATCATTATCATCATTATCATCATTATCATCATTATATCATTATCATCATTATCATCATTATCATCATTATCATCATTATTATATCATTATCCTCATTATCATCATTATCATCATTATCATCATTATCATCATTATCATTATCATCATTATCATCATTATAATCATTATCATCTTTATTATCATTATCACCATTATCATCATTATCATTATAATCATTATCATCTTTATATCATTATCATCATTATCATCTTTATATCATTATCATCATTATCATCATTATCATCTTTATCATCTTTATCATCATTGTCATCATTGTCATCATTATCATCTTTATCATCATTATCATCATTATCATCTTTATATCATTATCATCATTATCATCATTATCATCATTATCATCATTATCATCTTTATCATCATTGTCATCATTGTCATCATTATCATCTTTATCATCATTATCATCATTATCATCATTATCATCATTATCATCTTTATCATCTTTATTATCATTATCATCATTATCATCATTATCATCATTATCATCATTATCATCATTATCATCATTATAATCATTATCATCTTTATATCATTATCATCATTATCATCTTTATCATCTTTATTATCATTATCACCATTATCATCATTATCATCTTTATCATCTTTATCATCATTATCATCATTATCATCATTATCATCATTATCATCATTATCATCAATATCATCATTATCATCAAGCAGGCCCTGTGATTGGCTGGCCACCAGTCCAGGGTGTACCCCGCCTCTCGCCCGAAGACAGCTGGGATAGGCTCCAGCACCCCCCGCGACCCTCATGAGGATAAGCGGTAGAAAATGAATGAATGAATCATCAAGCAGAGCCTCACTGTCCCCTGGCTGCTACATTGCCCCCTAGTCAGCTGGGATAGGCTCCAGCATCCCCCTACTTGGGAAATTAAATGCAGAATTGGCCCACCACTTCTTTGTATTCATTGAATTTTCGTGATCAAGAAACTGAAGAAACAAGGTTTGGCTCATTAAAATTTTCCATGAATGAGCTGAACATTTTGATGTTGGAATGGTTTGCAGCCGTTCAAATATGAATATCGGAGCAATTAGCGAAGAAAAATAAGAAGTTGAGGAATACATTTTAGATATGTGAATGTTTCTCAATAAAAGTACGTTTCCCAACACGGTTCAAAAATACATAAACCATGACCAACTGAATGCCCTTTGATTTGTTACAAATCAGAAATAACTCAGGTTTCTCTGGTCTTACAAAGGAAAAAGAAAACAGATGAAAAAGAAAGAAATAAAGAAAGAAGGATACATTTTTGTTCACTCAGGTACAACACATCCCCATCTCACATTTTCAACCAATGACTGTTCAAGGCTATAAACAAACCTTTCAACTCAGCTTCCTTCCTTTAAACATCTAAATCCTTCAATAATAAAGATAGAGCTGCAAGGCATTTGTTGTCCTCAAAGGCCTGCCTCGCCCTGAGCCCCTTCCGAGCATCACAGCTCCTCGAGTCAATCTCTGCTTTCAGCACCAGACACTCTGACTGTTCCCAAAACCTGAAGCAAATCTGTTCCCAAAGGAGTTGGATTTTGAAATATGTATACAGGCACAATGCATATTTTGCATATTGCATATTTTCTTCTTGAGTAGCAATGGTTAATGTGGGACACACCCATTCAGTGAACTCGTATTTTTCTGTGCTATGGAATTGGAACATCCCAGTTTCTTTCTTATTTTAGGGCTCCTGACACTCTTCAGAGAAACCAATACCATGAAGATCTGTAGCCACGTTTACATGAGGAGTTTTTCGCTTTTTCCGAATGGAATTTTTCCGAAAACAATGGTATACATGGAAAGAAATATTCCAATCTCTTGTCTACATGCGCCGCTATAATCCAACAGAATAGTCAATGGGGCATACGCAGTAAAACGTAAACATCAACATCACGTGATACCGACTTCCCAGAGTTTTTCTTTCACTTCTTGGAATAACTCTGTATTCCGAGTTTTTGGTGGACAATGAAGAACGCACCCTGACAACCTTCCGTTTGAGCAGATACAAGATACCTGAATCGGATTGGGAAAAGGAATATTCCACCCCCGTGAATCCGATTATATATTCATTCGGATTGGCACTTTTCTTTCGGAATGAGGTGTATACAAAGGTTCCATTCTTTCCGTTTGAGCAAATAAACCGAATGCAATTGGAATATTTGGGTCCATGTATACGTGGCTACTGATCACACCAGGGAACCACAGAGGTTCCAGTCAGAGGCCAGCTCTTTGGTCTTTCCCATGGTGATGAAGTTGAAGAATGGAAGAGAGTGTTTGTGTGACAGGTGTTTTTTATCCGCATAATGAGCTGAGATTAGGAGTATTTTCTTAAAGGTACAGACAGGACCCTTTCAGTGTTTTCCGTGTTTGGTAAGGGGTCAAATACTTTCAAATACTTCCATCAGCTGTACATTAAATTTAAACTTGCATTTAAACTGCATATGAGTATTAAAATGCTGTTCATCAGTTAAGTACAACCAGACTAATGATGGAAGTATTAACCGTGATTTGTTTGTATCACCGCTGTGATTCTCATTTGCCTTTACTTGTTACATTTTGTCACGTGCAGAGAGTCACTGTAATTAATGGTCACAATGTTTTATGAACTGGTTTTAGTCCAAGATTTACGAGTGGAGTACTTATTCTCAGCATGAACTTCTGCATAAATCCAAATCAGTCGCAGAAGAAATGAAAGCAATCATCTTTAAGTTTATGAGTTATGAGTTTCAGCATTCATCTACACCCCGGTCTTCAATCCATGCCTGCAGAAAAGAACCAAGGCAACCCAAATGGAGTTTTAATGTTTGCGCTATAATTAGATTAAATCAAGTCGAAGTGTAGCGTCTTGCCTTAGGTGACTCGTTAATGTGTGCAGAATTATATTTTAAAGCAATTACCAGCTCTGCCATTTAATCTGGAGCAGGATTTGCATAATGTTCTCTTTTTAAATATGTATATTAATGAATATCGTATGACTACAGAGGAAAGTGCATTAGTATACATTTAACCATCACCCACAGGCCCTGATCTCCTGCCATCACTACCACACACACGTGCACACACACAGACATATTTGACGCATCCATTGTCCTTTGTTGTCCCAGTTAACTAAATAACAGGACCCAACAATACAACGCATATGAAGGAACATAATACCCAATATAGTACACATGATAAGAAAAAAAAAGTTGTATAAGTAATGGTTCGGCCTTCCTGTACATCAGTGAGTACATCCTCCCTGTTGTTGCCTGTTCTGCCAAAGCCAACAGTGACCCCCCCGGTGTTCATGTGTCACCGCTGTCCAGCATCTCCCCGGGCCTCCAACTTCCACAGAGCAGAGACTTCCCTTCCCCGGACAGCTCGGCAGGCAACAGGTTTGCCAGCACCTGCAAAGGCAGCTGGTTGTCCGGGCCGCCATCTGCCAGACGGTTCACACACAGGCCTGAGACAACACCACTGTTGATCAGGTACCGTATCAAACACATTAGTTCTACAGCCTTCAAAGCACCTTTTACATAAGGCGGAGATTATGTGTAAACATGCAAAATATTGTATCATTTGTTCATTCATTCATTTTCTACCACAGTGCTGGAGTCTACAGGGGTGCTGGAGTCTATCCCAACTGTCTTCGGGCGAGAGGCGGGGGACACCCTGGACTGGTCGCCAGCCAATCACAGGGCACATATAGACAAACAATCATTCACACTCACATTCATACCTATGGACAATTTGGAGTCGCTAATTAAGCTAGCATGTTTTTGGAACCCGGAGAAAACCCACATATTGTAGAAATCCTCCCCCTGAGGACTCTAAGTGGGTTTCGAACAGAGGATAAGTGAATCTTAAAGAACCAAATCATAAAACGAGAACCTGACAACAATACCTAATACAGATGTCTGGGCTTATCTGCAGTCCCTGTATTCCTACAAGTAAGCGGGTCTTTTTTAAAAAAAAGCACCCTTCCTTTCCCTGCCCGGCCTTTTATACACTCAAGATTATGTAAGAGGCTGGAGTCCTGGACCAATCAGCTTTCGCCAACTGCCCTTGCTTGAACCGCTTCTTTCATGGTGTTTCTGCTTTCGTTCGCAGGGGCATCAAGGCGTCTGGAACATTCTGCTTTCCCTTTGTTGCAAAGCAAGCTGTCATATGCGTACCCGATGTTTCCACCTTAACTGTCAATTGTCATTGGAGTACCCGGAGAAAACCCACGCATGCATGGGGAAAACATGCAAATTTCTCCCAGAGATGGCCGAGGGTGGGATTGAACTCGGGTCCCCTAGCTGCTCGCTAACCACTAGACTGCCGTGCAACCCTTGTGGAAATTCAGCACATTGAAAATCTTGATAAACCAATAAGAATGGAACATAATGTTTATAATACAGTTCAATGAATAATGGATGGCTGAGGGTGGGATTGAACTGCACGCTAACCGCTCAACCGCCGTGCAGCCAGGTTGAGAAACATTCAAATAAAAAGTCAAGGTATTCAAGTAACCTGAGCCAATTGTTAAAGCGGAACTGCGTTTTTTTTTTCAATTAATTCTGTTCATTCTAGCGTGAGAAAATGAGTTAATATAAGCTAGCTAACAATGGACAACATGGGAAATACATATTTTGACCATCAAAAAACGCCAACAATGCCCTCATTTACATACCAGATTTATTCATTAACCAAGCCAGTTGTATTGTTATTTTTGATTTTCAGTCAAATTATGTTCTTTACTTCAATTCAGAGTACATTTGCGCTACACAATGAAGTTTCAAGAATACACGTACCACGAAGAATGTGACACTATGTGTAATATTTACTATCACGTTACTTCTTATGGGTTAACATAAAATGTCAGAGGTTGTATTCGGTCATGCAGCAATTAGAGAAATATGTTCCCTCCACTTAATTGATGGAACACGTAATGTGTGTTTGATTTATTTAGCTACTGACCTCTTACAGAGTCACACTCTCTGTTTTAATGATCTTAATTGATCCTGAAGATGTCACAATTCTGTTCCCTCCGCTGTCGCTGCAGGTTTAATAACTTTATGCACTGACATTTACATCGGTGAAGCCATTGTTTCAATAACTGGTCCCTATAGGATTGAAATGTTACACATCAATGGCTTTATTCCGTTTGATTACACTCTAAAGCGTCTAAAGTCAAGCAGCTTGACGATATAAAAGTGCTTCCAGTGCTCGGTGACAACAGTATGAGACTAAAGTAAGCGTGAAGAGAAGCATTTCACACCAACTC
Organism: Doryrhamphus excisus; assembly: GCF_037039965.1. NCBI lineage: Eukaryota > Metazoa > Chordata > Actinopteri > Syngnathiformes > Syngnathidae > Doryrhamphus > Doryrhamphus excisus. The sequence goes on along the minus strand of NC_136378.1, from coordinate 4,303,679 downwards.
AAATGACTGAGGCTCCCGATTATAGGATGGTTTTTTTTGCGAGGTAAAACGGGACTGCTTTGAATAGCTGTACGACATGGAAAAGCATCATTTCTATTGTTTCCACATCTGTGTGATATGCCAGTGGAATTCCTTGATTATCATCGCATAACATATGCATGAATGTGAATATGTAAGATGAGAGAAATGGGCCAGTTGTAATGAGGCCATTTCATTTTCTGTTGTCTACACGTCTTTGTGATTTGCCACCAAAATGCTTTAGATTATCATCACATTAAGTATGCATGCGCGTGAGCATGTGTGAGAAGAGAAATTGGCCGGCTGGAACGAGGCAAACTGGGTCGAGACATAAAAACGAGCAAACGGGGAAATAATGCAGCAAAGTCTCCAAATTGATAGCATGTTCACGGGTTATGAAAATGAAAAATACATGAAAGCAAATAACGTGCTCTGTTTTGCATTTTCTTAGGACAAGCCAGAGATATTATGAGCAACATTTGGATAGAATGTCAACACTGGAGAAAGACAAAGATATGCACAAAGACACACATATATATGTGTGTATTTTTATTTTTATGTTTATTTTTATTTTTCAGTTTTTTTTATTTTTATTTTTATTTTTATTTTTATTTTTATTTTTATTTTTATTTTTATTTTTATTTTTATTTTTATTTTTATTTTTTTATCATTATTTTTTAAATTATGAGCAACATTTGGATAGAATGTCAACACTGGAGAAAGACAAAGATATGTACAAAGACACACATATATATGTGTGTATTTTTATTTTTGTGTTTATTTTTATTTTTCATTTTTTTTTATTTTTATTTTTATTTTTATTTTTATTTTTATTTTTATTTTTATTTTTATTTTTATTTTTATTTTTATTTTTATTTTTATTTTATTATTTTTTAAATTATGAGCAACATTTGGATAGAATGTCAACACTGGAGAAAGACAAAGATATGTACAAAGACACACATATATATGTCTGTATTTTTATTTTAATTTTTCAGTTATTTTTATTTTTATTTTTATTTTTATTTTTATTTTTATTTTTATTTTTATTTTTATTTTTATTTATTTTTATTTTTATTTTTATTTTTATTTTTATTTTTATTTTTATTTTTATTTTTATTTTTATTTTTATTTTTATTTTTATTTTTATTTTTATTCATTCATTTTCTACCGCTTTTTCCTCACGAGGGTCGCGGGGGGTGCTGGAGCCTATCCCAGCTGTCTTCGGGCGACAGGCGGGGTACACCCTGGACTGGTCGCCAGCCAATCACAGAGCATTTTATTTTTATTTATTTTTTTTTTTTATTTTTATTTTTATTTTTATTTTTATTTTTATTTTTATTTTTATTTTTATTTTTATTTTTATTTTTATTTTTATTTTTATTTTTTTTGTTTTATGTATTTTTTATTTCTTTATATGTATATATAAAGATATATACAAATACTACATGAAATGCCTAAAAGTACTGTTTTTTTGCAGTACAATATCATACTGTAGATACTGATGTATGACCTTAAGTCATTTGGTTATTATTACCAAGAAAACTATGTAAACGTCCAGATATACGCACTTAAATCAAAATTAATTACTGGGCCTTTTTTAACATCGTAAAATTAATCTCAAAATTAATCCACATTGTCACTGTGATTAATCTGATTAAAACATTTAATCGTTTACAGTTTTTTTTTTTCCAGTTGTAAATGACCTAGAAACAAAATAGCCAAAAGGCAACAACAAATTGTCGACAAGTCCACAAGACCAGAAGCTAATGTGGGTCTTTTCAGGGAAATTCACACAACACTGTTTGTGTCTTTATTTGAGGGACTAAAGTTGAATCATTGTGGTGATTACCATTTCATAGACTTCTTTGAAAGTGTTTTTTTTTTATCCTTTGATAGGTTCCCAGGGCTGCCGTGTGGCCCTAATTGAACTGTCTGCAGATTCGAGCTGAGCAATATTAGCTTTGAAGAGATCCCACTCTGCATCTTTTTGATGTTTCGTTTCATCAAGCCGTACAGGGACGATCCTTAAATGCTGGGAATGACAAGATTCAAACTTCACTTCAACCTGCTGCTTTATTTCGATGGTAAATGACTGCAACAATTGTGGAAGGTGGAACATCGCCCAAAGGGTGTTTTGACAAAGTACCCCCTGCTGTGTCATTTGACATAACATGTATACTGTGCTGTCATACGTGGCGTTCACTACATTTCCAGGTTGAATGCTTTTATTTTCTTGAAGACAGCGAAAGAAGCGGTTCAAGCAAGGGCAGTTGACTAAAAGCTGATTGGTCCAGGACTTCAGCCTCTTACACAATCTTGAGTGTATAAAAGGCCGGGCAGGGAAAGAAAGGGTGCTTTTTTTGCAGCTGTGCTGTAAAAAGACCCGCTTACTTGTAGGCATACAGGGACTGCAGATAAGCCCGGACGTCTGTATTAGGTATTGTTGTCAGGTTCTCATTTTATGATTTGGTTCTTTAAGATTCCCTTATCCTCTCCTACTCCGGTTTCCTCCCACATTCCAAAAACATGCTAGGTTAATTAGCGACTCCAAATTGTCCATAGGTATGAATGTGAGTGTGAATGGTTGTTTGTCTATATGTGCCCTCTGATTGGCTGGCGACCAGTCCAGGGTGTAGCCTGCCTCTCGCCCGAAGACAGCTGGGATAGGCTCCAGCACCCCTGCGACGTTCGTGAGGCTAAGCGGTAGAAAATAAATGAATGAATGAGTTCTCCTCCTATTTTGTGTGGAAGTGGTAACTTTTTGGTTTCTTATTTTGTCTTTTCCCCACCCTCGGCCATCTCTGTGTGGAGTTTGCATGTCTGGGTACTCCGGTTTCCTCCCACATTCCAAAAACATGCTAGGTTAATTGGCGACTCCAAATTGCCCATAGGTATGAATGTGAGTGTGAATGGTTGTTTGTCTATATGTGCCCTGTGATTGGCTGGCGACCAGTCCAGGGTGTAGCCTGCCTCTCGCCCGAAGACAGCTGGGATAGGCTCCAGCACCCCTGCGACGCTCGTGAGGATAAGCGGTAGAAAATAAATGAATGAATGAGTTCTCCTCCTATTTTGTGTGGAAGTGGTAACTTTTTGGTTTCTTATTTTGTCTTTTCCCCACCCTCGGCCATCTCTAAGTGGAGTTTGCATGTCCGGGTACTCCGGTTTCCTCCCACATTCCAAAAACATGCTAGGTTAATTAGCGACTCCAAATTGTCCATAGGTATGAATGTGAGTGTGAATGGTTGTTTGTCTATATGTGCCCTGTGATTGGCTGGCGACCAGTCCAGGTTGTACCCCGCCTCTCGTCTGAAGACAGCTGGGATAGGCTCCAGCACCCCTGTGACGCTCGTGAGGATAAGCGGTAGAAAATGAATGAATGAATGAGTTCTCCTCCTATTTTGTGTGGAAGTGGTAACTTTTTGGTTTCTTATTTTGTCTTTTCCCCACCCTCGGCCATCTCTGTGTGGAGTTTGCATGTCCGGGTACTCCGGTTTCCTCCCACATTCCAAAAACATGCTAGGTTAATTAGCGACTCCAAATTGTCCATAGGTATGAATGTGAGTGTGAATGGTTGTTTGTCTATATGTGCCCTGTGATTGGCTGGCCACCAGTCCAGGGTGTAGCCTGCCTCTCGCCCGAAGACAGCTGGGATAGGCTCCAGCACCCCTGCGACGTTCGTGAGGCTAAGCGGTAAAAAATAAATGAATGAATGAGTTCTCTTCCTATTTTGTGTGGAAGTGGTAACTTTTTGGTTTCTTATTTTGTCTTTTCCCCACCCTCGGCCATCTCTGTGTGGAGTTTACATGTCCGGGTACTCCGGTTTCCTCTCACATTCTAAAAACATGCTAGGTTAATTAGCGACTCCAAATTGTCCATAGGTATGAATGTGAGTGTGAATGGTTGTTTGTCTATATGTGCCCTGTGATTGGCTGGCCACCAGTCCAGGGTGTACCCCGCCTCTCGTCTGAAGACAGCTGGGATAGGCTCCAGCACCCCGCGACCCTCGTGAGGAGCCCCAAAACGTAACAATTCGGAAAGGAACTCTTCACCGCCAGTAAACAAACTATTGGTGTTGATTGGCATAAAGTTGTATTTTTGTTTCAAATGTCCACACAACATTTTCCCATAAGGATTATAGTTTGTTCAGGTGCTCCCTGGCAAAGATCAGTGGTTCCTTTTTTTTGTCTTTTTTCAGCAATGGGGTCGCCCATAGAGTCCAGCTTGCTTTAGTGTCTGGCACAACGTGTGAGTTGAAACCATTAGCCTAGATTGTTCCAGGTCAGCTTGCAGGCCTTTGGATGTTTTAAGTGGTGTTTTTTTTTTTTTCCACAGTTCGCAACAAACTTCAAAGACCTCTGTCATTGATTTTCTTCTTCCGTGCTTTTGAAAACTTCTTCATAACATTACGCACTGTTGAAACAGGGATACCAAGACCCTTGGAGATGGCCTTATATACTTTAGATGTCTGGGTTTGCTAATAATAGCGCCTGTGAGGTCTTGAGACAAGCTCCTTGGTCTTTTTCCATTGACAAAGGAACAGAGAATGACATGTGGCTTTTTATTCACATCGTGTATGCGCTGACGGTTTAACAAAAATGATTCTGTTTCTGATTGGGCACCAGTGAGTCAAAATAGGGTTTTCAATACCACATTATGTACTTTTTTCTACGATTGGTTTGTTTGAAATTGTTATTTTATCACTTACTGTTCTGTATCAAACCTCAGTTGTCTACAGCCCAAATTACTTTCAGTAGATATTCTACGTTATGTAGTTACATTTCATGGGAAATGGTGACCAGGACTGTATTATAATTTATGGTTGATTCTAATAATAATAATAATAATACTGTAACGTCGTAGAATGACGACAGTCAGGGTGGCTCGATCGTTGTATGGTTTTTTATTATCCAGTGTAGCACGAGAACACAACTTTCTGGCCTGTTGCAGACTTAACTCTCTCACTCGGCGCACCGCAACCGAACTTCCCCTTCTTCTTCCTCGTTCTTCCTCTTTTGTTCCCAAAACGCCCGCTTCAAAACCGCGAGCTGAACATGAGCACCCCCCAGCGCCCCTGCATGAACCTACAGCCCGTAATACAACACACACAACGCTACACTACCCCCGCCCCACAAAGGCCCTCGCCCCGAGGGCACAGAGAATCAGCAACAGTCATTTAGCAACAGCGTAACACAATTTCAAGTGCTCCCCCCAACATTGTGACCCACATAGTCTCTGAGATACCGGGGCGGCCTTCTCCTCCTCGGGCGCCTCGCTATGGGAGGAGTTCCAGCTGATGGTGAAACCGGCTGTCCCACCTCTGGCGCTGCCACCCCGGGCGGCCCTCCATCCTGAGCTGGGAGTGGTGAACGTCTCACGTCCGCCTCTGGTGGAGCAGGAGCCCTATGGCCCCCTCCTTGCACTCCCCGGTATGGCGCCAGCCGGTCGCGATGAAGAACCACTTTCCTTCCTCGGTCTGGCAGCTGCACTCGGTACACGACTTCCCCGACTCTCTCCAGAACTCTGCACGGCCCCGTCCAAGGGCTGTCCAGTTTGGGGCACCGCCCCTTCTTGCGCTGTGGGAGGTAGACCCACACCTGTTCGTCCTGTTGGAAATGCCTCCCTCTTGCTTTCAGGTCATAGTTCCTCTTCTGTCGCCTGCCTGCCCTCTGTTGCTGCTGCCGGGCGAACTCGTGAGCGGCCTCCAGCCGGTCCTGGAGTTTCCTGGAATACTCTGGACCAGGGACTGGCTCTGTGGTCTCTGGGGGGCGGCCAAAGGACAACTCGGCTGGCGTACGGAGCTCCCTCCCCAGCATGAGCAGGGATGGCGTGCAGGCTGTGGACTCCTGTACAGCAGAGCGACAGGCCATGAGCACCAGGGGAAGATGGTCATCCCAGTCCTTCTGGTGCCGTGATGTCAAAATGGCCAGCTGCTCACCCAGGGTGCGATGAAATCTTTCCACCAACCCGTCACTCTGAGGCCGCAGAGGGGTTGTGCGCGTCTTTCTGATGCCCAGCCGCCCACACATTTCTGCAAACACTCGTGACTCAAAATTTCTTCCTTGGTCACTATGCAGCGTCTCTGGAACTCCAAAGCGGCTAAACATTCCCTCTATCAGGGCGCTAGCGACTGTCTCGGCTTCCTGGTCGGCTAGGGGGTACGCCTCTGGCCACCGTGTGAAGTAGTCGATGGCTGACAGGACATAACGATTCCCGCGGTCAGAGCGCGGCAGCGGTCCCACAATGTCAACTGCCACTCTTTCCATGGGCGCTCCCATGAGGGCCTGCTGCAGCGGGGCGCAGGAGCGGCCAGGGGGGCCCTTCCTCGCTGTGCACAAGTCGCAGCGGCGGCAAAAATCCTCCACATCTCTCCTGCAGCGGCCCCAGTAGAAGCTTTGGCGAAGGCGGCGCAGGGTCTTAGCCACACCAAAGTGTCCAGAACCCGCTGCTCCATGCATGGCAGCCAGCACAGGCTCTTGTAGACACCTTGGGACGACCACCTGCCACCTCTCTTCCCCTGTCGCTGGCTCCCTCCACGCTCGCTGCAGCACCCCTTGGCTCAGCCGCAGTGTGCCAAACTTGGACCACAAGCCTTTAGTCCCTGCTGACGTGTGGGCTATCTCCTCCCATGCTGGAGGTCGCTGAGACTCCACCCACCTCCGGACTGGTTGTAGGTCTCCATCCTCCTCTTGCTTCTGCTCCCACTCAGCGACTCCCACAGCCTGGAGTTCCCTGGCCATCACTCCTGCCACCCGGCACTCCGACAGGCCGCCACCCGCTTCCTCCAACAACTCCTCCTCGCGGGCCTCTCTCCTGTCACAATAGCGGCAGCCCTCTGCAGCACACGGACGGCGGGACAGCGCGTCTGCGTTGGAGTGACGTGTCCCGGCTCTGTGCTCCACCTTGAAGCTGTAAGCCTGTAATTCTTCAATCCACCGTGCAACTTGCCCTTCTGGCTCCTTGAAGGTCATCAGCCAGCTGAGAGCTGAGTGGTCCGTCCTCACAGTAAAAGGCTGGCCACATAAGTAATATTTAAAGTGTCTGATGGACAGCACCACAGCCAGCAGCTCTCTACGGGTGACACAGTAGCGCCTTTCAGCCTTGCTCAGCACTCTGCTGAAGTAGGCCACGACCCTCTCGCCTTCGGGTGTGGGTTGCGCCAGCACCGCTCCTACTCCCTCTCCGCTAGCATCTGTGTCGAGGATGAAGGGCAAGTCCGGATTCGCGGATGCTAGCACTGGGGACTCACTCAGGGCTTGCTGAAGGCTGTTGAATGCTTTTTGGCAGGGGTCAGACCACTCAAAGTCTCGGCCCTTCTGGAGCAGCTGGAAGAGGGGTGCCGCTGTGCCAGCAAAACCTCGTACGAACCTCCTGTAGTACGAGGCTAGCCCCAGGAAACTCTTTAGCTGCTTTGGGTTGGTGGGCACTGGCCATTCCACCACTGCCTTCACTTTATCAGCCAGGGTGCTGACTCCTTCACCTCCCACGCGGTGACCCAGGAATGTCACTTCTCTCTGCATGAAGTGGCACTTCCCTGGGTGTAACTTCAGGCCAGCTGCTCTGATGCTCTCCAATACCACCCTCAAGGACTCTAGCGCCGTCTCGAACGAGCTGCCATGGGCCAGGATGTCATCCAAATACACGAGGCACTGCTGGCGAGGGACCCCGGCCAGCACTCTGTCCATCAACCTCGAAAAGGTCGCTGGTGCATTGCACAGTCCAAAAGGGAGGACCTTAAACTGCCAAAGGCCCCTCCCGGTGGAAAACGCTGTTTTGGGTCGGGCCTCCTGGGAAAGGGGCACCTGATAATAGCCACTGCGGAGGTCCAAGGACGAGAACCAGGATGAGCCCGAGACCAGGTCTAAGGACTCGTCAATGCGCGGCAGTGGGTAAGCATCCTTCTTGGTCACCCCATTGACAGTCCGGTAGTCGACACAGAGACGCCATTCCCCCGACTTCTTTGGCACCATGACAACAGCCGATGTCCATGGACTGTCGGAAGGGTCAATGATACCCGCTCGCAGCAGCTTAGCTACAGCCTCCTCACAAGCTGCGTGTCGGGCCAAGGGAAGGCGACGGGGGCGGCATTTAATTGGCTTGGCCTCCCCCGTGTCAATCTCATGCTGTGTCAAATGAGTGAGACCCCCTTCATCGTCGTTCTTGGCGAAGGTATCACTGAAGTCCGTCAGCAGGCTTAGCAGCCGTTCCTCTTGCTTGGGGGTCAGGCCACTGCAGTTCCTTTTCCACAACTCCCACAGCGTCCTGTCCACAGCTCCCCCTTTCACCGAGTCTCTGCCTGCTGTCTCCGGTTGTCGGCGGGGCTCCCTCAAAGGTGGAGGTGGGCCTGCGGCCTCCAGGGCACATGCCATATGCTTGGCCCGGGGATCGAGGGAATCCAGGGAGGTCATAGGAATGGCAGGACCCCCCTGAAAGCTGATCCACCCACTTCCGATATTCATCACACAGTCAGCCGCCTTCAAAAAATCCAGACCCAGGATGCACGGGTCTTGTATGGCTGCTTTCCAGACCGGGTGCTGGAGTGACATGCTCCCCACCGACAGTGCCAGTCGTCCTTTTCCTTGAAGAGGGGACCACTCTCCTGTGACTGAGCGCAGAGCTACCGCTGTCATTTCAAGATGGGCGTTCTTCGGCCACACGTCAGACCTTATCAGCGTCACCGTTGCCCCCGTGTCTATGAGGGCCGGACAGAACACGCCCTCCACTTGGATCATCACGTAGCTGGAGCCTTTGTCTGACGTGCGCCCCACAGCTCCGATCGCCTCCACGCCCATGCTCACTTGAGACCCCCTGGAGGTGGTAGGCACAGCAGCTTGTGGGGTGTTAGCCTCTCGGGTCCGCACATCCCCCACTATGCGGGCCCGTGGTCGTTTCCCGACGACTGGGGCGAGCGAGGGCATTCTCTGATCAAGTGACCGGGCTGGCCACACCCCCAGCATACCCTCACTCCAGTGCGTGGGCGTTGTGGTGACTGTAGCGACACGGACCTGATCAGTTCTGTGATTTCGGTCACCCAAGGGGGTTTATAGTCAGCCTCTTGACTCCCTGCCGCTGACCTCGCTGTGGGCGGCAGGACCCTCCCCTCTGCCACGCTGGAGCCCTCCACCATTTCTCTCTCCACAGCCAATTCTAGGGCTTCTTGCAGGGTGCGGGGGTGCAACAGATGAACTTGAGCTCTTAGTTCCGGGGGCCGAAGAGCTCTGACGAATTGGTCGCGTGCCAGCTCACTTTGTACCTCTGGCGACATGTGGGAATATGCCCGCCTTGACAGACTCTCAATGGCATAAGCCAAAGTTCGCAGCGGTTCTCCAGCAGTGCGACACCTGTAGCTCAGTTCATTTCTCAGGAGCCCCGGTTGTGCGCACTGTCCAAAACGCCTCTTAAGCGCCCCCACTAGAGCTTCATAATCATGGCGACTCTCTGGGTCGAGGAGCAAAAGGCAAGATAAGGCGTCCTCCGTGAGACACACTGCCAACTGCAAAGCTTTGTTTTTATCGGACCACTGCTGTGCATTTGCAATCAGCTCAAATTGGGCGTGAAAAGCCTCCCAGTCAGCTTTCCCAGAATATTTGGGCGTTTTCAGACACATGGCCGCAACTGCACGTGGTGCGCCGTCCACCGCATTGTTCACTGGGCACGCTGCAAGGCCGCCTTTCTTGGCCGCCGATGATCGCCCCTCTCCGGCCGACATGCGGACAGCTTCTCTCCACGCCTCCCGACAAGCTCTCACCATCTCTCGGCGCTCCCTCCCTTCCCAACTGGCAGCGCCCACCTCGCTGTCGCTCTCCGCCTCCTCCTTCACACGCGGCTCCCCTCGGTGGCTCATACTCGACGCCGCCGAAGACTCGGGCAAAACAGGACAGTAGGCTCACGTTCGAAGTCACTTCTGACACCAGTGTAACGTCGTAGAATGACGACAGTCAGGGTGGCTCGATCGTTGTATGGTTTTTTTATTATCCAGTGTAGCACGAGAACACAACTTTCTGGCCTGTTGCAGACTTAACTCTCTCACTCGGCGCACCGCAACCGAACTTCCCCTTCTTCTTCCTCGTTCTTCCTCTTTTGTTCCCAAAACGCCCGCTTCAAAACCGCGAGCTGAACATGAGCGCCCCCCAGCGCCCCTGCATGAACCTACAGCCCGTAATACAACACACACAATGCTACAATACATTTTATTTGTATAGCCTTTTCAAAATACTCACTTTACAGAAGAATGAAGTTGAATAAAGCAAGTACAGTAAAGTCTCGTTATATCGATATTCTCGGGAGTCGGAAAAAATACCGTTATAACCGGACTATCCATATATCCGATCCTGCGCCGAACTGCATTAAAAGTGGGCGGATCTTTGATATGGCATGTAATTTTCTCCTTGAGTTCATGGATTGCGTATCTAGCATGCTTTTGTACTACAATACATTTTGTACTACAGTAAATAAAAATAAACTTACGCTGTAGTGATTACCGGTTACCGGGACATAATTCACCCCGGAACTATCGATAGGGAAGGTGTTGCCACCCGGAGGGGTAGACGCGAGGGACGGGTGTTTTCCGCTGTGTGTGCTGCACTCTGGTGGTGGAAGTGTGAAAAATAAAGTTGACTGGAAGCAGCTGTTCGCCGTGTTCTTTTTTGGTATTGAAATCCTTAAGCAAAGATTGATTTAAGCTGCTTTTGTATCGATATAAGCAGACCAAATTGGCTGGCGGGAGATGAAAAGGGCATCCTAGTAACCGGATTATCATAATAACCGTGTATCGTACTAACGGAGCTAATTATATCATAAAAGACTAGAAATTTGCCGGGAAATGAAAATAGTATCGTAATAAGTAGTAATTCGTTTTAACCGATATCGATATAACGAGACTTTACTGTAAACAGAATAGAAGACACACCAAAATACAACATTCATTGGTTAATACACAGTTAAAACATGAGTAAAAGCGGGGCGGGGCACTATTAGTTGTCCAAATGTATGCATATTTTCTGCTTTTTCAATCATAAAAATGGCTAAATGAACTAAAATAAGGCATTCAGAAGATGCATTCAAAGACATTGTGATGATATGTGCTATTCTACACGGGCCACTAGGTGTCTTTAATGATACAATGATAAGGCAATAGTAACTCCAGCCTGATGTAGGCTGATAGACGTTCAATATTGTACAATAAATTCCCAGTGAAGCAGCCTCAAACATTCCCATATTTAACCTTCGCATGAGGAAGTAGCGATGACGGCCAGTAGGCGCAGGTGGAATTCAGTCACTCATACCCGACGCTTGCACAACAGCTTCACCAGCCTGGACCCAGGAAGCTCCTCATTTGGCCAGAATGTTCTGTCTTAGCTTCGACATTCATAGCTTGGCCTGCCTGCGGCATCTGTCCTTGTGCCATTGGGCAGTTACATTCCCATGGTGCTGGACAGATGGTGCAGACAAATACAAGACACGACAGCCAACACCAGGAGACTACATTGGATGGTGGGGATAGTCTGGAATCTAAGATGGAGATTGTGAAGGGCAAACAAAGAAAGGAATGGTCTGAGCCGCAACTGTACAAAGCGAGGCAACAAGAGGAATAGAAGGGATACAAATTTTCAGTCATTTGCCTGCCAGGTGATTCTCTTTTTTTTCATTCCATTCCATTTCAAACAGAATTGCACCACTTGAAAATAACTGAATTTGTTATGTTTTTGGACCATTGACATGTTTCAGGGTTTCTTGTTTCTCCCTTTTTACTACATGGCCATGAAACACAACTTGACAATCATTCCGACTGGGAGGACTCAAATGCACAACACGAGTCTAAGGGATTATATAAAATAGCACTTGTAAAAGACCAAGGCTGAAAAATGGGTAAATGCATGCAAGGAAAAGTTCCAAATACACAAAAAGATCAGATACACGGAGAACACGACCGTACCAGAACACTAGGACAGTGGTTCTCAATTGCTTTGGCTCCGAGACCCACCATCACCCCAAACCAGTGGAAGTGCAAATTGCAGACATTATTCAATTCCATTCATCCATCCATTTTATATACCGCTTATCCTCACTAGGGTTACGGGTGTATGCTGGAGTCTATATAAAGGCGGGGTACACCCTGGACTGGTCGCCAGCCAATCACAGTGCACATATAGACAAACAACCATTCACACTCACATTCATACCTATGGACAATTTGGAGTCGCTAATTAACCTAGCATGTTTTTGGAATGTGGGAGGAAACCGGAGTACCCGGATACCGTACAATACCCACGTATTGTAGAAATCCTCCCCCTGAGTACTCTAAGTGGGTTTCGAACAGAGGATAAGGGAATCTTAAAGAACCCTGCATGCCTACAAGTAAGCGGGTCTTTTTATGTGTTTGTTTTAGCTTTTATCTTTAGCTAGCAAAATTGAGATTCTTTATGCACGGGGAGAACATACAAACTCCACACGGAGATGGCCGCGGGTGGGATTGAACTCGGGTCTCTTATCTGTGAGTTCTGCGCGCTAAGCTAATTCATATTATATGTTATTATTATCATTATTTTTCCAAAAAAAACACAGGGAGAACATGCAAATTCCACACAGAGATGGCCGAATGTGGAATTAAACCCTGGTCTCCTAGCTGTGAGGTCTGCGTGCGAACCACTTGACCACCGTGCAGCCCAATAATAATAATAATAATAATAATAATCATTCACATTGCAAGTAAATAGCACAGATAAGACAAGTGCAAGGTGCATTCACGTACATCGGGTCGTTACAATAGTTTCCAAGATGCACTGAAAATGTTTCTGTGACCCAAAACCAATCACTGCACTCGGTCAAAGTCATGAACCTCAAAAGAAATAGGAAGAGGGGACACGTAGAGAAGCAGAAATATAGAAGTAGCATTATGAAGGGCCAGCGGTCATCCCAATGAAAGCTACGGAAGTGGATGACCTACTGGAGAAGCAGCTTAGCCATCTTTGACAGATGGCAGCTTTGAAAGGGCGATGAAGTGGACAAATGTCAAGAGGCAGTCGATGACATTGAGAAAAAGGAGCCTTATCCTATAGGACAAGGGGGGACGGGGGGGCTCTGAAATGTAAAACAAAGAAAATCACTGCACAAATTCATACTAATATTTCACTTCAATCCAAAACGACAGAACAACAAACTTCTCATTTTTACACAACACACAATTTGCATGCCTCAGAGTTACAAATACACATCTTAATCAACTGTTGTTTGTTGTAGTCATAGTTTTTTCCATAACTATGATATTAATCCAATTTGTAACATTATTATAGCTGAGCCATAACAATGCGTTATAGCAGATTGTTGGCCTGACTCTTGGCAAACCATCTACAATTTTAGAACTGAAGAATATTTTTTAAATCGGGCTTGTATATTCGGCTCTAAACCTTTACAATACTTCGACGCCTACGCATGTTGCCGTATTGAACATTCCCCCCTTCCCCCCCAGCTAAACGGACTCCCTTGAGTTTACATACTCGCAACCCAGCAACAGTATGAGGTATGTCCATATTGAGTATGGACATGGAGAAAATATTGGCATGTCAGCGAGGTGTCCTGTACGTGTCACAGATTCATTTTTCAGGTGGAGGTTGGACTCCATCGAGGTTGCCAGGTGAGGTCAAACAGGTGGCGGCCTGGACAAATGATGTTACAGCACCAACCAACCAAAGTACCACAGTCATAAGACGATACATTGAAGTTCTCCCTTTCCCCCCCCCCCTCAAAAGTTGAACTTTAACAGTAAGACTGCTGTGTAGAAGTACCAAAAACACAGTAGGCTCCTACTGAAGTTCTTACCTTACCGATAGAGTGGGATGAGAAGTGAAGATGAGAGGAAGTGGGACGATGAGGGGCAGGCAGGATGGGGAGGAGAAGTGTGGGAGGAGGTGGCCTCTGGCTGTGATTTACAAGGAGAATCTAACATTGTATTGATTTGTTCCTTTCTCATTCCGTACTTTTCGTGCTAGTGTTTGACGCAGTGTAAAAAGTTGATGGAAGCTGCTGTGGACTGGAAGGAATACAGTTTGTACGCCATTTGAATACCCACATATAATGTTGACAAAACCATTAACATCACCCAGACCTGACTGGATATGTTTATGAAAACATATCCATTATGAATTAATTATTTTTAATTAATTAATTATTTATTCAATGTTAACTGGTATAATTTTTGATAGTGATATAAATTAATTCATTCATTTTCTACCACTTATCTTCACGAGGGTTGCAGGGGGTGCCGGAGTCTGTCCCAGCTGTCTTCAGGCGAGACTGTTCGCTAGCCAATCACAGGCTAGCATTTAACAAGTAATAATAAAAACAGTAATATTGGATTTATAAAGGTACCCAAAGCGCTACAAAAATATTTTTTTTCAGTATGGAAACTTTAGCGTACACAGTTCTCACAAGGTACACATTAAAAGTGACACACATTCATTCATTTTCTGCCGCTTTTCCTTACAAGGGTCGCGGGGGGTGCTGGAGCCTATCCCAGCTGTCTTCGGGCGTGAGGCGGGGTACACCCTGGATTGGTCGCCAGCCAATCACAGGCTAGCATTTAATAATTAATCATAAAAAACAGTAATACTGGATTCGTACCCAAAGCGCTACAAAAATATTTGTTTTCAGTATGGAACCTTTAGCGTACACAGTTCTCACAAGGTACACATTAAAAGTGACACACATTCATTCATTCATTCATTTTCTACCGCTTTTCCTCACAAGGGTTGTGGGGGTGCTGGAGCCTATCCCAGCTGTCTTCGGGCGTGAGGCGGGGTACACCCTGGATTGGTCGCCAGCCAATCACAGGCTAGCATTTAATAATTAATCATAAAAAACAGTAATACTGGACTCGATTTTATAAAGGTACCCAAAGCGCTACAAAAATATTTGTTTTCAGTATGGAACCTTCAGCGTACACAGTTCTCACAAGGTACACATTAAAAGTGACACACATTCATTCATTTTCTGCCGCTTTTCCTCACAAGGGTCGCAGGGGTGCTGGAGCCTATCCCAGCTGTTTTCGGGCGTGAGGCGGGGTACACCCTGGACTGGTCGCCAGCCAATCACAGGGCACATGTAGACAAACAACCATTCACACTCACATTCATACCTATGGACAATTTGGAGTCGCTAATTAACCTAGCATGTTTTTGGAATGTGGGAGGAAATCAGAGTACCCGGAGAAAACCCACGCCTGCACGGGGAGAACATGCAAACTCCACATAGAGATGGCCGAGGGTGGGGAAAGACAAAATAAGAAGCCAAAAAGTTACCACTTCCACACAAAATAGGAGGAGAACTCATTCATTCATTCATTTTCTACCGCTTTTCCTCACAAGGGTCGCGGGGGGTGCTGGAGCCTATCCCAGCTGTCTTCGGGCGTGAGGCGGGGTACACCCTGGACTGGTCGCCAGCCAATCACAGGCTAGCATTTAATAATTAATAATAAAAAACAGTAATACTGGATTCGATTTTATAAAGGTACCCAAAGCGCTACACAAATAATTTTTTCAGTATGGAACCTTTAGCGTAATACACGAGTTTGAAATCTGTCAAAGCAACTTGACGTTACAAGTACAGGCAGGGGTCATAATCTTGACATGAAGTAAATGTGCTTTGAAATTCAACTTTGAGCAGTACGGTTAGGAAACCTGAAAACAGGATTATATGTGCTTCTGTGGCTACAGGGAGAACCGGCATCCACGTTTGTCAGGATTAGTTCTCTTTCATCATTTACTGTGCTACTGACTGTAATTATCTGTGATTATAGTGACAACCACAAGCAAGAACATCATTACACCAAATCTCATCATTTTCAATGTTGACAATTTTTGAGGGGAAGTCTACTATAAATAGCTAATGCCACCGTTGGACAGTATGGTTTCATATATGATATATCGATGATCAAATACAGGTATGAAACCTAAGGTGATGCCACCTCCATTGTGGATTCTTGGCTTGGTGCCCGAGCCCTAACGTCTTGAGTTCACACTGAGTTGGCTTACGGCACCTGCCAGTTTCAGCATGTTGTCAATAATATAAAGTTACAGAAACATTTATCATACATCATGAGTGTCTTGTGGAAATCCTCCCCCTCAGGACTCTAAGTGGGTTTCAATCGTGGATCAAGGAATCTTAAAGAACCAAATCGAGTAGTAGTTTGGAAAATAAATTACCGCAAAAATGCGACTTATACTCCAGTATGTTTTTTTTCAACCTTGTACTCCGGAGCGACTTATAGTCCAGAAAATACGGTATATACAGTAAAGTCTCATTATATCGATATCGGTTATATCGAAGTACTGCTTATTACGATACTATTTTCATTTCCCGGAAAATTTCTAGTCTTTTATGATATAATTAGTTCCGTTAGTACGATACCCGGTTATTATGATAATCCGGTTACTACGATGCCCTTTTCATCTCCCGCCAGCCAATTTGGTCTGCTTATATCGATACAAAAGCAGCTTAAATCAATCTTTGCTTAAGGATTTCAATACAAAAAAGAACACGGCAGAAGAACTGTTCACTGTTTTTCATATGCACATGCTGGCATTCGTGGTTTCTCTCGTGTGTATAGATTCTATGCGTTCGTGGAGAGAAACCACAAACGCAGTTGGTTCTTCTGTTGCAGGCATGTGTTTGGCCAGCTATGTGGGGCGGGTTGAGCATGACCTGTGAACCAGGAAGTGCGGGAATCGGTGTGTGTGCTGTGCTCTGGTGGTGGAAGTATGAAAAATAAAGTTGACTGGAAGCAGCCGTTCGCCGTGTTCTTTTTTGGTATTGAAATCCTTAAGCAAAGATTGATTTAAGCTGCTCGACATTGTTCTATACTATAGAACAATGTCGAGTGCATTATTACCCACTTTTAATGCAGTTTGGCACAGGATCGGATATATCGACAGTCCGGTTATATCGATATTTTTTCCGACTCCCAACAATATTGATATAACAAGACTTTACTGTACTGTATTACATGTATGTAGTATTTCCAGACTATATGGACACCCCATTTTGTAGCACACACTGTACAAGAGTTTCAGGTAGAACAATTAGCATGCGGCAACAGCTAATCGGTGGGCCTCTTGCGATAATTGTTGTAATTTCCATATTAATGTGGCTTAAGTTCGTCTGCAGAAGAGCACCCAGCCTGCGCCTTTTGCATGCAGATGTCATCAAAGTGAAAAATAAAGATCAAAGACAAGAGAAATCCCATTTGTTCCGCTCACCGTGTAATGCCAAGGTTTTAGGAGAGTCTGCCCGCATGATTTGGAGGCTGCGAAAGAAGAGCTGAATGTTGAGATGCGTCTGGCACAGATGGCAGCAGCTGATATCAAGCCAGTTAGATTGGGAACACACTCTTTACTGGCTTGCCGTTACTGCTGGCAACGTCTTTATATTCTCCATTTTATCTTCTTTATCCGTTATTTTATCTGCTATAGAAATACCAACGGCATCCAATTACTCAGAAATAATCACACAGACCAATGGTGACGGGATACCATACTTTCCATACTCCAAGCATTTCACAAGTAAAGTATACACCCTGGACTGGTCGCCAGCCAATCACAGGGCACATGTAGTCAAACAACCATTCACACTCAGCCCCACTGGTGGACATATCCTCTCCATAAGATAAAGCGGAGTAAACAGCTTCTTGAACCCAGAGCCTCCCAGTTTGCTGTGAAAGATGACATCTGTTTATTAATAAAATGCGGAGGAAATGAGTGCCGTGCATTGTTTCCTTTCACCCCCCCCCCCCCCCCCCCACTGTCACTATCAAAGAGGAAATTGGGAAAGTAAAGTGTCAAATCTTTTTGTGGAGTCGGATGCAAATGAGACGTCAACGATTCAGAAAGTTAATGAGATTTTGAGTAACTCCTACTTACAACTTGCATGTTTGGGCTTTGGGTTACGCGACTCGACACATTGACAATTTTGATGACTTGACTTGACTTTATCATGAAAGACTCGCAACTTCCCTTGGACTTTGAAATAAATGATTCAGGAATTTACTTGACTTGGATTTTTGTATTGTCACAAAAAAATCTATCCGCAAAAATCTATACTCGAAATTCAAGACTTGAGACTAGCAAAACACTTGACTTGCTCCCACCTCTGGTGTACAGTAATACCTCATTTATCGTGGTTAATTGGTTCCAGAGGGCTGCACGGCGGTCGAGTGGTTAGCACGCAGGTCTCACAGCTAGGAGACCGCAGTTCAATTCCACTCTCGGCTATCTCTGTGTGGAGTTTGCATGTTCTCCGGGTACTCCGGTTTCCTCCCACATTCCAAAAACATGCTAGGTTAATTAGCGACTCCAAATTGTCCATAGGTATGAATGTGAGTGTGAATGGTTGTTTGTCTATATGTGCCCTGTGATTGGCTGGCTGGCCACCAGTCCAGGGTATACCCCGCCTCTCACCCGAAGACAGCTGGGATAGGCTCCAGCACCCCCCACAAATATAATATTTTTCTAATTATTTATTGGGTTTGATTGCTTCACTCTGATCTGATTCGCCGTCCAAACCAAAGGTCAATCATTGTGCCTTCTGGTGTCCCTCTAACAAATCCTGCCAAAGACTGACCCACCTTTTTTTTCCCTCCCCTGACTTCAGTCGTGTCCTTCCTGCGTGTTCCCCGTTTATTCCTACTCTCCTTTTCTTTGTGGTGAGCGGAGAAAGGGTATAACATTTGGATTGATTCAAACAGCATAACTGAGAAAAGGCCAGCCTGACATTTTACACAGCTGCAACATTTTATTACAGTGCGCATCAGTCAACTGGTGTGTGCGTGCGTGTGTGTGTGTGTGTGTGTGTGTGTGTGTGAGGTCTTCAGGGACAAGCATGCATAATGAAAGCCGATATGGCGGAAAGAAGATGAAGTTCCGGTTTATAGAATGAATCATCTCCTATTCCTGCTGCGACACAATATTTACTTCTGCATTCTCCCCTAATAACTTCACATTCACTTTCCCCCCCGATCAGTTCTCCACTTTCAATACCATCATTATGTTTCATTATCTGTCCGATGCAATGAAAAGTCCATTGATTTATGTCTGTATGAATCATTTGGGTTTTGCAAGAAAACATGTTGGAATTGGCTGTGCTTCTGGCTGTTTGTAACCCATTTGCGTGAGCCTATACAACATAATACACAACAATTACAGTCAAACCACCGCAGTTTTCCTACGATTTTTGCAATTTTTTCTAATACCAGTATGGCAAGTAACAGAATACAGTAGAACCGTGGTTAGCGTGTTTCTTTCGGTTCACTTTCAAAATTTATGATAAAATTTTACCTCAATTTCTGTCCATTTTGTGGTTAGCATACAATATAATGGCCGTCGCAGGGGGTGCTGGAGCCTATCCCAGCTGTGCCAGGGTGTGCCTGGACTATCCCAGTCCAGGAAATGTGTGCCTGGACTATCCCAGTCCAGGCACACCCTGGACTGGCCGCCAGCCAATCACAGGGCACATGTAGACAAACAACCATTCACACTCACATTCATACCTATGGACAATTAACCTAGCATGTTTTTGGAATGTGGGAGGAAGCCGGAGTACCCGGAGAAAACCACGGGGAGAACATGCAAACTCCACACAGAGATGGCCAAGAGTGGGGAAAGACAAAATAACAAGTCAAAAAGTTACCACTTCCACACAAAATAGGAGGAGAACTCATTCATTCCTTTTCTAACGCTTATCCTTACGAGGGTTGCACGGGGAGAACATGCCAACTCCACACAGAGATGAAGCAGCAAAAAAGTTACCACTTCCACACAAAATAGGAGGAGAACTCAATTTGTATCTGGTCTCCGAGCTGTGAGGTCTGCGCGCTATGAAGAATTAATAATCCACACAGAGATGGCCGAAAGTGGGATTGAACTCGGGTCTCCGAGCTGTGAGGTCTGTGCACTAACCACTCGACCGCCGTGCAGCCTGTTCTTAAAGTATATTTATGACAAAATGTTAGGATCCTATTAACTTCCTATTTCATGTAACTGTCAGCTCCGTCGCCCGTCAATCAGCGGTTTGACTCTGTGGTGATTCTGAAGTGTTGCAGTGAGTCTCGCCTGCTTTAAATCTAAAATACTGGCACTTCCAAAAGAAAGCAGAGATTTTAGCTGACAAATATTGAATTCAAGAACTAACCCATAGCAAAACAATGTCTATGTTGATGTCGCAGACACTTTGCCATATTGCCACTATATACACAAATATAAGAAAATACGACAACAGGAGCAATATGTTTTAACAAGGATACAAAAACGCTGCAGTACATTTGAACAAAGACGCTTCAACTATGTGTGTGTCACCTCATTATTTCTACAGAATTTCTATTTCTATTTCTATACAGCAGAGGTAGGGAACCTATGGCTCGGGAGCCAGGTAGGGCTCTTTTGATGACTGTATCTGGCTCTCAAGCATTTCTTACCACAATAAAAATGTATTTTTGCTAACATTTTAAAGTAAACCATCACAGAAATGACTGTTAAAAATAATATTCAAAATCAACAACTTTCTTATGCATTTTAATTTGTCCATCTATTTTCTACTGCAATACGGCCAACCATATCTATCTTTCCTGATGATATTTTCCAGGTCAAACACCAAAACTTGATTATTACTGGGTAATGCTGTAGTCTACCTCGGTCATTGAGATGTCAAAAAACATGTAAATGTAAACTTTCCTCCTTTAGTCAAATAGCTAAAGCTGCAGAACCAAGCCTTCTGACGAAGATGGCCAAAAGAATGAAATACGTCTACGGAGTACGGTGCAAAACTATGCAGCAGCAGAAGTTGTATTAATGGCAACAAGTATTTGATTTATTATTAGACACTGCATTGCTCACGAAAGTGTGCTGGCCACACCCCATTGGCGTGGGGTAGTGTGCCTGGTCTACGTAATTAGAGCCCATTATCTAAAACTGTTGGTCTTACATAAAAATGCACACATTTTATTGTATTCAATGTTTAAAAAAATGTATATGGCTGTCACAGATACACATTTTAAAATATCTGGCTTTCATGGCTCTCTTCGCCAAAAAGGTTCCCGACCCCTGGTCTAAAGTGTCTATAGTGGCGATAGAGAAATGTGAGAAAATGTCTGAAAAAAAGGTAGAAAGTGTATGCTGAGGAGTCTTACTGTCTGAAAACATAATTTCAGATATGGAGGTGCTGAGTCTCATCCCATATGCTTCAAACATTGAACGGCAAAGGTCACCTAAAGACCACCAAACTGTACATAACTGTTCATATAAAAATAATGAACTGAAGCAGTCACTCAAGTGAATAAGTCAAAGAAAACATGATGCAACGAATTGAAATGATCCACGTGAGATCGCAAAGACCTTTGTGTAGGCCTGAACCAGGAGAGAAGACTGGAAGTAGAATAAAAGAGGACATGCTGGCCTCCATTGTATCCATATTCTGAATTGGAGTCAGTCCAGCTCTGTGGGGACCAGAAGACACCATTTATGTCGGAGGAAATCAGTGATTTCTCCTGACAGAAAAAAAGAATAAAAGGCTTTCTTTGTGTGTGAATATAGAAATAGGGCAATACAGTGCTCAGGTCCTCGGAGACACTTTAATTATGAATAGAAAATGAGAGCCAAAGAGCACAGAGGATGCCTTTTTTTTTTGGTCTGTTCCTCTCACTGAAGTCTGTGACACAAGGTTTTGATTGGAAATGAAAGTGACATCCTTTGCGATGTCTGAATGAAGTGGAGGACGCAATGTTTCCAGCAAGCAAAGACCACCTGCTGAATGTGACGTTTTATACTCACTCAGGGCAAATCAAGTCTTTGTTGCAGGTCACTAGATGGAATGTCACTGGGAGAACTCATTTATGTTCACTGTTGGATATTTTTGTAAGAGAGTACAACACAGCAGGATGCAATTGAAGAGTTTTTTTTTTATGTTGTTGTTTTGCTTTTAGTTGCAGAAGCAACAACAAAAACATTGAGCTATTGGACAGCTAATTATGGGACAACAAATGTTACGTGTAGACGAGCCAAAGATAAGACTTCATTAAAATGCAGTTCCAATGTTACCCCTGCCATTATATTGGTGGTGGTTTTTATTTTTTATATAATTTTTTTAATTTTATTTTTTATTTTTAAAAATGTTAAAATTTTTACATTTTTACATTTTTACATTTTTACATTTTTTTGCGTGTGTCGCGTCCAGCCATTGGAGCAGATAGTGTTGTTGATCTAAATGCTAAACAGATGCTAAACAGATTTGCTCTGTCAGGAAAGGTGTAAGCTACATCTTCCCTGGGAGGGGGGGGGGTCTTTATATTATTTATGTATTTATTTAAATGTTTTAATTTTTTAATGTTTGAATTTTTTAATTTTTTAATGTTTTAATGTTTTAATGTTTTAATGTTTTAATTTTTTAGTTTTTTAATTAAATTTAAATTTTTAAATTTTTAAATTTTTAAATTTTTAAATTTTTAAATTTTTAAATTTTTAAATTTTTAAATTTTAAATTTTTAAATTTTTAAAATTTTTTTTAATTTCTAATTTTTTTTTGGTGTGTGTCCCATCCAGCCATTGGCAGATAGTGTTGTTGATCTAAATGCTAAACAGATGCTAAACAGATTTGCTCTGTCAGGAAAGGTGTAAGCTACATCTTCCCTGGGAGGGGGGGGGGTCTTTATATTATTTATGTATTTATTTAAATGTTTTAATTTTTTAATGTTTGAATTTTTTAATTTTTTAATTTTTTAATTTTTTAATTTTTTAATTTTTTAATTTTTTAATTTTTTAGTTTTTTAATTTTTTAGTTTTTTAATTAAATTTAAATTTTAAAATTTTTAAATTTTAAAATTTTTAAATTTTTAAATTTTTAAATTTTTAAAACATTTTTTAATTTCTAATTTTTTTTTGGTGTGTGTCCCATCCAGCCATTGGCAGATAGTATTGTTGATCTAAATGCCCAGATTTGCTCTGTCAGGAAAGGTGTAAGCTACAACTTCCTTGGAGGGGTGGGGGGGGGGGGGCTTTGACACTCAATAAATGTCACTCAAAATCATTTTTCAAGTCAATGCTTACCCTAGCTTACTACATGTATCCTATTCTTTACCAGGAAACATTCTGATACTTTGTTGTAAAAGTCTGATCACCTTCTGGTGAGCTTGGAAATAAATAAATGTAAATGTATTCATTCATTCATCATTCAGAATAGCATACAAATCTTTCATGCATTTGGCTTGCTTTTCAAGGCAATTTTCTTGCAAGCAAAAAAGAGGAAAATATGACTTTTTCCGAGCAGGCTGTACAGTCGACCAGTGGGAAGTCTTTGTATTCTCTTTGAACTGAAAGTCAGTATTAAGATCAACCTGGATAGAAGCAATGTGAACAGATGTGTAAACAAACCTTCAGGTCTCTTGTTGCTGTGATTGAGGTTGGACATAAAATATTCACCTATGGGTGCGTTACGGTGAGGCATTCTCGTATGGAAAACTCTGGACTCAACATTCTTCTTCTGTCCCAGCACGCCACCTCTTCCCTCAGTAATGGAAGAAAGGCACTGAATGAGCCAGATGGCCCAAGCTCCTCGCCACCCTTACATGAAATATTCAGCTACAAACTAAAATCTTTATGCCCGGTCTTGAAAAATGACAGAGATCAAGCACACAACTGCTTATGGTTTTAACTTGCCCGTCACCCAAAATAGCATTTTGGGTGAGCTGTGCTCCGTGTCCTCAAATATTTGCAGAGATTTGGCATTTTCCCAACACTAACTTGTAAATAATGCGAGAGAAGCATTGTGGAGTTATATGCACAAAGTGGTCCTAGCTCGAAAAAGACAAAGTAAAGAGTAAAGAGTTGGAGGGAATAATATGTATAATGTATTATATAAAACTGAGAACTAAGTTAACTAACTATGCGGTATATCTCCACTTGTATGCCAACCAGCCAAAGTTTAGAAGTTCCCAAAAGTGCCCCAACATCAGTAAATCTCCTTCCATGGACTTCCCAATTGTCCTGATTATCAAACATATTATTTTATGCCGCCAAGGAGAAAAATAACCAAATAAACCATTGACACTCTTGTCCAGGATATTTGTAAACGTCTGACATCTTGATCTGTCCATGCATGCCTCTCGGAGACTTTTCTGTTCAGGATCCATAAGGATTTCAATGTTTTCATCTTCCCACAGAGAGACTGTTTTTTCCCCAAGGACTCTCTCCACATTTGGGATGATGAACACCAACGCACGATGCCTTGAAAGTAGGCCACAAGCACACATAATCAGTCATTGTCGGGGAAAGTATTCCGCGGTATTTCCAACGTTTGACATTTTAACAATGAGGTTCTCCAGGTTGATTTCATTTTGCTGGACCGATCTAATTCCAGGTCAATATGGGGTTGCTAAATGATTCATTAGGAATTATGTTGATTTTGATGTAAAGGACAAAATGCAGTAACCATGAATAATGCAGATTTTTTACCCAGAATGACAGTAGAGTTATTTAACTAATTAATCATGTTGTTTACCTCAAGTTAATTAAGAAAAAAATGTTTCAGTTTTTTAGGATAAAAAATAGGGCGTTACAAATGCCTGATGGGGTACACGACTGGAAAAAGTTTGCGAACCTTGGATTCCATTACCTGAACACTGCATGGAGTCATCCATAGCATGTCTGACAGGGTTGAGTTTAAAAACAGCATCCCTCCCTTTCCATGTGGAAGTGGTAAGTTTTTGCTTCTTTGTCCTTCTTTCCCACTCTGTTTGAAACACTTTTTTAGTAAGTTTAGCACAAATAAATTGGAGGCTAATGAGTTAGTTCGGTGGTACATATGCTATGTATGTATTATGTCCTTGCAGCAATTTCACAGCTTGCACATTAATGTTGCACAGTGTGATATGGACAAATTTTTGGGTTTTCTCCGGGTACTCCGGTTTCCTCCCACATTCCAAAAACATGCTAGGTTAATTGACGACTCCAAATTGTCCATAGGTATGAATGTGAGTGTGAATGGTTGTTTGTCTATATGTGCCCTGTGATTGGCTGGCGACCAGTCCAGGGTGTACCCCGACTCTCGCCCGAAGTCAGCTGGGATAGGCTCCAGCACCGTCGTGAACCTCGTGAGGAAAAGCAGTAGAAAATTAATGAATGAATGAGTTCTCCTCCTATTTTGTGTGGAAGTGGTAACTTTTTAGCTTCTTATTTTGTCTTCCCCCACCCTCGGCCATCTCTGTGTGGAGTTTGCACGTTCTCCCCGTGCATGCGTGGGTTTTCTCCGGGTACTCCGGTTTCCTCCCACATTCCAAAAACATGCTAGGTTAATTAGCGACTCCAAATTGTCCATAGGTATGAATGTGAGTGTGAATGGTTGTTTGTCTATATGTGCCCTGTGATTGGCTGGCGACCAGTTCAGGGTGTACCCCGACTCTCGCCCAAAGTCAGCTGGGATAGGCTCCAGCACCGTCATGAACCTTGTGAGGAAAAGCAGTAGAAAATTAATGAATGAATGAGTTCTCCTATTTTGTGTGGAAGTGGTAACTTTTTAGCTTCTTATTTTGTCTTTCCCCACCCTCGGCCATCTCTGTGTGGAGTTTGCATGTTCTCCCCGTGCATGCGTGGGTTTTCTCCGGGTACTCCGGTTTCCTCCCACATTCCAAAAACATGCTAGGTTAATTAGCGACTCCAAATTGTCCATAGGTATGAATGTGAGTGTGAATGGTTGTTTGTCTGAATGGGGTGTACCCCGCCCCTCGCCCAAAGACAGCTGGGATAGGCTCCAGCACCCCTGTGACCCTCGTGAAAATGAATTAATGAATAATATTAATATAAATAATAAAATTTTAAATAATACATTTTAAATAATAAATTTTGTGCTGTAAAATATTCAGTTTATTTAATTAACGAGGGCCAGCTATATTCATGTAAATACTCAGCCACTGCGTTTGTTTGCGTCTGTTCAGTTTCTGATGACAAACATTACATAAAAAGGTATTTAATTTATTATTAATATTATTAAAACAAGAGCTATTGTATTTAATAGCTTGAAATTATTACTTGGGACTAATTTCAATTCAATGATGTGAAATCTGAAGCTCACATGCTGGGAAAACTGTGAGAAACATTCAGTGTTCCTGCCTAAATTCACAAAGCTGCTTTGGCATCACTTGACTGTTTTTGTGCGGTAATTCATTTTGGAGAAGCATCACAAGAAAGAGTGATCATTGCCAACAGCAATACTGATGTTCCCTTTCATATCATTGATTATTCACTTGGGAGAATTACTTGCCGTCTGCTTTTACAGCCCGCCACTCAACGAGACGAATGAACTGATTAGCGTGTAAATATCAAGAGCGCTGAATGTCTACACCTCGTTGCTATTTGAATCACTGGCCTCTCTGAGGGACGGGGGAGGTTTGCTCTGTGCTTGGCACGCCAGAGTCGTGCACAGTGGGGGGGGGCAAAAACACTGATTTTTTATTGATATATTAAACAGTAGAACAGATTGCAAAGCTCCAGGCCATGCACAAAACAGCATGTTCAACTCCAGGGTCCCGGGCAAGCAGAGGCGCTCTTATTAAGTCATGTCCCTGCCACGTCTAGTTGGGTCCCTGGATTCAACAGCTGAGTATTACGCAAACACACCTGGAGAGATTGGTAATCGTTCTATGTGGAACATTAAACCACATATCCCAGAAATATAAATTAATTTGAATGACAGGCACAATTATAATATCATTCATTCATTCACTAATTTTCTATTGCTTTTCCTCACGAGGGTCGAAGGGGGGTGCTGGAGCCTATCCCAGCTGTCTTCGGGCGAGAGGCGAGGTACACCCGGGACTGGTGGCCAGCCAATCACAGGGCACATATAGACAAACAACCATTCACACTCACATTCATACCTATGGACAATTTGGAGTCGCTAATTAACCTAGCATGTTTTTGGAATGTGGGAGGAAACCGGAGTACCCGGAGAAAACCCACGCATGCGCGGGAAGAACATGCAAACTCCACGCAGAGATGGCCGAGGGTGGGGAAAGACAAAATAAGAAGCCAAAAAGTTACCACTTCCACACAAAATAGGAGGAGAACTCATTCATTTATTCATTTTCTACTGCTTATCCTCATGAGGGTCGCAGGGGTGCTGGAGCCTATCCCAGCTGTCGTCTGTCAAGAGGCGGGGTACACCCTGGACTGGTGGCCAGCCAATCACAGGGCACATATAGACAAACAACCATTCACACTCACATTCATACCTATGGACAATTTGGAGTCGCTAATTAACCTAGCATGTTTTTGGAATGTGGGAGGAAAACGGAGTACCCGGAGAAAACCCACGCCTGCGCGGGAAGAACATGCAAACTCCACGCAGAGATGGCCGAGGGTGGGGAAAGACAAAATAAGAAGCCAAAAAGTTACCACTTCCACACAAAATAGGAGGAGAACTCATTCATTTATTCATTTTCTACTGCTTATCCTCATGAGGGTCGCAGGAGTGCTGGAGCCTATCCCAGCTGTCGTCTGTCAAGAGGCGGGGTACACCCTGGACTGGTTGCCAGCCAATCACAGGGCACATATAGACAAACAACCATTCACACTCACATTCATACCTATGGACAATTTGGAGTCGCTAATTAACCTAGCATGTTTTTGGAATGTGGGAGGAAACCGGAGTACCCAGAGAAAACCCACGCATGCATGGGGAGAACATGCAAACTCCACACAGAGATGGCCGAGGGTGGAATTGAACTCGGGTCTTCTAGACCACCGTGCAGCCCTGAATGAGAGTTTTCATTGTGTAAATGTATACAATAGTTGAGAAAAGTTGAAGTTTGTTCTAAAATGTAAAATAATTGAGATGAACTGGTTGATGATGTCAAGGGAGTTGGGAGAACAGTCGGCAACAAGGGAGCTGGGAAGTGTTGAAGGATTTCTGCACTGCAAAAACCTTTCTATTTTTGCGGTGTTGAATATTTTTTATCTTATTTTGAAATTATAGACAAAGATATTATCAGAACATTTTTGGGGTGGAGTGGACCACCCAGAGCGTCACTCAATTCCAGCCAGAACCGCCACTGCACGTGAGCTTACTTGTGGTTGTTTTTTTTTTTTTTGGTATTGAAGAAAGCAGTTGTTGGAGTGACTTAAGAAAATAAAAATATGCATTCCAAAAGGGCAAAACATTTGCATCACAAAACCGTCACAAAAAGTCAGACCTCAGAATCGCTCAGCATTATATCCTCTCCCGTTGTGTATGTCTTTCACCGTGTTTACATGCGGGGGTGACAACCGCTGCGACGTGTGGGAGTTTAAGTGAGCATTTTCCACTTTTTTTTTTTTAGTAGTAGTTGTCTGCATGTGAAAAGCTACTTAAACCACCGAAATGTTGTCTCAAATTTACTGACTGAATACTTGCAATTCATTTTGTATGAGTCTGATACATTCATTAATGAACATCATCAGTCTATGATACATTGTACAATAAATTAAAGGGGACCTATTATGCTCATCATTTTGCATTGAGTTGTGGACTCCTCTAGAGCAGCTACACACAATAACCCACATAGAAAGCTTTCTAGATCTTCCAGATTTTGCACCTCTTTCTGCAGTGTTCCCATAGACTTCCTGCTTGTGGAGTCCTCTAGAGCAGCTACACACAATAACCCACACAGAAAGCTTTCTAGATCTTCCAGATTTTGCACCTCTTTCTGCAGTGTTTCCACTGACTTCCTGCTTGTGGACTCCTCTAGAGCAGCTAAACACAATAACCCACACAGAAAGCTTTCTAGATCTTCCAGATTTTGCACCTCTTTCTGCAGTGTTTCCATGGACTTCCTGCTTGTGGACTCCTCTAGAGCAGCTACACACAATAACCCACACAGAAAGCTTTCTAGATCTTCCAGATTTGGCACCTCTTTCTGCAGTGTTTCCACGGACTTCCTGCTTGTGGACTCCTCTAGAGCAGCTACACACAATAACCCACATAGAAAGCTTTCTAGATCTTCCAGATTTTGCACCTCTTTCTGCAGTGTTCCCATAGACTTCCTGCTTGTGGAGTCCTCTAGAGCAGCTACACACAATAACCCACACAGAAAGCTTTCTAGATCTTCCAGATTTGGCACCTCTTTCTGCAGTGTTTCCATAGACGTCCTGCTTGTGGACTCCTCTAGAGCAGCTACACACAATAACCCACACAGAAAGCTTTCTAGATCTTCCAGATTTTGCACCTCTTTCTGCAGTGTTTCCATGGACTTCCTGCTTGTGGACTCCTCTAGAGCAGCTACACACAATAACCCACATAGAAAGCTTTCTAGATCTTCCAGATTTGGCAACTCTTTCTGCAGTGTTTCCATGGACTTCCCGCTTGTGCACTCCTCTAGAGCAGTTACACACAATAACCCACACAGAAAGCTTTCTAGATCTTCCACATTTTGCACCTCTTTCTGCAGTGTTTCCATCGACTTCCTGCTTGTGGACTCCTCTAGAGCAGCTACACACAATAACCCACACAGAAAGCTTTCTAGATATTCCAGATTTGGCACCTCTTTCTGCAGTGTTTCCATGGACTTCCTGTTTGTGGACACCTCTAGAGCAGCTACACACAATAACCCACACAGAAAGCTTTCTAGATCTTCCAGATTTTGCACCTCTTTCTGCAGTGTTTCCATTGACTTCCTGCTTGTGGACTCCTCTAGAGCAGCTACACACAATAACCCACACAGAAAGCTTTCTAGATCTTCCAGATTTGGCACCTCTTTCTGCAGTGTTTCCATGGACTTCCTGTTTGTGGACACCTCTAGAGCAGCTACACACAATAACCCACACAGAAAGCTTTCTAGATCTTCCAGATTTTGCACCTCTTTCTGCAGTGTTTCCACGGACTTCCTGCTTGTGGACTCCTCTAGAGCAGCTACACACAATAACCCACACAGAAAGCTTTCTAGATCTTCCAGATTTTGCACCTCTTTCTGCAGTGTTTCCACGGACTTCCTGCTTGTGGACTCCTCTAGAGCAGCTACACACAATAACCCACACAAAAAGCTTTCTAGAGCTCCCAGATTTTGCACCTCTTTCTGCAGTGTTTCCATGGACTTCCTGCTTGTGGACTCCTCTAGAGCAGCTACACACAATAACCCACACAGAAAGCTTTCTAGATCTTCCAGATTTTGCACCTCTTTCTGCAGCGTTTCCATGGACTTCCTGCTTGTGGACTCCTCTAGAGCAGCTACACACAATAACCCACACAGAAAGCTTTCTAGATCTTCCAGATTTTGCACCTCTTTCTGCAGTGTTTCCATGGACGTCCTGCTTGTGGACTCCTCTAGAGCAGCTACACACAATAACCCACACAGAAAGCTTTCTAGATCTTCCAGATTTTGCACCTCTTTCTGCAGTGTTTCCATGGACTACCTGCTTTCGACCCAAACAGTCTGTTTAAATGACTCCACCTCTGCCCCTCCACCCACTCCACTGTGATTGGTCACACTCCCAATCTGCAGCCCATATAAGGACGTCCTGTAAAAACAAGCGTGCAGAGCCAACATTTACAGGTCAGAAAAGAGAGCCCCTTTAATACATCAACTCAATTATTCTATAATACATTAATACATGAAAATGGGCATATGTCAGACAGAGTTGCAAATGCTGATTCATTATCATTCATGAATTTGACAGCTGTAATTCATATGGGAACATAATTATTCTGCTCTCACTGTTAGACCAGAACAAAGTGACAGGTGTATCATCTTTTCACGGCGATGCTTACTTAACAGAGTGGAACTGCAAAAGATAACAACACACACGTTTTAGACGGTGATAGTGGTGCACACGTTTATTAAAATGTCTGCATCCGCATGATAAGTCAAGACAAAGATGCAGACTCTGAAATGGTAAGTAAATATGTGATTCTAGACTAACTAGACTAACAATAGCAAAATGAACACAGCTTTGACTTTGGTTCCGGACCAACACACTACCTGTTTGTGTTTGATTCCAATTGATAAACAAGATGAACAAGTAATTAATTTTGGCACTAATACCTGCAGCCCAAAGAAGAATTGTTCCTGAAGTGAAAAAGAGGTTATAATTAGTGCAGGAACATCACTGTAGAATGCACCTTAAGTATCTATAGCATCATTTCTATTTCTTTCTTTTCAATTTCCTATTTGACTTGTCCTGCTGTCAGTGTTGCCCTTTTCCACCATCTTGGCATTCTCTTCTTTGCACCACATTAATTAGTCTGCATGAATTCTACAGCCTCTTTTCGTCCACATCAGTGTTGTTTTTGGCAGCCATCTTAGTATTAGTCTTTTGGATGACAATACATGGTTTTAGTCACATTCTAGTCATTTCTATAACAAAAATTCAAAAAGGTTTATGTATAAGAAAAGTATTACAGTACATCTTTGTTAAATTAAATTCAACACATAGGGCTTTATTCTTGTAGATCAGGTGCAGGGAGTGTGGTCAGCTCACTTTGCAATTTTTGTGAGCGGCGCAGTCCGGCGCACCACGGCACACCCACGCCTCCATCCCTCCTAAGAATGAGAGGGTATAACACAGTCACGTGTAATCTTAACAAATCAAATGAATGCCACTCATTGCCTTTAAATGTGCAGGACTGATGCGCAGTCAGGCGGCACGGCGGTCTAGTGGTTAGCACGCAGACCTCACAGCTAGGAGACCAGGGTTCAATTCCACCCTCGGCCATCTCTGTGTGGAGTTTGCATGTTCTCCCCGTGCATGCGTGGATTTTCTCCGGGTACTCCGGTTTCCTCCCACATTCCAAAAACATGCTAGGTTAATTAGCGACTCCAAATTGTCCATAGGTATGAATGTGAGTGTGAATGGTTGTTTGTCTATATGTGCCCTGTGATTGGCTGGCGACCAGTCACAGCCCGAAAACAGCACCCCAGCGACCCTTGTGAGGATAAGCGGTAGAAAATGAATGAATGAATGAATGATGCACAGTCCAGTGGGCCCACAGTCCACGTCACCATTTAGACCATCTCTGTTCCTGACAGTCACATTAAATACAGCAGCAGGCTAATCCAAGCACCGTGCTTGTAATCCACCTATATTCATGCTCGGTCGTGGCATGGACTCCATCTTTTCAGATCACATTAAGAATAAAGATTGGAACCGGCTCTACGCTAGGGCAAGCTATAAATAAATGGCTTGTTTTTTGACACATGAAAGGTGCGCCACCTTGCACCACAAAAATTATGTTGACAAAATACGACCATGCTACAAAAATACCACAGCATTAACTATAAAAAAATAACATAATTGGTTACAGTGCTGGTGTCTGCATCGACAAGCAATTACACATAGCTACAAATAGTTGGAGTTGTATATACCAGAAGGTGAAAATTAAGTTTGTGTAAAGTGAGAGTTAAGCTTTTGTAACTGAGAACAAAACATCATATCAATTCAAACATTAACATCACATGTCATAACCTTTGTGCACTTTTTTTTTTTAACGTAGACGTACGTTGACAAAAAAAGAAAGTCATAATGGAGTTGCTGTAATAGTGTGCACAGTGAAGGTGCTAATAACTCTTGACCCTGTTAAATTAATTACACTTAGACATATCGTTAAGGAGGTATGGAAAGGTGAAATTACAAGCTGCGGAAGCAGTAGCAGTCCCTTGGAAAGCTTCCTCTCCTGATTAGGCTGGAGGCAAGGAGCATCGAACAAATCAAGCACTTATTAAATTAGTGTTGGTCTCCACGGGATGTACAATAATTGTCATCCATGTCGCCAAATCCAGCCTGCTTGAGGGGCGACAGTAGCAAGGAACATGCAGGAATACACAGTCCTTACCTCATGTGTGTATGGAATTCTGATACAGTAAACCTCGGATATATCGGACTCGGATATATCGGAAATTCGCTCACAACGGACAAATAAAAAAGAACCAATTTTTCTGTAATGCATTTCCAATTAAAAATTAATTGCATATATCGGAATTTTTATAACAGATTTCGCCTATTTCGGACAAAATCTCCAGTCCCGTTCCAATGCATTTCCATTAAATTTCCCTCGCATATATCGAATGGCCGCATCGTGGCGCTCCGATTCGCCGAATCGTGACAGGCCGCTATACGACGTCATTTGCAGCGTTGCCTGCGCGTCAACGGATAAAATCCGATTTACGCATATACTGGATATAAATCCGATATATGTGTAAAACTGACATTTTCCGGTATACGCATATAATATAATTTCGCTTATATCGGACAAAACCAGTGGGAACAATTGAATCCGATATATCCGAGGTTTACTGTATTACATAAACGATGACGTCACCAGATTGTTGCATCACGTGACCAGAAGTGAGCCTTCTCGAGAAGCCTACATAATATCTAGAATATTTTGACTACCAGTCTTCTTCACCCAAATCTTACGTAACATATTTACCCAAACGTTGATGGTATCAGAGATAATAGAGAAAAAATTTGCTCTTTTATAAGTGACACCTCCGAATTGATGCTCAAAAGCGTCGATTTAATGCTGCATGGTGTTATAGCGGTATAGAAGACACAATTTCCACAGCTACACACTTATTATGGGTGTTGACAAGCAAACAAACACATTCTAGTTCGGAAACACCTTCTATGGTGGACTAATAAAGGCATATCTTATAAAAAAAAAACGGTAATAACTACAGAGAAAATAAATGATGAAATGAGACCGTTGATAGTATTTACATTAAGTATTTGTATTTTTTAACATGTGACCAGTACATCACTTTAGTGTCATTTTAATGTAACAGAAACAAAACATTTACATCACTTAACCTTTACATCATAAAAGTGAATTTATGTGAATTAGTAAATAATATGAATGTGATTCCCAACCAAAGAGTAAGCATCGTGTCTCCATGAAACACACAAATGAGTCCTGTCCCTTTAAGTACTCCTAATGTCATCCTATTTTGTGGTTAAAAGACACCCGTCACACAAACACTAGCAACATCAACAAGACTGTAAAGACGCAGTTTTTGGAATTACCGCAGTCTTGAAAGCTGTATGCAGTACCGGGGGGGAAAGCGATATATAAAAATATAATATTTCAGATTGAAGGACCGGGAAGGAAGTGGGTCAAGCAGGGTGTTTTGCTACACTAACACGTTTCGTTAGCCTCTCAAGGGATATTTCGTCAAAATAGGAGAAGCTAGCAGGATGAAGAATAGAAGTAATACCAACTGTAGTCTTGGATTAAGTCAAGTCCTTAATTCCGTTCCTAATGAGCTCAATTTTATCTGTAAAATGGTTGATGTCAAGGGAGTTGGGAGCACAGTCGGCAACAAAAAACACTTTTCTGTAATGTACTGAGATCCCGCAGTGCCTCCTGTTCAGCAAGAAATTAATTTCTAAACTTTATTTAATGTTTTTTTTTTTTTTAACATTCTATCTCATTTAAAATAAATTTACCAGAAGAATGATGGCCTGGTTCATACCTTTTGTAAGTGGGTAGACTTACAAAACCAGCAGGCGATCCAACTGTATAAATAATGAAGAGATTTGTCTATAATATATTCAGAAGAGCAAAATGACAACCGAATAAGCACATATGAGTGAGAGGGATACGGAAAATTAAATCCTGGAGATGTGTGGGAAGCCAATAATGAGGACTCATCATAAACAAGCATTGGAACAAATGAATTTGATCCATGACACTCAAGGGGTGTGGGGGTTGTCACGTTGTGTTAATTAGCATGGATAATTAGCAGCAATGCTGCATTAATTAATTTTCTAATGATTAATCATTTCAATTAGGTATTTAAATAAATTATTGACTTTAATTAATTAAAACTATGGCGGTAAGACAATGTGTGTGTGTGGGGGGGTTCATTAAGATACATATTAAGTGAGTTAATTACATTGACTTGGGAGGAATGAAAATGATGTCAAGAAAGAAAGGTTCGGGTGTCAGTAGTATTACTACTAGTACTATAAACTAGGGGTGTAGCGATATTCTATAATCGATGAGTAGTATTGGTCAGGGGTGCCGTAAGGGGGCGAGGGGAAGTTTCTGGATCCCCCTGACTCCCAGGGGGCCCGAAAGGTTGACCATCATGGTGGGCGTTCTGCTTCATGATGGTGTACTAGACTCCGCTCCATCCATTCAGTGTGCTTGGTTTTGGCTGCCTTTGACTCATGCGCCATCAAACGTTCAAATGTCGTATTAAATTAAAACTTTTTAATGTGCTACCACTGCAAGATATTTTTTAAATACTTTACGCCACTCCCACAAATGGCACACACATATGAACAAAATTTTTAATTAAAAGTCATTAAAACTATTAAATGTGACGAATAAAATATAGAACCAAAAGGAAGAACAAAAATCTTATGCTAGGAGTCCATTGGGACGGCACCAGTTGGTGCCACAGCGAGCCACTACGTGCCACTGCATGCCACTATGTGCCACTATGTGCCAATCACATAATCTTTGGGGCCAACTGGCACCTCTAGCATCATTGGCGCAACTTGGCTCGCACCATTACATTCCAGTGTATTCCAATAGGTGGATTGTTTGCAACATTTGGTTCCACTTGGTGGACACTTTGCGCCGATTGCTTGATGCAAGTGGCGTGACAAAGACTTTATTTTATTTTTATTTTTATTTTTATTTTTATTTTTATTTTTATTTTTATTTTTATTTTTATTTTTATTTTTATTTTTATTTTTATTTTTATTTTTATTTTTATTTTTATTTTTATTTTTAGACAAAGATTTTAAACATTTTGAAAAATTTCTTGATGGCAAACTACATTTTTTTGCCGCCGTTATAGGCCACCACAAGCCAGTTGGGAGGCAGTTTGAGCCACTGCGCGCCACTAAGCACCTTATTGGTGACAGTAGACGCATTGGTGCAAACTGGCACCAAAAAAAAAAAAAAAATCAGCAAAGAGATGCTTCTACTCCAAATATTTCCATCACTTTGGGTAAGGCTTCTTTGGGCCTTGGAATTAGAAGGTGTTACCAACATGAAAACAATGTTCTGCTGATGAAAAGTGAGCCCTTTTTCTCTGTGAAAATGAAGACTCCAGGAGGCAGCTTCACCTTCACATCTGCTGACATACCCAAATGATTATGTTAAAGCGTGAGGCATGATGGCAGAGATTGCGTGATCAGATTGGGTCTGGTGGGAATAGGGGAAGAGAACATGGAAGGTAACTCAATTAAAGGAGGACATTTCTACCCTCCCTTCTTGCCCTGAAAGAACTAGAGAAAGTGAAGCCACCCGCAATCCTATCAGAGGACAAATGGGACAGGAGAAAAACCATTGAGCGTTTTAGGAGATAGCAAGCAGAACACTCAATTGTCTCAATATTTAGTTCACCATATTTAGTTATTAATATACAATTGAACGCCTTTGTTTTGAAAACGTTTCTCGAACAATATTACGTTTAACAAACTGTTGTATTTGGTCTCTTAGCCCCGAGCATCATGGAGAACGATGAAAAAAAGATCCAGAATGAAAGTACACAAAGAATATTCAGGGATAGCAGTTGTTTTACCCCTTAAGTGAAACTTAAGCTTGTGTGCCTGGAAATTCGAATAATGGAAATCGATTGTGTGTCTCCCAGTAATTTAGCCCCGAGCATCATGGAGAACGATGGAAGAAAGATCCAGAATGAAAGTACACAAAGACTATTCAAGGATAGCAGTTGCTTCACTCCTCAAAGTGAAACTTAAGCTTGTGTGCCTGGAAATTCGAATAATGGAAATCGATTGTGTGTCTCCCAGTGATTTAGCCCCGAGCATCATGGAGAACGATGAAAGAAAGCTCCAGAATGAAAGTACACAAAGACTATTCAGGGATAGCAGTTGCTTCACTCCTCAAAGTGAAACTTAAGCTTGTGTGCCTGGAAATTCGAATAATGGAAATCGATTGTGTGTCTCCCAGTGATTTAGCCCCGAGCATCATGGAGAACGATGAAAGAAAGCTCCAGAATGAAAGTACACAAAGACTATTCAGGGATAGCAGTTGCTTCACTCCTCAAAGTGAAACTTAAGCTTGTGTGCCTGGAAATTCGAATAATGGAAATCGATTGTGTGTCTCCCAGTGATTTAGCCCCGAGCATCATAGAGAACGATGAAAGAAAGCTCCAGAATGAAAGTACACAAAGACTATTCAGGGATAGCAGTTGCTCCACTCCTCAAAGTGAAACTTAAGCTTGTGTGCCTGGAAATTCGAATAATGGAAATCGATTGTGTGTCTCCCAGTAATTTAGCCCCGAGCATCATGGAGAACAATGGAAGAAATATCCAAAATGAAAGTACACAAAGAATATTCAGGGATAGCAGTTGTTTTACCCCTTAAGTGAAACTTGAGCTTGTGTGCCTGGAAATTTGAATAATGGAAATCGATTGTGTGTCTCCCAGTAATTTTCCGCGAGTGTTAGGTGTGTGTATTGTAAATGCTTCTCTGAAAAGCAATTAGATTGAGCAATAAGACAGGATATACTTTATTAATATATGATCTTAATAGAAATTATTATCTCATAAAAATTGCTTTGGTTTTCCTATGTTTCAGTTTTTGGTGAGAATCAATAATAAAAACCGAGGTACCACGGTACTGAAGCCTTGCCGGCAGATGGCGAGGAGGACTTCCGTGGCTTGCACCTTGTTAAAAAAAATGTATAGGCTACTCTAAAAGTAATAATGACAATATAAAT
The DNA here is from genome assembly GCF_037039965.1 of Doryrhamphus excisus. Taxonomy (NCBI): domain Eukaryota; kingdom Metazoa; phylum Chordata; class Actinopteri; order Syngnathiformes; family Syngnathidae; genus Doryrhamphus; species Doryrhamphus excisus. The sequence continues at coordinate 4,265,962 of NC_136378.1, read as the reverse complement.
TATGACAAATAATAATAATACACCTCTCAATGTTATAGTTTACTATCTACTTTACCTTAAAAAGCATATCTGCTTCCAGTCATCATCAACATCGCCGCTTCTAAATTTGACTGCAAGGAGATGAATTTAACTTTTAACCTCAAAAATATTCTTTATGATGGAAATGAAGGATTCTCTGCTGAAAACATACCCATAAATTATTTTAAGAGGAACAGCATGCACACCTGTCGACATTTACATTTGAAAATAAGGGAAAATAACCGGGTTGCGGCTTGTGAAAGAAAATGTTTTGATGGAGGGATGGATGGAGGCATGGATGGGAAAATGTCCATTATCATTGCTGATTGCTGTCGCTCAAGCGTGTGTAAAGGGTATTTACGCCTTTTTCGACTTTCTTCCTGGTTCTTTCACATCATTTAAAAGGTTTCGTATTGTGTTAAAAATAGAGGAACGTGGCGGCACGGCGATCTAGTGGTTAGCACGCAGACCTCACAGCTAGGAGACCAGGGTTCAATTCCACCCTCGGCCATCTCTGTGTGGAGTTTGCATGTTCTCCCCGTGCATGCGTGGGTTTTTTCCGGGTACTCCGGTTTCCTCCCACATTCCAAAAACATGCTAGGTTAATTAGCGACTCCAAATTGTCCATAGGTATGAATGTGAGTGTGAATGGTTGTTTGTCTATATGTGCCCTGTGATTGGCTGGCCACCAGTCCAGGGTGTACCCCGCCTCTCGCCTGAAGACAGCTGGGATAGGCTCCAGCACCCCCGCGACCCTCGTGAGGATAGTGGTAGAAAATGAATGAATAAGTTCTTCTCCTATTTTGTGTGGAAGTGGTAATTTTTTGGCTTCTTATTTTGTCTTTCCCCACCCTCGGCCATCTCTGTGTGGAGTTTGCATGTTCTCCCCGTGCATGCGTGGGTTTTTTCCGGGTACTCCGGTTTCCTCCCACATTCCAAAAACATGCTAGGTTAATTAGCGACTCCAAATTGTCCATAGGTATGAATGTGAGTGTGAATGGTTGTTTGTCTATATGTGCCCTGTGTTTGGCTGGCCACCAGTCCAGGGTGGACCCCGCTTCTTGCCTGAAGACAGCTGGGATAGGCTCCAGCACCCCCTGCGACCCTCGTGAGGATAAGCGGTAGAAAATGAATGAATGAATGAACATTTTAAACCAGTGGTGAGCAAACTACGGCCCGGGGGCCACATCTGGCCCGCAAATTTTTTGAATACGGCCCGCCCGTTCTTTCGAAAGTATTTAATTTAAACTTAACATACAACCTGGCGTCATGGCTTGAGCCAACCTTTTGATGGTTTCAGTCGCTGTTTTATCAATTTCGTTATTTGATGTGGTCTGTTGTTTACAAAGTGCACCTGAAAAAAAGGGACACGACACACACACACTTACAGATACAATACTTCCAGGTAAAATATATAGTCTGACCCCGCATAAATTTTGTTAAAGCAATGCGGGCCGCGAGTCAAAAACATTAGCCCCTAATTAACAAGGAAACAAAAACACAAGACAAAAAAATAGTTTCTCTATTCAACTCCATCATACCGTCAGTCGATGGTATGACTTTTTTTTTTTAGCAAATTAGCATCCATGAGAAACGTAGCTGCTGTGAACTACTATGTTTTACTCTACTTATTACTTACCTTGAAGAGATGAGAGAACTGTATATTTTGGTTGCCTCATGCAGACTGTGAAATAGGATTGGCGGCATGGCTTTTAAGCATTTTGGCACAGACTTGACAGCACATTGACTGGATGAGGCAATGTTCCACTTTTAAAGAATGATTGCAATTTACGTTTCTTTTGTATTTGCTTTAGTATAAAAACATATTCAATGGGAAAAAAAATAAATATGGTCGTCTCTTATTTACTATAATTGGTTCCTGATCCGACTGCTAGGAGTGTCAGAGCATCTCATATCTCTCAAGATGAAAAGGTGAAAAGAGTTCTCTGGCACTAGGCCAGAGTCAATAATGAATTAATTCATCACACAATAACTGAACATGAACCGGCCTCAAGATACTGTCTGTTACTGTCTGTGTCTGTTTTCCTCGTCTGCCACCTCCAAATAGGCATTGGCATTGGTCTCGGTGGGTGGAGGCGGGGCGGGTAGTATACACACAGAGTGCAGTACAAATTAATTAGTAGATTAAAATACAGTTTCATGTATTTTTTTACTGTATTTTTTGTAAAAAATAATGTTCAAATCTTGTCTTGAGTATCTTGTGACATCCCGACCAACCATGACGAGTGACTTTCCGCCAAGTAGGATTCAATATTAATGAATGGAATATTTTCATATAACATAAACAAAAAAAAAAACATAAACAAAGAAAGCTATTATTTATCATGCAATATACCATGAAACTATTATTATGAGACGGATCCTGTCCCATCTGACTTTGGGTACTAGACTGTGTCCCAAAGAGAGTATGATTCCCAAAACCTACCCATAACCAAGGATAGAAATATTGCTAATTGCTGATTGTGTTCATTCATTGCTCCAACGCAGCCATAAGTCAAAGCTGCCTGCAAAACACAGAACGCAGGTGGAAACAAGAAATACAACAATAAAAGTCCTCCAGGAGACATATGTGTGAAATTGATTTAGAGAAATCAATAATTGTGTTTGTGTGTATATAATGTAATACAGTATATACTGTATATAAAATATTGTTTCTTTGTGGGGTTCGACTGAGATTTGATAGCAAACGTCCTCAAAATGTTTGTCCTCCGGTGATTTGTATTGTGCATGGACATGCGCTGTCAATCACAATCTTGTGTATGTGAATGGACAGCTTGCTGACACTGTCAATCATAGGAGTGATTGACAGGATTTTAGTCAAATATGTCAATGTCTGGACATTGCAGATGAGAATGAAAGATACAATACTCCATACTCATCCCACAGCCGACCTGGACCAAGCGAGAAGGCACAGAGGACCTGGGCAGCAATGCACCGAACCCCCCAAATATTACAAAATGGCAGAAACCACACCCCAAGTGGTACACGCACCACCACGCCAGTCCAAGAGGCCACACCGACACATTCTAACATCAGCATCTTCAGCTCCTTCAAAAATTCCATGATAATATTCCTGTTGAAAATGAATATGAACATTTTTACAATTACCAAAATACAATTCCCGACCATTCCAACATGAAAATATTGAGCTCATTCTGGAAATTGTGGCTATTTTCTACATCCAAAAATTCCCAGAATTTGACATTTTCTAAGAATTCTCACAACTCCACATTCAAAATCCAAAAATTACATTATTTAATTGCCTTTTTTACGCTAATTTCCATTTCCATTATTTTTCACATTCTAAAATTCCATATTTTTACCCACAATTCTTCATTTTCAGACCCAATAAATTCCATTAAAATTCAAATTCTATTACTAAATTACTAAGATTGTCCACAACCTAAAAATTCCCAAGTTCCACATTTGAGTTCAGCTTCATCTCTTCCCAATTTCTACACTAATGAGCTCCTATAATGATATATGATGTAGTGCTGTCGACGTTCGCTAGGGGGAGCACTCGGTCCGGCTGGAGTCTGGACTTTATATTGAGCTCATGCTGGCAAATTAAAGCAGTGGATACTCTGATTCTTTCTTATTTTGAAAATGTATGATAATGTGCAGATTGAAGTGGTGGATTTGCTGCTTATGATTTTAATGTATGGAAATAAAAAATAAAATGTATGGAAATAAACACAAATGCATGTTAAAAGAGACGAGGGGACTAACATTCCCAATGCATTTTATAAGCATCCATCAGCTATGAACTACGTAGATAAATGAAAACATGGAGTCCCACAAGTCTAGACACAAAGCCCCCCCTTTGCATTATTTATACTATATAGTCATATTAAAAATAATAATACTTAAACATATTGGTCTATGTGTAAATATGATATACTGCTGATACTCTTTTACTGCTAAAAGTACTGTAATTCTCAGGATTTCAACTGCTTTTAACATAATAAAATATAAATTTGGCCACATTTTTATGTATTATTAACTTATTATTCTTCTGTTTCATTTATCCCAACCATCATGTCGGTGGTCATCATTCCATATAATTCTGGAATGTTCAAACTTTTCCCAACATAAGCCAGCATACTTGTAGAAGCAATTTAATATAGAGTGTGTTTTATGTATTAAAATAAAAATATTGACATGACAACACAGGTTATTATGAGAGTATACTTAATGTCAATATTTCAGCTATTTAATAGGAAATTTTATTTTTACTCAATTCCACCCTCGGCCATCTCTGTGTGGAGTTTGCATGTTGTCCCCGTGCATGCGTGGGTTTTCTCCGGGTACTCCGGTTTCCTCTCACATTCCAAAAACATGCTAGGTTAATTAGCGACTCCAAATTGTCCATAGGTATGAATGTGAGTGTGAATGGTTGTTTGTCTATATGTGCCCTGTGATTGGCTGGCTGGCGACCAGTCCAGGGTGTACGCTGCCTCTCGCCCGGAGACAGCTGGGATAGGCTCCAGCACCCCCCCCCACCCCCCGCGACCCTTGAGAGGAAAAGTGGTAGAAAATGAATGAATGAATTTTATTTTTACATTGTGAGGACTAGCTAATAAAAACAAGCTCTGTGCCACAAATGGCCCCTGGGACACACTTTGAACACCACTGCTTGATAGTGTATTTCCAAAATCAAAAGTAAAAACACTAAAATATGCACATATACATGGTTTTTATTGATAAAGCATAAATACAGCTGGGTGACTGAAGTGGGCGGGGCTAACACGGACATGTCAACACAGCCAACCAATCAGAAGGGCTGTGTGTGTGTGTGTGTGTGTGTGTGAGCATCATCGGTGCAGAATGTATCGGAGGAGACCGCAGTGAGAGAGCAGGCTGTCAAGGAGGACACTTTGGAGACATGCCCCAACCATCGCACCATTGTGGGACATAATCATTGCACTTTTGACTGGATTATTAGCCTTTTTTAAAAAAAAAAAAAATGATAAAAATGTCCTGGCTGTGACACTTCCGGGGCGCATCAGAAAAGAGAGTTGGTGATGGATTTTTTTTTCCGCTTAGAGAGGATTTGAAGGTTTCTTATATTATTATGATTGTGTTCCTGATTGTGTTGTGCGTCACGGATGGAGTCCTGGCTCAGATCCGGTACTCCGTACCGGAGGAGGCGGACCACGGTACCTTAGTGGGAAACATCGCCGAGGACCTGGGACTGGATCTGACCAAGCTGGCGTCTCGCCACTTCCAAGTCGTACCCAGCTCTCGAACGTCGTACTTGGAAGTAAACTTGGAGAATGGAGTCCTGTTCGTCAACGAGAAGATCGACCGGGAGCAGATCTGCAAACAGAGCGCCAGCTGCCAACTCAACATGGAGGTGTTCCTGGAGAACCCTCTTGAGCTTTTCCGCGTGGAGATCGAAGTGGCAGACATTAACGACAACCCGCCTAGCTTCCCGGAGGCGGACATCACGGTGGAGATCTCCGAGAGCGCTACGCCGGGGACGCGTTTCCCGCTGGAGAGCGCCTTCGACCCGGACGTGGGCAGCAACTCTTTACGCACGTATGACATCACCACCAACAACTACTTCCACCTGGACGTGCACAGCCAAGCGGACGGGACCAAGTTCGCTGAACTGGTGCTGGAGAAGCCGCTTGACCGGGAGCAGCAAGCGGCTCACAGGTACGTTCTGACGGCAGTGGACGGCGGCCAGCCTCCGCGTACCGGAACCGCGCTCCTGGTAGTCAAAGTTCTGGACTCCAACGACAACGTTCCAGTATTTCAGCAGCCTGTTTACGCGGTGGCGCTTGCCGAGAACGCGCCCGCGGGCACGTTGGTCATACAGCTGAACGCCACAGATATGGACGAGGGTCTGAACGGAGATATAGTTTACTCCTTCAGCAATCACATCTCTAATCGAGTCAAGGACTTGTTCAGCATAGACCCACGCACGGGTCGAGTGGAAGTTCGCGGTGAGGTGGATTTCGAGGAGAGCGGTCTTTACCAGATCTTCGTTCAAGCCAAGGACATGGGACCAAATGCAGTTCCCGCACACTGTAAAGTCCTGGTCACCGTCACAGACTTAAACGACAACGCACCAGAGATCACATTCAGCACCGTGACCGAGTCTGTGAGTGAAAAGGCACCACCCGGAACCGTCATCGCTTTGTTGAGTGTGACGGACTTGGATGCGGAAGACAACGGGCAGATCAGCGTCGAGATCCTCGGCGACGTTCCATTCAAGCTGAAATCGTCATTTCGGAATTATTTCACCATCGTCACGGATGGGCCGTTAGACCGGGAGCAGGCTGACTCTTATTCGGTGACGGTGGTCGCCCGGGACAAAGGCTCGCCCTCACTAGCCACCAGCAAGTCTATCAGAGTCCAAGTCTCAGACGAGAACGACAACGCCCCCACATTCTCGCAAAGCATATACGACGTCTATGTGACGGAGAACAATGTGCCAGGCGCGTACATTCACGCTGTGACGGCCATTGATCCGGACGTAGGGCAGAATTCGCTTATTAGTTATTCCATACTTGAATGTGACATTCAAGGCATGTCCGTCAAAACTTACGTGTCAATCAATGAGGAGACAGGCTACCTCTACGCTCTCAGGTCATTTGATTACGAACAACTGAAGGATTTCACATTCATGGTTCAGGCGAAAGATGCGGGCACCCCAGAACTGTCCACCAACGCCACCGTTAAAGTCATCATTGTGGATCAGAACGACAACGCCCCCTTAGTGTTGGCACCGGTGGGGAAGAACGGCACCGCTGAGGAGCCTCTACCCCGCTCGGCCGAGCCGGGTTACTTGGTGACACGCGTGGTGGCGATGGATGCGGACGACGGAGAAAATGCCAGGCTCTCCTACAGCATCCGGCGGGGTAACGAAAACGGGATGTTCAGGATGGACTGGAGAACCGGGGAACTCCGCACGGCCAGGCGGGTATCAGCGAAACGAGACCCTCACCGGTTGTACGACCTTCTCGTTGAGGTTCGAGACCACGGTCAGCCGCCGTTGTCATCCAGCACCGGTGTATTGGTAGTGTTGGTGGACACGGTGGCGGAGAATCGAGGCGTGGGCGTGCGAGGAAGTGGAACCAAGGCCAAAGAAAGCAGTCTGGACTTGACACTCATACTCATCATCGCCTTGGGCTCGGTCTCCTTCATCTTCCTGCTCGTCATGATCGTGCTGGCGGTGCGATGTCAGAAGGAGAAAAAGCTCAACATCTACACCTGCATGACCAGCGACTGCTGCTTGGGGTCATGCTGCTCACGTCAGGGCCGGGCCCGTAAAAAAAAACTCAGCAAATCTGACATCATGCTGGTGCAAAGCGCTGTGAACGTCAGCGGGGCGGGGACAGTCCAAGTCCCCGTGGAGGAATCAGGGAGCTTTGGCTCCAGCCATCTAAACCAGAACTATTGTTACCAGGTATGTCTGACTCCTGAGTCTGCCAAAACAGACCTCATGTTCCTAAAGCCGTGTAGTCCGTCTAGGAGCACAGGCCCCGACCACAGCCCATGTGGGGCCTTGGTGAGCGAATACACAGACCAGCAACCTGACATTATATCCAACGGCAGCATATTATCAAACGAGGTAAGATTCCCTTCTTCCGTTTCTTTTTTAAATGAATGAATGGAGTATAAATGAAAATAATTCAGAATATTAACTATAAAAACTGAAAAAAAAAAAAAAAACGACCAGCAACCTGACATTATATCCAACAACAACATATTATAGATTCCCTCTTTCCATGCTGATTTAAATGAATGAATGGAGTATACATGAAAATAATCAAGAATATTAACTATAAAAACTAAAAAAAAACTAAAAAAAAGGATATTAACTATAAATAATACATAAACTGAGTGTAAAAACATGCATAAAAGCAGGATATATAAAGAAAGCACAAATTGTAATAATAAATAATAAATAATAAAAATAATAAAATAAATAATAATAATAATAATAATAAATAATAATAAATAATAATAAATAATAATAAATAATAATAAATAATAATAAATAATAATAAATAATAATAAACAAAATCAGATATTAAAAACTGTAAATACCATATACTGTACTACTAATTGTACTGCTCTTGACTGTTTGATACCTTAACTCAATCCATTCCATATCGCACACAAATGTATTAGATTAGGTCTTACTGTTGTCCATGCTGATTTAAATGAATGAATGGAGTATACATGAAAATAATCAAGAATATTAACTATAAAAACTAAAAAAAAAACTAAAAAAAAGGATATTAACTATAAATAATACATAAACTGAGTGTAAAAACATGCATAAAAGCAGGATATATAAAGAAAGCACAAATTGTAATAATAAATAATAAATAATAATAAATAATAATAATAAATAATAATAATAAATAATAATAATAATAATAATAAATGATAATAAATGATAATAAATAATAATAAATAATAATAAATAATAAAATAATAAATAATAAACAAAATCAGATATTAAAAACTGTAAATACCATATACTGTACTACTAATTGATGTAACCGATGTAGAGATGTGTTTTAGGTAGGTGTTGAGGTTGAGTGGATTCAGCACAACAAACGCATAACGTAGAACCCGGAAGCAAAACATATTATTTAACCTTTTGTTTTTATTTAACTTAACACAATTTTTTTGCAAAACTTTAAGATATTAACAAGACAACTCATTTAGAAAATGTAATATCTGCCAGAAAAATACTTTTTTTTGTCCTAAATTCATTAATGGTTGCATGATGCATTTCATACCTAACATCAACACAATGCTTTGTTGTTGTTTTTTTTCAAGGTCACACTGAACTTTGACCTCTTTTTCAGACCAGACACCAGCGAGCAGAGCTCAGCTACCTGGTTGACAGACCAAGACGAGTTAACAGGTAAAGATGAAGCCACACCTGCCGCTTACTCCGTCGAATCCACCTGTAATCAACCTCGATCTTAACCGTATAAGAGCTGGTGTAGCGTTGCTATGGTAACTGCTATTGCATCAATATACACATGCTACTCATCCATAACTTCAGAGAACGGCAGCTCAACAAAACCAATTTTTGAAGAACAGAAAAGAGTTATGGGTTTCGCATACATTCATTCAGAGCTGATTAACTAAATAATCAACGATTAATCAACAACTATATTGGTATTTTTGGTAAATAAGACCTATTAACTTTGTGTATTAGGCAAAAGAAGATGTTCATGCACACTTTCTGACCAAACCACGTGTTTGTGTTTATTCATTTGGGCCATCGAAAGCTTGACCGATTAATCGAAACAACATGTTTCAGATTAACTACCTGCCACTTAAACACATTATAATGGGACTGTGTTTTGTTTGTGACATTAAAACAAGGTAACACTTCCTTTTTCCGACATTCTGTTTGGCTGTAGCTCGGCATTCCAGGAAGCGGACCTGGTCAGCTCCAAAGACAGCGGCCATGGTGACAGCGAGCAGGGAGACAGTGACCACGACGCCACCCATCGAGGCATTTCCACTGGTAAGAAGTGATTTTTTTTTTTTGTTCATGTGACGCCCGGGGTATATTGTGTTTGAAGTTTCTTGTAATCAGACGAGCATCATGTGGTACGTGGACACAACAAACAGCTTTTGTTGGCGGGTTGACTGTTGGAGACATTCCCATCGCTCCATGGTGCTGGCCCCTGTGGATATCCTCCACTTTGTCATTCTTGCATGGAACATTGATTATGTTCTTAGTAGGTCATGTTTCCTGTTTATCTAAAACAGTGATTCTCAATTATTTTCTGTTATGCCCCCCAGGGAACAGAAATATATTCACACTTTGCTAATTTAAAATACTATTGAGAAACTGATTACATTTACAGTATTTATTTTTCTGTACTGTATAGATTTAAGGCTGCACGGCGGTCGAGTGGCTCACAGCTAGGAGACCAGGGTTCAATTGCACCCTCGGTCATCTCTGTGTGGAGTTTGCACGTTCTACCCGTGCATGCGTGGGTTTACTCCGGTTTCCTCCTACATTCCAAAAACATGCTAGGTTAATTGGCGACTCCAAATTGTCCATAGGTATGAATGTGAGTGTGAATGGTTGTTTGTCTATATGTGCCCTGTGATTGGCTGGCCACCAGTCCAGGGTGTACCCCGCCTCTCGCCTGAAGACAGCTGGGATAGGCTCCAGCACGCCCCGCGACCCTCGTGAGGATAAGAAAATGAATGAATGAGTTCTCCTCCTATTTTGTGTGGAAGTGGTAACTTTTTGGCTTCTTATTTTGTCTTTCCCCACCCTCGGTCATCTCTGTGTGGAGTTTGCATGTTCTCCCCGTGCATGCGTGGATTTTCTCCGGATACTCCGGTTTCCTCCCACATTCCAAAAACATGCTAGGTTAATTAGCGACTCCAAATTGTCCATAGGTATGAATGTGAGTGTGAATGGTTGTTTGTCTATATGTGCCCTGTGATTGGCTGGCCACCAGTCCAGGGTGTACCCCGCCTCTCGCCTGAAAACAGCTGGGATAGGCTCCAGCACCCCCCGCAACCCTCGTGAGGATAAGCAGTAGAAAATGAATGAATGAATGAGTTCTCCTCCTATTTTGTGTGGAAGTGGTAAATTTTTGGCTTCTTATTTTGTCTTTCCCCACCCTCTGTGTGGAGTTTGCATGTTTGCATATTCTCCCCGTGCATGCGTGGGGTTTCTCCGGGTACTCCGGTTTCCTCCCACATACCAAAAATATGCTAGGTTAATTAGCGACTTCAAATTGTCCATAGGTATTAATGTGAGTGTGAATGGTTGTTTGTCTATATATGCCCTGTGATTGGCTGGCTGGCGACCAGTCCAGAGTGTACCCCGCCTCTCGCCTGAAGACAGCTGGGATAGACTCCAGCACCCCCGCGACCCTCGTGAGGAAAAAGCGGTAGAAAATGAATGAATGAACTAGAAACTGAAACCAGGAAAATGCAACAAAATGGACAACTGTGAAGCATTCAAGCGTATTCAAGAGTCAAATTGCATGTTGGGTACTATAAATTAGTACCTGCTGGCAGGTCTGCACTAACATTGAAAGTGCACCCTGCACATAAAATATATCACAGTGGTCCTACATCCTGAAGTATTTCGGCATGTCGGGGATGACTTGTTGATGAATTTCTGTTTCCCGTGCATCCTAATGGCAAATGTCCAACACACACAGGAGGCGAGCGACTGTCCACTTGTTTCTGATTCTAATTAGGAGTGTACAGCTGAAGGCATGTGTCTTTGACTGTTGCTTGTTGGTAAATATGTGGCAAAGGTAATGAGGAGCCTGCTGCCTGTGTGAGCTCAGTCACTCGCTGCTGTTGACGATTCCACAGGATGTGACGAGCCTCCTAATGAGGCGGCACTAACACGACTGTGTTACGAAGAGCACAGAGTAGGTGGAAACCAGGGGCTTTGTTCGTTAACTTCATGTGGTAGCTTTGGAGGGCCGCATACTGAAAAATCAAAGGATGTTTTTTTGCATTGTAACAATCCAATGTAGATATGCTGAAAAGTTATATGTAGTATATGGAACCATCTCTGAACCTGCAGATAAATATGGTGGTTTTATTGAATGGATCTGATATTAAATGTAATGTTTAATGGGGTGCAGGAGCCTATCCCAGCTGTCTCCAAGCAAGAGGCGGGGTACACCCCAGTCTGGTGGCCAGCCAATCACAGGGCACATATAGACAAACAACCATTCACACTCACATTCATACCTATGGACAATTTGGAGTCGCTAATTAACCTAGCATGTTTTTGGAATGTGGGAAGAAACCGGAGTACCCGGAGAAAAAAACACACGTGTGCACGGGGAGAACATGCAAACTCCACACAAAGATGGCCGAGGGTGGGGAAAGACAAAATAAGGAACCAAAAAGTTACCACTTCCACACAAAATAGGAGGAGAACTCATTAATTCATTCATTCATTTTCTCCCGCTTATCCTCACAAGTGTCGCGGGAGTTGCTGGAGCCTATCCCAGCTGTCTTCGGGCTAAAGGCGGGCGGGGTACATCCTGGACTGGTGGCCAGCCAATCACAGGGCACATATATACAAACAACCATTCACACTCACATTCATACCTATGGACAATTTGGAGTCGCTAATTAACCTAGCATGTTTTTGGAATGTGGGAAGAAACCGGAGTACCTGGAGAAAACCCACGCATGCACGGGGAGAACATGCAAACTCCACACAGAGATGGCCGAGGGTGGGGAAAGACAAAATAAGAAGCCAAAAAGTTACCACTTCCACACAAAATAGGAGGAGAACTCATTCATTCATTCATTTTCTACCGCTTATCCTCATGAGGGTCGCGGGGGTTGCTGGAGCTTATCCCAGCTGTCTTCGGGCTAAAGGCGGGCGAGGTACACCCTGGACTGGTGGCCAGCCAATCACAGGGCACATATAGACAAACAACCATTCACACTCACATTCATACCTATGGACAATTTGGAGTCGCTAATTAACCTAGCATGTTTTTGGAATGTGGGAAGAAACCGGAGTACCCGGAGAAAACCCACGCATGCACGGGGAGAACATGCAAACTCCACACAGAGATGGCCGAGCGTGGGGAAAGACAAAATAAGAAGCCAAAAAGTTACCACTTCCACACAAAATAGGAGGAGAACTCATTCATTCATTCATTTTCTACTGCTTATCCTCACGAGGATAGTGCTGGAGCCTATCCCAGCTGTGTTGTAGCGAGAGGCGGGATACACCCTGAACTGGTGGCCAGCCAATCACAAAGACAAAATAAGAAACCAAAAAGTTACCACTTCCACACAAAATAGGAGGAGAACTCATTCATTCATTCAATATCCAATAACGATATAGCTTCTGTTTTGTTTCCGACAATACTAGCTGTAAAGCAAGAAGCTACATTATAGTTATGGGACCCCACATGAATAAAACCTCCCATGCGTCCGTCTTTTATGCCGTTTATTTAGAGTCCCGGGGTTGTGCTAGAGCCTATCCTAGCTGATTCCTGACTGGTTTCCAGTCAATGGCAGGGTACAAACACAGAATCAACCATTCACACTCACATTCATACCTGCGGACAATAAAGACTTGCTCATAAGGAGGAACTAATGAAGGTCAATCCATGAAAACCCAAAGACGTAATTCGCCAAGCTCACGGTTCAGGAGGTGAAGACCGTTATGAATAAAACCACAGCTTTTTTTTCTTTGCAGTTATTTTTCCTCTCTAAAATGGCACAAACATTTATATGTTTTATGTAAGCAACAGCAGTTGTTGCTTGTTGCTCCACTTGTCCTGTTTCCTTGTGTATACGAGGGTTTCAAATGCCAGCCCTTCTGTTTGACAAAAGAGGCTCTCAAAACGCTTACATATGTATAAAAATCCACATCAGTACAATAACATGAATAAACACACTCAGTGTGTTTGTCTGCTCCAAACCTTGTCATTAAATACTTGGAAAAATGTATTTAAGCTAAAAAAAGCTCGGAAAAAATACATTTTTCAAATAGGAGTGGTTCTCGTGTTATGATGTAATTCGGGTGATGTGACAAAGGTTCTATATCACACAGTTTTGTGTTAGAGCAGGGGTGAGCAAACTACGGCCCGGGGGCCACATCCGGCCCGCCAAGTGTTTGAATACGGCCCGCCCAATCTTTCCAAAGTATTTCATTTAAACTCAACATACAACCTGGCATCATGGCCTGAGCCAACCTTTTGATGGTTTTATCAATTTCGGTTTTTGACATGGTCTGTTGTTTACAAAGTGCTCCTGAAAAAAGGGACACAAGCACATAATAATAATAATAATAATAATTATTATTATTAGATTATTATAATTATTATTAGAACTATTATGGTTATTCTAATTATTATATTAATGCTATTTATTATATTAATTATATATAATATTATTGTTATATTTGCATATTTTACATAATAATAATATAATAATTATTATTTTAATTTTATTGTAATTATTACAATATTTTATTATTTTTAAAATATTTGAATATAAATATAAAATAATAAATAATAATAGCAGATTGCATGACAATTTTACAGATACAATAATACCAGGTGGACTGTTACGTGTAAAATATATAGTCTGCCCCCCCCCCGTAAATTTTGTCATATCAATGCGGCCCGCGAGTCAAAAAGTTTGCCCACCCCTGTGTTAGAGTGTTTTGTCGTTTTTTGTGTTATTGCGTCTTTCATATTATTTTCATATTATGTGTTGAAATGATACATAATAAAGTCGATGTTTGTGGTTTGTATTTTCAAGCGTTGCATAGAACAGCAACACACAACCAAAACTGGCCGTGCCGTTAGTCCAGAACCTTTGAACCAAATAGACGTTAAAACATTTAAATATAAATATACTTTATTTATTTATACTTTATTAAATGCAATGCATCTCTTTGAATACCCTTTGCGTGTAAAATAGGATAGTTACTTTGTTGTCGAGTTATAAGTCAGCTTAGTGCCTTTAAAGAGATTATTTTCAGTGCTCTAAGTCTTTGTTTGATGAGGATAATTGATAGCCTCGTTAAGCAGGCCGCAGTTGTGCTTGAAAAACAAACAGACTGCGATCATAAGGAATCGTGTGGCAGTCATGGAACTATCCCAGGATATGGCTTCCCCAAAATAGCAGTGTGAAAATTCTGTTTTTGGTCTGGCTTTCGGAGTAGCATGAATACTAAGACATTAGTCATTTATGTATAAATTGACCGTGTGACCAATCACAGCGGAAAAATATTGTGATACAGTATATGCCAAGGTCCATACCCCCCAACCCCCCTGAGTTCAATGGTAATTATCAACCATTCGATACCTTCAGTTGCTGATCTGACAGTTTCAACTATATGACTAATAGAAAACATACTGCAGCATCTGTCAGACGAGAATGTGCTCAATCAAGAAAATGCTTTATTGAACAAAAAAGGCCGCCGCCGTTCCACAAGGATGAGTAAGAAACTAAGAGAAAAATGTCACTCTTCCCCATCCTGCCCACACATTTACAGCAACAGTTGGACTCAACAGAACTCTTAGCATCACACTTAAGTCCAGGGTCGCTATAACAAGTCAAGTCAAAACTGTGTTTTATGGTTTTTCCAGCATTTTATTCGTTTTTTTTTTTTTCATTTGATTTTCTCTTTCCGAATGACCTTTCGGGAAACAATGGTATCCATAGAAAGGAATATTCCAATCTCTTGTCTACATGCACCATGAAAATCAACCAGAATAGTCAATAGGGCATGCCCAGTAAAACGTAAACACCAACATCACGTGATACCGACTTCCCCGAGTTTTTCTTTCACTTGTTGGAATAACTCCGTATTGCCAGTTTTTCATCTGTCCAGTCTTGAAATTTAGTTTGAATCAAAAACTTTGCTTAGTCCAATGCCGATTGCTGGCCTCCATTTTTAAAAGTGAAGAACGTCTGGATCTGCGTGTTACGTCATATCTGAGCATGCGCTGAAAGAACGCACCCGGGATAAATTTAAACAGGAAAAGATCAAATTCAATCTTGATAATATTTTATAATTAAACTCAGAACATTTTTTATATAGATATATATTTTCTTTTTTTTAATAAAACTGCACTAGTGAATAAAGTATAGAAGGGTTTAGATTCTGTTTCACAGATGGCGCTAATGCACACGAAAGCTGCTTGCCAACCGCCAATAAACAACAGAAGAAGAAAAACACCACGAAAAAGAAATTTCCATTTGAGCGAAGATACTTGAATCGGATTGGTTAAAGGAGTATTCCATCCCTGTTCAATTCTTTCCGTTTGAGCAAATAAACCAAATGCAATTGGAATATTTGGGTCCTTGTATACTATTGACATAATGGATATTGACATAATATTTGCAAATGATGATTAATAAATGTTAATTATAAAAAGTGATATTGGATAATTCCTCACGGCACAGTGGTTGAAAATCACTGCCGTAGAGGGCGTGTCAAGAGTGTGGAAGTGGGGGATTCTAATCAGGGAAGCGTACTTAACTCCAAACGCATAGCGAAAACAAGAGAATATGCTCCTGAGTCATTAGGACCTCTCACTTTGAGTCGAGAGCTGCTCTGTAAATAAAGTAGAGTTTAAATGTTGCCAGTCATATAAATAAAACGCAAATAGTTAGGAAAAGCAATAGCATTGTTTTTTTTTTTTTACTATAGCTGTTTGTAATCTGCTTAAATTATGCTGCAAGATACAAACAATGACATTTTTTTTTATTTGTTTTTATTTCACCATGTTGCCATATGGAGATATTTTTGTATCCTATCGCAAGGCACCCTAAAATTCCCAAGCCGACTTTCCTCCCAGTGTAAGAATCCACATTAAAACGTAATGTGATGTTGTATTTGTGGCATGTTGTTTAATATTTAATAAGGAAGCCTTCTTGTTAGGAGTGCGGGCACTTTTCCAAGCAGTTAGTGACGGCAAGCCAAATTAATCCGCTTTGTAACAAAGAAAAATCCTCCTATGCTGACACACGTAAGACAACACACACACACACACACACACACACACACACACTGACTGGGATAGCAGCGGTCTGAGCTTAATCAGACTGTATTCATGGGGATTATCTGCAGATAGTTTGAACTGGACAGCAGAGATTTTAGCCATAAACACAGACTCAGACACAAATACACAACAAGCGGATTTAAGTTTAAAAAAAAAAAAAAAAATGCTAACGCAGGATCTAGAACCCAAAACATATGGAGCAATGAAAACACATTTTGCCTGCAGGGGGGGTCCCACAGGCATATACACTAATCTTTCCCTATTTCAAATTTTCTGGCTTTTTTTTTGTGTTTTAGCTGTTGTTATAAGACGTTTTGAAGCTTTGGTGTTAGTATTCATTTTTGAGTGTAAGCAGTTGGTAAAAACGGTCAAATATTCAGTGGGTCTATGTGCTTGCTGGTTTTGTTGTGCTTGATCGAGAGTGGAAGGACATTGTCCAACACACAGCTGCAGATATACACTACCGCTCAAAAGTTTGGGATCACATGCAAATGTCATTGTTTTCACACATTTTCATGCATTTCTCAAACAATTTTTATCCATTTCACAAACAATCAGATGATTTTCACAGAAGGATGTAAATTTTTGCATAGAGGCCTACTATAAGTTATTATTAGTTTATAAGGCTACATACAATATATATGGGTGAAAAAAAATGTCCTCCAACCTCTAAAGTCAGAAAAAAACAAACCTTTGGCAATTTCACCACCAAAAACTACCATCTTCTGGATGTAAAAATTATTTCAATCATAATTAACTTAAATTGTCTTATGTAAGATTCTGTGATTATATGTGTGAAAAAAAAAACTTATTGAATTGGTAACTGCTATGGCGTGGAGAAGGGGTAGGATTTAATAAGCTTTGCTTCTTCCTGCTCCTTTTCAGACATGTGTCGTAATGAGGTGTTGTGTGTATGCATGTATGTGTATGTGTACATATGTATATATATATATGTATGTAGATATGTGTGTATGTATATGTATGTATATATATGTATATATATATATATATATATATATATATATATATATATATTGTAAGTGCATATGTGAGAAAGAATAATGTAACATAGTATGCATGTCTGAAATAAATTAAGAAGAAAGATAGAATTTAAATGGTTTATGGTTAACCAGCACATAATTATTTTATATACACATAACGAAAGACACAATTACATGGACTTTATTAGAAAAAAATATTTAAAAGTGAAAAAAGATTAAGTATTTTAATTAACTGAAAACATAAAAATAATATACAGTGCACAACAAACCTCATTCATTTTTTTTGAATGCATCGAATGTCCGTTTTTATGGTTTAAAATTGGTCTGAAGGCAAATCCATTAGTGGAGAGTTGCATCATCACTTCGTTTAGCTTCACATCATCAAATGTACACTACCGCTTAAAAGTTTAAAAGACATTTTCATGCATTTCAGAAACATTTTTTTTCCATTTCACAAACAATTCAAATGAATCAGATGATTTTCAAAGAAGGATGTACATTTTTGCATAGAGGCCTACTATCAACAACTGTCAGTCCTCTGCATCAATCTCCTGGTATGGCTGCTAATCCAAGTTCATCATTTTATAAGGCTAATAGATTATTAGAAACCCCATTTAAAAATCTAAACTAAAACTAAAATCTCTTACCATGCTGTTAACTACTCCCTTCAGAGAACAACACAAACTGGGTCTAACAAGGACAGAAAAACGATGCACAGGAAAAAGCCATATCTCAGACTGGCCCAAAAAAATTTACAAGTGATCCCAAACTTTTGAGCGGTAGTGTATGCTGGACAAGAGTGTGATTGTAAAAAACTGTAATTACCATTTCCATGTAAAAATATCCAAGGTCAACCCAGTGAATAATTTCCATTTTTAGTCCCTGAGGGCAGCTTGCTGTTAAGTACAGTAACAACACCATTTGTCATAAAGAAGAAAGAGTATCTAAAAGAGGCATATACTAAAACCCTTTACACTTCACACAATGTGCTTGAGTGTCTACGTGGTAAAGTGGTAAAGTGTGATTCTATCATAATCCGCTGATGTTGCAGCCAGATATAAAGTATATGAATCATGGGACTATAAATGGAATGAGTAATTTCAGTGGAATGAAAAGTCAATAATTGTCCATTAACGCTAATTAAGCTAGCATGTTTTTGGAATGTGGGAGGAAACCGGAGTATCCGGAGAAAACTCACACATACACGGGGAGAACATGCAAACTCCACACAGAGATGACCGAGGGTGGAGAAAGACAAAATAAGAAGCCAAAAAGTTACCACTTCCACACCAAATGGGAGGAGAACTCATTCATTGATTTTCTACCGCTTTTTCCTCACAAGCGTCGCGGGGGGTGCTGGAGCCTATCCCAGCTGTCCTCGGGCGAGAGGCGAGGTACACCCCGGACCGGTCGCCAGCCAATCACAGGGCACATATAGACAAACAACCATTCACACTCACATTCATACCTATGGACAATTTGGAGTCACCAATTAACCTAGCATGTTTTTGGAAAGTGGGAGGAAACTGGAGTACCCGGAGAAAACCCACGCATGCACGGGGGGAACATGCAAACTCCACACAGAGATGGCCGAGGATGGGGAAAGACAAAATAAAAAGCCAAAAAGTTACCACTTCCACACAAAATAGGAGGAGAACTCATTCATTCATTCATTTTCTACCACTTATCCCCACAAGTGTCGCGGGGGTTGCTGGAGCCTATCCCAGCTGTCTTCGGGCTAAAGGCGGGCGGGGTACACCCTGGACTGGTGGCCAGCCAATCACAGGGCACATATAGACATAACAACCATTCACACTCACATTCATACCTATGGACAATTTGGAGTCGCGAATTAACCTAGCATGTTTTTGGAATGTGGGAGGAAACCGGAGTACCCGGAAAAAACCCATGCTAACATGTTAGCATGTTAGCTGTGAGGTCTGCGCGCTAACCATGCGAGAAAACCCACGCATGCACGGGGAGAACATGCAAACTCCACACAGAGATGGCCAATGGTGGAACTGAACCCTGGTCTCCTAGCTGTGAGGTCTGCGCGCTAACCACTCGACCACCGTGCCGCATTATAATAACTTGCTAATAATCATTGTTGGCAACTATGATGCTGTTAGCATACCTTTTTTTTTTTTTAAAAGTCAATTTGTTTTGAAGTCGAAAACCCCTGAACCTCATTACCCCAACATGATACATGACAGGAAAAGAATGTGTGGGTGTTGTCTCTGGGGGTGGGCGGTGGGGCGGGTCCCATTGATCGTGCGGGTGGATTTGATGGCACTGATGCACAAATAGAAAATCTTAATGTGAGGAATACGAGATAATAATATAAGTTTTGGACCGAGACACAAACACAAGTTGTCAAAATGTTGTACAACATAATTATTGAGAAAGATATACAAAAACTCCAGAGCCCCAACACCCACTCATGAGAGATATCTGGTGATGGCCTCTATCCTGGATAAATGGGTGGGCTGGATCAGGCAGGGCATCCGGTGTCAAAACCCGGCCACACAAATCGATTTGTTGGTAACCCTTGAAGGAAAAAGCGGAAATATAACATTGTGCTACTAAAACCCTTAAAAGATACTCCTCTCATATTTTTCTTCTCCGTTTTTATCCACTCTTTGTTCCGACAGGCGCTGATATGTTCTCCAACTGCACAGAGGAGTGCAAGGCTCTGGGCCACTCTGATCGCTGCTGGATGCCGAGCTTCATGCCCACCGATGGCCGGCAGGGCCCGGACTACCGTAGCAACCTCCACGTGCCGGGTATGGACTCGGTACCGGACACAGAGGTATTTCAAAGCTCTGAACAAATGGCCGATAAGTCATTCTCCACTTTTGGCAAGGAGACACCTGTCAGTCATCTTCACCACCATCATTTCCACAACCATCACCTCAACCACCACCACGGCACGCAAGGGAGAAAAGACTTGGAAGCCTTTCTACCTAAATCACCTTATACCTCAGCTTATTTTAGTGAGTATACAGTTTTTTCTGATCTACCGATCCTTTTAGGCTAAAAAGAAAATCATTCCGATTCAATTTTCCCCATGGATTGGCTGGTGGAAGGAAGCGTGAAATTAATTTCACGTCTGACCCTTGTTCTCTTTGCTTCTTGTCAGAGTGTTTAACTAACTCTTCCCCCTGGAAGTATCTCTCACGGCGTTGTACACGCACTAAAACAACACATTTTTGCATGAATGCAGTTGAAAGGCATAAGACATACCTGTTCTATGTACAGACTTTGATGGATGGATGGATGGATGGATGGATGGATGGTCAGAGTCCTTCTACGCATGCACTAGGACTAATAGTGGCATCCATGACATACGTAAACATCGCTCCTGGTATTGCTATCGCCCGTGGTATAGCCAGTACATTACTACGTGAATGCAGTACCGAGTGGCTGCAATGCCTTTTCAAAGCAAATAAACAAATAAACATAAACTAGAAAGAGGTGGGCAAATGACATTTCTATAGAGTTTCTAAACACTCATTTAAAGGCTACAGAGAATAATCTTTAATCATTGCAATTTGGTGATAAAGCTTAATTATAATTCTGTCAAGCAGCGCCTGAAGAGTCGCCGTCTCTCGTCAGCAGACGCAGCTAGCTAGAATTATCTACTGTCAAAGCACCGCTGCTTCCGCAGCGCCATCATTAAAACCACAGTGTGTCTGTTTACAACAGCGGGAAAAATGTTTTCGTCGTCCCTTTTAATGAACAACGTAGCGGCGTTCTGTACCTTTCTTGACATTTTTCATTCTGGATCACAACCAGTTTGGAAAACAAGCCACTGGTTGTATGAAGTTGTTTTCTTTATGTGAGCTTTCCCTTGGTTTACAGCAAGGGTAGACGTGGCTTATGAATACTGACACAATCGCGCAGTTAAGCAACTGCAGTGCAATCGAGTCGATACTTTTTATAAGAAGTAAAAAAGTAAAAATAAAACAAATCGGTCATTCAAAACGCACAAGTATTTTACAGAATCGGGACAGAATCAACTCTCCTTTCCGACTCCATCACGGGTACTTGACGAAGACTCAATTTTCACTGACTAAAATACAAACTACAAACTCACTCGATTAAGACTTGATTTTCACTGACTCAAATATGCTCAACAATGACTTGACTTTCACTGATTGAAAGATGCTCAACAATGACTTGTCTTTGACTAACTCAAAGATGCTCAAAAATGACTTGTCTTTCACTGACTCAAAGATGCTCAACAATGACTTGTCTTTCACTGACTCAAAGATGCTCAAGAATGACTTGTCTTTCACTGACTCAAAGAGGCTCAACAATGACTTGTCTTTCACTGACTCAAAGATGCTCAACAATGACTGACTTTCACTAACTCAAAGATGCTCAACAATGAATTGACTTTCACTGACTCAAAGATGCTCAACAATGAATTGACTTTCACTGACTCAAAGATGCTCAACCATGACTTGACTTTCACTGACTCAAAGATGCTCAACAATGAATTGACTTTCTCTGACTCAAAGATGCTCAACAATGACTTGACTTTCACTGACTCAAAGATGCTCAACAATGACTTGACTTTCACTGACTCAAAGATGCTCAACAATGACATGACTTTCACTGACTCAAAGATGCTCAACAATGAATTGACTTTCACTGACTCAAAGATGCTCAACAATGAATTGACTTTCACTGACTCAAAGATGCTCAACAATGACTTGACTTTCACTGACTCAAAGATGCTCAACAATGACTTGACTTTCACTGACTCAAAGATGCTCAACAATGAATTGACTTTCACTGACTCAAAGATGCTCAACAATGAATTGACTTTCACTGACTCAAAGATGCTCAACAATGACTTGACTTTCACTGACTCAAAGATGCTCAACAATGAATTGACTTTCACTGACTCAAAGATGCTCAACAATGACTTGACTTTCACTGACTCAAAGATGCTCAACAATGAATTGACTTTCACTGACTCAAAGATGCTCAACAATGAATTGACTTTCACTGACTCAAAGATGCTCAACAATAAATTGACTTTCACTGACTCAAAGATGCTCAACAATGAATTGACTTTCACTGACTCACGGGTGCTCAAGGAAGACCCCAGTTCCACTGACTGGTGTGTGCTGGTTGAATACTTGTGTTCCACTGAAGATGCGAGTTTCACTGACTATTAACAAATATTCGAGTTTCATTGACTCGCTCGATGAAGACTTGCATTTCGCCAACTCAACAGACTTTTTCACAGACTCACGGTCGCTAGCAGAGCGTCGACGGGTGACTCCAGTGCATTGCATATCTGATTCCCCGACTCAGTTCAGTGATTAACTCATTAATGCTAGGAGTCCACTGGGCCGGCGCCAGTTGGTGCCAGTTTGTGCCAAATATTATGTGATTGATGCAAGTGATTGATGCGCTGATTGCTTGATGCAAGTGCCGCTACGAAAATTTTTAACATTATGAAATTTTCTTGCCAACGTTACAGGCCACCACGAGCCAGTTGGGGGGCAGTTTGAGCCACTGCACGCCACTAGGCACCTTATTGGTGACACTAGGCGCCACAGCAAATTGCATTGGCGTGAACTGGCACCAACTGGCACGCCACATTAATGTTCACTCTGCATGTTCCCATGTTGCCGTTAATAAAATAACTCCTAGCATCATTGGCGCAACTTGGCTTGCGCCATTACATTCCACTTGATTCCAATCGGCGAAATATTTGCGACATTTGGTTCCACTTAGTGGAATTTTAAACATTTTGAAATTTTCTTGCCGCCAAAGCCAATTTTTTGCCAACATTACGGGCCACCACGATCCAGTTGGGAGGCAGTCTGAGCCACTGCACGCCACTAGGCACCTTATTGGTGACACTAGGCACCACAGAAAATTGCATTGCCGTGAACTGGCACCAACTGGCGCCGGCCTAGTGTACTCTTAGCATAAAAGGAATCAGGTTGAAGCTGGAGAAACATCAAAGTCCTGATGAGAATGAGATGATCAGTGGGAACAGGATACAAAGGCAAAGGCGGTGAATCCTTTTTTTTTTAGTTTTTAATACATTTTCAAAAGTCTACAAATCTTAATCCTCATCACATAGCGATGATGGCGTATGGTGTGGAGAACTTTGAGGAGAAAAAAATGACCTGAATCCATCCGGGAATAGGCTTGTAACATAAAATGTGGAACAAGTACTTTTGGAATGCACTGAAGCTCGCCTTTATCGCCACTTTCCCACGAACACGACCACGCATTCTCCTCTTTAACTAGATCACTGAAGCCCTTATGCAAATGCGTGTGGGGGTGGGCGGTGTGGTAAAGAGGGACCAGTTGAGTGGGGTGGGGGCGGGCGGAAGGCAGTCGAGAGGAGAGAATGACGATAACAAGGGAGCTGATCCCTCTAATCTGATCAAGTCAGCGATACACAGACTCTTTTGTCCTGGGGGGGGTCAGGGTGGGGTAAGCAACATGAGGCTAGCCAGAGCCTGGTGATTACCAGCAGGAATCTCAGACAACATGGAGTCGGGGGGTGAGGAATGAGTTGAAGGAGATAAAACTTGTTTCTCTTTGGCACAGATCAGTCGAGGCGCACTCTTTTGTTGGCGGCCCCACTGAATTTACCATGCCGTATCCACCATAACCCCCCCACCCCCACCCCCCGACACCGCTCCCATACCGTTCATATCACATACTGCATACTTAGCATTGTTTCACTTAGCTTCCACGTAGCAGACTGATTGCGATCACTCGTCCACATTTATGTTTCACATACAGTAAAGTCTCGTTATATTGATATTCTCGGGAGTCAGAAAAAATACCGATATAACCGGACTATCCATATATCCGATCCTGCGCCGAACTGCATTAAAAGTGGGCAATAATGCACTTGACATTGTTCTATACTATAGAACAGCTTAAATCAATCTTTGCTTAAGGATTTCAATACCAAAAAAGAACACGGCGAACGGCTGCTTAATGTCAACTTTATTTTTCACACTTCCACCACCAGAGCACAGCACACACACCGATTCCCGCACTTCCTGGTTCACAGGTCATGCTCAACCCGCCCCACATAGCTGGCCAAACACATGCCTGCAACAGAAGAACCAACTGCGTTCGTGGTTTCTGTGTATAGATTCTATACAGGCATGATATAAGCAGACCAAATTGGCTGGCGGGAGATGAAAAGGGCATCGTAGTAACCGGATTATCATAATAACCGGGTATCATACTAACGGAACTAATTATATCATAAAAGACTAGAAATTTGCCAGGAAATGAAAATAGTATCGTAATAAGTAGTAATTCATTATAACCGATATCGATATAACGAGACTTTACTGCACTTCCATCATAGAAGACGAAAGTACCCCCCCGCAGTGGGGGTACTTTTCATTACCCATGAAGCATTCCAAAATAATCAGAACATTCCTATAGTCACATGGAATGTGACTTAAAATCAGCTACAAAGATGCAACTGTTTCACTGTTACTAATCTAGAGATGGTGTTAGCATTTATTTACGATCTACAATGTTCTCGCATTCCCTGATATTATTATCCATCTTTAAGGGAGATAAGATTTCATAGTTAAGATTCACACCTACACCAGGAATAAAATGCAACATGAAAAAATAATAATTTGGCAAGATGAAACATTAGCAGACGAAAAGGTCACAGTAGTCCTTGTGTGAGTACTCACATCAACATTGTTGGAGATATTACAAGTATGGAATGACGCTCCAGAATAATTACTTACTAATTTCTTGTAAAATACACGAGCTGGGATGGCTTCGCTTTGCAGCGGAAGTAGAATAATACGACGTCAAACATGTGAACGCGCACTTAGCACAAAGTCGAAAACCGGACTTGAGAGAGTAAGCTGATAACCGCTATGGTGGGAGCATTTATGTCTGATTGCGGAATTTAGGTTTTGTTGAGTTGTATCTCGAGTACAAAGCCTGGATTTGTGGCACCACTTTCAGCGTATTTTTTCGGGCATTAGCCACGTATACATGGAATACCCGAATAGTCCGATTGAATTCGGTTTATTTGCTCAAACGGAAATAATGCAACCTTTTGTATACACCTCATTCCGAAAAAAAAGTGCCAATCCGAATGAATATATAATCGGATTCACAAGGGTGGAATATTCCTTTCCCCAATCCGATTGAGGTATCTTGTATCCGCTCAAACGGAAAGTTGTCAGGGTGCGTTCTTCTTTGTTGTGTTTTTCTTCTTCTGTTGTTTATTGACTTTCGGTGTGAATTACCGCCATCTGTGGAACAGAATCTAAACCTTCTATACTTTATTGACAAGTCCAGTTTTATTTATAAAGAAAATATATATCTATATAAAACATGTCCCGAGTTTAATTATAAAATATTAGTAAGATTGAATTTGATTGTTTCCTGTTTAAATTTATCCCGGGTGCGTTCTTTCAGCGCATGCTCAGATATGACGTAACACGCAGATCCAGATGTTCTTCACTTTTAAAAATGGAGGCCAGCAATCGGCACTGGACTGCTGCGGAAAGTTTGTTTTTAATCCAAAATAATTCCAAGACTGGACAAAGGAAAAACTGTCAATACGGAGTTATTCCAACAAGTGAAAGAAAAACTCAAGGAAGTCGGTACAGTAAACCTCGGATATATCGGACTCGGATATATCGGAAATTCGCTCACAACGGACAGATAAAAAAGAACCGATTTTTCTGTAATGCATTTCCAATAAAAATTCATTGCATATATCAGATTTTTTATAACGGATTTCGCCTATTTCGGACAAAATCTTCCAATTTCCCTCGCATATATCGGATGGCCGCATGGTGTCTTTCTCCTGGCTCCAGATTTAGGACAAATATAAAAGTGAGTTACGTCAATAATACTAGCACAGCAGTGAATGAGATCTTAACCTCACTATTGGAAATAACGTAGGCCTGACGGGCGTAACAGGGCCTAGCTTAATTAACAATTTGTTATGCTCAGAGTCCAATAAAGTTCAATTCTCATTACCTTACGTCTCTTTTCATTGCCCAGTCCAGGTACATTGGAAACATAGTCAAGGAAGTGCCTTTTTATATCGGATAAAATCCGATTTACGCATATACCGGATATAAATCCGATATATGCGGAAAACTGACATTTTCCGATATACGCATATAACGGATTTCGCTTATATCGGACAAAACCAGTGGGAACAGTTGAATCCGATATATCCGAGGTTTACTGTATCACATGATGTTGATGTTTACGTTTTACTGGGCATGCCCCATTGACTATTCTGTTGGATTATAGCGGCGCATGTAGACAAGAGATTGGAATATTCCTTTCCATGTATACCATTTGTTTTCGGAAAAGTCATTCGGTAAGATTCCATTCGGAAAGAGGAAAAACTCATGTAAACGTGGCTACTGTCTGCCATGACATACACACACAAAACCACGCAAAGCTAACTAGTACATTTTTGTCTCTGCTTCTTCCAGCGAGGAAAAGGGTTTGCTAGCTCTTTTCGTGTCGACATTTCGGACACGGCGTGACTTGCACAATCAGCCCCGCCTCCCCCCAAAATAAAGACTGTCCTCGCCGGCAAGGAGAATAATGAGGACCAAATGACCCCTTCTTCATCTTTATAAACTGCTGGAATTCTGTGGAGAAACTGCTTCGGGGGTGGGAGGGGGGGTGTTTTTTGGGATGTGGAGACGGTCGGACACGGAGGAGGGGAAGGACGGCTGCAGGCTGCTTGATGAATGGCCTTACTGGGAGGACTTTGTCTCAGCAGGACTGAGAAAGTCCAATAAAACAATGGATGGACGTCAGTGGCAGACAAATGGAATCGTTCACATTTTTTTTCCAATGTTTAGTGTGCCTGTTTACAGCACTGATATACATCTTTATACACACATAAGCCACCACGCAGCCCTTTAGGACAATGTCCTCAGAGACGCCAAACTGTACAGGAGATTCGACGTGCATTTTTAAATGCTTTTCCATTTTTTTCTATTCTGTTTTGTGCTCGGGTGTTTTCTTTTCATCTGCTTTCAACTTGTGGGAAAAAAATTAGAGACAGAATTTGTTTTCATGTTTTTTTTTTTTTAACCCATAAGAAACCCATAAGAACATTTAAAATTTAAATGACTGCGTATTCATGTGGAAGATGTGTGATGTCTTATCTGTTACGGTGTTCATGATAAATTGAGTTTTAACTTGACTTGTTTTTGTGGAGCAAAACGGACATGAGGACCATTCCTCCGACTCGGTGCCATTTACTTGTTGTACCTACAGAAAAATGTATGTCTTTTTTCAAATATGACAACACACATATTTAACGACTCAAATTGTGTATTAGACCAACGTTTTTTTGTTTTTTTTTCACAGCTTTCCTAAGCCAAGATGACGTATTTCAGTAACAGTACAAGAAATAGGAGTGGGTTTTTAGCATAGTATTAGCAAATACAGTCGTCCCTCACAATATTTTGGTTCAAGTTATGAGACATTATCTAACACTGCATAAAGTCTGACTCTCCTCCCATTCCGGGTGGGAGTCAGATTTTTATTAGCTTTTTAAGTTTGGGGGAAATAAAAATTCTTGTGCAGTGAACGGTGAATAACAGGAATGTAAAGGTGACAATACGAGGTGTTATTTCATGTCTACAGGGTTCTAATGTTAAAAACTACAGAAAATACTGTATTTTCCGGACTATAAGTCGCACTTTTTTTCATAGGTTGGATGTTCCTGCAACTTATACTCCAGAGCGACTTATAAATGTAAAAAACTCTTTATGTTACATAAACACTGGACACCTTGTTAGCATATTGTGCTAGCATAACTTACACCTATTCAGTTTGCTCTCTATTTTCTTGTAATAACTTGCTTTCTAAGAGGACATAATGTCTGTTTTGGTCAAATAGTTTATAAAATAAATTACCTGCAAAAAATGCAATTTATAAATGAAAAAACTGTTCATGTTACATAAACACTGGCTTGTTAGCATATTGTGTTAGCATATCTTACACCTATTCAGTCTGTTCTCTATTATTTTATTATTATAACGTCCCTTCCAAGAGGACATAATGTCTATTTTGGTCAAGGGGCTTTTAAAATAAATTACCCGCAAAAAATGCGACTTGTAAAACTGTTTATGTTACATAAACAATGGCTTGTTAGCATATTGTGTTAGCATATCTTACACCTATTCAGCCTGTTCTCTATTCTTTTGTTAATAATTTGCCTTCCAAGAGGACGTAATGTCTGTTTTGGGCAAGTAGTTTGTAAAATAAATTACCTGCAAAACATACGACTTATACTCCAGAGCGACTTATAAATGAAAAAACTGTTTATGTTACATAAACACTGGCTTGTTAGCATATTGTGTTAGCATATCTTACACCTATTCAGCCTGTTATCTATTATTTATAAGTTATGTTATAACTTCCCTTGCAAGAGGACATAATGTCTATTTTGGTAAAGTGTTTTTTAAAATAAATTACCCGCAAAAAATGCGACTTGTAAATGAAAAAACTGTTTATGTTACATAAACACTGGCTTGTTAGCATATTGTGTTAGCATATCTTACACCTATTCAGCCTGTTCTCTATTCTTTTATTGTTATAACTTCCCTTCCAAGAGGAAGTAATGTCTATTTTGGTCAAGTGTTTTTTTTTAAATAAATTACCCGCAAAAAATGCGACTTGTAAATGAAAAAACTGGCTCGTTAGCATATTGTGTTAGCATATCTTACACCTATTCAGCCTGTTCTCTATTATTTTGTTGTTATAATTTGCTTTCCAAGAGGACGTAATGTCATAATGTTTTGGTCAAGTAGTTTGTAAAATAAATTACCCGCAAAAAATGCGATTTATACTCCAGTGCGACTTATGTATGTTTTTTTTCTACTTAATTATGCATTTTTAGCCTTGTGCGACTTATTCCGGAGCGACTTATAGTCCAGAAAATACTTTAATAAACAGGTTTTCTATGCTCTAACTATGAAAATATTGAATTTATTAACACGGAATCCAATATTGGTAAAATTAATTTATCATGGTCGGGTCTGAAACGAGGGACGACTGTACGTGAAATATAGCCACATGAGATTTATGCTACTTGCATGTTGATACTAAAAATAAAAAAAATTAACATTAAAAAATAATTTAGGTGACAGGATTTTTATGACTTTTTTTTTTATTTTTTTGGTGATGGCGTTCCAGTACCAGTATTATGAACTTGTGTATTTCCTGTGTAGGCAAATGGCATTGATTCAGTGGAATGGTACATACATGGTACAACGGTACAAACATTGAGAGGTACTATGACACATCAGGCTTTTCATTGCAATGTGAACCCCAAAAGCCCATGTTGATATTTTCCTAGCTTGTTTACTATGAAGTCATTGAATAAATATCGGAAAGAGTTGAATTGTGTTTGACACCCGATTAAAGCACGATAATTTATTTCATGGTTTAAAAAAAAAAGACATGGGAAATGCTAGTTTACCTGACACACTGCCATTTTGGGAAGCCATATTCTGGAATAGGTACATGACTGTCACTCCTAAATGTTTCTTATATGCCACTGAGGGACGTGATGAGTTCAAGTGAAGCACAAAGCTGTATAGGATTATTTTTTACCACATTTAAAGTCTTTTTATGGCTTCTTATGGGTTATGTATTTGTTTTTTTTTATGTTTTTTGCGCCATCACATTTGTGGGCTTGAAGCATCAAGTAGTTTCTATCACGTGTGAGAAGTGTTGGTTACTGTACTCTTTTAAAAAATCTAAATATAAAAGTCTATCTATAAATTTATCTGTATCTACTTGTTATGGAGGTGTGTTATCTGGGTTCCAAATCTGGATTGATGGCGGCTGGTTCTTCTGAAAAAAACAAAAAAAAACAAAGCAGATGTGAAACTTCTTCTGGGACATGTTTCATAACTTCTTTTCCACCTTTAGATATGATCAAACATGTATAAATCTGAGACAGCGGTTGGAAATTGATGGTAATTCTGTGTCATTGTAATGAAAATGTTAATAGTTATGAAGTAACAAACACACGACGCAATCGGATCCAGGATACAAACGTCTCGTTTTTCACACACCACACAAACAACAGCTATTCCAACAATAAAGTGAAATATGGTTTTAAAAAAATGTGTCATTTTATGATGTATTTATTTAGCACTAAATAACAACACATAAGTTGTAAAAGACAAACATACTGTACGCTGGTTCCAATCCATGCTTCAAGTGAACAGTGTTGATTATTAGACCGCAACACAGCAGGCAGCATGACCTGTTAGACTACCAAAATCACGAACATCGACGCTGACACACTTCCTAAATCCTCTCATTCCTTTTCGACAATACTTGAGGATTGAGCGGATCTTTTTATCTGTCTGAAATACATGTAGTGCCAGCAGATTACACTATTAACAGATGGCTAGCAACTAACAGGGCCGGGCGCTTCAGTTGCAAATGTACTATCAGGGGAGCGAGGCCACAAAAAGGAAGGACGCGTTCTGTCTATTAAAGATGCAAAAAACAATGCAATGTATATATTTTAATTTTTTATTATTGATCAAGCTGCACGGCGGTCGAGTGGTTAGCGTGCAGACATGCTAGGTTAATTAGCGACTCCAAATTGTCCATAAGTATGAATGTGAGTGTGAATGGTTGTTTGTCTATATGTGCCCTGTGATTGGCTGGCCACCAGTCCAGGGTGTACCCTGCTTCTCGCCCGAAGACAGCTGGGATAGGCTCCAGCACCCCTGCAACCTCGTGAGGATAAGCAATAGAAAATGAATGAATGAATGAATAATCAGGGCTGCACGGTGATTCGAGTGGTTAGCGCTCAGGCCTCACAGCTAGGAGACCCAAGTTCAATTCCACCCTCGGCCATCTCTGTGTGGAGTTTGCATGTTCTCCCCGTGCATGCGTGGGTTTTCTCCGGGTACTCCGTTTTCCTCCCACATTCCAAAAACATGCTAGGTTAATTAGCGACTCCAAATTGTCCATAGGTATGAATGTGAGTGTGAATGGTTGTTTGTCTATATGTGCCCTGTGATTGGCTGGCCACCAGTCCAGGATGTACCCTGCCTCTCGCCCGAAGACAGCTGGGATAGGCTCCAGCCCCCCCCCGCAACCCTCGTGAGGATAAGCAGTAGAAAATGAATAAATGAATGAGTTCTCCTATTTTGTGTGGAAGTGGTAACTTTTTCGCTTCTTATTTTGTCTTTGTGAGTGTAAGTGGTAAAAAATGAATGAATGAATTGCTTCCAGAATCAACTGTGGTATCTGAATTCTCGTGAAGTAAAATTTGTAAAAGGAATAAGACCTTCTAAATATGTTTTTTTTAAATTATTATTTCCCTCAATACCAAAAATAGTAGACATTATGGGAGAAAATAAGTCATTTTAGACCTAAATAAAACCCATGAAGGACGGCGGTCGAATGGTTAGCAGGCAGACCTCACAGCTAACATGCTAACATGTTAGCACGGGTTTACTCCGGGTACTCTGTTTTCCTCCCACATTCCAAAAACATGCTAGGTTAATTAGCGACTCCAAATTGTCCATAGGTATGAATGTGAGTGTGAATGGTTGTTTGTCTATATGTGCCCTGTGATTGGCTGGCCACCAGTCCAGGGTGTACCCCACCTTTTGCACGAAGACAGCTGGGATAGGCTCCAGCCCCCCCCGCAACCCTCCTGAGGATAAGCGGTAGAAAATGAATAAATGAATGAGTTCTCCTATTTTGTGTGGAAGTGGTAACTTTTTCGCTTCTTATTTTGTCTTTGTGAGTGTAAGTGGTAAAAAATGAATGAATGAATTGCTTCCAGAATCAACTGTGGTATCTGAATTCTCGTGAAGTAAAATTTGTAAAAGGAATAAGACCTTCTAAATATGTTTTTTTTACATTATTATTCCTCTCAATACCAAGAATAGTAGACATTATGGGAGAAAATAAGTCATTTTAGACCTAAATAAAACCCATGAAGGACGGCGGTCGAATGGTTAGCAGGCAGACCTCACAGCTAACATGCTAACATGTTAGCATGGGTTTTTACTACGGGTACTCCGGTTTCCTCCCACATTCCAAAAACATGCTAGGTTAATTAGCGACTCCAAATTGTCCACAGGTATGAATGTGAGTGTGAATGGTTGTTTGTCTATATGTGCCCTGTGATTGACTGGCTACCAGTCCAGGGTGTACCCCACGTTTTGCCCGAAGACAGCTGGGATAGGCTCCAGCACCCCCGCGACCCTCATGAGGAAAAAGCGGGAGAAAATGAATGAATGAATAAAAGAAATTTAGTGGCGATGAATGAAATGAGGCCTTTTGAAGACATTTTTTTGAAGACAGTTTTGCAACCGAGCAGACGTCATCACTTCACACTGAATGACAAATAGGATGAGATAGATGAGATGTACTAGATGTATAGCACGGATACAGCGACATGATTATGGATTTAGTTTAAATATAAGAATCCAGGCTATTAGAAGAGGTTAAATATAGTATGACACGTAGCGAGGAGCAGCTGTGTGTTTTGTCGTAATGAGGACAGAAGATATCAGAGCCACGCAGTTGAGAATGAGGACAAAAGTTGAAGAGAGCAAGTGCAGAATAATCATAACAGTATCATATCTTTTTTTTGTTGTTGTTGTTTTGCCTCGTTAAGCAGGAGCTATTATATCTGACCGCAACTTGACATGAATCTTTTCATTTTGTTTACGGGAGTCTCCAAATTGCACTAAGCATCAACACAACATGCAAGATACTGTAAGACGTGGGTGTCCAAAATGAAGTTTAGGGCCATTTGCGGCCCGCTGATTGTTCTTTAATTTAATTTGTGTGTACTTTTACTACATATTAGGAAACCTCACATATTTCTATACACCTTCTTGTGCTTGTCTTTGTTTTTTTTGTCCCCCCCCCTATCACGTCAGGGAGTAGGTTGGCCCCAAATGATGCACACAGGCAGGAAGTGTTGCATCTAATTATTGCTCCTAAAGCAAGTAGTAATGGAAACAACAAAAAGCTACAGTGCGGTAGAAAAAGAACAGAAAAGGCACCACAAAAAAGGGCTACCCTTACGAAAAGAAAATATATTTATCAATATATTACTTTAAATATATTGTATTATATTATAATATATTATTTTTCCATTATATATTATAAATACATGGAATAATTTTGTACAATATATTATATTATGGCAATATATTGCAGAATATACAAATGATTGCCGCTTTCAATATATTGAAATATATTAAATCCAAATATATAATATATGAGATTTTATATATGTAAAAATATAGTCCTTTTTTGGTCTTGATCGCAGGATATTTTTTATATGATCTATGCATATATTGCAATATATTGGAAAATATAAACATAAGATCCCATAAATGGAAATATATTTCCTAATACATTGCATTATATTTGCCAATATACTGCAATATTTTTTTTTTCCATAAGGGTAGCAAGGTCACAAAAACTAAGGTACGACTTGGGCATCGAGCTGAGGGAGAAAAAAAAAAACGCAGAACAGCGGCAGAAAGGGGTAACAGGCTAGATGAAACAGGTGTGTGACCTGCGTCCATGAGGAGCAATACAACGACGCTGCCTCCTGCTGCCACAGGTGTGCCTAAATGGGAGAGGTGGTGATGGAAAACACCTGTGGCAGGTCAGGTAGCTCCTCCCATCAGGGCGGGGCAGGGTCTGAGGGCAGAGAGAGAGAGAGCATGAGCAGGGATCAAGTAGCAACCAGAGAGAAACCAGTAACCTGCACACCTGGAGTGGAAAAGTGGGACCACGGTAGGGTGTGACACCCCCTTAGAAAAAGAAAACAAGGAAAACAATAGAAATAGGTAAATTCAGGTAAGAAACAAATACACGAATAAAATTTGATAAGTAAATAATAATACTAAAAATAACCAATTAGCTAAAAATGTCTTCCAATACTTCTCTACAAGAGAGGAGAAATATGATCTCAGGGAAGAACTACATTTGAAACACTTCTATGCTAGGACTACATTAAAAAGCCAGTATGTGGAATCAAACTATGGAATGGATTGAGTAAGGAAATCAAACAATGCACAACGATGAGCCAATTCAAGAAACAATACAAGCAGTTGATGTTTGCTAAATACAAGGATGAAGAGTCTTGAACCAGTCATGATGTGCTATATAAATCACTATATTGACACTTACTATGGTACCCATTATGTCATTGGATGCAAATAAAATAAAATAAAATAAAATAAAATAAAATAAAATAAAATAAAATAAAATAAAATAAAATAAAATAAAATAAAATAAAATAAAATAAAATAAAAGTGAACAAATGATTGAATTGAATTAATTACATGTACACGTCAGGATCAATATAATGCTAACTTACTTGAACCAGTCGTGATGTGCTATATATATCACCATATTGGGAATTACTATGGTACCCATTATGTCATTGTATGGTCATATCACCTCGTACTTCGGTACGTGACAAAAAATAACACATTAAAAAAAAAACAACAAAAAAACTTTAAAACTATATTATGAAAGCAGGAAGTGAACAAATCTAACAGTTACTGATTGTAAAAGTACCAGATGGAGGGGTAGGCTTTAATAAGCTTTGCTTCTTCCTACTCCTTTTGGACATGTGGAACTGTGAACTGATTATGTGATGCATTCAATTGTAATCTGATGCATGTTCAAATGAAATAAAACAATTACCATTACCATTACAAAATAAAATAGTAATATATGGAAAATAATACATAAATAGTAGGCAGAATGGAACCGGTGCAGAAAAGCATGATGTGTGATAGAAGAGTTGAGAGATGAGGATGCTGAGGTTCTCACTGGGAGTGACCAGGATGGATAGGATCAGGAAGGAGTATATAGAGGCCTTGGAGATGAAGTCAAATAGGCCAGACTGAGATGGTTGGGACATGTCCAGAGGACAGATAGTGAATACATTTGTAGAAGGAGCTGCCAGGTAGACCAAAGAGGTTTATGGATGTAGTGAAGGAGGACATGAGGGTTAGTTTGTTTTGAGAGAGAGAGAGATGCAGAAGACAAGGGTTGGATGGAGGAGATTGATTTGCTGCGGCGACCCCTGAAGGGGAAAAGTCAAAAGAGAAAGAAGAAGACTGCCGGACATATGATCCGTTATTGCTTCGTCTTTTTTTTTATGTCTTGTAAATTCACGTCATGGATGGCGGGAACGAGAAAAGATTCACCGTCACACTCCTCTGTCTTTATTCCCGCATTTGTTCAAAGTCAACATTTATTCATCCACATCTGAAGAGCCCGTAATCAACCTTCACGCGTGCGATTCCATTCTTGCCTGCGGTTACTTCCACAGCTGCTGATCGGTGACGAATTCAAGCGCTGATTTTCCACAATTACTTTTTATTCGGTTTGATGTCCAGCAGTATTGGCAGAGGAGCACTACCACATGAAAGTTAACTCCTTTTAATCTGCTTTGGCTCTATGCTGAAAGTGACTTTGAAACTCACGATCACAGTAACTAACACACACACACATGCGCCACAACTACCAAATCATCTCAAAGAGCTCAACGTCACCCAAATTCCAACCTTATATTTTGTTGCTGTTACACCAGGGGTGTCTAAACGTTTTCAGAATAAAATATGAAGGTTGTGAAGCCAGGTTGATATCAGTTGTCTTCAGATTTAACCACTTTGCATGCCATTCATTTTTGCTAAAACACCTCAAAAAGTCATACACAAAGTACACATAAAC
Source organism: Doryrhamphus excisus (assembly GCF_037039965.1). NCBI lineage: Eukaryota > Metazoa > Chordata > Actinopteri > Syngnathiformes > Syngnathidae > Doryrhamphus > Doryrhamphus excisus. The sequence goes on along the minus strand of NC_136378.1, from coordinate 4,229,625 downwards.
CTGTCCTTTAGGAGTAGGGGCTTGGCTTTGGGTTCTGGAAAGCTAAGAAGATTATTTTTTGCTCCCCAACAGTCTGAACCATTATCAGTACCATGGCGGCCAAAGACCGTAATCTCTGATGAGATCCGAGCCACTTTGGTTGAACATGTGGTCGACCATATGAGTACAGATGAGTACAGTATTATCTGAGACTGTATCTGTATATGTTCAAGTATTTGACAATTTGTAGTGTAGAATGCAAAGATTAGCAACACAAGGTTGTCAGGAACGTCTTCTGTCTCTAAGACTGAAACATTCATAATACAAATACAAAGAAAAATTATAGAAAATGCGAGATTTTGGGAAAAAGGCACAAAAGTTCTGGGCCAATGGTGGAATCCTCTGTTACGCCATACTGGATCCATACACTGCGTTGCACCTCCACAATAACATCCTTCAGCAGGAAGGGGAGTTGTCGTTTGCGATAGCGTGAACGTCCAATCAGGCAGCTCTGATTCAACGACCACCTCAAGTTCACTGTCCTTTTTCCGCCGGTATCCCGTTTACTAAATCCAATAGAGGAAATTTCCTCAGCCTGGTCGTGGCGAGTGTATGACCGCAACCCAACACACAGCACAAACTCCTGGACGTAATGGTGAATACTGTAGAAATCCTCCCCCTGAGGACTCTTAAGTGGGTTTTGAATAGAGGATAAGGGAATCTTAAAGAACCAAATCATAGAATGGGAACCAGATTGTTTATTCCTGACAACAATACCTAATACAGACATCCGGGCTTATCTGCAGTCCCTGTATGCCTACAAGTAAGCGAGTCTTATTACAGCGCAGCTGCAAAAAAAAGCACCCTTTCTTTCCCTGCACCAAATCATAGAATGAGAACCAGATTGTTTATTCCTGACAACAATACCTAATACAGACATCCGGGCTTATCTGCAGTCCCTGTATGCCTACAAGTAAGCGTGTCTTATTACAGCTCAGCTGCAAAAAAAGCACCCTTTCTTTTCCTGCACCAAATCATAGAATGAGAACCAGATTGTTTATTCCTGACAACAATACCTAATACAGACATCCGGGCTTATCTGCAGTCCCTGTATGCCTACAAGTAAGCGGGTCTTATTACAGCGCAGCTGCAAAAAAAGCACCCTTTCTTTTCCTGCACCAAATCATAGAATGAGAACCAGATTGTTTTATTCCTGACAACAATACCTAATACAGACATCCGGGCTTATCTGCAGTCCCCGTATGCCTACAAGTAAGTGGGTCTTATTACAGCGCAGCTGCAAAAGAAGCACCCTTTCTTTCCCTGCACCAAATCATAGAATGAGAACCAGATTGTTTATTCCTGACAACAATACCTAATACAGATGTCCGGGCTTATCTGCAGTCCCTGTATGCCTACAAGTAAGCGAGTCTTATTACAGCTCAGCTGCAAAACAAAAGCACCCTTTCTTTTCCTGCACCAAATCATAGAATGAGAACCAGATTGTTTATTCCTGACAACAATACCTAATACAGACGTCCGGGCTTATCTGCAGTCCCTGTATGCCTACAAGTAAGTGGGTCTTATTACAGCGCAGCTGCAAAAAAAGCACCCTTTATTTCCCTGCCCGGCCTTTTATACATTCAAGATTGTGTAAGAGGCTGGAGTCCTGGACCAATCAGCTTTCGCCGCTGCCCTTGCTTGAACCGCTTCTTTCAGGGTGTTTCTGCTTTCGTTCGCAGGGGCATCAAGGCATCTGGAACATTCTGGTTAGTCCTTTTTTGTGTGGGTGCGTGTATAAGTATATTTTCTCTGTATTTGTGAGACTATGTGTTTGTTTTAGCTTTTATCTTTAGCTAGCTAAATTGAGCAAATACCTTCAATACCTGCGAGGAGATTTCTCTGGAATTTATCCGGCACAGCGGGATATTTCTAACGCTGCTTGGCAAAAGCAAACATTATGTGTGATGTTGATGAAATACTATGGCCTGACCCTGACCTGGGACCATGCTGATGTTGATGCCGATGCTGTCAGTGCTGATGAAGCATTACACAGTACATGCTGAATATAGAAATACTAAGAATAAACCCTGTCCTGGACATTTTGGTGGCGGTACGTTGAACAAATCCCTTCAGTGTGAGACATTTTCGGCTGGCATGTTGAGATCTGTTATGAGATTTGGTTTGCCAGCTATAACATAAAGCTATAGATTCAAATATAAGGCATTTGTTGTATATGTACCGTATTTTCCGGACTATAAGTTGCACTTTTTTTCATAGGTTGGCGGTTCCTGCGACTTATACTCCAGAGCGACTTTATGTTACATAAACACTGGACGCCTTTTCTGTTCATTTTTATTTTTTGTGTAGCTGAATAACCATATATTAGCTTGTTAGCATATTGTGTTAGCATATCTTACACCGTTTCAGCCTGTTCTCTATTCTTTTATTGTTATAACTTGCCTTCCAAGAGGACGTAATGTCGGTTTTGGTCAAGTAGTTTGGAAAATTACCTGCAAAAAATGCAACTTATAAATGAAAGCACTGTTTATGTTACATAAACACTGACTTGTTAGCATATTGTGTTAGCATATCTTACACCTATTCAGTCTGTTCTCTATTCTTTTATTGTTACAACTTGCCTTCCAAGACGACTTAATGTCTGTTTTGGTCGAGTAGTTTATAAAAATGCGACTTATATTCCAGTGCAACTTATGTATGTTTTTTTTCTACCTAATTATGCATTTTTGGCCTAGTGCGACTTATACTCCGGAGGCCAGAAAATACAGTATTATTTTCATCTATTCATTTTGACCACCTCCACATTTTCAGCAACACACTCAAGTACAAGTCTTATTTATGCCTTACAGTAAATGTATTTTCTCTTCGGATAGAATCTTCCTTTGTAAAAAGTCCTTTGTCAGGCGGTCATTGTGATCTGCAGCATTGTCCTGTTGAAGAAGCCAGCCATTACCAAACAAATGAAGACCTTCAGTTATGAAGGATCCCCTCCTGTAACATCTCCACATAGCCAGGCGCAGCTGGACGCCCCCGCGCATCCTGAAATTCCATTGTCTCATGAAAAAAAAAAAAAAAAACTATGGAGCTCCATCCACTGTACTGTGTGGTAAAAAAGATCTCAGGTGGGATGTTCTTGTCATGGCAGTAACGTTGGAAGCCATCACTGCTGTCAAGGCTGCATTTTGTTCATCGGTGAATAAAACTTTCTTTCTGCTTTCAATGACTCATGTTTGCTGTTTTCTTAAAATTTCGAAATGAGAAATTTAGTGGCGATGAAGGAAATGAGGCCTTTTGAGGACATTTTTTTGCATAAGACGTAGTAAATTCAAATAAGAAACAAATAAATTAATAAAAATGGATAAGGGTCCAGTGCATTGCATTTTGGGTGGCGGTCAAGGGCGAATCATGGTTGAACCTGAAAACAAGGGATTATTGTACTGTACATTTTTTGCTATAAAACAAACTAGTATTTATAAATGAATACCAATGACCAATACTAACAATTGCCAAATTGTGTTACAGTAAAGTCTCGTTATATCGATATCGGTTATAACGAATTACTGCTTATTACGATACTATTTTCATTTCCCGGCAAATTTCTAGTCTTTTATGATATAATTAGTTCCGTTAGTACGATACCCGGTTATTATGATAATCCAGTTACTACGATGCCCTTTTCATCTCCCGCCAGCCAATTTGGTCTGCTTATATCGATACAAAAGCAGCTTAAATCAATCTTTGCTTAAGGATTTCAATACCAAAAAAGAACACGGCGAACGGCTGCTTCCAGTCAACTTTATTTTTCACACTTCCACCACCAGAGCGCAGCACACACACCGATTCCCGCACTTCCTGGTTCACAGGTCATGCTCAACTCGCCCCACATAGCTGGCCAAACACATGCCTGCAACAGAAGAACCAACTGACATAGCATACACACCTATTCCAACGAAGACACAAGCGTACAAATACATGTATTTAATTGTGTTGTATTCAGATATCTTTTTATCGCTTGCAATAATCACTGTTTTTCATATGTACATGCTGGCGTTCGTGGCATGTGTTTGGCCAGCTATGTGGGGCGGGTTGAGCATGACCTGTGAACCAGGAAGTGCGGGAATCGGTGTGTGTGCTGCGCTCTGGTGGTGGAAGTGTGAAAAATAAAGTTGACTGGAAGCAGCCGTTTGCCGTGTTCTTTTTTGGTATTGAAATCCTTAAGCAAAGAGGAGCAAAAATTGATTTAAGCTGCTTGTTCTATAGTATAGAACAATGTCGAGTGCATTATTGCCCACTTTTAATGCAGTTCGGCGCAGGATCGGATATATCGACAGTCCGGTTATATCGATATTTTGTCCGACTCCTGACAAAATCGATATAACGAGACTTTACTGTATATATTACTGTTAAACTTTCCCGCCCTTGTCCCGAAACAAAACAGCTCCTCACTCCAAACCCCCGTTCATGTCACAAAGTCTGGCATCCATCAGTCGGTGCTCTATGACTCTGCTCTGCGGCAGATAACACAATCTGATCAGTCACTGCAGGACGCAAACAGCATGCAGGCACCAACTCAAACCTTTGATTCACGAAGACTGGAATTGCTGACAAGGGAACTTGGCATCATTTTTTTTTGCAGCCACAATGTCAACAAGCAACACTCTCTGGTGTACGCTATACCGACCCGCACTCTCATACTCCACTTTTAATGACGAGCAGGAATCCAAAGATGATGTCTGTAATCATTTCACAGGCTATAAACTCTCTAGAGTCATTGCAGCCATTACGGCAAGGAGCAGTGAGAGGAAAGGTCAAGAATAAGATATCTTTCCTCTTCTGCGCTTCATTTAAATCCTACCAAATCAATCTTGTCTCGATAAAATCTTTTCAAATGTATTTCCACGGCAGCGAGTCCATCATTACACCATTAGAATAACTACCAATAACATGAACTTTATAGTATTTATTCGGTCTGTGAAATTACCAGGACATACTTTGGTTTTCACAAGCTCAATAATCCTTGGGCAGATTAAATATTCCTGGAATTTACAACAAAATGCAAATGTATATGGAAATGTATTGTTATAGATGATTTTTTTCAGTACTAGCATAAAACAAGCACAGCTTGTCATTATACGTAATCATAATGAAAGAAAATCTTTATTATGTATTCACACTTCATGCTCTGTGATTGGCCAGTCACACACAGACAACCCCTCCCAAAACAGACTCTTCATCAGTGTCTGTATTGTGTCCGTGCTTCTAGTCCCGCACGCAGCGATCTCATCCTTCAGTCGGGTATTCTGGTCCATGTCATCAATTGTCGTCTTTACTTGTGCAATGATTTTCTTTTTTGCTTTGTTATCTTCTTTGGGAGCGGCACGCATTAATATGCTGCAAAACCTTTACCTATTTTCCCAGAATTCCAAATATATATATATATATATATATATATATATATTTATATATATATATATACACTACCGCTCAAAAGTTTGGGATCACTTGCAAAACTCTGTTTTCCAAAGAAAAAGACATTTTCCTGCATTTCACAAACATTTTTTTCCATTTCACAATTTTTTTTTCATTTCAGAAAAAAAAATTTCCATTTCGCAAAAATTTTTTTTTCCATTTCACAAAAATTTTTTCCATTTCACAAACATTTTTTTCCATTTCACAAACATTTTTTTCCATTTCACAAATAATTTTTTTCCATTTAACAAACATTTTTTCTCCATTTCACAAACATTTTTTACCATTTCACAAGTTTTTTTTCATTTCAGAAAAAAAATTTCCATTTCACAAACATTTTTTTCCATTTCACAAATATTTTTTTTCCATTTAACAAACATTTGTTCTCCATTTCACAAACATTTTTTTCCATTTCACAAGTTTTTTTTCATTTAAAAAAAAAAATTTCCATTTCACAAATATTTTTTTCCATTCACAAATTTTTTTCCATTTCACAATTTTTTTTTCATTTCAGAAATTTCTGTTCCATTTAACAAACATTTTTTCTCCATTTCACAAACATTTTTTTCCATTACACAATTTTTTTTTTCATTTCACAATTTTTTTTTCCATTTCACAAACATTTTTTTCCATTTCACAAATAATTTTTTTCATTTCACAAATTTTTTTTCCATTTCACAAACAATTAAAATGAATCAGATGATTTTGAAAGAAGGATGTACATTTTGCATAGAGGCCTACTATCAACAACTGTCAGTCCTCTGCATCAATCTCCTGGTATGGCTGCTAATCCAAGTTCATCATTTTATAAGGCTAATAGATTATTAGAAAAGCCATCTAAAAATCTAAACTAAAATCTCTTACCATGCTGTTAACTACTCCCTTCAGAGAGCAGCAAAAACTGGGTCTAACAAGGACAGAAAAACGCTGCACAACTGTGCAAGAAGACAAATATCTGAGAGTGTGTAGTTCAAGACAAAGACACCTCACAGGTCTTCACCTGGCAGCTGCACTAAATAGTACCCGTCAATCACCAGTTATCAGTAACAACAGTGAAACGGCGACTTCAGGATGCTGGACTTCATAGCAGGACTGCCAAGAAAAAGCCAACTCTCGAAAAAAATTGGCCAAAAAAATTTCCAAGTGATGCCAAACTTTTGAGCGGTAGTGGAGATACTTATTTGAAATAAACGTCATTTTTACACTTTTCTCAAACCATTCCAATATCAAAATACATTCTTGCTAACAATGTTCCACATCCTGATCATTTCCATTTTTTTTCCAAAAGTGCTAATTTGAATCAGAATTCTGTTTCCTAAAAGAGCTTTGTTGATAAATGAGACTAATATCGGTCTGTGTTTCAATGTGCGCACACACAGGCAAAACCTAGATTGATGAACTTCAGAGGAAACTATTATGGAAAGAACAATTGACATGTCAGTCCCTCAGCGGGGATTCATCCATCACTGTTCACTGGCCTTATTAGTGCTTCACGGCAAAGGAAATCCTAGCACACCCTCTGAGTAAAGACACAACTGCTAATTGCTACCTCTTTTTTTTCCGTTTTCATATGGATTTTTTGCTCATTCAGTGGTTCACTCATGCATGGTATGTAGAAAAAAAAAATCACACGGATAAGTCTATACCAAGCGGTGACAATTGCATACCATCTGCAAGCAAACTGATGGGGAAAAAAAAAAGCTCATCAACAGCCGGTCCGAGTGCTCATTACAAACAATCATGGACGCTGAAGACGTCATGCTGAAAAAATCCGATCCTGCAGACTTAGAAATAGTGTGCAAATATCAATTTATGGTTCAGTGCACTCGTGCACCAAACTGCCTTTCCACGTGAACCGTGTCTCTCCAAGACGAGAGGAAATATACTAAAAGTGGTTGATGGTTGCATTTGTGTTATTATGCTAACTGCTATCCATAAACACTAGGGGTGTAACCCTTATGGAAAAAAAAATATTGCAGTATATTGGCAAATATAATGCAATGTATTAGGAAATATATTTCCATATATGGGATATTATGTTTATATATATTGCAATATATGCATAGATCATATATGTGTATATATTGATCCATATAAAATATATCTTGCAATCAAGACCGAAAAAGGACTATATTTTTATATATATAAAATTGCATATAATTTGGGATATATAAACTCATATATTATATATTTACATTTAATATATTTCAATATATTGAAAGCGGCAATCATTTGTATATTCTGCAATATATTGCCATATATTACATGAATATATAATATACTGTATAATATATGTACAAAAATATATTATTCCATGTATTTATAATATATAATGTATTGGAAAATATAATGGAAAAATAATATATTATAATATAATACAATATATTTAAAGTAATATATTGATAAATATATTTTCTTTTCTGCATTGATATTAAAAAGTTTGATATGGATATTTTTAGGCATTTATCATAGACTGTATATGGTATTTATTCAAGTGCAGACACGGCATATGACGTTGAACGAGATTCACGAGTAATATACGTAAAGTATTCGGGAAAAACGAGTCCACTTAGCGACACACCATGAGGACCTGCCAAGGTCCTTTTGTGTACAACAAAAGTAGTACTGTGATATTGCAGGTATTTTGTTTTTCAAATTGATATCACTATTTTATTAAATAATGGTAATTTCAAGCATTCTGAAAGGACTTTTTACTGATGTTAGTTACTTTGTTCCACAAAAATACTCTTTTGATGGTGGATAAGTCAGAGACTGTATTTTTTCACAGCTAATAGAATATGAAAATTTGAGCAGGATCTTGAGATATAATTTGTTTTTTATGGGTTTTTTTTTGTAAATTTAAAGCTGGATGTTAAAGCTTTATTTATCCATTTTTTTTCCTTTTAATTGTGGAAATTGTTTTAATTCTGTAAAGCGCTTTGTGTTGCATGTCTTTGCAGGAAAAGTGCTATACAAATAAAGTTGATTTGATTTGAAATGCTACACTTTAAGTTTGTGATACAGGATAACATACTGTTCTAATCCAATAAAAATGTGTTTAGTAAGTGCATATTGCTGGTTTAATTCAGTTTTTTCCAGGAAATAATATTTAACTACAAGAAAAAACAACAAAAAAAAAATATCGCCTTGTTAACAGTATCGTGATATATCATATCGTATCGTATCGCCCTAATAAACACATGAATGTAACATAACCAGTTTAAAATTCTATAAACACAAAAGGCAACTCAAACAACAAATCACTTGTTTTCATTCACAATGCCAATAATTGATTCTGGCAGCCATGTTGTCGTTATTTTTAGCGTTATCACAAATGCCAGAAAGGACACATTTGGAGAGTGAGAAGGCCACGCATCATTACTTTGTGATAAAGCACCGCCAGCCAGCCTTTCTGCCATATATTGGCCCCCATTCTGCAGATATGCTTTCTTCCTGTTCTCAAGTCTTCCACTCTCTGCAGGATATCTCAGGTCAGGGGTCATTGCTTGAGGGGAGGGGAGGGTTGGGGTGTACTGATATGGTACTAATAGGTAAAGCTAAAAAGGTCTCCTTTTTTTGTATTCCATCAACCCGAGCCTGAGGGCTCTCGGCATGTGGGGATTGCAAGGCGGGTGACTACTAAAGAGAAGCATTTTTTTTTCCTTAAACTTAAAAGAAACAAGAGTCCCCGCGTCTTCTTTTATATATTAGAAAGGGAATATCATTTAAATGTGGTGTGAGGATACCACCTTGGGTGCCAATCTTCTGGACTTGTCTGCCTCTGAAGTGAGGTACTGAAAGCAAGACCGGTTGGGGATGTCTTGAAAGTAAAGCTGTTACTATCTGAGGGGGCTACATACAGGATGTCATTAAGGCTGCCTTTCCACTCAAAGAGCATTGACCATCACAGGCTGTGACTGACGTGAGCCACGGGTACTGCATGTCAAAATGAATAAAGTTGGCCATGTCGAACCTGTTGGCTTTTCATGTGTTACATGGATCTCTAGAGTGTTGGCAAATGTCAAAGGAGGTACGGGAATAAAAGTTAAAATCAGCGTGTACTCTGGATGAGTCGGATATTTTTTTTTTTTAATAAACTGATACGATAATATAATATAAAGGGGATAGGGAGATAATATAGTACAAAGCATACAAGAGTGTATAAAGTAAGTAAAAACAGGGTAATTCATAATACAAATCAGAAATGATATACACTATATACAGTTATGTACAGTGATGTGATGGAGGAAATTACCACTGCATGGGGTGCGCCACCCTGCGCCTCCCTGCGCCTCCCTGCGCCACGGAAATAGAGCTCTATGTATTTTAGTAAAATTCATTCATTCATTTTCTACCGCTTATCCTCACAAGGGTCGCGGGGGGTATGCTGGAGCCTACCCCAGCTGTTTTCGAGCGAGAGAGAGGCGGGGTACACCCTGAACTGGCGGCCAGCCAATCACAGGGCACATATAGACAAACAACCATTCACACTCACAGTCAAGCTGTATATTTTGTTTCCAGACAGAGATGGCCGAGGGTGGGGAAAGACAAAATAAGAAGCCAAAAAGTTACCACTTCCACACAAAATAGGAGGAGAACTCATTCATTCATTCATTTTCTCCCACTTATCCTCACAAGGGTTGCGGGGGGTGCTGGGGGTGCCTATCCCAGCTATCTTCGAGCAAGAGTAGTCGCCAGCCAATCACAGGGCACATATAGACAAACAACCATTCACACTCACATTCATACAGTCGCTAATTAACCTAGCATGTTTTTGGAATGTGGGAGAACGTGCAAACTCCACACAGAGATGCCCGAGGGTGGAATTGAACCCTGGTCTCCTAGCTGTGAGGTCTGCGCGCTAACCACTAGACCGCCGTGCCACCCCATACATAATACGTATTATACATTATTATACATAATAATGTTAAATTAAATTAAATTAAATTAAATTAAATTAAATTAAATTAAATTAAATTAAATTAAATTAAATTAAATTAAATTAAATTAAATTAAATTAAATTAAATTAAATTAAATTTTATGGAGCACTTTTCATGGTACCCAAAGTGTTTTACAATGCGGTGAATTTTAGTGATTTTTTTGCCTTTTAGAATATCAATCAGTTAAAATTCAGGAAGGAATTTGCACACAAACAATGTATGCTCGGTTGAGGTAGCTCAGTCATCGAGTCTGGTATCCTCCCGGACGCCCCCCTGGGGAGGTGTTCCGGGCATTCCCAGCCGGGAGAAGGCCCCAGGGCAGACCTAGGTGGGACATGCTGGAGTTATTATGTTTCACAGCTGGTGTGGTAATGCCTTGGTGTCCCCTCGGTGGAGCTGGAGGTGGTGGCTGGGGACCGGGAAGTCTGGGCTTCCCTATTCACGCTGTTGCCCCCAGGTATTTGCCACTGGGTATTTAAAACACTAATGTTTATGCACAGACTTGATGTGCGGAGTAGTATCATGTGGGATGGCTTGACTTAAACTGACATTTGTCGATGTTAAATAAAATGTGAACGCATCAGCCATAAACGTCACATGGAAGGGAACAATCACCAGGGGAGATGGTAGGTAGGTTGGTACGTAGATACTTGATTCATCCCTCAAGGCCAAAAATGCACAATTAAGTCGAAAAAAACATACATAAGTCGCACTGGAGTATAAGTCGCACAAGGCCATATAATAATTAATAATAATAATAATTCCAATAGATTCTGAAATTACAGTTTCATTGAAGTTTGATTAAGATTTGCACTCAATAAAAAAAGCACGGGCAACACATGGGATCCTTTGTTTTGGGCATTTGTTTCTATGGAATGATACAGGACAGGAAAAATAGATGGGTTTCTTTTGCAATAGTGTAGGATAACCGACACAATGTACAAAAAACAAGGCAAAATGTTGTCAAATACAGTATTTTCTGGACTATAAGTCGCTCCGGAGTACAAGGCCAAAAATGCATAATTAGGTAGAAAAAAACATACATAAGCGCACTGGAATATAAGTCACACAAGGCCAAAAATGCATAATTTGGTAGAAAAAAAACACACATAAGCACACTGGAAGATAAGTCGCACAAGGACAAAAATGCATAATTAGGTCGAAAAAAACATACATAAGTCGCACTGGAGTATAAGTCGCACAAGGCCAAAAATGCACAATTGGGTAGAAAAAAACATACATAAGCGCACTGGAGTATAAGTCGCACAATGCCAAAAATGCATAATTAGATAGAAAAAAACATACATAAGCGCACTGGAGTATAAGTCGCACAAGGCCAAAAATGCATAATTAGGTAGAAAAAAAACATACATAAGCGCACTGGAATATAAGTCGCACAAGGCCAAAAATGCATAATTAGGTAGAAAAAAACATACATAAGCGCACTGGAATATAAGTCGCACAAGGCCAAAAATGCATAATTAGGTAGAAAAAAACATACATAAGTCGCACTGGAGTATAAGTCGCACAAGGCCAAAAATGCATAATTAGGTAGAAAAAAACATACATAAGTCGCACAATGCCAAAAATGCATAATTAGGTAGAAAAAAACATACATAAGCGCACTGGAATATAAGTCGCACAAGGCCAAAAATGCATAATTAAGTCGAAAAAAACATACATAAGTCGCACTGGAGTATAAGTCGCACAATGCCAAAAATGCATAATTAGGTAGAAAAAAACATACATAAGTCGCACAATGCCAAAAATGCATAATTAGGTAGAAAAAAACATACATAAGCGCACTGGAATATAAGTCGCACAAGGCCAAAAATGCATAATTAGGTAGAAAAAAACATACATAAGCGCACTGGAATAGAAGTCGCACAAGGCCAAAAATGCATAATTAGGTAGAAAAAAACATACATAAGCACACTGGAATATAAGTCGCATAAGGCCAAAAATGCATAATGAGGTAGAAAAAAACATACATAAGCACACTGGAATATAAGTCGCACAAGGCCAAAAATGCATAATTAGGTAGAAAAAAACATACATAAGCGCACTGGAATATAAGTCGCACAAGGCCAAAAATGCATAATTAGGTAGAAAAAAAACATACATAAGCGCACTGGAATATAAGTCGCACAAGGCCAAAAATGCATAATTAGGTAGAAAAAAACATACATAAGTCGCACAATGCCAAAAATGCATAATTAGGTAGAAAAAAACATACATAAGTCGCACTGGAGTATAAGTCATACAATGCCAAAAATGCATAATTAGGTAGAAAAAAACATACATAAGCGCACTGGAATATAAGTCGCACAAGGCCAAAAATGCATAATTAGGTAGAAAAAAACATACATAAGTCGCACAATGCCAAAAATGCATAATTAGGTAGAAAAAAACATACATAAGCGCACTGGAATATAAGTCGCACAATGCCAAAAATGCATAATTAGGTAGAACAAAAAAAAAGTCACACAGGAGTATAAGTCTCATTTTTTGCGGGTAATTTATTTTCCAAACTACTTGACCAAAACAGACATTACGTCCTCTTGGAAGGCAAGTTGTAACAATAAAAGAATAGAGAACAGGCTGAATAGGTGTAAGATATGCTAACACAATGCTTATTCATCTACACAAAAAATAAACATGAACAGAAAAGGTGTCCAATGTTTATGTAACATAAACACTTTTTCCATTCATAAGTCGCTCTGGAGTATAAGTTGCAGGAACAGCCAACCTATGAAAAAAAGTGCGACTTATAGTCCGTAAAATACGGTACTTAAATCATACAAAAATCGAGACCAGTCAAACTGGTTGTTCAGTGCGTTTTAGTGATTCAGGAATGATGCTTGTACCACAGGAATGCTTAAATGTTTTTCCTTTCAAATGCTACTGAGTTTGATAGAGTGGTGTTTTGTTGTATGGAATTATTCATGACATGCCGCTCTCTGACTGCTGTCTTTTCCGCATTTGTCCATTAAAGTGCTTGTAGTTTGAATTGTCTTCTGGTTTGAGAAAATTGCTTTTGTTGCAGTTATGTGGACGTATAGCATGTGTATATTGATACAAGCAAAGCAGTTACCATAGCAACAAAAGTGCAACCATTCTGCCCCATGTACTGGGGTTCGGTGCTTTTACAAGGTTAATGCCTGGTCTTTATATAAAGACTACAGCGTCGGTAGCGTGGTTTGACATTACTTCATCCCAAGCCTGACTTCGCCTTTGTTCACACTCTTACTCCGTCTCACATTGCTAACATGCCAAGCAACATCTCTCTCCTCTTGCACAATTACCTTCTAAAAATCCCAGATGAAGCCTCAAAGGACCAGTGAGACCTTGGTCTACATCAGCGTTTGCAGTGTCTTGCGTCAGCTGAAACAGAAGCATGCCTTGTGGAGAAGGGGGAAGGGGGGTTGACGTGGGGACTGTTTTGATGCTAGAGGTTACGTGCAATATTGTTTGTGTAGTGTTTGTCATAAACAATCACTATTACCGTTACATTGAACAATTAATTGAATTAATTACATGTACGTGTCAGGATTAATATAATGCTAACTTACTTGAACTAGTCATGATGTGCTATATACGTATATCACCATATTGACAGTTATTATGGTACCCATTATGGCATTGGATGCTCATATCACCTCATACTTTGGTATGTGACAAAAAATAACAAATTAAAAAAAAAAACTTAAAACTATATTATGAAAGCAGGAAGTGAACAAATGTAACAGTTACTGATTGTAAAAGTACCAGATGGAGGGGTAGGATTTAATAAGCTTTGCTTCTTCCTACTCCTTTTGGACATGTGGAACTGTGAACTGATTATGTGACAAAAATAAAATAAAATTAAAAAAAATAAATTATATTAGGAAAGCAGGAAGTGAACAAATGTAACAGTGACTGATTATAAAAGTAGTATATATCAGTATATATCACTATATTGACACTTACTATGGTACCCATTATGGCATTGGATGCTCATATCACCTCGTACTTTGGTACGTGACAAAAAATAAAAATAAATAAATAAATAATAAATAGTTAAATAAATAAAAAATAAAAAAATAAAATAATAATAATAAAAAACTAAATTATATTAAGAAAGCAGGAAGTGAACAAATGTAACAGTTACTGATTGTAAAAGTACCAGATGGAGGGGTAGGATTTAATAAGCTTTGCTTCTTCCTACTCCTTTTGGACATGTGGAACTGTGAACTGATTATGTGATGCATTCAATTGTAATGTGATGCATGTTCAAATGAAATTAAACCATTACCATTACAAAATAAAATAGAAATACATAGAAAATAATACATAAATAGTAGGCACAATGGAACCGGTGGAAAAAAGCATCAGGCGTGATGTGTGATAGAAGAGTTGAGAGATGAGGATGCTGAGGTTCTCACTGGGAGTGACCAGGATGGATAGGATCAGGTAGGAGTACATCATAGTGGTATTACATGTTAGAGGCCTTGGAGATGAAGTCAGATAGGTCAGACTGAGATGGTTCGGACACGTCCAGAGGAGAGATAGTGAATATATCGGTAGAAGAAGCTGCCAGGTAGACAAAAGAGGTTTATGGATGTAGTGAAGGAGGACATGATGGTAGTTTGTTGTGAGAGAGAAGGTTTGGATGTTGGAGATTGATTTGCTAATCTTATGCATGTTCAAATGAAGTAAAACCATTACCATTACTGGATGGACAGTTGTCTATCCATACTTTAAATGTACTGGAATTATTACTTAATTATAAGCCGGGTACCTGCCTCGACTTTCATGGCGTGTTGTTATGACCCATCACCTGTCCCTGCAAATCAACAATCAGAAGCACATAATTACATTTAATCACTGAGGCGCATGCCGAAGAATCTACTCCGCATGAATGATATGAATATATGAAAGCGTTTCTAGGATGACAGTAAGCACTCTTCTGAGAAGCCCAGTCAGACTCATTAGCTCAATGACAGCAAACGTGGTGCAGCAAGAGGACGGCTGGCAAAGCGATGAGTCAAAATCATGACACGAATTAAAGTAACACGTGGAACAAAGTCCCCTCGGCGCAAGAACACACACCAACCGCCCACCCACACCCCCCCCCCACATGCACGTAGCAGGTGCATGCTTACAAGTACATGTTGCAAGGTGATGCAAACATGAGTGTGTTCTCAAGGATACACTCTTAAACTCTATTGATTATGTGTTGCTCTGTGGGAGATTTGCATGACACACCTGGCAGCTCGTGGGACATCTGTTGCACTCAATTACATCACAAAATGCTGTGAGAGAGAACACTCTGTTCCTGTACTCACAGTCCCCTGAGAGTCTGGAACACCTTTTAAGAGCTTGCAAAGAGATGCCACTTCAGCCATTAGCACCTCTGCAGGATCAACTATAGGTTGGGGCTTTGCACATTTATAGGCACAGTAGGGAAATATAGGGAACTATGAACAATATACAATACACAGGCAGTAAGGATAATTCATAATAGAACAGAAAACATACTAACTCCTTATTTCTAAAATCACAAATACTTAAACTTGCTGATATAGTTCATTTTCAAACAGCTAAAATAATGCATAAGACTAAAAATAACCAATTCCCTATAAATGTCATCCAATACTTCTCTACAAGAGAGGAGAAATATGATCTCAGGGAAGAAGTACATTTGAAACACTTCTATGCTAGGACTACGTTAAAAAGCCATAGCATTTCAGTATGTGGAATCAAACTATGGAATGGATTGAGTAAGGACCGCAAACAATGCACGACGATGAGCCAATTCAAGAAACAATACAAGCAGTTGATGTTTGCTAAATTCAAGGATGAATTAAAAAATGAAAAATTAAAATTAAAATTAAAATTAAAATTAAAATTAAAATTAAAATTAAAATTAAAATTAAAATTAAAATTAAAATTAAAATTAAAATTCAAGGATGAAGAGTCTTGAACCAGTCATGATGTGCTATATATATCACTATATTGACACTTACTATGGTACACATTATGTCATTGGATGCTCATGTCACCTTGTACTTCGGTACGTGACAAAAAAAAAAAAAAAAAAAAAAAAATTAAATAATAATAAAAAAAACTAAATTATATTAAGAAAGCAGGAAGTGAACAAATGTAACAGTTACTGATTGTAAAAGTACCAGATGGAGGGGTAGGATTTAATAAGCTTTGCTTCTTCCTACTCCTTTTGGACATGTGGAACTGTGAACTGATTATGTGATGCATTCAATTGTAATCTGATGCATGTTCAAATGAAATTAAACCATTACCATTACCAATTATAATGTCGATTTATGATTTATTCCAATAGAGAAAAACTACCACAATGTAACAAAATAGAAATCATGACGTGTAAAAGAACACGTCATATCCTCAACCATGCTGGAAGATGGGGGTCCACAACCACCAGGCCAAGGGAAACATTCAGGCGCAATAATAAAAAATAAAATAATAAAATAAATAATAAAAAAATAAATAATAAATAAAATAATAAAAAAAAATAATTGAAAAACTGTTTGTAAACAACTACATCAAATTTCATGTAAAGCAGAGGTGGCAAACTACGGCCAGGGGGCCACATGCGGCCCACCAATCGTTTGAATCCGGCCCTCCGGTTGCTTTCTAAGTATTTCAACTTTTAACATACAAACTGGCAACATGACTTGCAAGTCCGAGCTCTTATTTAGTAAAAAAAAACAAAAAAAAACAACTAAAATTAAATTACATAGTTTGATGCGGTCTGATGTTTAAACTGCTCCTGAAAAAAAGGGACAACATAAAATATTGTGTGTGTTAAATATATGTTCTGGGCCACCTGGACAATTTTGTTAACTCAATGCAGCCCATGAGTCAAAATATTTGCCCACTTCTGATGTAAAGGAATATCAACTCTGGAAGCAAGGGCAATTATTTTATTAAAAAAAAACAAAAACACAACATACAGTTACAAATTCCCCCAAAAATTGCATATTTAATAAGTGTGGGACGGTTCTTGACCATTTAACTTTCTCAAATATTGGGACGAGCCCCCCCTCGAGGGTTCGCGGTTACCACAAAGTTACCACTTCCACACAAAATAGGAGGAGAACTCATTCATTCATTTTCTTCTGCTTATCCTCACGAGCATAGTGCTGGAGCCTATCCCAGCTGTGTTGGGGCGAGAGGCGGGATACACCCTGAACTGGTGGCCAGCCAATTGTGAGGAGTGAGTAAAAACAATGCTAATATGAATAAGCTAATGTGCATATTTCTCTCTCAAAAACAAACTTAACCGAGCATGTTTTTTGGAATGTGGGAGGAAACCGGAGTACCCGGAGAAAACGGGGAGTACGGGGAGAACATGCAAACTCCACACAGAGATGGCAGAGGGTGGGGAAAGACAAAATAAGAAGCCAAAAAGTTACCACTTCCACACAAAATAGGAGGAGAACTCATTTATTTTGTCATAGATTTACACAATACATACAAATAAGATACATTATATTGCAGTAATACATGTCTTTTTGCTGATGTCTTGAAAGTCTGTTGTGACTAGCTGCCACGCTGCTAATGCTAGCTCTGCTAATGTTATTTAGATACATTCTCGTTTTCATTCAAGCTGTATATTTTGTTTAAGTGTGAAACAGCATCAATCTGATGAAATCTAATATTTTGTAATGAACATTGATTCAAAATTAATCTCTGAAAATGAAATTGAAGGCATTTCTTCTCCTAGACGATGCCTTCAAAGTACTACGACTAAACTACTTGACTTTTAAGACTGTGACTTTCCTCTTGGGTGTCTCTCTCTGACTTTGCCTGGACATTTCTAAGAAAGGACGGTAAGTCGATGGCCTCTGCTGTTGGGCATTTGTTGTTTTTTTAACGACCATCTCAGTCCGACTTATCCTATATCCCCCCCCATCCTCTCCCTTATGTGCTTCTGTCACTTCTGCTTCTGTCATGGTTGCCCTCCATAATAACCCCCGAGGAGCATTTGAAAGCAGTCTAAGGGGAGGGGGGGTTCTCTGGGTGTATGTGTCCTTGAATGAAGGTATTTGTTTGTGATTTACTTTTACTTGGTGAAATTTGCTGGTGGGCTGCTGATGGAGACTTTTCACCATTCCACATGATGGAGCCTACAGAGTGGCTCCCATTACAGGACTTGACCTTGACTTGCTCCAAAGTCAATTCATTCATTCATTTTCTACCGCTTTTCCTCAAGAGGGTCGCGGAAGGTGGTGGAGCCTATCCCAGCTGTCTTTAGGCGAAAGGCGGGGTACACCCTGGACTGGTGGCCAGCCAATCACAGGGAACATATAGACAAACAACCATTCACACTCACATTCATACCTATGGACAATTTGGAGTCGCTAATTATCCTAGCATGTTTTTGGAATGTGGGAGGAAACCGGAGTACCCGGAGAAAACCCACGCATGCATGGGGAGAACATGCAAACTCCACACAGAGATGGCCGAGCGTGGGGAAAGACAAAATAAGAAGCCAAAAAGTTACCACTTCCACACAAAATAGGAGGAGAACTCATTCATTCATTCATTTTCTACTGCTTATCCTCACGAGGATAGTGCTGGAGCCTATCCCAGCTGTGTTGGAGCGAGAGGCGGGATACACCCTGAACTGGTGCCCAGCCAATCACAGGCCACATATAGACAAACAACCATTCACACTCACATTCATACCTATGGACAATTTGGAGTCGCTAATTAACCTAGCATGTTTTTGGAATGTGGGAGGAAACCGGAGTACCCGGAGAAAACCCACGCATGCACGGGGAGAACATGCAAACTCCACACAGAGATGGCCGAGCATGGGGAAAGACAAAATAAGAAGCCAAAAAGTTACCACTTCCACACAAAATAGGAGGAGAACTCATTCATTCATTTTCTACTGCTTACCCTCACGAGGATAGTGCTGGAGCCTATCCCAGCTGTGTTGGGGCGAGAGGCGGGATACACCCTGAACTGGTGGCCAGCCAATCACAGGGCACATATAGACAAACAACCATTCACACTCACATTCATACCTATGGACAATTTGGAGTCGCCAATTAACCTAGCATGTTTTTGGAATGTGGGAGGAAACCGGAGTACCCGGAAAAAAAACCCCACACATGCACGGGGAGAACATGCAAACTCCACACAGAGATGGCCGAGGGTGAAATTGAACCTTGGTCTCCTAGCTGTGAGGTCTGCGCGCTAACCACTAGACCACCGTGCAGTGCCGCCCCACTCCAAATCAATTTCCATATTTTTTCCAAAAACTTTTCAATCCCTTCCAGTCTAAGACCACACCCGGTCTGGTCCCAGCCCTGAAAACATCCATTAACGTCACCCCTCATCATAATGGAATCCCTTGGAGCTACGGTGTATGCTAATGGTTTGTCAGCAATAAACTTACTGGTTGCTTTTTAGCAGTAGTGTTAATTTCACTTGTATCAAATGACATTGTTTTTCATTGAGAGTATTTTAATTAATATTGCAATGCACACAATCAAGAGCGTTGCCCCAGGAAACAGCAATTGATATTGGTGATTAAGTTGACGAAAGCTTTCTCTGTAACATGGACATCACAGCACAGCTTGTGTCTGAAATGTTGTGAGCAGACTGTACCCAACCCTTGCACTGTTGTGTCACACACACACACACCCACACACACACACACCTTAAGAGACCAGTGATTGACGATGTCTAATCTGAAACACAACTTGTGGTCCAGCTGACATTTTTCACTCTTTTTTTGGGAGAAAACATTAAGGACGCTACAATTTGTTCCAGTTATTTCTGTACATTACATAAGTAAGCAGACCTTCTCAGATCGTCGTATCAAACTGTCTGACGTAAATATTGAGACAGGGGCAACGGGAATGGGACACTGTCTTAAGGAAACACCAGTCTCGACAATAATAAACTCCACTTGCCTGCTGTAACATACTCACACATAATCTATTCACAACAACAGCCCGGGGGAGAGGCGGGGTACACCCTGGACTGGCCGCCAGCCAATCACAGGGCACATATAGACAAACAACCATTCACACTCACATTCATACCTATGGACAATTTGGAGTCGCTAATTAACCTAGCATGTTTTTGGAATGTGGAAGGAAACCGGAGTAACCCGGAGAAAACCCACACATGCACGGGGAGAACATGCAAACTCCACACAGAGATGGGCGAGGGTGTGGAAAGACAAAATAAGAAGCCAAAAAGTTACCACTTCCACACAAAATAGGAGAAGTCATTCATTTTGTCATAGATTTACACAATACATACAAATAAGATACATTATATTGCTATAATACATGTCTTTTTGCTGATGTGTTGAAAGTCTTCCCCGGTGACTAGCTGCCATGCTGCTAATGCTAGCTCTGCTAATGTTATTTAGATACGTTCTCGTTTTCAGTCAAGCTGTATATTTTGTTTCCAGGCAGAGATGGCCGAGGGTGGGGAAAGACAAAATAAGAAGCCAAAAAGTTACCACTTCCACACGAAATAGGAGGAGAACTCATTCATTTATTCATTTTCTCCCGCTTATCCTCGCAAGGGTTGCGAGGGGGGGGTACTGGGGGTGCCTATCCCAGCTATCTTTGAGCAAGAGTAGTCGCCAGCCAATCACAGGGCACATATAGACAAACAACCATTCACACTCACATTCATACCTATGGACAATTTGGAGTCGCTAATTAACCTAGCATGTTTTTGGAATGTGGGAGGAAACCGGAGTAACCCGGAGAAAACCCACACATGCACGGGGAGAACATGCAAACTCCACACAGAAATGGCCGAGGGTGGCGAAAGACAAAATAAGAAGCCAAAAAGTTACCACTTCCACACAAAATAGGAGGAGAACTCATTTATTCATTAATTTTCTCCCGCTTATCCTCACAAGGGTTGCGGGGGGTGCTGGGGGTGCCTATCCCAGCTGTCTTTGAGCAAGAGTAGTCGCCAGACAATCACAGGGCACATATAGACAAACAACCATTCACACTCACATTCATACCTATGGACAATTTGGAGTCACCAATTAACCGAGCATGTTTTTGGAATGTGGGAGGAAACCGGAGTACCCAGAGAAAAAACAAGCATTCACGGGGAGAACATGCAAAGTCCACACAGAGATGGCCGAGCTGTGAGGTCTGCGCGCTAACCACTCGACCGCCGTGCAGCCCGGTTCCAAACCAACTGGGGTGTCGGAATTCTACAATTGGTTCCAGTTATTTCTGTACATTACATAAGTAAGCAGACCTTCTCAGATCGTCGTATGAAACTGTCTGGCGTAAATATTGAGACAGGGGCAAAGGGAATGGGACAGTGTCTTAAGGAAACACCAGTCTCGACAATAATAAACTCCACTTGTGTGTTACTGCTGTGACACACTCACACATAATCTATTCACATACACACTCATTCAATTAAGACCAATGTCTGGGGAGTCGTTCAGTAGGACATAAATTAGACACTTTCTAAACGTGAGCTCAGTAGCCATCAGGGGAAGTCAAAGGCAGTGAGACGGAGGTTTTACGAGATCCCAGCGGTGCAGAGATGGCTTGTGTCTTTAATGTGTGCACCTCATTATTGTTGTTTTTCTTCTAATCGTTTTTATGGTGAAAAAAACGCTACTGTTCTGATATCTGTTCCGCAAGCCTGCGATTACGTCGGCTGCTTATAACGTTGACAAACCTTTACTGCTGAGCACAGAGTCATTGCCTTGCGGAGGCCCTCTTGAAACAACAATGTTTATTCTTATCAGCGGTTCCGAATACCGACCCCTTAATGTTTACAAAAATATATATTCCGCCACCTGTTTCACAGATTGTTATGACATTTAGTGGAGAGGTCCATCATAACAGGATGCACAAAAGGACTCGTGTTCGCAAACAAAAAGAAAGTCCTCCCCTTTGATTTAGCCAAATGAACCCATATCAAAACGATGGATATGACACAGATGGAAAACCAATTTAACATGAAAGTACAGTAAAGTCTCGTTATATCGATATTCTTGGGAGTCGGAAAAAATATCGATATAACCGGACTATCCATATATCCGATCCTGCGCCGAACTGCATTAAAAGTGGGCGGATCTTTGATATGGCATGTAATTTTCTCCTTGAGTTCATGGATTGCGTATCTAGCATGCTTTTGTACTACAATAAATTTTGTACTACAGTAAATAAAAATAAACTTACGCTGTAGTGATTACCGGTTACCGGGACATAATTCACCCCGGAACTATCGATAGGGACGGGTGTTTTCCGCTGTGTGTGCTGCACTCTGGTGGTGGAAGTGTGAAAAATAAAGTTGACTGGAAGCAGCCGTTCGCCGTGTTCTTTTTTGGTATTGAAATCCTTAAGCAAAGATTGATTTAAGCTGCTTTTGTATCGATATAAGCAGACCAAATTGGCTGGCGGGAGATGAAAAGGGCATCCTAGTAACCGGATTATCATAATAACCGTGTATCGTACTAACGGAGCTAATTATATCATAAAAGACTAGAAATTTGCCGGGAAATGAAAATAGTATCGTAATAAGTAGTAATTCGTTTTAACCGATATCGATATAACGAGACTTTACTGTATTCTGGAAAAAAAAAATGGCACTGCAATTGTAACAAAAACAAAACTAAATTTGAATTTCTGCCATTGTTGATATTGATCCTTCATTACAGGAGTTTTTTGGGCAAAAAACAACAACAACAAACCCAAAGGAAAATCAGTTAGTCCGTCGTTGTTTGTCCTATAGATAGCAATGAAAGTTAAAGAGGACCTATTGTGCTTTTTCCACTTTTCGGACCGATAAATGTCATTAAAATGTTGTATTCTTCTGTTAAATGATGCCAAAGTTTCAGATAATGATGTTTACGCATTTGGAAGTGAATCCTGAAAGAAGTTTGACATGGCTCTGAAGGCTCGGTTCCAGAGATTTTGTTTTGTAAAACTGAGTTTTATGACGTCAATGTTATCCGGACCTCCTTATATGGGCTGCAAATTGCCAGCACTCAATAAACGCCGACCTACGTATCCAGAAGTCCTCGTGAGCGCTTGGTAGTGTGACGAATCACAGCCGAGTGGGCGTGCCTGGAGGCAGACTATGGGTGGAATAAATTAAACTGACAGTTTGGTTGGGAAATAGGAAATCCATGGTAACGCTGCACTAAGAGAATCTGGAAGATCTAGAAAGCGTTATGAGTGGGTTATTGTGTGTAGCTGCTCTATAGGAGTCCACAACTCTATACATTCATTCATTCATTTTCTACCGCTTTTTCCTCACGAGGGTCGCGGGGGGTGCTGGAGCCTATCCCAGCTGTCTTTGTGCGAGAGGCGGGATAAACCCTGGACTGGTGGCCAGCCAATCACAGGGCACCTAGCATGTTTTTGGAATGTGGGAGGAAACCCACGCATGCACGGGGAGAACATGCAAACTCCACACAGAGATGCCCGAAGGTGGAATTGAACCCTGGTCTCCTAGCTGTGAGGTCTGCACGCTAACCACTAGACCGCCGTGCCGCCCCAACTCAATGCAAAGGCCGGAATATGAGCATAATAGGTCCAGTTTTAAGAAGTCAATTTTTAGCTGTAGAATAAACAAAGGCACAACAACAACAACAAAAAAAAGAAAATCGCCCCCGAGACGCATTTTGGACACCCACGGCATAGCCTATTCAGAGGTAATGTGTTTGGTCGTTGAGGCAAGGACAATGACATATTCCTCCTCTGTCTTCCGTGGGCCAAGACATCGTCCCACACAGCAAATGGACCATCTGGATGGCCTGTTCTGACTCTCCATCAATGTGACTCCATCATTTTCCAAAGGGCTTTTACATTTCTATATGGAGAAGAGGCAATTAGGTTGGTGAAAATGAAAAAGTATGATGTTCATAAGGGATCCAATCTGACTTTTTTTTTTTTCCAGAAAGTCTATCCTCACTGAGTGTGTGCGCATTCCCTGTTCCTGTAGAATTATGTGGCATCTAATTAGTATGTGTATTAATTTTCTTAAATTAACTGTCAAAGTGCTTAATTAGGATTATTAATTTTGCGTGGCATAATCACTGAGCGGTGGCTTAAAAATATTTTTAAAAATATCTCAGACCCAAGTTCATCTCATGAGTTAATTACACTAATTAATAAAACTCATGCAGGGGACTCATTTAACAATGCAAGACAGTTGCTGAAATATCATCATCGTGTCGATGAAGGGATGAGTAATCAGCCTCTTATTTGTGTGTCATCTTATTCACCCTGGGAATTGGTCACACAGGATGTGTGCAAATGCCAAATATTTTGTATAACAATGCCACGGCCCAGCTTAACTTTGCAGACACAATTAATATTGTATAAAAACATTTTACTAAGAAAATGCAAAAATACTAATTAAACTTAACAAACAAACCATAAACAAGAGAAACAGCAGGAAGAAAAGTCACTAACTAATAATAATGAGTGCGACGACTTTGGCCAGGCAGTCCAGGAAGATGCCTAGGAAACGGTACAAAAGAGCAAAAAAACTAGCAGGGGAATACAGTAAAGTCTTGTTATATCGATATCGGTTAAAACGAATTACTACTTATTACGATACTATTTTCATTTCCCGGCAAATTTCTAGTCTTTTATGATATAATTAGCTCCGTTAGTACGATACACGGTTATTATGATAATCCGGTTACTACGATGCCCTTTTCATCTCCCGCCAGCCAATTTGGTCTGCTTATATCGATACAAAAGCAGCTTAAATCAATCTTTGCTTAAGGATTTCAATACCAAAAAAGAACACGGCGAACGGCTGCTTCCAGTCAACTTTTTTTTTCTGCAGCACACACAGCGGAAAACACCCGTCCCTCGCGCCTACCCCTCCGGGTGGCAACACCTTCCCTATCGATAGTTCCGGGGTGAATTATGTCCCGGTAACCGGTAATCACTACAGCGTAAGTTTATTTTTATTTACTGTAGTACAAAATGTATTGTAGTACAAAAGCATGCTAGATACGCAATCCATGAACTCAAGGAGAAAATTACATGCCATATCAAAGATCCGCCCACTTTTAATGCAGTTCAGCGCAGGATCGGATATATGGATAGTCCGGTTATATCGGTATTTTTTCCGACTCCCGAGAATATCGATATAACGAGACTTTACTGTAGGTAGGAAAAGAACAGTCTTTTGGGATGCAGACTAAGGACCAACAAGGACGGACGCCCTAGCCATCGAGCTAAAAGCGCCGACTTTCAAGTTTTCAAGTTCTATCATACTTACTGGATAATTGTTGCCAAGGATTTCCCGATCTGCCTGAATGTTACATTCCGTGTGTATTGCAGTACATAAGCAGTAGTCCAACCGTTATAACCAGCCTAGTATTCGTCGTCTTTGTAGTTGTTTTGACTTGAACCAGTTCGCTTTTTGGAGATATCTATTTTTCTCTTTAATAGAGGCATCTTGGGTTAACACAATAATGCTAGCTTAGCACAACTTGACACTGTCGGTATCACTGCAGAGCAATCTCCTTCAGATTCCCCGATTGAGTCGTGTTTCGCCCCAACGACTCAACTCAGCAAGTTGGGTTTTTTAATCCAGAGCAGGCGGGGTTGGTGGGTGGGTGGTGGTGGGGGGGGGGTTCCCAGCATCAATCATGTCTGAGAGCACATGACAAATTATTCTGTTCACTGTCAGCTTTAGGGCTCAGAGTCTCCCATTAAAGAATGAGAAGAGCCATTTATACAGCATGGCCCAGCATGCGAGTGACAGGCCGTACACATCCATTCCTCTTTTTATGAATGTTGTTCTGTCGAGATATTTGCTACGTCGTAGACAGCTTCGGGACTGACATTGATGTGTGAAAACAGCTTCTTTGCAAAGGAAATGCTGCGGAATTGATTCGAAGAGACTATTCCTGCTGCTTCTGCATGAAGTTGTTACGAATGGACATCAGCCTACAAATCTGAAGATAAATCTTCGAGTATTCATGACCAGTTGATATCCTGGTGGTAAGTCATACCTGGGTATCGCTCCAGAGGTCCATGTATCATAAAACACCTTCTAGCACTACTACATTTATTATACATCCATAGTATAGCTATTTGAACGTAAATATGTACAGCTGTACATATATATACGTACATCTATTGCACAACTCATTTTGTACCTCAGACATCGAATGTTTGATACCGGACCTATCGAGACGTCCCATTGGATATTATAATTACAATGCCATAATGAAGGTTTAGCTTATCTGCAGTAGTATATAGGGGTGTAATTCTATGTCGTCCTTTGCCGTATCATGGTTCCAGACATTCATTCATTTCTTCATTTTCTACCACTTATCCTCACAAGAGTCGCAGGGGGTGCTGGAGCCTATCCCAGCTGTCTTCGGAACAAGAGGCAGGGGTACACCCTGGACTGGTCGCCAGCCAATCGCAGGGCACATATAGACAAACAACCATTCACACTCACATTCATACCTATGGACAATTTGGAGTCGCTAATTAACCTAGCATTTTTTGGAATGTGGGAGGAAAGCGGAGTACCCGGAGAAAACCCACGCATGCACGGGGAGAACACGCAAACTCCACACAGAGATGGCCGAGGGTGGGGAAAGACAAAATAAGAAGCCAAAAAGTTACCGCTTCCACACAAAATAGGAGGAGAACTCATTCATTCATTCATTTTTTACCGCTTATCCTCACAAGGGTCGCGGGAGGTGCTGGAGCCTATCCCAGCTGTCTTTGGGCGAGAGGCGATGGCCAGCCAATCACAGGGCACATATAGACAAACAACCATTCACACTCACATTCATACCTATGGACAATTTGGAGTCGCCAATTAACCTAGCATGTTTTTGGAATGTGGGAGGAAACCGGAGTATGCGGAGAAAACCCACGCATGCACGGGGAGAACATGCAAACTCCACACAGAGATGGCCGAGGGTGGGGAAAGACAAAATAAGAAGCCAAAAAGTTACCACTTCCACACAAAATAGGAGGAGAACTCATTCATTCATTCATTTTTTACCGCTTATCCTCACAAGGGTCGCGGGAGGTGCTGGAGCCTATCCCAGCTGTCTTTGGGCGAGAGGCGATGGCCAGCCAATCACAGGGCACATATAGACAAACAACCATTCACACTCACATTCATACCTATGGACAATTTGGAGTCGCTAATTAACCTAGCATGTTTTTGGAATGTGGGAGGAAACCGGAGTACCCGGAGAAAAAAAACACGCCTGCACGGGGAGAACATGTAAGCGGAGAATCAGACCCATGTCTTCCCGATTTCCTGACTGTGTGGCCTATATGCTAACCACTCGTCCATCGTGCGGCCCAAATTGTTGTTTTTATACAACAAATATCAGGATTGGAGTCACGAGGGTCACGGGGGTGCTGCAGCCTATCCCAGTTGTCTTTGTGCGAAAGTTGAGGTCCACCCTGGACTGGTAGCCAGCCAATCACAGGGCACATATAGACAAACAACCATTCACACTCACATTCATACCTATGCACAATTTGGAGTCCTAGCATGTTTTTGGAATGTGGGAGGAAACCGGAGTACCCGGAGAAATCCCATGCATGCACGGGGAGAACATGCAAACTCCACACAGAGATGGCCGAGGGTGGGATTGAACTCGGGTCTCCTAGTTGTGAGGTCTGCAGGCTAACCACTCTACCGCCGTGCAGCCCGGTTCCAAACATATATAATTAATAATAATGTTGTTTTGATGGCCAAGTGGTTAGCGTGCAGTCCACACAGCTAGGATTGAATACATTTTCAAACATGTGGAACCTGAGGGATTTGGTTAAAAAGTCCATGCTTTAGCCAATTTCAAATGTTTCTCATTGTAAAGGAAATGAAGGGACGAATAGAGGAGTCTTTCTCTCGCTCCTCAAGTCCAATCAGCATATGGTGTCTTTAAGAATGAGGCCAAGTGATCTGGCAACTCCAAAGGGGTTCTGCACACTAACACAGATAGACATGGGCATTCACCCAAGGGAGTTCACACACATACATGCACACACACACACACACACACAAGGAAAATAGTCGGTTGTGTCAGGGAATGGAAAGCAGAAAGCCTCAAGGACAAGAAAGCTGTTGTAACCTATTTGCAAGGTAAACGCAGCCTCATTACACAGAGAGGCATTAAAAGCAGTGCTTCTCTAGCACATAAAAGACGCCATTGTTCCGCCATGAGATGAAGACAGTCTGTCTCACCATTGTAGAAATAATAAAGTAGAGTACTCTTGTTGGGTGAGCCTTTCATTTCAACAAAAGGCAAACAGTGTCTGATTCTCTGTTTTATTCATCTGAGGCTGTCACCCAGTTCTGAGAGAAGCAGAAGGATGGAGACGAGCGCCAGATAGAGACCGTCACCCCCTTCTGGAAGTTACAGTATGTCATGGCGGAATCAGACACTAGGGATTGTTATTTTGCAGTATTTGTAATCAGTATAAATTTTGTTATTCTTACATATTCTCTACAGGTCATTATCAATATTATACACCTTATGTGTCAGGGACCGCCGCATAGGGGACGAGTGGTTATTGTGTGGGCCACGCAGTCATTCGATCAGGAAGACCTGGGTTCGAAAGCAGCATGTATGTTTCTAGTCTTTAGTGGAGATTGGCATTCAGAAACATAGTACCTCAGCTTTGTTTCCAGCCTCTCTCCTAAGGGCAGAGCAGCAGGGGGGCTGCAGAGAAGCAACCCTGGTCAAAAACAGGGTGCCTGAGGCCTGGAGGACAACCATCCCCTGAGACCAGCACCCCACACCATGCCACACCTGACACAGAACTGCCAGCCCATGGTCTGAGGAGATATACATCCCTCAGCACAAGGAGGCCCAGGAGGCAGAGATGAAACACTTAGCCCCCCTAGGCCCTGTATCGAGCCCCCTATTAATGGGTCGCGGGGGTGCTGGAGTCTATCCCAGCCATCTTCGGGCGAGAGCCGGGGTACACCCTCGACTGGTGGCCAGCCAATCACAGGGCACATATAGACAAACAACCATTCACACACACACGTTTATACCTATGGATAATTTGGAGTTGCTAATTAACCTAGCATGTTTTTGGAATGTGGGAGGAAACCGGAGTACCCGGAGAAAACCCACGCATGCACGGGGAGAACATGCAAACTCCACACAGAGATGGCCGAGGGTGGGCACAGACAAAATAAGAAGCCAAAAAGTTACCACTTCCACACAAAATAGGAGGAGAATTCATTCATTCATTTTCTACCGCTTATCCTCACGAGGGTCGTGCTGGAGCCTATCCCAGCTCTCTTCGGGCGAGAGCCGGGGTACACCCCGTACTGGTGGCCAGCCAGCCAATCACAGGGCACATATAGACAAACAACCATTCACACTCACATTCATACCTATGGACAATTTGGAGTTGCTAATTAACCTAGCATGTTTTTGGAATGTGGGAGGAAACCGGAGTACCCGGAGAAAACCCACGCATGCACGGGGAGAACATGCAAACTCCACACAGAGATGGCCGAGGGTGGGCACAGACAAAATAAGAAGCCAAAAAGTTACCACTTCCACACAAAATAGGAGGAGAATTCATTCATTCATTTTCTACCGCTTATCCTCACGAGGGTCGTGCTGGAACCTATCCCATCTGTCTTCGGGCGAGAGGCGGGGTACACCCTGGACTGGTGGCCAGTCAGCCAATCACAGGGCACATATAGACAAACAACCATTCACACTCACATTTATACCTATGGACAATTTGGAGTTGCTAATTAACCTAGCATGTTTTTAGAATGTGGGAGGAAACCGGAGTACCCGGAGAAAACCCACGCATGCACGGGGAGAACATGCAAACTCCACACAGAGATGGCCGAGGGTGGGCACAGACAAAATAAGAAGCCAAAAAGTTACCACTTCCACACAAAATAGGAGGATAATTCATTCATTCATTTTCTACCGCTTATCCTCACGAGGGTCGTGCTGGAGCCTATCCCAGCTGTCTTCGGGCGAGAGGCGGGGTACACCCTGGACTGGTCGCCAGACAATCACAGGGCACATATAGACAAACAACCATTCACACTCACATTCATACCTATGGACAATTTGGAGTCGCTAATTAACCTAGCATGTTTTTGGAATGTGGCGGTAAACCGGAGTACCCGGAGATAACCCACGCATGCACAGGGAGAACATGCAAACTCCACACAGATATGGCAGACGGTCTCCTAGCTGTGAGGTCTGAGTGCTAACCACCAGCCTAGAATCAAGTCTAGAACCAATTAACTGCTATAAACGAGGGTTTCCGTACTGCTAAACTTGCTGATCATAGGTCTTCCATGAGTGCCCCGTGATGCGGTGCATCTACTGTACATCCAGCCATCCCTCCCCGTACAAATAACTATCTGGTACTGGACATATTTCAAACATGGATGTTACAAGTCTCCCAAGGCGTGTCAAATATTCAGGTCAGCAATTGAGTTGCCTTGAGTTAGAAAGGCAGATGGTGTGTAGTTTACGTTCAACTCATGCCAAGACGAGGAGAAGTAGGGGTCATGAAAGCTTGACAGCTACATTTAGAGGAAGCTGGCACGGCACCGCTTATTGATCTGCAATTCACAGACTGAATACGCATCATCCTGCAATTTGTCTGACATGCATATTAAGTCTGTGTAAATGTGACAGCATTTTATACATGCACAATGAGTAGTCCCACAATCCACATTTATATTATATTTATAGCACATTTATATGCTGATGAGATACCTCGGCTAACGCTATTTACAGCAGTAGGGGAATCTGCAACTATGTGTATATATATGTGTGTGTGTGTCAGAGAAATGAGACCATGTTAGACTACACCGACATACCAACAATGTCAACCTGCCAATCAAACTGTTGGACTGAAAGCACATCACCAAATGTTGGTCCAATAAAGAGCCGCGGTGTGACGACTATGTCAGCAGTAATTGTATTTCTACTGGAGAGAGCTTTGCCTATTGTCATCCTGCTTACAATTGTTACACAATGACGAGGGAAACAGGGACTGGGAAACATAACAAATAATCATATTTTTGTATTTAGTATTCCAAACAAGCATGTATAGTCAGACATTTTTATGGTATGTACATTTTTATTTATGTAAATTAACTCCACCAGGCCAACATCCGGGATGCCTCCCTGGTGGTGTGTTCCGGGCATTCCCAGCTGGGAGAAGACCTCAGGGCATACCTAGGACACACTGGAGGGATTATGTCTCACAGCTGGCCTTGGTATCCTCTGGCCGGGGACCGGGAAGTCTGGGTTTCCCTACTGAGACTAATACCCCAGTGACCTGGACTGGGATGAACAAAGGAAAATGGAATGGAACTCCACAAGACCATAATGGCTACATTTGAAGTGGTCAGAATCCAGAAGCTTTAGTTACCTCTACGTGCACTTTAAAATGTTGCTAATGGTGATATTCATTCATTCTTTTATTTTCTACCACTTATCCTCACGAGGGTCGTGGGGGGCGCTGGAACCTATATATACACATATAGACAAACAACCATTCACACTCACATTCATACCTATGGACAATTTGGAGTCGCTAATTAACCTAGCATGTTTTTGGAATGTGGGAGGAAACCGGAGTACCCGGAGAAAACCCACGCCTGCACGGGGAGAACATGCAAACTCCACACAGAGATGGCCGAGGGTGGGGAAAGACAAAATAAGAAGCCAAAAAGTTACCACTTCCACACAAAATAGGAGGAGAACTCATTCATTCATTCATTTTCTACCGCTTATCCTTAATAGGATAGTGCTGGAGCCTATTCCAGCTGTCTTGGGGCGAGAGGCGGGGTACACCCTGGACTGGTGGCCAGCCAATCACAGGGCACATATAGACAAACAACCATTCACACTCACATTCATACCTATGGACAATTTGGAGTCGCTAATTAAACTAGCATGTTTTTGGAATGTGGGAGGAAACCGGAGTACCCGGAGAAAACCCACGCCTGCACGGGGAGAACATGCAAACTCCACACAGAGATGGCCGAGGGTGGGGAAAGACAAAATAAGAAGCCAAAAAGTTACCACTTCCACACAAAATAGGAGGAGAACTCATTCATTCATTCATTTTCTACCGCTTATCCTTAATAGGATAGTGCTGGAGCCTATTCCAGCTGTCTTGGGGCGAGAGGCGGGGTACACCCTGGACTGGTGGCCAGCCAATCACAGGGCACATATAGACAAACAACCATTCACACTCACATTCATACCTATGGACAATTTGGAGTCGCTAATTAAACTAGCATGTTTTTGGAATGTGGGAGGAAACCGGAGTACCCGGAGAAAACCCACGCCTGCACGGGGAGAACATGCAAACTCCACACAGAGATGGCCGAGGGTGGAATCAAGCCCGGGTCTCCGAGCTGTGAGGCCTGCGCGCTAACCACACGACCACCAATGGTGATAACGTGTAAATAAGTGTAGATTTGAGGCTTTGTCATCTTTATTTGAATGCCAACATCTTCAATGTCGTGGGATTTCAAACTTGATTGATATTTTATTGACATGACTGCTGACAGACGGCTAAAGGACAGATGGATGAACACAAAGAAGTACAGTGACACAGATGCTTGCTGATCTTGCCTTGGCCCTGGGGGGGAATGGCAGATTGGCCTCCATGGATACAAGATTACAGCAACATACATGTGAGTATACTGTATTTCTGTACGTGAAAGGGATATCAAATGAATATCTAACAAACGGTAACGGAAGGTGATCCATGAACAGATGCAAATCTGTTGGGAAAAGTCAACAGATACAGGAACATTGTGAAATGTATTTTTTTTTTCATATTTTCTACAGTGAAGCAATAATTTTGGTATGATGAGAGTGGTGAGGGCACAGTGCACAGAAGCTTGGGTGCATGGAAAATGTTTCTGTTCTATACTCTAAATATTTCTATGGCTTTTGGGGGCTGTGAATATGACCTCCTCAGAACCAGTAGTACACACAATCCCCTTGCATTGCGCTTCAAGCAGAGATTGTCTGATGTCAGATCAAGAGAGACACAGATGGCGGCGGAGAGAGTGGAAACAGA
Organism: Doryrhamphus excisus; assembly: GCF_037039965.1. Classification (NCBI taxonomy): domain Eukaryota; kingdom Metazoa; phylum Chordata; class Actinopteri; order Syngnathiformes; family Syngnathidae; genus Doryrhamphus; species Doryrhamphus excisus. The sequence continues at coordinate 4,196,131 of NC_136378.1, read as the reverse complement.
AGCGGTGGAGCAAAGATATCTACAAGCTAAGCAAATGACTACACTACCACTCCAGTAAAATGGACAGTAGTAGGGACCAAGAACTGGTTTTGGCTGGATTTATGAGCATCGCAGTTTTGGAGGTTTGCTGGTGAATCTGACAAATCCGCACGTTATGCAGCCAAAACACTCGCTGGTTTGTGGATCACTCATTCTTTTTTGAAATTACTTAAAAACACACAAAAAAATAAATAACAACCTGTTTTTTCATAATTTATTTTCTAAAATAAAACAAAATTCATGTTTTGTTTTTGTTCTGTTAATTCTGTTCATTAAATCAAACATCAAGAGCACAAAAAACGTATAAACTTATTTTTTGGTTGCTAATGCTAATATACAGGGTCATGCAAAATGATATGACACATTTGGAGGTTAAATAAAAGGCAAATAAAGTAAAGAAACTTTTTCGAAAAGTACATATAATGCCATATTGTTTCATTCTGTTTTAAAAAATTAAATTGGTGAATCTGACAAATCCGCACGTTATGCAGCCAAAACACTCGCTGGTTTGCGGATCACTTAAAAACACACAAAAAATAAATAACAAACTGTTTTTTCATAATATATTTTCTAAACTAAAACAAAATGTATGTTTTGTTTTTGTTCTGTTAATTCTGTTCATTAAATCAAACATCAAGAGCACAAAAAACGTATAAACTTATTTTTTGGTTGCTAATGCTAATATACAGGGTCATGCAAAATGATATGACACATTTGGAGGTTAAATAAAAGGCAAATAAAGTAAAGAAACTTTTTCGAAAAGTACATATAATGCCATATTGTTTCATTCTGTTTTAAAAAATTAAATTGGTGAATCTGACAAATCCGCACGTTATGCAGCCAAAACACTCGCTGGTTTGTGGATCACTCATTCTTTTTTGAAATTACTTAAAAACACACAAAAAATACATAACAACCTGTTTTTTCATAATTTAAACTAAAACAAAATTTATGTTTTGTGTTTGTTATTTTACATTTGTTAATTAAATCAAATATCAAGAGCACAAAAAACCTATAAACTTATTTTTTGGTTGCTAATGCTAATATACAGGGTCAGGCAAAATGATATGACACATTTGGAGGTTAAATAAAAGGCAAATAAAGTAAAGAAACTTTTTCGAAAAGTACATATAATGCCATATTGTTTCATTCTGTTTTAAAAAATTAAATTGGCCGGTTGATTTTAATTTCCATGCAGATCCAGTCGCTCTGAAGTTGGTAACCCATAACAAGATGGTGTTTCCAGCTGGTACGGGATCATGTCTACTAAGATTGAAGTGCAAAAGTAACGCTTGTTGTGTTGCAGTTACAGATTTGTTTGTTTTGATAAACGTTTCCACAATGAAAGCGCCATGCTCAATTTATGGCAGCAACTGAAAAAGAAACTAAAAACAATGCCGTTATAAAGAAACAAAGCAAAATGGCATTTTATTATATGATTATCTTTACTTTATTTGCCTTTTATTTAACCTACAAAAGTGCCAGATCATTTTGCCTGACTTCTTTCTTCTTTCTTCTTGACTTCTTTCTTCTCTTGGAATACTGCGAGAATGAGTTCATTCATTCATGTTTATATTCTGACTAACAAATCCTGGAATGGTGTATATTAGTCGGATGTCAACAGACTAAGCTCTCCAAATGATGTACAACGTACTTAGACACGCAAATATGGGGCCGTCGGAACAGCGAGGCGCTAAAGAATGTCAACATAAACATATCTTGCATTTCAGCACTATTTGTGTACTACAAATTCCTCCTGTGTATTTTATTGTCCGATTAGCAAAAATATTGATGTCATACTTACATTAGGTGTATTATACACCATGGATTTATTATATACTGTGTATTATAAATGTTTTTGCAACATTATATTATTGCCAGCATGCTGACAAACACAAACTGGCAGGCACCATGATGCCACTCAGACGGTAGGCAGGGCTTGCACACAAAGCCAAAAGGGTTCCTGACCTGGATTTTGATCCGTAAATGTGCAAATTCAAGTAAAACCGAGTCAAGTCAAATTTATTTATATAGCCGTTAATCAAAAAAAGAGCCTGCTTAACAAGCAGACAATGCAGTAGACGTCAATAGACCCCATTTGGGGAAAAAAGGGACCGCAGATGAGGTAATCCCGTTTCCAGGATGACCAGGTTGTAATGGATGTCGAGATGGCAACATTTGACACAATGAAGTACATACAAAGCAAATTCAAATACCCTAATAGTCCAGTTCTTAGAAGTTAGTGCCATCAGTACGATTGGTCAGCCATGGTTCTTGGGATGATCATCAACCAAAGCATGGCTCTTCGTTGTAGTCCCTCCAAGAGGTGGACCACCTCTTGTCCAATTCTGTCTGGGAACGTTCCAAACAGTGGTAACCTCCATTGGCTGTGCCTCCAACAAGAAGGAACGGCAGTCAAACAGGACAAGAACGGCCAAGTAAATACTAACATGTAAAAATAAGTCATGACTTGAGCATTTCGGGTATTCCAAGGTGTTGGAGCCCGAATAGAAAAGGCTCTAGAGCCTGCATACTTCTTTCTGATTCTTGTGATTGTCATAAGACCGGTGTGTTGTGAGTGTAGGTTTCTCGACGGAATGCAAGTTGGGTAGTACTGCAGAAATATACAGTAAAGTCTCGTTATATCGATATCGGTTAAAACTAATTACTACTTATTACGATACTATTTTCATTTCCCGGCAAATTTCTAGTCTTTTATGATATAATTAGTTCCGTTAGTACGATACCCGGTTATTATGATAACCCGGTTACTACGATGCCCTTTTCATCTCCCGCCAGCCAATTTGGTCTGCTTATATCGATACAAAAGCAGCTTAAATCAATCTTTGCTTAAGGATTTCAATACCAAAAAAGAACACGGCGAACGGCTGCTTCCAGTCAACTTTATTTTTCACACTTCCACCACCATTTTTTTCCATTTTTATTTACTGTAGTACAAAATGTATTGTAGTACAAAAGCATGCTAGATACGCAATCCATGAACTCAAGGAGAAAATTACATGCCATATCAAAGATCCGCCCACTTTTAATGCAGTTCGGCGCAGGATCGGATATATGGATAGTCCGGTTATATCGGTATTTTTTCCGACTCCCGAGAATATCGATATAACGAGACTTTACTGTAGTTGAATTTCCTTGTAAGGAGTCGTGCTGCAGCATTGTGTACTAACCGCAGGCTTTTTAAAGTAGACATCGGAACACCAGAAAGCAGCAAATTACATCAATCAAGGATGGATAGGCCTCTGACATTCCTAGTGTCGGTAATTTTTCTTTAAGAACATGTTAGAAACAACTGGAAAATACACCTATAATAGAGTTCAATGGACAAATATGAGTATTTGTATCTTTTCCCCATCATGACAAGAGTGGCTTACAGGTAGGGTATTCCAAGGTGTTGGAGCCTGAATAGAAAAGGCTCTAGAGCCTGCATACTTCTTTCTGACTCTTGGGATTGTCAAAAGACCGGTGTGTTTTGAGTGTAGGTTTCTCGACGGAATACAAGTTGGATAGTACTGCAGAAATACAGTAGAATTTCCTTGTAAGGAGTCGTGCTGCAGCATTGTGTACTAACCGCAGGCTTTTCAAAGTAGACATCGGAAGACCAGAAAGCAGCACAATCAAGGATGCATAGGTCTCTGACATTCCTAATGTCGGTAATTTTTCTTTAAGAACATGTTAGAAACAACTGGAATCACACAGAAAATCACCTACAGTAAAGTCTCGTTATATCGATAATCTCGGGAGTCGGAAAAAATATCGATATAACCGGACTATCCATATATCCGATCCTGCGCCGAACTGCATTAAAAGTGGGCGGATCTTTGATATGGCATGTAATTTTCTCCTTGAGTTCATGGATTGCGTATCTAGCATGCTTTTGTACTACAATAAATTTTGTACTACAGTAAATAAAAATAAACTTACGCTGTAGTGATTACCGGTTACCGGGACATAATTCACCCCGGAACTATCGATAGGGAAGGTGTTGCCACCCGGAGGGGTAGGCGCGAGGGACGGGTGTTTTCCGCTGTGTGTGCTGCACTCTGGTGGTGGAAGTGTGAAAAATAAAGTTGACTGGAAGCAGCCGTTCGCCGTGTTCTTTTTTGGTATTGAAATCCTTAAGCAAAGATTGATTTAAGCTGCTTTTGTATCGATATAAGCAGACCAAATTGGCTGGCGGGAGATGAAAAGGGCATCCTAGTTACCGGATTATCATAATAACCGGGTATCGTACTAACGGAGATAATTATATCATAAAAGAAATGAAATGAAAATAGTATCGTAATAAGTAGTAATTCGTTTTAACCGATATCGATATAACGAGACTTTACTGTATAATAGAATGCAATGGACTAATATGAATATTTGTATCTTTTCCCCATCATGACAAGAGTGGCTTAGCCTCACCTGGCTCCACTATTCTGTAAGTGTTGTTTGGCAAACATCAAAAGATGACTCTTAGCACAAAACCATGAAGACATGAGCGCAAGTGCTAGCCAATAAACAGAGCACAGATGGCGATCACTGTCAGATGACCTGTGTGCGGGTGTTTGTGTATGTATGTGTGTGTTCAGGTGCGTTACCATAATAGAAAGAAGATAGTGCTGATATGAAAGCTCAGATTTCCCTTGAGACAATGCAGGACACGGGCACACACACACACACACACACACACACACACACACATGCATGCACACAATGGGAGCCTTTGAGTCTGGTGTCTTGAATGATTAATGTCCCAAGCCAAGCCGCATCACAGAGTCCTTCCCAGCCAAGCCAGCCACTTGAAGCTCTGCGGTTTGAAAGCAATTCGAACAAAAAGTCATCAATAATAAACGTTACTTTCAATGAGACTTGCCGTTTCATTACAGTCCTATTTCATTAGAGTGGAGCTGACTGGTGACCACGAAACACCACCGTTGAGGTGTATTAAGTATAAAATGTTGCAAACCAAAGAAAATAGCAAAATAAGCGTTGTCTAAAGTTTGAATGAATCGGAACGCATTGGAGGTCATTGGAATATTTTTAAACTTTTCTTATGTTTTTAGCTTTTTAGTCCTATTTTATGCTCTTAGTCTTCAGCTTTTTACTCCAGTGTTTTGTTTTTATATTTTTAGTCCTATTTTTTTTGCTCTTGGTCTTCAGCTTTTAACTCCAGTGTTATGTTTTTATTTTTTTAGTCCTATTTTATGCTCTTAGTCTTCAGCTTTTAACTCCAGTGTTTTGTTTTTATCTTTTTAGTCCTATTTTATGCTCTTAGTCTTCAGCTTTTAACTCCAGTGTTTTGTTTTTATCTTTTTAGTCCTATTTTTTTGCTTTTAGTCTTCAGCTTTTAACTCCAGTGTTTTGTTTTTATCTTTTTAGTCCTATTTTATGCTCTTAGTCTTCAGCTTTTAACTCCAGTGTTTTGTTTTTATCTTTTTAGTCCTATTTTTTTGCTTTTAGTCTTCAGCTTTTAACTCCAGTGTTTTGTTTTTATCTTTTTAGTCCTATTTTTTGCTCTTAGTCTTCAGCTTTTAGCTCTAGTGTTATGTTTTTATCTTTTTAGTCCTATTTTATGCTTTTAGTCTTCAGCTTTTAACTCCAGTGTTATGTTTTTATCTTTTTTGTCCTATTTTATGCTCTAAGTCTTCAGCTTTTAACTCCAGTGTTTTGTTTTTATCTTTTTAGTCCTATTTTTTTGCTCTTAGTCTTCAGCTTTTAACTCCAGTGTTTTGTTTTTATCTTTTTAGTCCTATTTTATGCTCTTAGTCTTTAGCTTTTAACTCCAGTGTTTTGTTTTTATCTTTTTAGTCCTATTTTTTTGCTCTTAGTCTTCAGCTTTTAACTCCAGTGTTTTGTTTTTATCTTTTTAGTCCTATTTTATGCTCTTAGTCTTCAGATTTTAACTCCAGTGTTTTGTTTTTATCTTTTTAGTCCTATTTTTTTTGCTCTTAGTCTTCAGCTTTTAACTCCAGTGTTTTGTTTTTATCTTTTTAGTCCTATTTTTTTTGCTCTTGGTCTTCAGCTTTTAACTCCAGTGTTTTGTTTTTATCTTTTTAGTCCTATTTTATGCTCTTAGTCTTCAGATTTTAACTCCAGTGTTATGTTTTTATCTTTTTAGTCCTATTTTATGCTCTTAGTCTTCAGCTTTTAACTCCAGTGTTTTGTTTTTATCTTTTTAGTCCTATTTTATGCTCTTAGTCTTCAGCTTTTAACTCCAGTGTTATGTTTTCATCCTTTTAGTCCTATTTTATGCTCTAAGTCTTCAGCTTTTTACTCCAGTGTTATGTTTTTATCTTTTAGTCCTATTTTTTTTGCTCTTGGTCTTCAGCTTTTAACTCCAGTGTTATGTTGTTATCTTTTTAGTCCTATTTTATGCTCTTAGTCTTCAGCTTTTACCTCCAGTGTTATGTTTTTATCTTTTTAGTCCTATTTTATGCTCTTAGTCTTCAGCTTTTAACTCCAGTGTTTTGTTTTTATCTTTTTAGTCCTATTTTTTTGCTTTTAGTCTTCAGCTTTTAACTCCAGTGTTTTGTTTTTATCTTTTTAGTCCTATTTTTTTTGCTCTTAGTCTTCAGCTTTTAACTCCAGTGTTTTGTTTTTATCTTTTTAGTCCTATTTTTTTGCTCTTAGTCTTCAGCTTTTAACTCCAGTGTTATGTTTTTATCTTTTTAGTCCTATTTTATGCTCTAAGTCTTCAGCTTTTAACTCCAGTGTTTTGTTTTTATCTTTTTAGTCCTATTTTATGCTCTTAGTCTTCAGCTTTTAACTCCAGTGTTATGTTTTTATCTTTTTAGTCCTATTTTTTTGCTCTTAGTCTTCAGCTTTTAACTCCAGTGTTTTGTTTTTATCTTTTTAGTCCTATTTTATGCTCTTAGTCTTCAGATTTTAACTCCAGTGTTTTGTTTTTATCTTTTTAGTCCTATTTTATGCTCTTAGTCTTCAGCTTTTAACTCCAGTGTTATGTTTTCATCCTTTTAGTCCTATTTTATGCTCTAAGTCTTCAGCTTTTAACTCCAGTGTTTTGTTTTTATCTTTTTAGTCCTATTTTTTTTTGCTCTTAGTCTTCAGCTTTTAACTCCAGTGTTTTGTTTTTATCTTTTTAGTCCTATTTTATGCTCTTGGTCTTCAGCTTTTAACTCCAGTGTTTCCTCAGGGGGGTCCTCCACACTGGGGGTTGTGTCGGGTCTGCTGAGGGGGTGCCATCCTTGGGTCCCTTCGACACGGCCGGCTAGGGGTTCCTCCCTTTAATGTGGGGGTCCGCCCGTTTGTCGGAGTCGGGGGGCCCGGGTGCTGGTCCTCCGATGGCACGGCCTGCAGTGTGGACGGCCCCAAAGGTGGCGTTTGCTTGTTCCTCAGTGCCATGCCATGTCTCCCTACTGTGTGTGATTGTGTGTGTGTGTGGGTCCAGTATGGAGGGTGGGAAGGAGGAGCTTTCTTTTGTTTTTTTTGGTTTTTTTTCTTTTAATTGTGGAAATTGTTTTAATTCTGTAAAGCACTTTGTGTTGCATGTCTTTGCAAGAAAAGTGCTATACAAATAAAGTTGATTTGATTTGATTGGAACAGATTCAATCCATATTGTACTATTTACACATCGCGTATGGTGACCAATTTGGATATTCTGTTAAAGGAAAACTTCATCATTCACAATCCTACTTATTTCCCTTCCAATGATTTATGGGCATGGATTATGAGACATTCTAGTAAATCGACCAAGCTAACAGCAGTTGCAACGTAAGACCTGTCAGTGCCTTTACCTCGTCAATGCAAACAAGATCCAAATACCTTGAAAATACTTTCCTCCATGCTGTGTTTGTGCAAGTATGTAGGCAGACAAGGCTCACCGGTAAATTGACAGATGTATTTCTCTGTAACGGGGCTATCAGCGGGGGAAAAAAACATGTTTTGTTGTAAAGCTCTATTGGGGATTGATGGCTAACGGCCATTACTGAGCTGCCAGTAGTGCTTTACAGTATTTTTAGTGGCATCACCTAGGTGACCGGTAAGGATGTATCGGCTCTGACAGAGAATAAAGCTTTAAATTACTGATGTTTCTGCAGAAACATCAGCTTTTAACAGTTTTGGATTTTGTTGTCATCTTTGCCATTTTTATGGATGATTGCAACAGTGGAGGTGAATACACAGCATTTGAATCCCAGCAATTAGTAAAGAAATGGTAAAGAATTGTATTTTAATGCATCTTTTACTCTGTTTTTACTCAATTGTAACGCGTCTTAGAGGCTGCACGGTGGTCAAGTGGTTAGCGCACCGACCTCACAGCTAGGAGACCAGGGTTCAATTCCACCCTCGGCTATCTCTGTGTGGAGTTTGCATGTTCTCCCCGTGCATGCGTTTTCTTTGGGTACTCCGGTTTCCTCCCACATTCCAAAAACATGCTAGGTTAATTAGCGACTCCAAATTGTCCATAGGTATGAATGTGAGTGTGAATGGTTGTTTGTCTATATGTGCCCTGTGATTGGCTGGCCACCAGTCCAGGGTGTACCCCGTCTCTCGTCCGAAGACAACTGGGATAGGCTCCAGCACTATCCTCGTGAGGATAAGCGGTAGAAAATGAATGAATGAATGAATGAGTTTTCCTCCTATTTTGTGTGGAAGTGGTAACTTTTTGGCTTCTTATTTTGTCTTTCCCACACCCTTTGTGTGGAGTTTGCATGTTCTCCCCGTGCAGGCGTGGGTTTTTTCCGGGTACTCCGGTTTCCTCCCACATTCCAAAAACATGCTAAGTCCAGGGTGTACCGCGCCTCTTGTCCGAAGACAGCTGGGATAGGCTCCAGCACCCCCTCGTGAGGATAAGCGGCAGAAAATGAATGAATGAATACTGTTTTGGATATAGTATTTTAATGCATCTTTTACTCTGTTTTTACTCAACTCTCTTTTTTTTCTTTTTTTTTGTAGTTCCCGTAATCCTTAAAAGGACCAAAATATGTCAAAAATACTGTACAGTATTACATGTTAACATGAATGTACCTGTTACTACATGGTCACAGTGTGTATATAAAACCAGAAAACCTTATTTTTGTCCCATTACACGCAGTAATGAGTTGTCTATTTTTATCTGTTTTATATCTTTAGAACGCACATATTTTTACTCAACTCTAATTTTATTTCTTTTTCTCTACTGTAAAGCGTCTTTAAGTACTTTGAAAAGCGTTATACAAATAAAATGTACCTAACTCATGACATGAAACGATACACTAGATTGGATCCAGGAGAACAAAAAAAAGACATGATTTTAACACCGAGGTTTAAACAAGAAGCACAAAAGCAATAAATATAACAAAAGAAAAGCAAGAAAGACAGCAAAACCATAAAAATGACAAAAAGAAAAAAAACCAGTGTGTCACAGAAGAGCGTGACACCAGTTACTTAAAAACATGGAGGCTTTTTGTGAGTTGCTGTCCTCCCAGGAGAGGTAATCCACTGATTGGCCAGGCATGCTGTCTTGATTGCCACAGTAACAGCTTCTCTCCCTGAGGACCAATCAGCCACATTCCATGTCAATAAAAAAAAAGACTCTTTTCCTCCTGCCTGTGTGAAGTGACCCCCCCGCAATTGGTGTTTGACCCATGCCACGTCTCAGACAAGAAAATACACATCAGTGACAAAAAGGTCCTGCTGTCAGCGGACACAGCCACCATGCAGACTGCCAAGTTGTCAAGTGGAAGAGTGAAACTGAAAGAAAATGCTTTTTTTTTTCTACTTTCACAAATGCTGGAGTGCTGAAAGCCTGATAGCGTGTGTGTGTGTGTGTGTAGCACCTCAGTATCTCCATGTTCACTACTGATAGCCAGTAAGGTTTACAGGTTTATTCATTCATTCATTCATTTTCTACCGCTTTTTCCTCACGAGGGTCACAGGGGTGCTGGAGCCTATCCCAGCTGTCTTTGGGTGAGAGGCGGGGTACACCCTGGACTGGTGGCCAGCCAATCACAGGGCACATATAGACAAACAACCATTCACACTCACATTCATACCTATGGACAATTTGGAGTCGCTAATTAACCTAGCATGTTTTTGGAATGTGGGAGGAAACTGGAGTACCCGGAGAAAACCCACACATAAAATAAAAGAAAACAAAATAAGAAGCCAAAAAGTTACCACTTCCACACAAAATAGGAGGAGAACTCATTCATTTTCTACCACTTATCCTCACGAGGGTCGTGGGCTATGCTGGAGCCTATCCCAGCCGTCTTCGGATGAGAGGCGGGGTATACCCTGGACTGACTGGTGACCAGCCAATCACAGGGCACATATAGACAAACAACCATTCACACTCACATTCATACCTATGGACAATTTGGAGTCGCCAATTAACCTAGCATGTTTTTGGAATGTGGGTGGAAACCGGAATACCCTGAGAAAACCCACACATGCACGGGGAGAACATGCAAACTCCACACAGAGATAGCCGAGGGTGGGGAAAGACAAAATAAGAAGCCAAAAAGTTACCACTTCCACACAAACTAGGAGGAGAACTGATTCATTCATTCATTTTCTACCGCTTATCATCACGAGGGATCGTGGGGGGTGCTGGAGCCTATCCCAGCTGTCTTTGGGCGGGAGGCGGGGTACACCCTGGACTGGTCGCCAGCCAATCACAGGGCACATATAGACAAACAACCATTCACACTCACATTCATACCTATGGACAAGTTGGAGTCGCTAATTAACCTAGCATGTTTTTGGAATGTGGGAGGAAACTGGAGTACCCGGAGAAAACCCACACATAAAATAGAAGAAGAAAACAAAATAAGAAGCCAAAAAGTTACCACTTCCACACAAAATAGGAGGAGAACTCATTCATTTTCTACCACTTATCCTCATGAGGGTCATGGGCGGTACTGGAGCCTATCCCAGCTGTCTTTGGGCGGGAAGCGGGGTACACCGCGGACTGGTCGCCAGCCAATCACAGGGCACATATAGACAAACAACCATTCACACTCACATTCATACCTATGGACAATTTGGAGTCGCCAATTAACCCGGAGTACCCGGAGAAAACCCACGCATGCACAGGGAGAACATGCAAACTCCACACAGAGATGCCCGAGGGTGGAATTGAACCCTGGTCTCCTAGCGCACTAACCATTCGACCGCCGTGCCGCGGTTTACAGATTTACTGTCGACTAAAACATTTCATTTAAAACTGTATTTTTTGTTCAGTTGTGCTGTAATTGACAAATATTTAAATTCAATGAAAAAGTGCGACAAAAAAAAATCAGTAAAGGAGCAAATACTTTTTCACACCACTGAATATATGCACATAATTGAGACAAATAGAGACTACTTAAGTCGCCTTCCAAACTGGTTAGGAAGGCTTGTCTATAATTATAACAACAAAAGAGTAGTAGCTCTTGATACGCTAGCATTAACACATAAAAGACAAAAACAAGGCAACAAAGAAGATGAATAATGTACACACATTTGTTCACCACACATACACACCAAAACAGACTGAATGAAATTACAGATAAAAACCAAGAGGGGGGCAAGCAACCATATTATAAATGCGAATCAAGAGAAAGAAGCCTCCATTAATGCATCTTTCATGAGCTTGGCTTCTCACCCTCTGAATCCCTGCCCAGCTAGAATGGCTTGCTGCCTACCGGTGGATTGTGGCGCTCTCCTCACATCCCGGGAATTGGGGAATCTGTGCTCACAGTTCAGGTGAGCATCAATCGTGTGGTTATTTGTACGCATGACTTGGAGGTAGAGTGGAGTTGAAGAAATGCATGTTTGTCAGGGTGGTGGGGAGGTTTACCTGTGCTACCGTGTCAGCCTGAGACAGCTAGTCAGCTGGGAAGACCATGTATACTGGTCCTCTTAAAAATCAGTATATGCTTTGTTTACACTGGCTGGGTAATACCCTACCTGACACACATGTGTATATTTCTATTTCTTGCGAGACCTATTATGCTTTTTCCACTTCTCACATATAAATGTCGTTAAAATGTTGTATTACCGTGTTAAACCATGTCAAAGTTGCGGATAACGACATTTGCGCAGTTTGAAGTGAGTCCTGAAAAAAGTTTGGGATGACTCAAAACACTCAGTTTCAGAGGGCGTTTCAAAATTGTTCCTTTGTGATGTCACAGAGGAACAGATGTGTGGGTGTGGCTCCTATACAATTTATCAATTCAGATAAAGTTGGGTTCGCACTATCAGCACAAAACCGGAAGTCCTTCCAAGCATTGAGAAGTGTGACCAACTACAGCGGAGTGGGCATGCCTGGAGTGGGCGTGCCTCTGAACGTACGCTTTCATTGTGAGAAGTCACAGTAACTTCCTTATATGGGCGTTCTCGGAACCGGAAGTCCTTCTAAGCACTCAGGAGTGTGACCAATCACAGCGGAGTGGGCGTGCCTCTGAACGTTCGCTTTCATTGTGAGAAGTCACAGGCTCCATCCAGCCAGTAACTTCCTTATATGGGCATTCTCGGACACAAGCTGTTCGCTGTACAAGATTAATGGGACCAATCGCAGCGGAGTAGGCATGCCCAGAAGCGGTTCAAGGAAATACAGCAGGAATCGGTGCAGAACCGGTAAGCACTCAGGAGTGTAACCAATCACAGCGGAGTGGGCGTGTCCGGAGTGGGCGTGCCTCTGAACCGGTAAGCACTCAGGAGTGTAACCAATCACAGCGGAGTGGGCGTGTCCGGAGTGGGCGTGCCTCTGAATGCTTGGTTTCATTGTGAGAAGTCACAGGCTCCATCCATCCAGTGCCTTCCTTATATGGGCGTTCCAGGATACAAGGTTTTAGCTTTACAAGATGAGTGAGACCAATCTCAGCGTAGTAGGCATGCCCAGAAGCGGCCTGTGGGTGGAATCCAAGCTAATACAGCTGGAATCGATGCAGATTCTGGAGGATCTAGATGGCTCAAAACACTCCGTTTCAGAGGGCGTTTCAAAATTGTTCCTTTGTGATGTCACAGAGGAGCGGATGTTTGGGTGTGGCTTCTATACCGTTTATCAAATCCTATATTCCTATTAAGTTGGGTTTGCAACTAGCAGCACAAACTGGAAGTCCTTCTAAGCACTGACCAACCACAGTGGAGTGGGCGTGCCTCTGAACGCTGTGTTTCATTGTGAGACGTCACAGGCTCCATCCAGCCCGTAACTTCCTTATATGGGCGTTCTCGGACACAAGCTGTTGGCTGTACAAGATTAATGGGACCAATCGCAGCGGAGTAGGCATGCCCAGAAGCGGTTCAAGGAAATACAGCAGGAATCGGTGCAGAACCGGTAATCACTCAGGAGTGTAACCAATCACAGCGGAGTGGGCGTGTCCGCAGTGGGCGTGCCTCTGAATGCTTGGTTTCATTGTGAGAAGTCACAGGCTCCATCCATCCAGTGCCTTCCTTATATGGGCGTTCCAGGATACAAGGTTTTAGCTTTACAAGATGAGTGAGACCAATCTCAGCGTGGTAGGCATGCCCAGAAGCGGCCTGTGGGTGGAATCCAAGCTAATACAGCTGGAATCGATGCAGATTCTGGAGGATCTAGATGGCTCAAAACACTCCGTTTCAGAGGGCGTTTCAAAATTGTTCCTTTGTGATGTCACAGAGGAGCGGATGTTTGGGTGTGGCTTCTATGCCGTTTATCAATTCCTTTATTCCTATTAAGTTGGGTTTGCAACTAGCAGCACAAACCGGAAGTCCTTCTAAGCACTGACTAACCACAGCGGAGTGGGCGTGCCTCTGAACGCTGTGTTTCATTGTGAGAAGTCACAGGCTCCATCCAGCCAGTAACTTCCTTATATGGGCGTTCCCGGGTAGAAGCTGTTTGCAGAAGCGGCCCGTAGGTGGAATCCAAGGAAATACAGCAGGAACCGGTGCAGATTCTGGAAGATCTAGAAAGCTTTTTATGCGGGTTATTGTGTGTAGCTGCTCTATAGGAGTCAACAGCTCAATTCAATTCCTGTGACGCCAATTCCACAACTTCACCAAGTGAAGATGACATTTTAAAGGATATATTATATAATTATGACGGCCTATATTATTATATATTACATAGTCTCAATAATAATCCAGCCATTCATTTTCTATGCTGCTTATCCTCATTTGGGTTAAATGTTGCTTTACATCCAACAGTGAGTCCGTACACAGCATGACCGACCCTGAGCATTGCAAAACCCAACTTTAGCCGGATTTGGAAAAAAGGAACGCCGCTGCTTTTTCATGTACACAGTGTGAGCCAGAGAGGGAACTCATTTGGATCAATTAGGTTATTTGACACGTCAAAAGCTTTGTGAGAACTTTACGTCAAAATCAAAGGACATGAAAGCTGTCAGAAAGCCTCCAGCAAGCACTAATACCATCTGCAAACATTTATATTTTAAATCTTACCATTTCTTCTGACCTTTTACTGCATCGCTCTGAAACTGGCAGTCATGCAGAGACACTTTAAATTTTAAGTTGTTTGCCTGTATAACACTTGGACGACCTCTAGTTTTCTTCCAGGCGTATTTATGCGTGCCAATCAAATTACAAGACAGGATTGGATATTTCCAGGGGAGAATGTCTTGTGAGGGCAAAAACCGAATAACTAAATAACCAAGAGAAAGACATTTATGTAAAATGAGCTGAAGAGCTGAAGCTGAACGGAAATGTTGGATGAAAAATGTGGAATTTCTGGAATACTGAGAACTTCTGAGATGTGGAAAAAATGTTGTGATGACTTGGGTGGTGTTATAGTATGAACTGACAGGATCATAAGCAATTTCTTTAATATAGTAAATTATTTTCTGTCATGCCCGCCAAGAGACAGAAATGTCACTAGCGACGTGTGTAGGCTCCAGCATAGCCCCGTGATCCTCGTGAGGATAAAATGGTAATGGTAATGGTTTTATTTCATTTGAACATGCATCAGATTACAATTGAATGCATCACATAATCAGTTCACAGTTCCACATGTCCAAAAGGAGTAGGAAGAAGCAAAGCTTATTAAATTCTGCCCCTCCATCTGGTATTTTTACATTCAGTAACTGTTACATTTGTTCACTTCCTGCTTTCCTAATATTATTTAAGTTATTTTTTAATTAATTTAAAAATATTTTTTTAATTAATTTAAACATATTTGTAATTAATTAAATTTTTTTCATTAATTAAAAAAATATTTTTTAATTAATTTTAAAAATATGTTTTAATTAAGTAAAAAAATATCTTTAAATTAATTTAAAAATATATTTATTTATTTATTTTATAAAAGGTATAAAACCTGGTTGGATTGGGACTTGCCTTGAATATCTACTCCCTACCTTTTCGGTGTTAAGTTGCTGTGTGATGATTTTAGCGTTCTTTGTAAGATGACATTGTGACTTGGATTTGTGTATTTATTTATTTATTTTATAAAAGGTATAAAAACTGGTTGGATTGGTACTTGCCTTGAATATCTACTCCCTACCTTTTCAGTGTTAAGTTGCTGTGTGATGATTTTAGCGTTATTTGTAAGATGGCATTGTGACTTGGATTTGTTTATTTATTTATTTATTTTATAAAAGGTATAAAAACTGGTTGCATTGGTACTTGTCTTGAATATATACTCCCTACCTTTTCAGGGTTAAGTTGCTGTGTGATGATTTTAGCGTTCTTTGTAAGATTACATTGTGACTTGGATTTATTTATTCATTTATTTGTTTTATAAAAGGTATAAAACCTGGTTGGATTGGTACTTGCCTTGAATATCTACTCCCTACCTTTTCAGTGTTAAGTTGCTGTGTGATGATTTTAGCGTTCTTTGTAAGATGACATTGTGACTAGGACTGTTGTATTGAGTAATGACCTCCTAAGATTTCCAATCGCTTGACAAGCTCCCTGAGCGTTTCCTTATAACTCGGGATTGATTAGCTCCTGTTGAAGAATGGGCTGGTGAATTGCCAGCAGCACCGTATTTAAACGATTAGTAGTCGTTCTGAAGGATAGATGTCATATGATTAGAACATGGTCATAAATAGATGTCAACGTTTGATATGTTTTATTTACATTTTTTTTCAAAATAATGTTTGTTTCTTATTTCTTTTGTTATTTGTTGGCCTTTGTGTTTTTCCTGCCCTGGTGGGAGGAGCCAGCGATTTAAAAGGAGGCCTTCTCCAAGTCTAAGGGTGGGTGGGAATTGGTTTGCCGAGAGTGCTGAGAGTTGGAGTGTTGCAATTACCCAGAAGGTAATCATGGTTTACAGCCGTGCTAATCAAGTAGTGGGGCGAGTTCCCCCTGGGGGGAGAGCGATTAACTGTCGGGGGAGGGGGGGGGGGGGGGCATGAGAAGGGCTTTCAATATTGCCGTAAACCTGCCAACATGTATGAATTTGTTGTATTCAGCATGCAATTTGACACTTGAATAAGCTTGTATGCTTCATTGCTCTTCATTTTGTTGCATTTTGCTGGTTTTGAGTTTGAGTTCAGTCTGTGGAGTACAGATAAATAAAAATATATTGTCGGAAAATAATTGAGATCCACTGACTTACTAAATGAATATAGTTGTCCCTCGTCTATCACGGTGAATCAGTTCCAAACCCGACCGCGATAAATGAATTTCCACAAAGTTAAATTCAGTAGTATTTAGAGCATAGAAAACCTTTCTAAATATGTTTTTTAATAATTTAATCCAGTAGAAATGAAAATACACCCCTAAGCCACCTTTACAATTTTATTATTCTTTGTTTTATTCTTCTTCACTAATGCAAAGGCTGCGGGATCACTGCAGGGACACAAAAGTCCTTAAAGCCTTAAACTAGTTAGCCTTTAATCTAAACTTAGGAAAGGGTTTCAAACTAACTGCAGAAGAAGGGCAAAGAAGACAAAAATGTACCACTTCCACACTGCCATGTTGGACATGCCCTGACTACATGCAGTGTTAAGATAATGTAATTCATCAATGTAACATTACTGATGCCCAGTGATCAGATATGACTAATAATAAGCCATAATCATCATAAAACTTTGATTTATAAATTTTCAAAAAAAGAGTGAGGGGGCAGCATTTGAACTATGAAGTTGTGAGGGATGACTTTACTGTTCCTTCAGCTTTGTAAATACTTTTTTTTGGTGCACTTTTGCAATTGTTTACACGTCCTAAGAGCACTAAAAACATCTGCAAAGGGATTGTATTGACTCCGCCATTGTTTTCACTCCCTGGTCTGAGGGCAGCAGAACCCAGAGACACTGATGTTCTACTGTAGGTACAACTTGTGTTATAATAAAAACATGTACAGTAAAGTCTCGTTATATCGATATCGGTTATAACGAATTACTACTTATTACAATACTATTTTCATTTCCCGGCAAATTTCTAGTCTTTTATGATATAATTAGTTCAGTTAGTACGATACCCGGTTATTATGATAATCCGGTTACTACGATGCCCTTTTCATCTCCCACCAGCCAATTTGGTCTGCTTATATCGATACAAAAGCAGCTTAAATCAATCTTTGCTTAAGGATTTCAATACCAAAAAAGAACACGGCGAACGGCTGCTTCCAGTCAACTTTATTTTTCACACTTCCACCACCAGAGCGCAGCACACACACCGATTTGTTTTTCATATGTACATGCTGGCGTTCGTGGCATGTGTTTGGCCAGCTATGTGGGGCGGGTTGAGCATGACCTGTGAACCAGGAAGTGCGGGAATCGGTGTGTGTGCTGTGCTCTGGTGGTGGAAGTGTGAAAAATAAGCTAAGATTGATTTAAGCTGCTCGACATTGTTCTATACTATAGAACAATGCCGAGTGCATTATTGCCCACTTTAAATGCAGTTCGGCGCAGGATCGGATATATGGATAGTTCGGTTATATCGATATTTTTTTCGACTCCCGAGAATATCGATATAACGAGACTTTACTGTAATACAAAAAAATTGAGAGTAAAGTTGCAAGTATTTGTGTGTAAAAAAAATGGTGTGGAATAAAAAATAATAAACAAGGTCGGAACTGCTAAGACAGCCAGCTCCACTTAAAGCCAGATACATTAGCAGAGAAGCCTCCATCTCCTCTGAGATACAATACCGGCTTACACACAACACACACACACACACACACACTCCCACGTCCACCCGGTGAGGAGAATGGCAGAGCAATGGGGTCCCGAGAGAAGTCACATCATCAAAAATCCACACCATGAAGCAGAAAAGTGACAGTGATGTCAGAGATGTGCTTGTGTGGCCAAGCAAACACGTCGCAAGCAAAAAAAAAAAAAATACATCCTTCTAAATGTCATTAAGCAAAAAAACCTCATGCGTGCAATCTAATTAGCTGTGTGCGTGCGTGTGTGCGTGTGTGCGTGCACATCGGGGACTTCTGTCAGGTTGACTGGAGAGTGTTGTAGTGATTTGTACATCTTAAAACACGTCGGCTGCCTCGCCGCTTTCAATTTACAAGCTCTTCTTTACGATCAAACTGTAGCGCCGGCTTTAACACACACACACACACACATACACACACACACATACACACAACGTGTCACAATCCTACTCTTTCTAATCATTATCCTACCATTCCAACCAAAGCCCTCCCACCTTCATGCTTTGTTTCACACTTGGTTTCTGACAGCCATTCCCCCTAGAGAAGTACAATTGGGAGCATTCGGGGTAGAATCTCCGGATTTTTTTTTTTTTAAAAAAAAGCTCTGCTGTCTTCCCAACTTTTTTTCCAGGCTGTGCCTACCTATGATGTGCTGCCTGCAGGGAATATACAAACAGCAAAACATTACTTGTGTGATTTCCAACACTTCTCTGCAAAGATTCCTAGCAATTAAAGCAAGGAAGTTGATGGCAGTGTGCTGTGACACAGATACGTTATATAGCAGATAACAAGGGGGAGACCAAGTGACGCTGATGAGCTGCTTCTTCATGGCAGGGTTTACCACAAGTGGTTTGCTTCCTGACCGCTTTGTTGGGGAACCATCACATACTTACAAATAAAAAAAAGTTGGCACCGCCGGGTTGGCACAACAATGCCACATTGTTGTGCTTAGTCGTATCATACGATATTATGAATCTTTGTTTGTTGAGATTGGATTGATATACACGCTCGGTTCCCAAATTGGGAAAAGTTTGGGATCACTTCTGCAGACTGGAGGATTCAACCAACTGCTCCCTTGTTTCCCAAATCGTTCTTGATGTTCTGCAAGGGCACAACTATCCCCAGTTTGTTGCTGCGTTTGGAAACTCTTCAGTAAACAATTCCCTCGACTGGGTGTCCATTCTTGGACACTTCTTCAAGCTACTTCTTGGATTTCACTTATTGTAGGCTATTTTGGGAACCTAGCCCCATGATAAATGAGGGAACACTGTATTAGTATTGAAGGGCTTGACAATATTGGTATGTGAAATATCTGGTAAGAATGGTATACACTACCGCTCAAAATTTTGGGATCACTTGGAATTTTTTTTGGGCCAGTCTGAGATATGGCTTTTTCTTGGCAGTCCTGCTATGAAGTCCAGCATCCTGAAGTCGCCGCTTCACTGTTGATACTGACACTGGTGATTGACGGGTACTATTTAGTGCAGCTGCCAGGTGAGGCGTCTTTCTTAAACTACACACTCTCAAATATTTGTCCTCTTGCACAGTTGTGCAGCGTTTTTCTGTCCTTGTTAGACCCAGTTTGTGCTGCTCTCTGAAGGGAGTAGTTAACAGCATGGTAAGAGATTTTAGTTTGAGTTTAGATTTTTTAGATGGCTTTTCTAATAATGAAATAAAATGATGAACTTGGATTAGCAGCCATACCAGGAGATTGATGCAGAGGACTGACAGTTGTTGATGGTAGGCCTCTATGCAAAAATGTACATCCTTCTTTGAAAATCACCTGGCTCATTTTAATTGTTTGTGAAGTGGATAAAAATGTTTGTGAAATGTTTGAAAATGTTTTTCTTTGAAAAACAAAGAAATTTGCAATTGCAATTTGTTTTTCTTGTAGAGATTTTAGTTTAGTTTAAATTTTTAGATGGGTTTTCTAATAATGTGCAACGTTTTTCTGTCCTTGTTAGACCCAGTTTGTGCTGCTCTCTGAAGGGAGTAGTTAACAGCATGGTAAGAGATTTTAGTTTAGATTTTTAAATGGGGTTTCTAATAATCTATTAGCCTTATAAAATGATGAACTTGGATTAGCAGCCATACCAGGAGATTGATGCAGAGGACTGACAGTTGTTGATAGTAGGCCTCTATGCAAAAATGTACATCCTTCTTTCAAAATCATCTGATTAATTTTAATTGTTTGTGAAATGGATAAAAATGTTTGTGAAATGGAAAAAAAATTGTTTGTGAAATGCATGAAAATGTTTTTCTTTGGAATACAAAGACATTTGCAAGTGATCCCAAATTTTTGAGCGGTAGTGTAGCCCTAAAACACAATATTCAATGTGCCTTAAAAGAGCGATATAAAATGGCCAATACTGGAGGGGAGACTGCAATTGAATGACTTAATAACATACCACAAAACAGCATGATTTATTAATAGATTTTGCATCGTTTTTCTGTCCTTGTTAGACCTTGACCTTGTTTGTGCTGCTTTCTGAAGGGAGTAGTTTTGGATGGGTTTTCTAATAATCTATTAGCCTTATAAAATGATGAACTTGGATTAGCAGCCATACCAGGAGATTGATGCAGAGGACTGACAGTTGTTGATAGTAGGCCTCTATGCAAAAATGTAGATGTTCTTTCAAAATAATTGTTCATTTTAATTGTTTGTGAAATGGATACAAATGTTTGTGAAATGGAAAAAAAATGGTTTGTGAAATGCATGGAAATGTTGCAATTTGTTTTTCTTTGAAGAGATTTTAGTTTTAGTTTAGATTTTTAGATGGGTTTTTCTAATAATGTGCATCGTTTTTCTGTCCTTGTTAGACCCAGTTTGTGCTGCTCTCTGAAGGGAGTAGTCAACAGCACGGTAAGAGATTTTAGTTTTAGTTTAGATTTTTAGATGGGTTTTCTAATAATGTGCAGTGTTTTTCTGTCCTTGTTAGACCCAGTTTGTGCTGTTCTCTGAAGGGAGTAGTTAACAGCATGGTAAGAGATTTTAGTTTTAGTTTAGATTTTTAGATGGCTTTTCTAATGATCTATTAGCCTTGAAATCTTGAAGAACCTTGAAGATTTTTCAATGTAATTGTATGTGGTTGTGTGCCTAATCAGTGCATATGTTTGTTGAATGGATGAACTGACTATGTTAGAATGCTCGAAGTCTCGCACGTGTAAGTGCATTTATGCTTTCACGAATAACGTGCCTTCTTCGGTATTGTGGCCACTTTATTCGGTGGTCCTTGAACACGCCGCGTGATGCAGATTGAGACCTACAATATGTGTATGACTTTCTCCGGCACTGCACAGACGTGTATTTCCTATTCTTTTTCTCAATTCGTCCTTGTTCACACATGTTAATGCTGTGTGGAAATGGGCAGAGGTGAAGTTTAATAACGGCATCTCCGTGCTGCTGTGGATAATCTCATGCTATATGTGCTCATATGTCCATTTGGCTCAGTAATAAGGCTCATATTGAATTTATTTCCATATTGATTTTTATACATTATGTGCCTTTGTTTTTAGGGTTATTGTACTGATTATTTCCATGTTATTGCAAAAGACCATAAACCACACACACACGCAAAACTTTACATTATTATTATTTATTCAAAATGATTTAAATTATTTGTGCAATTTACTGTTCACGCTGTACATCATCTATTTATTATTATTTATCTTTTTTTGGCTCTGTTATCTGTTTCTCTGTGCGACTTATACTCCAGTACAACTTATGTATGTTTTTTTCTACCTAATTATGCATTTTTGGTATTGGGCGACTTATACTCCGGAGCAACTTATGTAGGTTTTTTTCTACTGAATGATGCATTTTTGGCCATGTACGACTTATACTCCGGAGCGACTTATGTATGTTTTTTTCTCCTGAATTATGCATTTTTGGCCATGTGCCTCCAGTGCAACTTATGTATGTTTTTTTCTACTGGATTATGCATTTTTGGCCTTGTGCAACTTATACTCCGGTGCGACTTATGTATGTTTTTTTTACAGAATTATGCATTTTTGGCCTTGTGCGACTTATTCTCCAGAGTGACTTATGTATGTTTTTTTCTACCGAATTATGTATTTTTGGCTTTGTGCAACTTATACTCCAGAGCGACTTGTGTATGTTTTTTTCTGCCTAATTATGCATTTTTGGCATTGTGCGACTTAAACTCCGGAGCGACTTATGTATGTTTTTTTCTCCTGAATTATGCATTTTTGGCCATGTGCGACTTATACTCCAGTGCAACTTATGTATGTTTTTTCAACTGAATTATGCATTTTTGGCCTTGTGCGACTTATACTCCAGTGCGACTTATGTATGTTTTGTTTACCGAATTATGCATTTTTGGCCTTGTGCGACTTATACTCCAGTGCGACTTATGTATGTTTTTTTTTACCGAATTATGCATTTTTGGCCTTGTGCGACTTATACTCCAGTGCGACTTATGTATGTTTTTTTTACCGAATTATGCATTTTTGGCCTTGTGCGACTTATACTCCAGTGCGACTTATGTATGTTTTTTTTACCGAATTATGCATTTTTGGCCTTGTGCGACTTATACTCCAGTGCGACTTATGTATGTTTTTTTTTTTACCGAATTATGCATTTTTGGCCATGTGCGACTTATACTCCAGAGCAACTTATGTATGTTTTTTTCTACCAATTTATGTATTTTTGGCCTTGTGCGACTTATACTCCAGTGCGACTTATGTATGTTTTTTTTTACCGAATTATGCATTTTTGGCCTTGTGCGACTTATACTCCAGTACGACTTATGTATGTTTTTTTCTACCTAATTATGCATTTTTGGTATTGGGCGACTTATACTCCGGAGCAACTTATGTAGGTTTTTTTCTACTGAATGATGCATTTTTGGCCATGTACGACTTATACTCCGGAGCGACTTATGTATGTTTTTTTCTCCTGAATTATGCATTTTTGGCCATGTGCCTCCAGTGCAACTTATGTATGTTTTTTTCTACTGGATTATGCATTTTTGGCCTTGTGCAACTTATACTCCGGTGCGACTTATGTATGTTTTTTTTACAGAATTATGCATTTTTGGCCTTGTGCGACTTATTCTCCAGAGTGACTTATGTATGTTTTTTTCTACCGAATTATGTATTTTTGGCTTTGTGCAACTTATACTCCAGAGCGACTTGTGTATGTTTTTTTCTGCCTAATTATGCATTTTTGGCATTGTGCGACTTAAACTCCGGAGCGACTTATGTATGTTTTTTTCTCCTGAATTATGCATTTTTGGCCATGTGCGACTTATACTCCAGTGCAACTTATGTATGTTTTTTCAACTGAATTATGCATTTTTGGCCTTGTGCGACTTATACTCCAGTGCGACTTATGTATGTTTTGTTTACCGAATTATGCATTTTTGGCCTTGTGCGACTTATACTCCAGTGCGACTTATGTATGTTTTTTTTTACCGAATTATGCATTTTTGGCCTTGTGCGACTTATACTCCAGTGCGACTTATGTATGTTTTTTTTACCGAATTATGCATTTTTGGCCTTGTGCGACTTATACTCCAGTGCGACTTATGTATGTTTTTTTTACCGAATTATGCATTTTTGGCCTTGTGCGACTTATACTCCAGTGCGACTTATGTATGTTTTTTTTTTTACCGAATTATGCATTTTTGGCCATGTGCGACTTATACTCCAGAGCAACTTATGTATGTTTTTTTCTACCAATTTATGTATTTTTGGCCTTGTGCGACTTATACTCCAGTGCGACTTATGTATGTTTTTTTTTACCGAATTATGCATTTTTGGCCTTGTGCGACTTATACTCCAGTACGACTTATGTATGTTTTTTTCTACCTAATTATGCATTTTTGGTATTGGGCGACTTATACTCCGGAGCAACTTATGTAGGTTTTTTTCTACTGAATGATGCATTTTTGGCCATGTACGACTTATACTCCGGAGCGACTTATGTATGTTTTTTTCTCCTGAATTATGCATTTTTGGCCATGTGCCTCCAGTGCAACTTATGTATGTTTTTTTCTACTGGATTATGCATTTTTGGCCTTGTGCAACTTATACTCCGGTGCGACTTATGTATGTTTTTTTTACAGAATTATGCATTTTTGGCCTTGTGCGACTTATTCTCCAGAGTGACTTATGTATGTTTTTTTCTACCGAATTATGTATTTTTGGCTTTGTGCAACTTATACTCCAGAGCGACTTGTGTATGTTTTTTTCTGCCTAATTATGCATTTTTGGCATTGTGCGACTTAAACTCCGGAGCGACTTATGTATGTTTTTTTCTCCTGAATTATGCATTTTTGGCCATGTGCGACTTATACTCCAGTGCAACTTATGTATGTTTTTTCTACTGAATTATGCATTTTTGGCCTTGTGCGACTTATACTCCAGTGCGACTTATGTATGTTTTTTTTACCGAATTATGCATTTTTGGCCTTGTGCGACTTATACTCCAGTGCGACTTATGTATGTTTTTTTTACCGAATTATGCATTTTTGGCCTTGTGCGACTTATACTCCAGTGCGACTTATGTATGTTTTTTTTACCGAATTATGCATTTTTGGCCTTGTGCGACTTATACTCCAGTGCGACTTATGTATGTTTTTTTTACCGAATTATGCATTTTTGGCCTTGTGCGACTTATACTCCAGTGCGACTTATGTATGTTTTTTTTTTTACCGAATTATGCATTTTTGGCCATGTGCGACTTATACTCCAGAGCAACTTATGTATGTTTTTTTCTACCAATTTATGTATTTTTGGCCTTGTGCGACTTATACTCCAGTGCGACTTATGTATGTTTTTTTTTACCGAATTATGCATTTTTGGCCTTGTGCGACTTATACTCCAGTGCGACTTATGTATGTTTTTTTTACCGAATTATGCATTTTTGGCCTTGTGCGACTTATACTCCAGAGCGACTTATGTATGTTTTTTTCTACTGAATTATGCATTTTTGGCCATATGCGACTTATACTTCGGAGCGACTGATAGTCCAGAAAATACGGTATACAATTCACATACGAATACAAATAAAGTCATTAACAGAAGACAAACCTGCCAGGAAATGTCTCTCTGTTTTAAATTAAAAAACAAAAAAAGACATTTTTTTTTAATCTAATGTCATCATATATAGTATATTTTTATTCTAACTATTCATCAGCATCAGTGATGCAGACACATTAAAACTGTTGCAGAGAGAACTTCAGCTCGCCGTGCCTCTACTCTAAATAGTTCAAGGACAGTTTTACATTTCCTTTGGGTACAACTTTTTAGGGCATTTTAGCCCCCTCCCCCCAAATATCCCTGAAATAAAAAGGGATTATAATCAGCCCTCCCGCCCCGCAGCAGCCCATCACTACCAGCAACCAGATGACTTTCAAATGCCTCGGAGTTACACTGGACAATGACTCACCGTTGGCCAACACGTTACAGAAATCGAGCCAGAAAAATGAGCCATCAGTAAGCTTAAAGGAATCTGTTGCCCCTCACTTCCTTCTGTGATTATATCACAGCCAAAGCATCTTTTGTACTGTTCTATTTGTTTCTCGAACATACTCTTTTAAACGACAGACAAAACTATCACGCATAACCGGCATCACTACTAAAATTATTGATTGGACTGCACACAACTAACCTCACAATAAAATGCATTCTCACTGGAACAGGAATCTACCCACACACGACCCGGATATCTCATGCTGACACCTTCAGAACGACCAGACATGAAGAGGCCGCTTCGGGAAAAGGTTGATTCCTGCAACCATAGCTGCCTTAAATAAGAGGCCCCACCGTGTCATGGTGTTGGATTTCTTCTGGTTTGTCATATTCGTGTATTCTGTTGTTCCCCCCGTTGTCTTAAGTGTCGTGTCTGGTATCTGAAGTCTACGCCATCGCCATCATTACTGGGGTTTTTACTGTTGTTATGACCGTTGTTGTGTGCGGTATTCTCAACCCAATTGGTCGAGACAGATGGCCGCCCCACAAAGCCTGGGGAGTCTTTATGGGTTAAATGATTTTTGCTGTTGTTAGATGTTTACAATGTCGTGATACACACAACCACAGACTGTACATACAACAAAACACATAATACACATTCTTCTCACTTGTACACAAGCTTAACTTTCACTTCCTAGAGAACAGAAAATTTCTATGTAGATGTTGTATTTTCATTTTGGACTCTGTCCATCTTCCTTGTCAACATAGAACCCAAAATACTCGTCCCTCTTGTCGTTGCTAATGCTCACTGTCTCAACCCAATTGGTCGAGACAGATGGCCGCCCCACAAAGCCTCGGTTCTTTCCCTGGAGTCTTTATGGGTTAAATGATTTTTGCTGTTGTTAGATGTTTACAATGTCGTGATATACACACTCTCAGATTATAAATATGACAAAACACATAATACACATTCTTCTCACTTCTACACAAGCTTAACTTTCACTTCCTAGAGAACAGAAAATTTCTATGAAGACGTATTTTCATTTTGGACTCTGTCCATCTTCCTTGTCGACAAGGAACCCAAAATACTTGTCCCTCTTGTCGTCGCTAATGCTCACAGTCTCAACCCAATTGGTCGAGACAGATGGCCGCCCCACAAAGCCTCGGTTCTTTCCCTGGAGTCTTTATGGGTTAAATGATTTTTGCTGTTGTTAGATGTTTACAATGTCGTGATATACACACTCTCAGATTATAAATATGACAAAACACATAATACACATTCTTCTCACTTCTACACAAGCTTAACTTTCACTTCCTAGAGAACAGAAAATTTCTATGAAGACGTATTTTCATTTTGGACTCTGTCCATCTTCCTTGTCGACATGGAACCCAAAATACTCGTCCCTCTTGTCGTCGCTAATGCTCACAGTCTCAACCCAATTGGTCGAGACAGATGGCCGCCCCACAAAGCCTCGGTTCTTTCCCTGGAGTCTTTATGGGTTAAATGATTTTTGCTGTTGTTAGATGTTTACAATGTCGTGATACACACAACCACAGACTGTACATACGACAAAACACATAATACACATTCTTCTCACTTGTACACAAGCTTAACTTTCACTTCCTAGAGAGGAACGGAAAATTTCTATGTAGACGTTGTATTTTTATTTTGGATTCTGTCCATCTTCCTTGTCGACATGGAACCCAAAATACTCTGTATTGATATTATTTTTAACTGTGATCTTTTTTCTTTTATTTCATGTCACCATACAATTTCCAGGAACTTTTAAATGAAATCACTGCAAAGCTGAACAGTAGAAACAATGGACATTGAGAACATTGCATATCAAGGTAGTAGTCCCCATGCTAGGCAATTGCAGTAATTGGCTAATCATTACCTGATCATGTGATTTTTTTTTTCATGCCAGTGCTCCATCAAACCGATTTTTTCTTAAAATGATCAAAATGAAGTAGAGAATGACAAGCAGTGCTCAGTGCGGTTGGCATATAAGGGACACATGTAAGACGTTTACATTCTGGTAATTGCCAAATAACGGCACAAGGGAGAGGAGCAAAACAACAGTTGTCCCGTCCTATGACTCATTATTCTTGTTCAGTGAGGTGGACAAATACCTCTTTCTTGGGAATAGTACACATGCACAAACACACAAACACACAAACACACAGATACTCACACTCATGGGAGAAAAATGATGTGTGTTGGTGGCTTTGTACAAAATAAGAGAACTGCAGTCATAATGAAATGACTCTCCTGAGGATGTAGCTGCATTTTATTTTATTTTTTTTTTATTTACAAATAGATGCTTGACTGTACAAACTGCCAAGGTTTTCGCTAAAAGCTCTGAGAGGGGTTAAGTGGCTTTTTTTTAGAAAAGTCAACAGTCGTCAGACCTTTTCTGACTGATGCTTGAAGGGAGGCCAAGAAAATAACCCTAAAATTAACACTCTATCAATTAATGAATGATACAAACAGAAACACTAACTTGTTCTATGGACTTTGCACCATCAAGGGACCCTAAACAGATGGCTGGTGTTAAATTGCTAAGGATTTTAGGCTGGTCCACAAGATGTGGGTGGGAGCCATTGCTACGAACTTTGATGTTTTGATACTCAGATTGCTTTTCATTATAAATGAAACTGTAAACATGAATAACTCTGCTCCACATGGTCAGATTTATAGTCACAAAAATTTATTTTTAGTCACAAAACCACATAAAACTACATTGAAAAATCTTCAAGGTTCTTCAAGATTTCAAGGCTAATAGATTATTAGAAAAGCCATCTAAAAATCTAAACTAAAACTAAAATCTCTTACCGTGCTGTTAACTACTCCCTTCAGAGAACAGCACAAACTGGGTCTAACAAGGACAGAAAAACGATGCACATTATTTAGAAAACCCATCTAAAAATCTAAACTAAAACTAAAATCTCTTACCGTGCTGTTAACTACTCCCTTCAGAGAGCAGCACAAACTGGGTCTAACAAGGACAGAAAAACGATGCACATTATTCGAAAACCCATCTAAAAATCTAAACTAAAATCTCTTCAAAAAAACAAATTGCAACATTTCCATGCATTTTTTTTCCATTTCACAAACATTTTTATCCATTTCACAAACAATTAAAATGAATCAGATGATTTTGAAAGAACATCTACATTTTTGCATAGAGGCCTACTATCAACAACTGTCAGTCCTCTGCATCAATCTCCTGGTATGGCTGCTAATCCAAGTTCATCATTTTATAAAGCTAATAGATTATTAGAAAACCCATCCAAAAATCTAAACTAAAACAAATATGTCTTACCATGTTGTTAACTACTCCCTTCAGAGAGCAGCACAAACTGGGTCTAACAAGGATAGAAAAACGCTGCACAACTGTGCAAGAAGACAAATATCTGAGAGTGTGTAGTGTACGGCTAGTTAAAAATTAATCATTTTATAAAACTAATAGATTATTAGAAAACCCATCTAAAAAATCTAAACTAAAATTAAAATCTCTTACCACGCTGTTAACTACTCTCTTCAGAGAGCAGCACAAACTGGGTCTAACAAGGACAGAAAAACGCTGCACAACTGTGCAAGAGGACAAATATTTGAGAGTGTGTAGTTTAAGAAAGACGCCTCACCTGGCAGCTGCACTAAATAGTACCCGTCAATCACCAGTGTCAGTATCAACAGTGAAGCGGCGACTTCAGGATGCTGGACTTCATAGTAGGACCGCCAAGAAAAAGCCATATCTCAGACTGGACAAAGAAATTTCCAAGTGATCCCAAACTTTTGAGCGGTAGTGTATGTATATCTATTCATAGTTTTTCATATCTCCTGTCCTTGACTCCTATCCTATTTTTCATTGCTGATTTTCCATCTCATTACTGTATTCATCCAGTGCAGTGATGTGCAGCTTTTAGTGGAACTCTCCAATGACTAAGTGACGTATGACTTTTCCATATTATCCTTTTAATTATGCACATTGATTCCTCTGGCAGCCACTGCCTTGTTTACTCCTTGGCTGAAATGCATTTGTGCCCAGTGCTGCATTGATGAATACATCCTAATCTCTATAGAGCAACATCCATTTTATAAATACGGGATGGAGGAATAAATCATGGAGGTTCTCTTCTTCTGATATTTGGCAGCTCACAGCTTATGCTCTTCCACACACACACACAGTTGCAGCTTGTTATCGCAATTAATTGGTTGTCCACGCAACCGCGATAAGTGAATTTCCCCGAAGTAGGATTCAGTAAAATATTTTCGTAGTTAGAGCATTTTTTTAACCATTATCAGAGCGTAACACCCCTATAGTTACCTTTACACTCCTACAGTGTGCCTCCAATTTGCTTCCATGGGTGAAACACAATTTTTTTGTTCAGTCTGAGATATGGCTTTTTCTTGGCGGTCCTGCTATGAAGTCCAGCATCCTGAAGTCGCCGCTTCACTGTTGATACTGACACTGGTGATTGACGGGTACTATTTAGTGCAGCTGCCAGGTGACGACCTGGGAGGCGTCTTTGTCTTAAACTACACACTCTCAGATATTTGTCTTCTTGCACAGTTGTGCAGCGTTTTTCTGTCCTTGTTAGACCCAGTTTGTGCTGCTCTCTGAAGGGAGTAGTTAACAGCATGGTAAGAGATTTTAGTTTTAGTTTAGATTTTTTAGATGGCTTTTCTATTAATCTGTTCCTTATAAAAGGATGAACTTGGATTAGCAACCATACCAGGAGATTGATGCAAAAATGTAGATCCTTCTTTGAAAATCATCTGATTCATTTGAATTGTTAGTGAAATGGAAAAAAAAAATTTGTGAAATGCATGAAAATTTGTTTTTCTTTGGAAAACAAAGAAATTTGCAAGTGATCCCAAACTTTTAAGCGGTAGTGTACTTTAAGATTTTTATTAATTTAAATAGTATTTTCTATTAATTTTAATGGATTTGTGTTACATTTATTGCAATTGTAGTAAAACAATAAAATGGTCGTTAGAACTAACGCAATAAGGTCAAACAAAAACCGAACTAAACTCAATGCAATTTTGGTTTTGTCACAATACAACACAAACGACTGCCGGTCAGGAAGACCAGGAGGTGGAAACCTTTAGCTATGAAGATCACAAATTTGGTGGAAAGAAGCACCACTTATTAAATCCTACCCGTTCTTCATACAGTCTAACACTAATCCAGTCCTAGTTCTATATACACGACTCACAGAAAGCTGGGGACATTGGGGCCCCGGGGCGAAACCCCAGGACAAAGCCAAAGCACGCCATCAACTCCGCAATCCAACCCCCCCACCCCCCTCAAATCTCAAATGCACCGTCGAGTGCCTCGGCATCCCCTACACAACCCACTGCCCTGCAGGCTGTTGTGGTCCCAGCCCCCAGCAGAGAGCAGCAAGCCCTGCAAGAGCACCGAAAATCCTCAACACCTAAACACGCACACCCAGAAAGCTGACGACGACCAAGCCAAGCTCACACGGAGAGGGCACAGCACATCTCCTATCCTTCCTTCCTTCCTTTGTGCATAAAAACAAAAACAGTGGCAACGAAAATAAATTTTGTAACATGACTAAGAATACTTTCTTTACTTTCTTTTATTTGGGTAGTTTTATATCCAACCAAATCTTGATAAGCAGCTCTATTCATTAACTTTATTACCCGATTACCCGATTTTATTACCGGGTAATTGATTCATTCATCTTCAACATGCACACAACCATAGTGAGTACATCACGTGACATAATTCACAATTCCACCTGTCAAAAAAAGGAGTAGGATGAAGCAAAGCTTATTCAATCCTACTCCTCATCCAGTTCACATATGTTGTCATACATTTGTTCAACAGACATGATGGTGAATCATTACAATTAACGCAGTATAGTCGTCTAAATGAGCTGATGCCATGTTCAAGGGCTGCTGAAAAAAGTAGGACAAGTCAGTTTAGGTCTGAGTTGGACTAATTTAGACCAACTTTTCTATTACAACCCCTGTAACATTAGCTTGTTTGGCCTTCATTGGGATAGCACGGCCGCCATTTCCAATGTCTTTTCTCATTTTTTACTATTATCAGTTTTTTGAATTCATGCACGTTCTCCATTAAACCAAGTAATTGTATTTACTGCTTTGCCACTTTGGATATTTCTTCTGTCATGAAAAATAATGATTGTCTTGTTTCTAGGTTGTTTTTTGTTTCTTGTTTTTTGGCATCCACCACGTTCCCATGCAGTCTCCATGAGCGATTCCCTCTCCGGCGACATCCGGAAGTGAACCGGAAGTGCATCTCCGAAAACCGGAAGTGGACCCCAGCGATAATATTTTTTAACACAAATTTGTATAAACCAGGAATTACTTATCTAAACAACTTTTAATCACTTCTAGCAAAATACACACCCTTAACATTGCTTATTCAAACCCATTAACTTATTTATTCAGAAAATTGCCTTAAGGGCAGCACAGAAGCACAGAACATTTTCTGAGCTAACGGGAGAAGTTTGCCCTGATTTAGCTTCCTCAGGTTTCAGTACGTAGGGGGTGTTTTGAGAATACAGGCAAATAGAACACAATTATTTAAAAGAGGTGGGGTCATGTTTTGTGAATTAGTGCAAGAGACGCAAGACCTGAAGTATCCAAAGTTATTTCTGCCGACGTACTGGCTCCTCATTCTAACTCCAAAAGGTACCCTAAAATATTTCACGAGCTATGTTATTTATACTGTATATTATTTACCTTCCGTCAAGAAAACAAACGAACCGCAGTTAGCCTACAGCCACCAAGTAACATTAGCTTATTTGATCACATGCATTCCATCATATGGTAAACGTAAATGATGATAATGGCGCTCCATACCATTATCTTTTGGCTTTTTCACCCTCTTCTTCATTTCTCTACTCTCTAAACTCTGTCCTTAACAGCTTTGACATTCTCTTTTCCATGTTTTGTGGAGAAAAATGACAATTAATCGACATCCCTGACAATGACTCAACAAGCCGTCAAGCTAAACCAACATTATTGACTTACTTTATTTAACATTTTCATAATTAAATAACATGTTTGAGATTTGTATCATATAATATTAAGAATGGGTTTCATTGTGGAAGCTTTGACACAAAGTAGAGTGGGGGCTTGTCCACAAATTAATGTTTATTTTTGCATTTTTGTGCCGTAAAGGCTATCCGTATAAAACTCTGGATGGTTCAAATCACGCTTGTCAGTGCAGGGGCCCGCACTCAGATAAAATAAATGAAAGCATGTAATGAGAACTTGAGATTACAAAGAATCAATGTGGAGTGTCTGAGTGTGCTGCTTTCTAATGAGTTAGCCACCATCAGCAAAAAATGTGCGTCCTGATTACCTGCTCACAACGACAAAAGCAGCAGAGGGGAAAAAGGCTGTGTTGTTTTTCAAGCAGACAGAGGAGTAATCAGTTTTTATCTTGACAAAATAATCCCAGTCATTGTTACTACTTTACAGGCTGCTACAGTGGTATGAAAAAGTATCTGAACCTTTTGGAATTTCTCACATTTCTGCATAAAATCACCCATCAATTGTGATCTGATCTTTGTCAAAATCACACAGATGAAAAAACAGTGTTTGCTTCAACCGAAACCACCCAAACACTTGTAGGTTTTCATATTTTAATGAAACAAGACCCCCAGGTACTTGAATCAGTTTTCATCTTAACAAAATAATCCCAGTCATTGTTACTACTTTACAGGCTGCTACAGTGGTATGAAAAAGTATCTGAACCTTTTGGAATTTCTCACATTTCTGCATAAAATCACCCATCAAATGTGATCTGATCTTTGTCAAAATCACACAGATGAAAAAACAGTGTTTGCTTCAACCGAAACCACCCAAACACTTGTAGGTTTTCATAATTTAATGAAACAAGAACCCCAGGTACTTGAATCAGTTTTCATCTTAACAAAAACAATCCCAGTCATTGTTACTACTTTACATGCTGCTACAGTGGTATGAAAAAGTATCTGAACCTTTTGGAATTTCTCACATTTCTGCATAAAATCACCCATCAAATGTGATCTGATCTTTCTTAAAATCACACAGATGAAAAAACAGTGTTTGCTTCAACCGAAACCACCCAAACACTTGTAGGTTTTCATATTTTAATGAAACAAGAACCCCAGGTACTTGAATCAGTTTTCATCTTAACAAAACAATCCCAGTCATTGTTACTACTTTACAGGCTGCTACAGTGGTATGAAAAAGTATCTGAACCTTTTGGAATTTCTCACATTTCTGCATAAAATCACCCATCAAATGTGATCTGATCTTTCTTAAAATCACACAGATGAAAAAACAGTGTTTGCTTCAACCGAAACCACCCAAACACTTGTAGGTTTTCATATTTTAATGAAACAAGAACCCCAGGTACTTGAATCAGTTTTCATCTTAACAAAACAATCCCAGTCATTGTTACTACTTTACAGGCTGCTACAGTGGTATGAAAAAGTATCTGAACCTTTTGGAATTTCTCACATTTCTGCATGAAATCACCCATCAAATGTGATCTGAGCTTTGTCAAAATCACACAGATGAAAAAACAGTGTCTGCTTTAACTAAAACCACCCAAACATTTATAGGTTTTCATATTTTAATGAAACAAGACCCCCCAGGTACTTGAATCAGTTTTCATCTTAACAAAATAATACCAGTCATTGTTACTACAGGCTGCTACAGTAGTATGAAAAAGTATCCGAACCATTTGGAATTTCTCACATTTCTGCATAAAATCACCCATCAAATGTGATCTGATCTTTGTCAAAATCACACAGATGAAAAAACAGTGTTTGCTTCAACCGAAACCACCCAAACACTTGTAGGTTTTCATATTTTAATGAAACAAGACCCCCAGGTACTTGAACTCCTCTACTTGGGGAAGGCTCACATCCCCGACCCGGCCACTCCAACCTTTTCCAGGTGAGAACCGTGACTCCAACTTGAAGATGCCGAGTATCACTTCACATTCCGCTGTGAACCGATCCAGCGAGAGCTGAAGGTCACTCCTTGTGAAGCCAGGAAGCATGACATCATCAGCACATCATCGGCAAAAAACAGAGACCCAATCCTAAACCGCGTCCCCCACAATGCCCCTGGCTGAGCCTGCATAAAAGTTGTGAACGGAATCGGTGACAAAGGGCAACCCGAGTGAGTTCGACTCACTGTCACCAATACGAATGAAGCTCTTGCATCAGCCATGCAGAGCACGAACACACCGAATGCTGTAAAATATGAAAGTAAAAGTCATTTCCACCACAACCTATCCTTCCGCTACGTCTTCTGTTATGTTCTGTTTGTTCTTGCGTCGCTCACCAAATGTCACACGTACTTGCATGCAGACTTAAATACTCTTCCTCTCAGCAATGTCAAGTCCTCCTTCATTATCCGCACTTGCGACAGTGTGCAAATGTGTGTGTGTCTGTGTGTGTTACTGTTTGTGGCTGTCACGCAAGGATCTGCCAAAGCTTTTACTATATTGTGACGACTTCTTTTGGCACATTGTCTGGCATCTCTACATTGTACTTGTTATTGTGTACAAGTCATGGCCTCAATTTTTTTCTACATCTCCATCACCTCCATCAACTCCAACATCTACTCCACCTTCAACAACTGCTTAACTGACATCAAAACCTGCACTGGAAACCCGAATGTTCAAAGTACTAAAGTAATAAAATAAATGAAGTTAACACACAATTTCCTCAAACTTAACAGTGACAAAACAGATATTATCATCATTGGTCCCCAAAACATCACAACATCCACCCATAACTTCTGTCTCAAACTCGACAGTGCCACCCTCATTCCATCCCCGCTCATCCGCAACCTCGGTATCCTCCTGGACCCTACCCTTTCTTTCGAAACCCCATGTCAAACAATTAACCCGGACTGCATTTTTTTATCTTAAGAACATAGCCCGACTCCGTCCATCACTTTTATTCTCTTGCAAATAAAATGAATTATTATTACTTGGAACAATCTGTGTTCATAAAACCCCCGATCAGGCCTAACCTGGGTGGTTAACAAATGCTAACCAGCCTCCAACACAACTGCTTAATTTGGAGTCGTCAGTTTTGAATCCCGATTTTGATTCCAGTGGGTGCACATCAATGAACATGACAGAGAAATAGCGTTTGTTTCTTATTACGTGATTAAAATCGATATACAGTAAAGTCTTGTTATATCGATATCGGTTATAACGAATTACTGCTTATTATGATACTATTTTCATTTCCCGGCAAATTTGTAGTCTTTTATGATATAATTAGTTCCGTTAGTACGATATCCGGTTATTATGATAATCCGGTTACTACGATGCCCTTTTCATCTCCCGCCAGCCAATTTGGTCTGCTTATATCGATACAAAAGGCATGTGTTTGGCCAGTTATGTGGGGCGGGTTGAGCATGACCTGTGAACCAGGAAGTGCGGGAATCGGTGTGTGTGCTGTGCTCTGGTGGTGGAAGTGTGAAAAATAAAGTTGACTGGAAGCAGCCGTTCGCCGTGTTCTTTTTTGGTATTGAAATCCTTAAGCTAAGATTGATTTAAGCTGCTCGACATTGTTCTATAGTATAGAACACTATATTCTATACTATAGAACAATGTCGAGTGCATTATTGCCCACTTTTAATGCAGTTCGGCGCAGGATCGGATATATCGACAGTCCGGTTATATTGATATTTTTTCCGACTCCCGACAATATCGATATAACGAGACTTTACTGTATGTGATATTTTATATTTCTGCGGCAGAACCACATCTGTCTGGTCCCCCCCCCCCCGGGGGGGGCTGTGACTGTGAGAATAAATAAGAGAAGGGTAACAAAATGGCCTTTTTGTATCAGTGTGACACTGCGTCATTGCTCAAAAAGTGGAGGTGTAAGATTCAGCATGGAAATGTACACTTTTTCACCCACAGACGCCACTTCACCCCCACTCTCCTCTCTCTCTTCCACTGATGTTTGCTTGCTCAGTCTTTGTCTCCATGCAACCTCTCCCCACCCACTCTTTACCATTTCATCAAACACACACACACACACACTACTGCACACTTTTCACAGGCCTCCTTCCATCCAACCCCACGTACTCCAACTAATTGGGGCAGGTGCCTTCTTTTATTTCCACTCTCCAACTCATACTTGTCAGGCATTTACATGACTTTAGTGTATGTGTGCGAGAGAACATTCATTCTCCGAATGCCATTAAACCTGATTCGGTTACGATGGAGGCAGTCGTCAATCCTAATGGCACTTTCCTTTTCCAGCACCGGCCTCTCTTTGAGTCCCGACGTGCAATTCATCAACTGAGTTGGGTAAGACAATCTATGTATACACACACTGTCGCTAACACAGCCATAATGGTCACACCCACAGATAGTTGGAAATATGACAGCCTGCTGCGATGGGAGATATAAACAAAGATAAAGAATCAGAGGGAGATATAATTACAATGGAGCTGCCGTGACACAGTCCACTGGATTACCGTAATAGCATGTATATCACAGGAAACTGCAGAATCGCCATATTTGAGGCCGATTCTTTGGTACCTGGACCCACTTAACACCCAAAGCCACCTTCCTGATTTTTTATTTTGTGCACGTTTGTCACAAATTGTTTGTTAAACAATGCACAACGATGAGCCAATTCAAGAAACAATACAAGCAGTTGATGTTTGCTAAATACAAGGATGAAGAGTCTTGAACCAGTCATGATGTGCTATATATATCACTATATTGACACTTACTATGGTACCCATTATTCATTGGATGCTCATATCACCTTGTACTTCGGTATGTGACAAAAATGTTAATTTTAATTTTAATTTTAATTTTAATTTTAATTTTAATTTTAATTTTAATTTTAATTTTAATTTTAATTTTAATTTTAATTTTAATTTTTTCCACTCTCCAACTCATACTTGTCAGGCATTTACATGATTAAAAATTCAAATTTAAAATTTAAATTTTTAAATTTTAAATTTAAAAAAACTATATTAGGAAAGCAGGAAGTGAACAAATGTAACAGTTACTGATTGTAAAAGTTATTAAAAATGTTTCACATCATCAAGCAAATTTAATTAAACTTCTTATTATGAAGAGAAGCAAAAAAAGAAGGTTTAAGACAACAATGGATGGAGCAAGTGCAGAGAACGGGAGCCAGATTGTTGCCACCTCGACTTTGCTTTTGCAATGATCATTTCACTGATGACTCCTTCGAAGGAACAACCTTTAATAGGAATAAACGCATTTTGAGTTAAATACTATTCCACTATAGCGACAAGGCTGCATTATATGATATATATGCATATGTTTACTTGAGGGTCTATTTAAAACAATAATGCAAAACAATAATTGAAGGATAAGGAACTCCGGAGTAATTCACCTCCCTGCCCCCCCCCCCCCCCCCAAAAAAAGTAACAAAACTTTATGCCGCATGTTTCTCCAGTTGATATCTTGCTATCGAGCTGTCGGACAGACGGCGGCTTAAGTCCACACTTGATGTCCTTCCCCTTCTGCTCAAGCACCTTGTGGGGGTGTAGAATTAAGCAAACAGCACAGACGCGAGATGCATTCACGAACATCGGGTCATTACACTATTTTTATTTATTTTTTTTTGGCACAAGGCTTTTCTTCCAGGATCTTTGGCACAATCCCTCGCCGGTACATGCATACCTTTCATTTTCCAAAAAGGCCTGTTCTGTCCATGTTCTTCAGCTCCTCATCCAGCTAGGTGTGGATGCTGACGTAGGGATACGTGTACCAGAGATAGAGACCATTTAATTACCCACTGCTCTGCCTTTCTTTAACACCAAGGACCTCCATTTCTGTCTCAGATGATATCCTAGCCCATCCCATCAGCCTCTCCAGTGGTCACGGTTATATCATCCATGAAGGGCCTCTGCACAGATTTCACCAGCACGTTGGTCAGTGCAAAGACAGTGACCGGGATGGCGTAGCCTGTAATGATTCCCGGCGATATCAATATTGGAATCTGCAATACTGCCCTGTATTTACTTTGTATCAGATCAATAGCAAATTTGCTGGATTGCCAAACCTTAGTGCACATTAAAGACATAAAGAACTGCAGGACAAGATCAAATATACAGTGAGCGCTTTTACAAAGAGATGATTTTATTCTCACCAAGTAAAAAAAAAGTAAAAAAAAAAAAGTTAGTGTAAAGCTGCATTTATTATATTCACAGGAGGGCCATGTTGGCCCAATGCATTGCCTCCTCTGCTTTTTTTTTTCATTCCTTGTGATCGTCTTCTTCCTACTCCTTCAGTCTCAACCACCCACGCACCGCACGGATGCTTGCAGGCTGGGAGTTGACATTCAGAGAAACCCTTAAAAGTGCTCATTATTGTAAAGGAAAAAGAGGCCAGAAATCAAACAGTTGGTGTTTTTTTTTTTTTTTCAGGACTTGGTTTTCCTGATTTGTTGTGCACTCAGTGGTTCTCCACATTCCTACTCATATCCTGCTCACCCTGGTTTTTGTTCTTGTATTTGTTCCAGATCCTCAATTAGGCTTTACTGTCTGGAGCTCACACACCGCTGGAATATGTACTTTTTCGCTTCCTCGGACATATGAGAAGATACTGGACTCACTGAGAATGAACATATACATTTTTATCGTCTACTCAGGTCTTGAATGTCCAGAAAGATCCAGGCATCCATTCACACTTTCAGTTGTTACATTTGAAATGTACCGCATAGCCTTTTTTTCTTCCCTAGTGGCTTTTCTCCTTCAGGGATGGCCCACCAAGTCAATCGCTTCAATGGTTTTGGTTTTGTTGGTTTTGTTGGGTTCATATTCGCTAGATGTTCTTGTAGTCCATCCATCCGTCCAGCAAATATGCTGGAGCCTATCCCAGCTGTCTTCGGGCTAGAGATTTAGCTAGAGACATAGCAAGAAATGCTACTTGTGTCAACAACAGCATCATAAATCGCTACCATGAATCATGAAACAAAGTAAAAACATAACATGTCGAAACGGAACATGTAACATGAAACAAAATAACAATGTAACATGTCCAAACGGAACATGTAACATTGTAACATGAAACAAAGTAACAATGTAACATGGCAAAACGGAACATGTAACATTGTAACACAAAACAAAGTAACAACGTAACATGTCGAAACAGAACATGCAACACGAAACAAAGTAACAACGTAACATGTCGAAACGGAACATGTAATATTGTAACACGAAAGAAAGTAACAACAGAACATGTAACATTGTAACATGAAACAAAGAAACAACATAACATATCGAAACAGAACATGTAACATTGTAACATGAAGGAAAGTAACAACAGAACATGTAACATTGTAACATGAAACAAAGTAACAACGTAATATGTCGAAACGGAACATGTAACGTTGTAGCATGAAACTAAGTAACAATGTAACCTGTCGAAACAGAACATGCAGCATTGTAACATGAAAGAGAGTAACAACGTAACATGTCAAAACGGAACATGTAACATTGCGACATGAAATGGAACATGTAACATTGTGACATGAAAGAAAATAACAATGTAACACATCAAAACGGAACATGTACCATTGTAACACGAAACCAAGTAACAATGTAACATGCCAAAATGGAACATGTAACATTGTAACATGAAAGAAAGTAACAATGTAACATGTCAAAACAAAACATGTAACACTGTAACATGAAGTAAGTACATAGCATGTTGATACAGAACATTTAACATTGTAACATGAAAGAAAGCAACAATGTAACATGTCGAAACGGAACATGAAACATTGTATCATGAAACTAAGTAACAACGTAAAACATGCCGAAATGGAACATGTAACATTGTAACATGAAAGAAAGTAACAAAGTAACATGTCGAAACAAAACATGTAACACTGTAACATGAAGTAACTACATAGCATGTTGATACAGAACATTTAACATTGTAACATGAAAGAAAGCAACAATGTAACATGTCGAAATGGAACATGTAACATTGTAACATGAAAGAAAGTAACAAAGTAACATGTCGAAACAAAACATGTAACACTGTAAAATGAAATAACTACATAACATGTTGATACAA
The DNA here is from genome assembly GCF_037039965.1 of Doryrhamphus excisus. Taxonomy (NCBI): domain Eukaryota; kingdom Metazoa; phylum Chordata; class Actinopteri; order Syngnathiformes; family Syngnathidae; genus Doryrhamphus; species Doryrhamphus excisus. The sequence goes on along the minus strand of NC_136378.1, from coordinate 4,155,520 downwards.
AACATTTAACATTGTAACATGAAAGAAAGCAACAATGTAACATGTCGAAACGGAACATGAAACATTGTATCATGAAACTAAAGAAAAAAGTAACATGCCGAAATGGAACATGTAACATTGTAACATGAAAGAAAGTAACAATGTAACATGTCGAAACAAAACATGTAACACTGTAACATGAAATAACTACATAACATGTTGATACAGAACATTTAACATTGTAACATGAAAGAAAGCAACAATGTAACATGTCGAAACGGAACATGAAACATTGTATCATAAAACTAAGTAACAACGTAAAACATGCCGAAATGGAACATGTAACATTGTAACATGAAAGAAAGTAACAATGTAACATGTCGAAACAAAACATGTAACACTGTAACATGAAATAACTACATAACATGTTGATGCAGAACATTTAACATTGTAACATGAAAGAAAGCAACAATGTAGCATGTCGAAACGGAACATGAAACATTGTATCATGAAACTAAGTAACAACGTAAAACATGCCAAAATGGAACATGTAACATTGTAACATGCAAGAAAGCAACAATGTAACATGTCGAAACGGAACATGAAACATTGTATCATGGAACTAAGTCACAACGTAAAACATGCTGAAATGGAACATGTAACATTGTAAGATGAAAGAAAGCAACAATGTAACATGTCGAAACGGAACATGAAACATTGTATCATGGAACTAAGTCACAACGTAACATGCCGAAATGGAACATGTAACATTGTAACATGAAAGAAAGTAACAATGTAGCATGTCGAAAAAAAACATGTAACATGAAATAACATGAATATACCTTAACATTGTAACATGAAAGAAAGCAACAATGTAACATGTCGAAACGGAACATGAAACATTGTATCATAAAACTAAGTAACAACGTAAAACATGCTGAAATGGAACATGTAACATTGTAAGATGAAAGAAAGCAACAATGTAACATGTCGAAACGGAACATGAAACATTGTATCATAAAACTAAGTAACAACGTAAAACATGCCGAAATGGAACATGTAACATTGTAAGATGAAAGAAAGCAACAATGTAACATGTCGAAACGGAACATGAAACATTGTATCATGGAACTAAGTCACAACGTAACATGCCGAAATGGAACATGTAACATTGTAACATGCAAGAAAGCAACAATGTAACATGTCGAAACGGAACATGAAACATTGTATCATGGAACTAAGCAACAGCATAACATGCCGAAATGGAACATGTAACATTGTAACATGAAAGAAAGCAACAATGTAACATGTCGAAACGGAACATGAAACATTGTATCATAGAACTAAGCAACAGCGTAACATGCCGAAATGGAACATGTAACATTGTAACATGAAAGAAAGTAACAAAGTAACATGTCGAAAAAAAAACATGTAACACTGTAACGTGAAACAAAGTAACAACATAACATGTAGAAGAAATATAAGAACAACATACAGATTTTGTGGCGATACGCCAGAAAAGTAGTTGATCTTTATTAGCGCCCACAATAACCGAGAAGAACAATGTTGCTGCAGCTTGGTTAATATGCAGGTCACATTATGCAAATCAGCGTATTGCTCCCATTACATGCATTGTTAGCTGCCTCACGCTCAATGTTTTTCTTGCTTTTGGAACAAACAGAAAAGGGAAAAGTGTGTGTTCATGTTTCACATCAGGCTTGTGGATGATGGGCACCATTTTTTTTTAAAAAAGTGCAGTTTCCCTTTAAGTCTGAGAGCTTGTTGCATTCAGCTTTCCGCCTCCCACTGTGACTGGCTTACAGACAGCCGAGGACATCTCCCATGGCTTCAGAGCGCTTTATCTTGTCAGAGGGGCAATCAGCAAAAATAAGTCACATGAGAATTACCCCTTGGCTTTCTGCCAGCAAGATGAGAAAGAATACCAGCAATGCCTGCACCTGTCTCTTTTCCTCTTCTCCCACCGTCCTCCTCATCAGGTCTTCGATAAGTGGACACGGCTCGTTCCTTATGTCCCGAAGAGGGATGGCATCCATCACTGCCGCTGTCTCATCCTCACACACATGCAGCCATAGTACCATAAGCTGTCTGTCAAACTGACAGCCCCATCCGCTACATCCAAGCCAATCCATTTGACCCACAGGACTCTATTATATCTAATGTGCTCCCATCAGCAAAAGTTCACTAGATGTGTGGATGTGGAAGCACCGGCCTGTGAATTCACACACATTTTTGGTTTTTTGCATTCCTGGTAAATACGAGAAAATGCACAAATACTTTTTTTGCCGTACAATCATCTTTTTTAACCTAACCTCATCTAATACTTTTGTAATTTTGTAACTAATACAGACACACCCATGTTGTTCTGGTTTGTCTTATCACTGTAACATAATGGAATATTGGGGGGTTGGTGCTTTCATTTTGCTTTCATTTTGCTTTCATTTTGCCCTGCCAACATGTACACATTTCTAGTACTCACCGTGCAATTTGACTCTTGAATAGACTTGTATGGTGTCAATTTTGTTGCATTTTCCTGGTTTTAGTTTCAAATTGAATAATGAAAATAAAAAATAAAAAATAAAAAATAAAAAATAAAAAAATAAAAAATAAAAAATAAAAAAAAAAAAATAAAAATAAAAAAAAATAAAATAAAAAATAAAATAAATAAATATTATCAGTTTCTCTAGTATTTAAAATCTGGAAAAAAATTGTCTCTGGGGGGGTCCATGACATAAAATAATTGAGAAACCTACTGCCATAGTCAAAGACAAAACAGCAATAATTTATTAATTAAAATAACGATAAAGCATTACATCATTATTTTTACCATATGGAATAGATACATTAACATTTCTTGTATTTTGTATTTGTGGATATCGCTACTATATGCGAGCAATTAATAACGTTTTATCGTATGCCCTGCACTCCAATTCAAGTAAAATCAAAAACAAACGAATAACCCTTTGTTGTAATTTTCAACAACATGGATAATTCATTCACTCCTTCATTTTCTACTGCTTAGCCTATTCAGGGTCACGACTAAGCTGGAACTCTTTATTCATAATTTAGTAGTTGTGACTGATGAGTTTTTATAATTACATATTGATACATGTTTCATGCATATATAAAATTATTCAAATTAATACATTTACAAAAAAAAATTGAATTAATTTAGCATAACACATCAAACAATGAAGTCGTTTTTGCTCCGAGCAGCATTTTTTTGGCAAGTTGCAGCTTGGCATGTTCCCAGTTCATACTGTTGCCTATTTATCTAACTGCAGTTAAAGGTGATTTAATGTGTATTTATTACTTTATGATATGCTAAACATCTACCAAAGCTTGAATACAAATTAATTTCAAAGCTATATTTAATGTTCTGTTAATGTTGTGTTTTTATGGATTTGTTTTATTTACACCACGGCTGTCCGAATGTTTTTCCAAGGAGAGCCACATAGTGAAAAATTAAAGGATGCAATGGCCACTTGATATTTTGTAAACAAACACACATATTTAATAGCAGCGGTACATTTAATTCACATTGATATTACTAGCCAGTTGATGTTTGCTAAATACAAGGATGACTTAAAGGATGAAAAATTAAAATTAAAATTAAAATTAAAATTAAAATTAAAATTAAAATTAAAATTAAAATTAAAATTAAAATTAAAATTAAAATTAAAATTAAAATTAAAATTAAAATTAAAATTAAAATTCTAAATACAAGGATGAAAAGTCTTGAACCAGTCATGATGTGCTATATATATCACTATATTGACACTTACTATGGTACCCATTATGGCATTGGATGCTCATATCACCTCGTACTTCGGTACGTGAAAAATTAAAATTAAAATTAAAATTAAAATTAAAATTAAAATTAAAATTAAAATTAAAATTAAAATTAAAATTAAAATTAAAATTTAAATTTAAATTTAAATTTAAATTTAAATTAAAATAATTTATATTAGGAAAGCAGGAAGTGAACAAAAGCACTAAAGCACTAATTTTAGTGCACTAAAAGCACTAAAACACAAAAAATAATAAATTCAGCAAAAAGTGACCCACAAATGTATTCTACTTTAAATTAAAAAATGTAAAGAAAAAAAAAAAAACTTAAACCATATTAGGAAAGCAGGAAGTGAACAAATGAACAGTTACTGATTGTAAAAGTACCAGATGGAGGGGTAGGATTTAATAAGCTTTGCTTCTTCCTACTCCTTTTGGACATGTGGAACTGTGAACTGATTATGTGATGCGTTCAATTGTAATCTGATGCATGTTCAAATGAAATTAAACCATTACCATTACCATTGTATTTTCTGGGATTGCTGAGCATATTTAAATGAGTTCAAAACAGTATATAGTGTATAGTATACAGTATGGAGGCCGGATGTGTGCTTTGTGTATCGAGATGGAGTTTTGCTGAATGTATTCGAGGCAATGCGTCAGCATACATATGAAAGTTTTCATAATCGATAAACTTACTTTCTTAAGATGCAGTCTGAGTCAAAAGCTGCATCCCTTTTATCCCTGACATGAACCCCAACACATTCAGAAGTGATTATCCATCTCATGTTGATATGCATCCTATTTTTCGAAGCAGAAGGCGACTGGGATGAAAGACAACGTCTTACCATGACGGAGGTGAAAATGCTGGGATGAATGCTTCACTCCTCCACTGCCCTATATTTCCCTATTCATCGGGCAGGAAGTGTGATGTCAGGATTGCTGCTTCTTTAGTCATCCAAAAGACGCGAGTTATATGCTGGTTATACGTCTAAGCACCGGAGGAGGGACGGGAGGAAGGGAAGTAGAACGAGGCTTGAGGATGAAAAGACAAGAGCCGGTGAAGAGGCGGGACGGTGGAGCACATCTCTGAAAAGAGCAGACGGAAAAACAGCTGTACTTATTCAGAGGAAAAGCAACAAGCAAAACATTTCCAAAGCTGTTTTTTTTAACAGTTAAGTTAAATTAAGAGAAACTCAAAGGGTCGAAAACTCATGCTTGTAAAACCACATTATTCTGACCTGTACTTCGATTAGTACTGTTTTATTTCATTTGAACATGCATCAGATTACAATTGAACGCATCACATAATCAGTTCACAGTTCCACATGTCCAAAAGGAGTAGGAAGAAGCAAAGCTTATTAAATCCTACTCCTCCATCTGGTACTTTTACAATCAGTAACTGTTGCATTTGTTCACTTCCTGCTTTCCAAATATGGTTTAAGTTTTTTTTTGTTTTTTGTTTTTTTTTTCTTTAAATTTTTTAATTTAAAGTAGAACACATTTGTGCGTCACTTTTTGCTGAATTTATTATTTTTAGTGCTTTAGTGCTTTTAGTGCTTTTAGTGCTTTTTTTAAAAACAATTTTACAGCATAATAACAGTTACAGTCCGAGCCTGGCCCTTTTAACATGAACTGCATTGTGGGAAGTTAACAGTTGTCGTCATCTGCGTACTGATTGGCCATGATGGCGAGCTAGCAAACAGCTAGCTACTAGCTACTGTCTTGGTGGGCAAGTAATTTTGCCCAACAATCTTATATTTAATTTTATATCATTTTCTGTGTATTATGACGCCAGGAAATGTGTTAATATGAGCTAGCTAACAATGCACATCATTAGACGCATCATTTTGATCACAAAGCCCTCTAAAAAAACCTCTCAAAATGTTACATCGTTTTATATACATGCTATGATCATAACACAGTCAAATTATGTCATCAAGTCACAATTGTGAGGAAGAAAATGGAAGAAAGAAAAAAAAACAGCAGAATAGAAAAATCAGCTGTAAAAAGTCATAATTTTACGATAAATTAATAAATATTTCTAATATATAAAATATAATAAATATTTAAAATATACAAGTAAGAAAGAAAAAAAACAGCTTTAAAAAAGTCATAATTTTACTATAAATAAATAAATATTCATAATATATAAAATATAATAAATATTTAAAATATACAAGTAATATAATAAAAAATAAAAATATATAACATTAAGAATTTCTTAAAAAAAATTAATATATAAAATTCCAAATATAGGCTCCCGCAACCCTACAAAGGATAAAAATAGATGGATGGAAAGTCCTAATATGATGAAAATTTAAATTTTAGTAGTACAGAGCCGCCTCTCCATCAAAACCCACAACGTCCGTAATTTTGCCCGACATTCACATATTTAATTTCATATCATTTTCTGTGTATTATAACGGCAGGAAACGAGTTAATATGAGCTAGCTAACAATGCACAATATTGATACACACCGATTTTGATGACAAAGCCCTCTAAAAAAAACCTCTAAAAATGTTACATCGTTTTATATACATGCTATAATCATAACACAGTCAAATTATGTCATCAAGTCACAATTGTGAGGGAAAAAATGAAGAAAGAAAAAAACAGCAGAATAGAAAAAACAGCTGTAAAAAAGTCATAATTTTACTATGAATAAATACATATTCATAATTTATAAAATATAATAAATATTTAAAATATACAAGTAATATAATAAAAAATAAAAATATATAACATTAAGAATTTCTTTAAAAAATATATATAAAAAATACCAAATATAGGCGCCCGCAACCCTACTGAGGATAAAAATGGATGGATGGAAAGTCCTAATATGATGAAAAATGTAATTTTACTAGTACAGAGCCGCCTCTCTATCAAAACCCACAACATCTGTAATTTTTCCCAACATTCACATATTTAATTTCATATCATTTTCTGTGTATTATAACGCCAGGAAACGAGTTAATATGAGCTAGCTAACAATGCACAATATTGAGACACACTGATTTTGATCACAAAGCCCTCTAAAAAAACCTCTAAAAATGTTACATCATTTTATATACACGCTATGATCATAACACAGTCAAATTATGTCATCAAGTCACAATTGTGAGGAAAAAAATGAAGAAAGAAAAAAACAGCAGAATAGAAGAAACAGCTGTAAAAAAGTCATAATTTTACTATAAATAAATACATATTCATAATTTATAAAATATAATAAATATTTAAAATATACAAGTAATATAATAAAAAATAAAAATATATAACATTAAGAATTTCTTTAAAAAAATAAATATATAAAATTCCAAATATAGGCTCCCGCAACCCTACTGAGGATAAAAATGGATGGATGGAAAGTCCTAATATGATGAAAAATTTAATTTTAGTAGTACAGAGCCGCCTCTCCATCTTGCCAGGAAAGGAGTTAATATGAGCTAGCTAACAATGCACAATATTGAGGCACACCAATTTTGATGACAAAGCCCTCTAAAAAAAAACCTCTAAAAATGTTACATCATTTTATATACATGCTATGATCATGCAAAAAGCAGTACATTGACAATGTAATACTTGAAGTATCTTGCCGTATTTTGATGATATCAAACATTATCTGATGCTTTTAAAAAAGGCGACCTCAGAGAAGGAGCTCAGATGGCAGCATAGACGGGAAGCTTCTGATAAAAAAGAGCAGAGAGGAAATGAAGGACAGTCGACGGGTTGTTATTTTTCCATCCCCTTCCTGACTCGTGGCAGGAGACGCTGGCGCTCGCACCTCGCAGGGTTCTCCTCCTCTCGAAGGAGACTTCATTTTGTCCCCTCCGGGTACGAGGCTGTGGTGCAAATGACACTGAGGGAAATGGAATGTGACAGCATCAGCTGTGGGTGTACGAGGGTTCGGGCATGTGCGCTAAATTCCATCCTAATGTTGTTTTTAAAAGTATGCACGTGTGTGGAAACAGCCGGAAGAGTGGAGGAGTTCATGTTCATGTTGCCGTGTCTTATTGTTCACGTTTGTATGATCGCATTTAGAAAGTTGTTTGCATAGACGAGGCTTAAAATCTTAAAATCTAAATTAACGAGAAAGAAAAACAACCACAGCAGAAATGGAAAAATCACCACAAATTTTACAACAATATACTGAAAATATTGAATAAGAAAAAAATTAAAATTAGTACGACAAATGCATAATATTATGAGGAAAATAATGTTATTTTAGGAATATAAACCTTAAATATTAAAGAAAAAAGTGTATTTTTTTTAAAGTCGTATTATGCAAAAAAAAAAAAAAAACACAAAATAAAAGTAAAGTTACAATTTTGCGGCAATGATGTTATAAAAAAAAAAGTAATAATGTTATGAGAATAAAGTCAAAATATTTAGGATATAAAACCGTAATTAAGAGAAACAATTTACTGTAACAAAATAAATGAATACATAAATAAATAAAATAAAAAAACTGCAGAAATAAAAAAACACCTGTAATTTTAGTAAATAATAATTAGTAACAAAGTCAAATTATGTCATCAAGTCACAATTGTGAGGAAGAAAATGGAAGAAAGAAAAAAAAAACAGCAGAATAGAAAAAAAGCTGTAAAAAAGTCATAATTTTACTATAAATAAATAAATATTCCCAATATATAAAATATAATAAATATATAAAATATACAAGTAGTTTAATAAAAATAAAAATATATAAGAATTTCTTAATAAAAATAATAAGAAAAATAAATATATAAAATTCCTGGATGGATGGAAAGGTATAATATGATGAAAAATTTAATTTTAGTAGCACAGATTTGAAATATAATATTAGAAAATTAGGTTTGGGGGAAGTTATAATATTATGGAATAATGTCATAATATTACAAGAAGAAAGTGTAAATAGTTATATTAAAATAATTTAAAAAAATAACAGCACAACCGGGAAAAAATAAACTCCAAATGCGACTCCCATAACCGAGCTTATCAATAAACTGAGATGTTATGCTGAGGTGCTGACTCACAGGTATGACACCAGATCCAGGTGTCAGTTTTCATCAAGAATGGACACGACTCAGATGGAAAAATTACAGACTGTATGTGTGTGACAATGTCTAAAAAAAAAAAAGCAGGGATCGATATGTTTTTGGTGACAATCCTATATTGAATACATCTCAAATACCCGGACCGGAGTGTTTACCACCAATGACCAGCTTCATGGTCCATGGTCCTGGATGGAGACACTGGTTTGTCCCTCTGCTGCCAATGGCTTTCAACTGCACAACATACAACACAAAATACCGCTGAAACCAGGGGCTCCAAAACTTTTTCAGGTAGTTCCTGTACGAGAGGTAGAAATATTCAACTGGCGGCTCGCGGGCTAATATAATAAATTACATAATCAGACCAAAACTTGATAACATTTTTGGATCTGTTCATTTTTTATGCCGCTTATCCTCACTCGGGTCGCCGAGTGAAATAAAAATAAAAAACAAGCTAGGAGACCAGGGTTCAATTCCACCCTCGGTCATCTCTGTGTGGAGTTTGCATGTTCTCCCCGTGCATGCGTGGGTTTTCTCCGCGGACTCCGGTTTCCTCCCACATTCCAAAAACATGCTAGGTTAATTAGCGACTCCAAATTGTCCATAGGTATGAATGTGAGTGTGAATGGTTGTTTGTCTATATGTGCCCTGTGATTGGCTGGTGACCAGTCCAGGGTGTACCCCGCCTCTTGCTCCAAGACAGCTGGGATAGGCTCCAGCACCCCCGCGACCCCTCGTGAGGATAAGCGGTAGAAAATGAATGAATGAATAAGTTCTCCTCCTAGTTTGTGTGGAAGTGGTAACTTTTTGGCTTCTTATTTTGTCTTTCCCCACCCTCGGCCATCTCGGTGTGGAGTTTGCATGTTCTCCCCGTGCATGCGTGGGTTTTCTCCGCGGACTCCGCTTTCCTCCCACATTCCAAAAACATGCTAGGTTAATTAGCGACTCCAAATTGTCCATAGGTATGAATGTGAGTGTGAATGGTTGTTTGTCTATATGTGCCCTGTGATTGGCTGGCCACCAGTCCAGGGTGTACCCTGCCCGCTCTCGCCCGAAGACAGCTGGGATAGACTCCAGCACCCTCCGTGAAAAGCGGTAGAAAATGAATGAATGAATATTTTGTTGTCTGGCGTCCATTTTTGTCCCAGTTGGCCACCCCTACCGTGTAACAAATGAAAGTAAAATCAGAGCAAAACAAACACCACAGAAAACCTCGGCGTGCATACATTTAGTGTATTATTACCTTGAAATACTTGCCATTTTTGCTTGTTTACACTCACTAAGCCGCAGATTGAAATTGACAGCGAGACAGGAAGAGTTGCAAACCCTTCTGACCTTTTCACTGTCGGACATCCTTGCGACACTGCTTATTCGGAGACGAAACACATCCCCGTTACTTTAATTGGCTGTCAGCCATGCCAGTTCAGTTAAGCTACGTTTCTATCTCTACATAAATGCTTAAAAAAGATCATGTTTTCAGTGCGACTTGTGCCCTCCAACAGCGGTGGAATGGAACTTTGTACTGTACATATTTTTATGTTTCATAACAGCCTTGGGCCAATTTAACCGGCTGTATAATTCAACCCAGGCAGCGTTTATAAATTATTTTATTAAATCACTTTCACGTTGAAACTGTTGCAGGCATTTTTTTTAAACAATCAAAATAATTGCAACAGTTTCAGGGAATTAATAATAAAAGTAATAACCAGTAGGGTAAGTACTAAGTACTACAAAAAACAGTCTAAAACAAACAAAAACAGGAAAAAGGTAACAAACCAAAACTACCCATTAAAACTAAAAGTATAAATGACTAGGAATATTGGGCGGCACGGGTTCAATTCCACCCTCGGGCATCTCTGTGTCATACCATAGTTATGAATGTGAGTGTGAATGGTTGTTTGTCTATATGTGCCCTGTGATTGGCTGGCGACCAGTCACGCCCGAAGACAGCTGGGATAGGCTCCAGCACCCCCCACGATCCCTCATGAGGATAAGCGGTAGAAAATGAATTAATGAATAAGTTCTCCTCCTAGTTTGTGTGGAAGTGGTAACTTTTTGGCTTCTTATTTTGTCTTTCCCCACCCTCGGCCATCTCGGATAAGCGGTAGAAAATGAATTAATGAATTAATGAATAAGTTCTCCTCCTAGTTTGTGTGGAAGTGGTAACTTTTTGGCTTCTTATTTTGTCTTTTTTTTTTGTCTACCTCGCCTCACGCCTGAAGACAGCTGGGATAGGCTCCAGCACCCCCTGCCAGGACCCTTGTGAGGAAAAGCGGTAGAAAATGAATGAATGAATGACTAGGAATATTGAGCCAGGAAGTAGTGGCACAAAATAGAGAACCAAGGTAAGGAACCACAAGCAATAATAATTACACATACTTGCATGAATACAAATATGTATGTAGCACTCTTCACTCCCGTATTCTAAAATGGATTCATGTCCACCGGCATGATCATCATTGTGAGTCTTATTTTAATTTTGTTTTGTTTTACAGTGCTTTCTCACCTCTCCTCTCGCTTTGCACAATTAGAAATAATTACAACTAACATCCGTTTGGCACCTGAGGCTCTTGTACCGTTTCAGGAAACAACTGTTTCCATAACTGTTGTATTATTTTCATAGAATATTAATTACTTCCAGTAGCATAGCAGCACTCATTGAGAGTTGGAACTTGTTTTTTTTTTTATTACATTTGTGTACATGTCAGGATGGATTAAATGTTTAATTACGGAGGGAAAAAAAATTGGTGTGAGAATATGGGAAATGTGGAAGTGGTACAGATCCTTCAGATATTAGAGTCTAGACCTCGACTTTGCACACCTGCGTTCCCAAAATACATTTTCAAGCATTTCACAAACAATTTTTTTTCCATTTCAGAAACATTTTTATCCATTTCGCAAACAATTAAAATTAATCAGATGATTTTCAAAGAACGATTAACAGGCCTACTATTACTATTACTAAACTACTATTAGTATTACTAATCATTTTATTAGGCTAATAGATTATTGGAAAAGCCATCTAAAAATCTAAACTAAAACTAAAATCTCTTACCATGCTGTTAACTACTCCCTTCAGAGAGCAGCACAAACTGGGTCTAACAAGGACAGAAAAACGTTGCATATTATTAGAAAACCCATCTAAAAATTTAAACAAAAACTAAAATGTCTTCAAAGAAAAACAAATTGCACTTGCAAATTTCTTTGTTTGATGAATTAAATGTTTAATTCCAGGGGGGAAAAAATGGTGGGAGAATATGGGAAATGTGGAAGTGGTACAGATCCTTCAGATATTAGAGTCTAGACTGCGTTCCCATTTGACAGGTACGTATACACTACCGCTCAAAAGTTTGGGATCACTTGCAAATGTCATTGTTTTCCAAAGAAAAATACTTTTTCATGCATTTCACAAACTAATTTTTCCATTACACAAACATTTTTTTATCAATTTCGCAAACGATTAAAATTAATCAGATGATTTTCAAAGAACGATTAACAGGCCTACTATTACTATTACTAATCATTTTATAAAGCTAATAGATTATTAGAAAAGCCATCTAAAAATCTAAACTAAAACTAAAATCTCAGTTAACTCCCTTCAGAGAGCACAAACTGGGTCTAACAAGGACAGAAAAACGTTGCATATTATTAGAAAACCCATCTAAAAATTTTAACTAAAACTAAAATCTTTTCAAAGAAAAACATGTCCATGCATTTCATGAACCATTTTTTTCCATTTCACAAACAATTAAAATGAATCAGATGATTTTGAAAGAAGGATCTACATTTTTGCATAGAGGCCTACTATCAACAACTGTCAGTCCTCTGCATCAATCTCCTGGTATGGCTGCTAATCCAAGTTCATCATTTTATAAGGCTAATAGATTATTAGAAAAGCCATCTAAAAAATCTAAACTAAAACTAAAATCTCTTACCATGCTGTTAACTACTCCCTTCAGAGAGCAGCACAAACTGGGTCTAACAAGGACAGAAAAACGCTGCAAAACTGTGCAAGAAGACAAATATCTGAGAGTGTGTAGTTTTAAGACAAAGACGCCTCACAGGTCGTCACCTGGCAGCACAACCTGGCATGTCAGAAATCCACATGTAATAAAGTAAATAAACACACCGCAGTTACAAGCGTCCGTAAATACGTCATGGTGAATTACAGTAAACGCACCAGATAGGATGATGTCTTTACTTCCGTGGTGTGAAGGTGCCGGTGGTCTCGGCATGTTAGAAAGATTGAACGAGAGCGATACGGCTGAGGATAATTTAGTAGAAAATGGAGCGAGCAGGCGACATATCGATTCCCTGCAGAAGTTATTGGCACATGAGTCAAGAGTGCACAGGTATTGCCAATTACTAGCGGGAGGAAAAAGATATCTGTGTCCTTAGCAGAAACAAATAAAACCCAAGCAGGGAATACTCGGTTATACCAGGGATGTAAATATCTTTCTGGGAGATTATTTGATACACATGCAGTGTTCAAACAGTACGGAATTATCATTGACTTTTAGCTGCTGTCTGTAGTTGTGGATGGATAGAGCCTAGTAGCTTGGCCCTGTGCTTTTAAAAGGCTAAAGACTGAACCCCTGACTCCGTGAACCCCCATATTGTGGGGGCCGCAGTTGCTCAGATATTGGCTTCAGAGCTGTTCAAAGCCTGCCGCAACCATTAGTTGTTGGCTGTATCCAAAACATATGAGGTGCACTGGACAACAGTTCATAAGTCATCATCAGATATCAAACATCACGTACTATTGTTGTCCATCATGCAGTATTTTTTTTTTTTTAGCTCATGTCAGTAAGATCACTTTCAGTAACAGTGTCTACTTCATTTTTGAACTCTTAAGTTTGAAGCATCTTCATGCACATAATAAGCAAGACCTTTCCACCCCCGCCGTACTCCAACCAACTAAATGGAATCTGCCATACACACTGGCGATGAAATTATATATGTTTCAAAGTAGAAGCAGTGTTTGTTGCAAGAAACTTTTACTTTGAGGTTTAGGCTAGCCTTTGAGATTTCCGCCGCAAGGTGTAAACAACTGTGAAGATAAGGCCATGTAATGTGGCGTTCAATACTGGCAAATAGCAGGGATCAAGCAGAAAGCTTTCCTGTCTAGAAGCCCCCCCTCCATGATTCGTTGTAGCAAGGGGGAAAAACACCAGGTTATTTTGGAATATTTTTTTCTCATTTGAGGTTATTTTCAGGTTAATCCTTTCTTTGGGAGTAATGCAGAATAAAATTATTATAATTAGAATTTCCAATGTCTCATTACCTTGGAATTATTTGTCAATTTTCCGTTATTGATTGTTTACCAGCTCGGATCAAACATGCTCCAAAGCTTGGTTACATTTCATGAAAATGGGTGACAACAGGGCAACTTGGAGGAAGACATACTGCTGATATGCAGAGTCCAAAGTCCAAAAAGAATCCCATATGCTTATTTTTCTTATTATTCTTCACAGCGGATGGTTGCGGAATTGAACACAATTGAAGAATGGACAGGTTCGTTGGACTTGACTTGATTTGTATTTGTCACTGGCTGGCGTTTTATTTTGAAGTGCTCAGCTCATATTTAAAAAAAGGAATTAATTTATTAATATTAATATAATTATATATTATAATAATTATTATATTATTATTGTTATTATAATTATTAATAATATAAAATAATTAATATAATTTCATTCATATTTCTTTGGTAATTACCACAGTTAATTTTTTGTTGTATTTTCTTTATTCCTGGAGAATAATAATAATAATAATAATAATAATAATAATACTTATTATTATTATTATTATTATTATTATTATTATTATTATTATTATTATTATTATTATTATTATTATTATTATTATTATTATTATTATTATTATTCATTTTCTACCGCTTTTCCTCACATGGGTCGCAGCTGTCCCAGCTGTCTTCAGGGGGTACAGCCTATTATAATAATTATTATATTATTATTGTTATTATAATTATTAATAATATAAAATAATTAATATAATTTCATTCATATTTCTTTGGTAATTACCACAGTTAATTTTTTGTTGTATTTTCTTTATTCCTGGAGAATAATAATAATAATAATATTATTATTATTATTATTATTATTATTATTATTATTATTATTATTTTATTATCATTATTATTATTATTATTATTATTATTATTCATTTTCTACCGCTTTTCCTCACATGGGTCGCAGCTGTCCCAGCTGTCTTCGGGGGGTACAGCCTGGACTGGTGGCCAGTCCAATCACAGGGCACATATAGACAAACAACCATTCACACTCACATTCATACCTATGGACAATTTGGAGTCGCCGATTAACCACACAGAGATGGCCGAGGGTGGAATTGAACCCTGGTCTCCTAGCTGTGAGGTCTAGACCGCCATGCCGCCATTATTATTATTATTATTATTATTATTATAAATAATAATAACAATAATAATATTATTATTGTATGTTTTACTGCAGTGAAACTTGGTTTGTATTTGGGTTGAAAATGTACACAAAACGTAAAACAAATGTACAATGAATATCATAAATGTGGTCATACATTCATGAAGTTATTGTATCCTCAAGTTACGTAACTTGCAGTAAATCAGCTTTCATTTCGTAGCTTCAGCCTCTTTGTGTCTTCCATCTGAGTTGTAACAGGAACATAAACATGAATCACTTCAGAACTGAGGCTGTCCATATCAATGAGGGTCGGTGCGCTTGGGTGGGGACAGGGGAGATGCCCACACTGACTTATAATCATAATACACTTTGCCTTGGAGGAGGCTTCATGAATATGTTCAGATTCTGAGTGCCTGCCTGGCATTGGGTAAGATCTCATTTGCATATTACGGCTACTAGTTTCATTTGAGGTAAAGGTTTGAGGGTGTAATCGACATGGAGTTGGCTGAATGGCTACAGGAGAAAACTTCTCTGAGTGATCACGTCGACGAAGAAGGAGCTGATGCATTGATGCTAATAATAAAATAACAATAATAATAATATTGTTTAATTTCTCGTATACAATATCTGTAATGTTTTATAGCGAATGCTAACATGAAGCTCATGTTCCATGTAATCACTGACATATGCTCAGTTCATGTCCACAATTACCGTATTTTCCGGACTATAAGTCACACTTTTTTCATAGGTTGGCTGTTCCTGCGACTTATACTCCGGAGTGACTTATGTATGTTTTTTTCTAGCGAATTATGTATTTTTGGCTTTGTGCAACTTATACTCCAGAGCGACTTATGTATGTTTTTTTCTACCTAATTATGCATTTTTGGCATTGTGCGACTTAAACTCCGGTGCGACTTATGTATGTTTTTTTTCTCCTGAATTATGCATTTTTGGCCATGTGCGACTTATACTCCAGTGCAACTTATGTATTTTTTTTCTACTGAATTATGCATTTTTGGCTTTGTGCGACTTATAGTCCAGAGCGACTTATGTATGTTTTTTTCTACCTAATTATGCATTTTTGGCATTGTGCGACTTAAACTCCGGAGCGACTTATGTATGTTTTTTTTCTCCTGAATTATGCATTTTTGGCCATGTGCGACTTATACTCCAGTGCAACTTATGTATTTTTTTTCTACTGAATTATGCATTTTTGGCTTTGTGCGACTTATAGTCCAGAGCGACTTATGTATGTTTTTTTCTACCTAATTATGCATTTTTGGCATTGTGCGACTTAAACTCCGGAGCGACTTATGTATGTTTTTTTTCTCCTGAATTATGCATTTTTGGCCATGTGCGACTTAAACTCCAGTGCAACTTATGTATTTTTTTCTACTGAATTATGCATTTTTGGCCTTGTGCGACTTATAGTCCAGTGCGACTTATGTATGTTTTTTTTTACCAAATTATGCATTTTTGGCCATGTGCGACTTATTCTCCAAAGCGACTTATGTATGTTTTTTTTTCTACCAAATTATGTATTTTTGGCTTTGTGCAACTTATACTCCAGAGCGACTTATGTATGTTTTTTCTACCTAATTATGCATTTTTGGCATTGTGCGACTTATTCTCCAAAGCGACTTATGTATGTTTTTTTTTCTACCAAATTATGTATTTTTGGCTTTGTGCAACTTATACTCCAGAGCGACTTATGTATGTTTTTTCTACCTAATTATGCATTTTTGGCATTGTGCGACTTAAACTCCAGAGCAACTTATGTATGTTTTTCCTACCGAATTATGTATTTTTGGCTTTGTGCAACTTATACTCCAGAGCGACTTATGTATGTTTTTTTCTACCTAATTATGCATTTTTGGCCATGTGCGACTTATACTCCAGAGCAACTTATGTATGCTTTTTCTACTGAATTATGTATTTTTGGCTTTGTGCAACTTATAATTCAAAGTGACTTATGTATGTTTTTTTCTACTGAATTATGCATTTTTGGCCATGTGTGACTTATGTATGTTTTTTTCTACCTAATTATGCATATTTGGCCTTGTGCGACTTATACTCCAGTGCGACTTATGTATGGGTTTTTTTTACCGAATCATGCATTTTTGGCCATGTGCGACTTATGTGTGTTTTTTTCCACTGAATTATGCATTTTTGGCCATTATATTATATTTGGCTTTATACTCCGGAGCGACTTATAGTCCAGAAAATACGGTATGCAATACACATACAAATAAAGTCATTCACAGAAGACAAACCTGCCAGGAAACGTCTCTAAAATCCTTTTTTTTTTTTAAATTAATAGCTTATGTGTGAAGTTTTTTCGACCTAATTATGCATTTTTGGCCTTGTGCGACTTGTACTCTGGAGCGACTTATAGTCCAGAAAATACGATATGTGTCATGTATTATTATTATTGAAATAATACAAAATCTTTGAGTTAACAAGTATCATTTGAGTGTCTCATTTTCGGGTCGGGTTTCCAAAATATGGTCACCCTATTTCAAACTTTAGCATGTTTTTTATGGCATTTGGCAGTATAAATTGTTTTTTTTTTTTTTGCTTCAGGCATGCCAAAAGCTGCTTGTCACTTGGCCTGTCATGATCAGATATACGGCATATGTCAGAATAGTAATATACTCCATCATGTGAAAGGGAGGAAGAATGGATGAGAGAGACGGTGGATGCATAGAGAGGGAAGAAGAGCGGTTGGGATGGATGACAGCGAGACAGAAAACGAGGGCGTGGGTTCACCCACATGGTGAAGTAGAGCGACTTCATTAGCCAGGCCCTGACTGATGTGCTCATCAGTAGAAGCAGTTGGTGCATGATAAAAGCGAAAGAGGGCAAGGGAGGAATATGAAGGAGGTGACAGAGAAGGATGGGGGAATGAGAAAAAGGGAGGTGGGGGAGTGAAAGGGATGGAAGATGTGAGAGTGAAGCAAGAAGGGGAAGGAACGGCTTTGTGCTGGTATACACTAGCGTCAACACAGCAGATAAAAAAGCACATGTTTCAAAGAAAAAACACATTGACTCGGGATTCACACCTGGCCATGTGCCTTTTCACTAACATTATTTACTTGATCAAATAGAATCCGACTTTAAGGGGGATCTATTTTCTTTTTCTTTTTCCACGTTTCTGACCTACAAATGTAGTTAAATGTTCTATTCTCGTGTTAAACCATGCCAAAGTTTCAGATAATGAGGTTTGCGCATTTGGAAGTGAGCCCTGAAAGAAGTTTGGGATGGCTCAAAACACTCCGTTTTAGAGGGCGTTTCAAAATGGTTCCTTTGTGATGTCACAGAGGAGCGGATATGTGGGTGTGACTCCTATACCGTTTATCAATTCCTATAAAGTTGCTTCTAAGCACTCAGGAGTGTGACCAACCACAGCGGAGTGGGCGTGCTTGGAGGCGGGCCGAATAAATTAAATATTTAAATAATTAAATATTTTCACAGGAAGCACAAAATCCAAAGAAATACAGCTAAAATAGGTGCAGATTCTGTAAGATCTAGAAAGGTTTCTGTGCTGGTTATTGTGTGTAGCTGCTCTATACGAGTCCCCAACTAACAAGGTCTAACAAGGACAGAAAAACGCTGCACAACTGTGCAAGAAGACAAATATCTGAGAGTGTGTAGTTTAAGACAAAGACGCCTCCCAGGTCGTCACCTGGCAGCTGCACTAAATAGTACCCGTCAATCACCAGTTATCAGTATCAACAGCGAAGCGGCGACTTCAGGATGCTGGACTTCATAGCAGGACCGCCAAGAAAAAGCCATATTTCAGACTTGCCCAAAAAAATTTACAAGTGATCCCCAACTTTTGAGTAGTAGTGTATCTATTTTATACCCCAGAGCAACTTATAGCCCAGAAAATACGGTATTGTGCCTGATGTTCTGCCCGGTGTAATGACTGCTTCTCCTCCAACTATAGGAAGACATCATCGCTTTTGAAGAACCTGCCAACAGTAAGGTACTGAAGAAAGTACATTCATATTTCATTGCAAAATAACAGAACATCATAGTAAATGGAGCATTTGGAATTACTTTAAGCAGTTTAGAATCCCCCTTGCTAATTATTATATGGGCTTTGTATTCTGTTTTTGCAGTTTAAATGTAATTAATATTTTATCATACAAGGCTAGACCCAAAAGTAGGGAATTAATTCACTGACAATTGCATTATTTGATGTAAATTTGCATACATTCTTTAAAACGGGGATAAACTTAACTCTAATCGATGTGTTTAACTGTAATACCAAATCCATAAATGTTTTATATGTCTGATATTTCTGTGTGTCATCAACGTTTTCAGTCTTTCCTCTTATCACAAACAACAGACTCTTCCAGACGGATGCCTCCGGGCCGTACATGTGGCTCTTAAAGTAGAGGAAAAGATGTCAGTACTGAAGGAGTGTCACAATAACCCCGGGTACTGGTAACCAAAATGGTGTCAGAGGTACCTGAAGCAGGGTTGTTGCTGGCTTCTATCACGGCACCATCATCCCAGATGTGAAAGAACCGATAAGAGCTTTCCTTTGACGGAAAAAAATAAATTAGAACGGGTTAGTATTTTGACCTTTTTTGTGACATGCAGGTAAAGGAGCCTTGAAAGGTGCTTGGCCTCGATTTGATTGGACCATAAATATGTCCTCACTATGACTGACTCATACACAAAGTGGGTGATTGCAGAACTTTATAAAGTAAAAAAAACTGTGGGGATGTCTGCAAAAATGTACAGTATACAGTATACCATTCATTCATTCATTTTCTACCACTTAGCCTCACGAGGGTCCCGGGGGTGCTGGAGCCTATCCCAGCTGTCTTCGGGTGAAATGCGGGGTACACCCTGGACTGGTCGACATATAGACAAACAACCATTTATACTCACATTCATACCTATGGACAATTTGGAGTCGCTAATTAACCTAGCATGTTTTTGGAATGTGGGAGGAAACCGGAGTACCCGGAGAAAACCCACGCATGCACGGGGAGAACATGCAAACTCCACACAGAGATGGCCGAGGGTGGGATTGAACTCAGGTCTCCTAGCTGTCAAATCTGTGCACTAAAAAAACGTTACTTGCTGATGCCGGGAACGCCGAGGTTGGTTGGCTTGCAAGGTTTACAGTGCGCGTAAAGCGCTTCATTTGTGGTGTCAACAACGACTTGTACACCGTAACTTCCATGTTACTTTATTATCATTCATAGTAGCTATCCCAGAGTTCACAGTCTGATTGGCACTGTCTGACTTGTTGTCGGTGCCAGATTTTCTCCAAAGGATAAATCTTGTCATGTTGTGAGATTTCGTGACACCCTTATTTATATTTATTACTTCAATTTTAGTTATGTTATGTTATTTTAGTTAGTTATGTTATCGTTACGTGCGGCACGGCGGTCTAGTGGTTAGCGCGCAGACCTCACAGCTAGGAGACCAGGGTTCAATTCCCACCCTCAGCCATCTCTGTGTGGAGTTTGCATGTTCTCCCCGTGCATGCGTGGGTTTTCTCCGGGTACTCCGGTTTCCTCCCACATTCCAAAAACATGCTAGGTTAATTAGCGACTCCAAATTGTCCATAGGTATGAATGTGAGTGTGAATGGTTGTTTGTCTATATGTGCCCTGTGATTGGCTGGCCACCAGTCCAGGGTGAAGACAGCTGGGATAAGCTCCAGCACCCCCCTCCAAAGACCCTCGTGAGGAAAAAGCGATAGAAAATGAATGAATGTTATCGCTACCAAGTACCAAACCAGAAGTATGAAAGCGCACCAAAAACGGTGCATGCAATGTTTGTCTGCAATTTGCCACAAAAATTAATTCCACATTTCTCTGCTGTGGGGTTTTCTGTGTATCTGATAGCTTCCTGTTTAATCTACCATTTTTTAAGGCGGTGCTGTGTGGGGATATTAGGAGAGATCGCTATCCCATCTTCTTCTGATGTGTAGTTGATTAAAATATGATATTTCCCCTCCTGGCCACCCCTGCACTATAGGTGATGCACCGCAGATGATGCTGTAAACCCCGCTGGGGTATAAACACAGAAAAATGCTCAGTCTTTGGTGTGCCAGAGGTTGTCCAGTTAAATCAATATTCAAACTTTCAAACACATCCTTTCATCTCAGATGATACCCCTGTTTAGCAGCAGCGTTCTTACCCGAGCGTGCGGCGGAGTTAAGAAAATCCTTCATGTTTTATGAAAGACAGCCAACAGGAAATGAAATAGTCCTGGTCTGGAAGATAAATACAGAACGTGAGGAAAAATTTTACAGTGTAAAGAGGGGATAGACGAGGTGGTCAGGGCATCACATCATATCTCGCTTCTTTCTCATTTGTGTGTGTGTAGCTGCAGGGGCCAGGGTGAAACTCAACCACGTCAATAAGAGGAGATGTTTGTGTTGCCCTGTCCTACTCTCTCTAGTTATAAATGTTGTCATCTCTCTCAGGGCAAAAGATTAAAATGGAGCTTTCAGGCTGAGCACTAGAGCTCATTTATAATGTCATAGAAGAAAAGTGCCCACAGCTTGACTCCACACACACACACCGAATGTGGTGGAGTGTTTTTTTTTTTTTTTTTTTAGCACGAGGGATAGGAAAAAGGAGATGAAACTAATACCTCCTGGGCCAACAGAGCACTTCAAACAAAGTCATTGCAGATTAATTCAATACTGTTTATGCAGTTCACATCTATTCCTTCCCTGCTTTACCTGGGAGAAATCCCTCTTCAAATGTCACCGTCCGTTAATATTTGTTGCTATTCAGATTAATTCTTTGTTTTTATCTTGTGTGTCAACGTGTTGCCTGGAGGTAAATCATTTAGAGACGTGGTTCTCAACTGGTTTGGCTTTGGGACCCACTGTCACCCTGTTAGATATTATACTATACATTTAAATTTAATCTACAGTAAAGTCTCGTTATATCGATATCGGTTAAAACGAATTACTACTTAGTACGATACTATTTTCATTTCCCGGCAAATTTCTAGTCTTTTATGATATAATTAGCTCCGTTAGTACGATACCCGGTTATTATGATAATCCGGTTACTACGATGCCCTTTTCATCTCCCGCCAGCCAATTTGGTCTGCTTATATCGATACAAAAGCAGCTTAAATCAATCTTTGCTTAAGGATTTCAATACCAAAAAAGAACACGGCGAACGGCTGCTTCCAGTCAACTTTATTTTTCACACTTCCACCACCAGAGTGCAGCACACACAGCGGAAAACACCCGTCCCTCGCGCCTACCCCTCCAGGTGGCAACACCTTCCCTATCGATAGTTCCGGGGTGAATTATGTCCCGGTAACCGGTAATCACTACAGCGTAAGTTTATTTTTATTTACTGTAGTACAAAATGTATTGTAGTACAAAAGCATGCTAGATACGCAATCCATGAACTCAAGGAGAAAATTACATGCCATATCAAAGATCCGCCCACTTTTAATGCAGTTCGGCGCAGGATCGGATATATGGATAGTCCGGTTATATCGGTATTTTTTCCAACTCCCGAGAATATCGATATAACGAGACTTTACTGTATTTGTATTTTTAGTCTAATAACTTCTCGTCAAAGGCATCCTTGACACATACAATGGAAGACACAAAATAGATGAATTGTTCCCACTCACACACACTTAACCCTCACTTTTACTCATTGATGATAAGAGTCCGACGCTGTAACCAACATATTGCTCTTATTTTTTTTCAATCAATTTGAAAACCTCTTAAGTAGATTTCATTATTTCATGAAAAGACAGTTTGAATTTGAGGTAGTGCAAAATAACAGTGTAAAACACGGAAAAATCCTCTGGAAAACCAAAAGTAAATCCACACTATGGCCTTCTAAGTGGTGAAAAAAAGCCAGTCACAGCATTACAAGCCAATTGGTGAGGGGACGGTAAGTCAACACTGCCATCAAATGGACAACTGGCATGAAGAAACACATCATATCTTTTCGGGCGACCCATCATTGATATTGGGGTGGACTTTTTGAGGAGAAATTGTCCTCATCGGTCCCTAGCGGTGCATTCAGGCCCCTAGGGTCAGGCAGTGGTGCCATTCCCAATCCTGGTAAATGAATCCAGTAAACAACCACCCCAGAAGGTCATGGCCCCACCAATGGGTCGGCCAGTTTAGGGCACTGCCCCTTCGTTGGCCTACTGTTACGACCCAGGGTTGTAAGTATAATTTGGTGCAGGTGTGTGAAGGGCCTTGGCTTCCTGTGATTGGCTGCAACTTGGGAGTCGCCATCCATAAGAGGCCAAGGAAGCCACATCTGGATGAGTTGATGTTGAGCTCCGAATTTGCGGACATTTTTTTGATTTTCTGGTACTTCTGACTGGAGAGAGTTGGGACTGCTTCGATTTTATGTTAAGCCCTGGTGCTCCCCAGTCGGGACGTTACACTACACATCGTAGTTCCTCTTTTGTTGATGCCGATGGACGAACTCAATAGCCACGTATACATGGAACCAAATATTCCAATTCCATTCGGGTTATTTGCTCAAACGGAAAGAATGTAACCTTTGTATACACCTCATTCCGAAAGAAAAGTGCCAATCCGAATGAATATATAATCGAATTCACAGGGGTGGAATATTCCTTTCCCCAATCCGATTGAGGTATCTTGTACCCGCTCAATCGGAAAGTTGTCAGGGTGATCGAGATGTTCTTCGATTTAAAAAAAATGGAGGCGAGCAATCGGCACTGGACTTCTGCGGAAAGTTTGTTTTGGATTCAAACTAAATTTTAAGACTGGACGAAGGAAAAACTGGCAATACGGAATTATTCCAACAGGTGAAAGAAAAACTCGAGGAAGTCGGTATCACGTGATGTTGATGTTTAAGTTAGGACCTCATTGACTATTCTGTTGGATTATAGCGGCACATGTAGACACCTGATTGGAATATTCCTTTCCATGTATACCATTGCTTTCGGAAAGGTCATTCGGAAAGATTAAATTCGGAAAGAGAAAAACTCCTCATGTAAACGTGGCTAATCTCCAAGTCTCGTGGCCGACCATAAGTTAACCCAAATTCTTACCAAGTGTAACCATTGCATCCTAGCTACTAAACTTAGTCACTATATCTTACATATGTGCGTATGGAGGGTGATCATGCTGCTATGTTCGAATCCCATGAGGGGTCCAGTCAAAGCACCATGGCTTGGTGAGGCGCAGAGCGCTCAGCTTTAGCTCTCTGGAACTGAATAATTAACTAAACATCACCCGGTGCCTTCACTGGTAGGAAGTAGAACACAAGCAACAATACACACGGCAGAGTGCGTCAAGATTTATTCAAACATCAATTTCACAACTAGCAGAATTAAAATGAGTTAAATATATTAAAAGTATGTCATAAAAGAACAAAATCTCATGCATTTTTTATGTGGCCATTCCCGAGGCAACAAGTGTCAAAACGGTAGCCTTGATCTTTGTTAATATGATTTAATGGCGCTTGCCAATTGGTTTGCTTTCTGGCTCGGTGAGAAAGTATGATGCACTGCAGATGAGCTGACTACTTAAGTGGCTCAATTACTCAACTGTCTCTCTTCAAAAGTGAGGTAATTAGAAACTCTTAGTGCAATCACACATGGCCTTGGATTTGCACAAAGAAGCCACAGATAGAGGAACTATTAGTAAGCTGAGTGAGCTTTGATAGAAGTCATCTGTAAATGGTGGAAGAGAAAAGCTTTCCCATGAATAACCCTGTTCCATAATCTGTGGTAAAAAGGTGTTTAGTTTGACTGGATCTGAAGCTGAGGCAGTAGCGTATATCTTAGTTACATTCAAATATACTTTAGCCTGTTTGTTTCATTGTATGAGTTTGTCAAGTTGCAAGGTCATAAAAATGTCACAACTTGCAGGAAAACTGGGAAAAAAGGGAAGACATAGTACGGAATATTGGGTTGAATATTGACAATTGAATATTGATAGACAAACAACCATTCACACTCACATTCATACCTATGGACAATTTGGAGTCGCCAATTAACCTAGCATGTTTTTGGAATGTGGGAGGAAACCGGAGTACCCGGAGAAAACCCACGCATGCACGGGGAGAACATGCAAACTCCACACAGAGACGGCCGAGGGTGGGGAAAGACAAAATAAGAAGCCAAAAAGTTACCACTTCCACACAAAATAGGAGGAGAACTCATTCATTCATTCTTTTTCCTCACGAGGGTCGCGGGGGTGCTGGGGCCTATCTCAGCTGTCTTTGGGCGAGAGGCGGGGTACACCCTGGACTGGTCGCCAGCCAATCACAGGGCACATAGACAAACAACCATTCACACTCACATTCATACCTATGGACAATTTGGAGTCGCCAATTAGGAAACCGGAGTACCCGGAGAAAAACCCACGCATGCACGAGGAGAACATGCAAACTCCACACAGAGATGGCCGAGGGTGGAATTGAACCCTGGTCTCCTAGCTGTGAGGTCTACGCGCTAACCACTAGACCGCTAGTGCCGCCAGAGCCTGATAATGATAAACAAAATAAAACATAGACAGGACTGTAAAAACAAGACGCTTGACCACACTAACAACCAAATTTGGCCGCCGAAGACCAGGTCGCCCGGGTGGCCACCCTCGACCACCGCCCAAAACACTTTATGTCTTGACTGACAGGTCTCTTCAACATTGCGTGGAAGTCAGGAACAGTACTTTTTGGATTGGCACTAGTGGTGTATCGATCGTGAACGAACGGGTCAAAAGACCTAGTTCTTTTTTGTGAACGGAATGAACGAGGTCACCACTTAAAATACCCGTTCAGTTGCAAAAGTCTTTTTTTGATTGGAATCAAAGAATCAAGAATCAGTTCCCTGTTTCTTTCACCCTATCCTATCATCGCACCTCGCTCTGTGGGTGGGTGGGGTTAGCTGACTGAAAGACTGAAACCAAGACATTGATCCGGTCAATCATCGGACCGGGGAGCTATCGGATCCGTAGCGTTGTCATAATACTTCAGATTTCAAGGTACGTTATCACGTGTTGTGTGCGCTGTTGAGTCGGAACAAACGTGAACGAACGGACTGACTCGACATGGTTGACCGGGTCTATGCACAGAGGGAGACCACAGGCTAACGACCAATTGACGGAAATGAACAAAATGAACACTACAGCACCCTGAGAAAGTCTATTCGAAAGTGCTGGAGATAAGGTTACGGTTATAAGGTTGAGCTTCGGCTACAAGAGGCTCAATGTGGTTTTCGTTTCGGTTGTGGAACATCGAACCGGCTTTACACCCTTTCCAACGGTGCTGAAAGGTACATGGTGGTTTGATGGACTGTTGGGGTTAACAAAACATTGAAATCAACAGGGTATCCAATACTTATTGACCGAATGTATGACATTGTGGCTCATTCACACATTGGAGTATTTGGCATAAATGATTGAGTAGCCACTTCGTCAAGCAACCAGCCTGGTAACTTTTTAAAGACAAGCGCATTCACTATTCAAACTTCGAGGCAACTCGATGGTAATCTATATCATTCAGGTCCCTTCACAACTTCTCGGTACAAAAACAACCCCGGGCTTTATAGAAATTCCCTGACATCACACTGATCAGTCACAGGTTTGCCTGTCAGATCAAGGAATGAATAACGAATTGAGCAAATCACACTATTGACACCAGCTCCCAGTGGATGCAGTGTTGGGAAGAAAGCAGGGGGTGAAGACTGGGTGAGAAACAGAAACATTCCTGCTATCATGCACTGATCGTGTATTTCCGTGTATTTGCACAGAAAATACTTGGAAATGAAATCCAACCTGAATATAAATATATTAAGCACCTCATTTATTTTGTACCACTTTGCAGTGCAACTGAATGTGGACTGAATATGTGGCTTAACCGTGCTTAAACGTGGTACTGGCATGCTTTTATTTTGATAACCGGATCTATTCTCCTTTCACCGGACACCTATCTCTTATATGCCGAATCAGGAGTCACCTGCCCACAAAGATAAGCCTTGCATGCCTCCCGGATCGCAGATGCTGACACGGCTGCACTCGCATTGGTCGAAAAGATCCAGTCAATACCGTTATTAATAGAAGTAACAAAATCCGTCTCACTCGGTAGCAGAGAGCTGAAGCGTCAAGGAGACTGAGACGAGGGACAAGTCGACAAGAACCGGTGCATCATCTGAAATAACTATCGAGACATAAGAGCGCAAGCAAACACAAAACATCGTCCATGAAAAAATGGTTGATTCGAGAAAAGGTTCCATGTATGGGAGAATAGAAAAACAACTGAGATTGGGATTTAGTAAGTACCGAATGTCCGTGACTCTATATTACTGCATCAAGATGGTATTGACTAGCGGAATGGTGGTCCAAAAATGGGTAATTAAAGTACTCCCAACTATAAGGCGACTAGCGTCAAAGTTAAGACAGAAGAAAACTTTTTTGAAAAATCCCGGCTGCACGGCGGTCGAGTGGTTAGCACGCAGACCTCACAACTAGGAGTTCAATCCGAGTTCAAAGCATGTTCTCCCCGTTCATGCGTGGGTTTTCTTCGGATGACAAGGCATTGTTGAGACCACAAATGAAGCGCTTTACGCGCACTGTAAACCTTGCAAGCCAACCAACCTCGGCGTTCCCAGCATCAGAAAGTAACGTTTTTTTAGTGCACAGATTTGACAGCTAGGAGAGCTGAGTTCAATTCCACCCTCGGGTGTCTCTGTGTGGAGTTTGCATGTTCTCCCCGTGCATGTGTGGGTTTTCTTCGAGGACTCCGGTTCCCTCCCACATTCCAAAAACATGCTAGGTTAATTGGTGACTCCAAATTGTCCATAGGTATGAATGTGAGTGTGAATGGTTGTTTGTCTATATGTGCCCTGTGATTGGCTGGCGACCAGTCCAGGGTGTACCCCGCCTCTCCCCCATGACCCTCGTGAGGATAAGCAGCAGAAAATGAATGAATGAATCTTTGTGATCCCAGTTTGGACTGAATATGCAGTATTAGCCTGCATCAAAGTACGACACAGAGAATGGAACATATTTCTGAATATACTCATAGAACAATGATAATGTATGCATATGTATAAAGTCATCGTTGTACCAGCAAGTCAGCGCACCCACTGCTGCTCCGCCGAAAGTTCTTCCCCACATCTCATCATAAAACATGGCTCAGGTGTCAGTAAGGCACCAAAACAGCCAAGACATCAGTACAGCACCCCTGCTATTCACTACTTCCTACATCACTTACTGACTCCCACATCTGAACCACTGAAGACAGGAATTGCAAAAAAAAAAGAAACCCTAACCAAATCCCCCCCGAGTGCACGACAACACAAGTGCCTTGAAATTCAAAAGAAAAGGAGAATACACAAGTCTATAGAAATCAGTGCACTGCAAATAATACTTCCAGTATATATAAACTCTGTTGAGCGATCAACACACCCAATGCTGAATTTTTACATACACTACCGCTCAAAAATTTGGGATCACTTGGAATTTTTTTGGGGGGCCAGTCTGAGAAATGGCTTTTTCTTGGCAGTCCTGCTATGAAGTCCAGCATCCTGAAGTCGCTGCTTCACTGTTATTTGTCTTCTTACACTTTTGTGCAGCGTTTTTCTGTCCTTGTTAGACCCAGTTTGTGCTGCTCTCTGAAGGGAGTAGTTAACAGCATGGTAAGAGATTTTAGTTTTAGTTTAGATTTTTAGATGGCTTTTCTAATAATCTATTAGCCTTATAAAATGATGAACTTGGATTAGCAGCCATACCAGGAGATTGATGCAGAGGACTGACAGTTGTTGATAGTAGGCCTCTATGCAAAAATGTACACCCTTCTTTCAAAATCATCTGATTTATTTTAATTGTTTGTGAAATAGAAAAAAAATTGTGAAATGCAGGATTTTTTTTTTGATTTTTTTTGGGGGGAAAACAAAGAAATTTGCAAGTGCTCCCAAATTTTTGAGCGGTAGTGTATATAATATAAATAACGGAAAAAAATGCCACAACACAAGCATGAATCCACGTCTTGTCCCTGTTAGACATGATAACACATAGCTTAGCAGGTTAGCTTATCCAGACTGAAATAACAGAACAGAACAGGCTGCTAGTGTGTGTGACGTTTGTGATCGAAGCGGGTCTTTTGAACGGTTCGTTAACATGAACGATGGGAACCGAGTCACAGCAGGGAATTGTTTGTTTTTTTCCCCCCCCCCACTGTACATACACAGTGTTTATTAGATATGAAAATAGAAATATGCCATGTTGTGCACACTACCTTCAAGTGAGTGTACCAGTAAAAAAAATAAAAAATAAACACAGAAGATGTGAATCTTGGACAGCGGCGGCAGCAGCGAGCGGTAAATGAGGAGGAGAGTCAGTCCTTCATTGTCGACAAAATGAGCCAATTAAGGACTTGGATGTCAAACTCAATCCCACGGTGGGTGGCGGGGGGGGGGGGGGGGGACTCGAATCCTGCTTTGGGTTGTGGGCCGGAGTGGACCCCATTACCCTCCACCCATGTGTCCTTTTTTTTTGTACTTGGGATATTGTGCATTGTTATTGTGTCCATTCATTCCTGCTTCCTTCCAGTGATTATTTTCCAAGATAAAACAAGTTAAGGCGAGACTGGCTTCTTAAAACTTAAATGTACTGTAAAAATGAGCCAAATGAGCCATTTTTTTTGAACACTTATTTAAAAGGAACGACTCACCAAGATCTGGATTCCCTCAAAGGTCCATAAATCCCATCTCTACAAGCTGCTGCCAATCAGAAAGGAAATAAGGACATAAAATAATCAACAAAATAAATGGTAAGAAAGAAAATAAATGGAAAGTACGAGATTCAGGTCATTGTTTGGATGACATAGTTCTGGGTTTGTTTAGTCTGAGGTCGACAAAAAAAGGAGCCTTTTTGACCTTTTGAACCCACTCATATACAAAATACCACAAAATAGAAGTTCAAGTTCTGAGGTTTTAGACATGTGTGGTACTACCATACTAGTGCGTACTCTAATGGCAATCCAAGGAATGCTCTGTTTTTTTTTTGTGCATGTTCAGACACTTGAAAAATTACAGGGAACATCGGTTAAAGCTCTTTAATGAATTGCTCAAACACTCACATAGGCCAACATTGATTTGTCTTTACCTTGAGTTTAATAATGTCTGTGGAATACTTAATTAGGGAGCAAGGCTTTGGGTGAAGCTTAATGAAATGCTGCAGTCAGTTAATGAGCTGCAGTAATTAAAATTCCACATTGTGCCGAGCTTGTTGGGCCTTATATGAATGTTGTTTTTCATCGTACCATCACCCACGGGTAATGGCGATGGAGGAAAAGTATGACCATGAATTACAGTGTTGCTTCGGTTACATCGATTTGGTGCAACAAAAAACGAAAAGTACCAAAAAAAAACGAACCATTGGAATTAATACAGGCGGCACGGTGGTCGAGTGGTTAGCGCGCAGACCTCACAGCTAGGAGACCAGGGTTCAATCCCACCCTCGGCCATCTCTGTGTGGAGTTTGCGTGTTCTCCCCGTGCATGCGTGGGTTTTCTCCGGGTACTCCGGTTTCCTCCCACATTCCAAAAACATGCTAGGTTAATTAGCGACTCCAAATTGTCCATAGGTATGAATGTGAGTGTGAATGGTTGTTTGTCTATATGTGCCCTGTGATTGGCTGGCAACCAGTCCAGGGTGTACCCCGCCTCTTGCCCGAAGACAGCTGGGATAGGCTCCAGCACCCCCGCGACCCTCGTGAGGAAAAAGCGGTAGAAAATGAATGAATGAATGAGTTCTCCTCCTATTTTGTGTGGAAGTGGTAACTTTTTGGCTTCTTATTTTGTCTTTCCCCACCCTCGGCCATCTCTGTGTGGAGTTTGCATGTTCTCCCCGTGCATGCGTGGGTTTTCTCCGGGTACTCCGGTTTCCTCCCACATTCCAAAAACATGCTAGGTTAATTAGCGACTCCAAATTGTCCATATGTATGAATGTGAGTGTGAATGGTTGTTTGTCTATATGTGCCCTGTGATTGGCTGGCGACCAGTCCAGAGTGTATAGGCTCCAGCACCCCCCTGCGACCCTCGTGAGGAAAAAGCGGTAACAGAAATACATGAAATGCCGCTCATTTCTGGTTGAACCACACCCACTTCCGGTTTATGCCCCGCCTACTTCAAGTCCAGATATATTAAATTTAGTGATCAGGTACAGATACAGATAGTGGTGTACTGCCTTAACCCTAATATTAACTCTTTTTGATATTTTTATTAGTTTTAGTAAGGGCTAATAAAAAACAAGTTGTAAGCCGTAAATGGCCCCTCGACCACACTTTGGACACCCGCAGTTTAGACAAATTCGGCATTGGCTACAATCTGCAAAGTTTGCATGATAAGGATGATAAGGACAAGGAAGAATGTCTGCAGGCAGTCACAACATTCACCTATTTTAGTTTATTGTTTTAAATAGAAGTCAGAGACAAGATATGGGAGGGGGGGAGGGGGGGGGGGGGCGAGAGCACCAAAAATGAAAGAGCAAAATATCTTGTGTTTTTTAGAAGCCAACACCGATATATGTTTCATGAAGGCATCCCACAGAAGTCGACTTTTTCTCCAAATGTCTGGAATACTTTGCGCTCATTAGCCAAAAGTAGACCAAGCAGCATTTGTAGATGTTGATTTTCATCATTTGGAGAGTTTTTTTTCCACTCTAACTAACTTTTGCAAATTGCAAACCCATTACACTGAACGTCTACTCATCTGTTTAGTCGTGGTAGATGTTGATCTATTGTACGCACCAGTAGCTACGATGCATTTCTAAAGATTAAAAGTAGACATAAAAAGTTGTATAAAACCCCGTCCCTGAGAGAGAGTGTCTGACTGCATCATCTTTACTTTTAAATGCGGAATATATTTCAGGAATCCATCCCCAGTTTAACTGGTGACTGTAATAACTCAAAATAGACTTATGTCTATTAATAGCACCCTTAAAAAAACAATGGATCAAATCAAAACCAAGTTGGTTGATATATTTGTGACAGTTGATTTTGTGGCTTGACAGATGATGAGTGGCAATCTCTGAGTCCCTTTTACCAAAATAGATTTTTTTTTTATTCCCTTCTGGAATGAAACCAGAAATTCACAAGGACCAATCACCAATAATGCTCCCTTAGAGAGGGAACCAGACTGGCGAATTGTAGTGCTGTTCGGATCCGACACCGAAGAAGAAGACTTTAATAGTTTTAGTCCGGAAGGAGGAGGATGATGTATAAATAAAAAAAATAAAATGTAATAAAAAAAAAAATCACTTGGAAATTTTTTTGGCCAGTCTTAGATATGTTTTTTTCTTGGCAATCCAGCATCCTGAAGTCGCCGCTTCACTGTTGATACTAATAACTGGTGATTGACGGGTACTATTTAGTGCAGCTGCCAGGTGACGACCTGTGAGGCGTCTTTGTCTTAAACTACACACTCTCAGATATTTGTCTTCTTGCACAGTTGTGCAGCGTTTTTCTGTCCTTGTTAGACCCAGTTGTTGATAGTAGGCCTCTATGCAAAAATGTAGATCCTTCTTTGAAAATCATCTGATTCATTTAAATTGTTTGTGAAATGGATAAAAATGTTTGTGAAATCGAAAAAAAATGTTTGTGAAATGCAGGAAAATTTGTTTTTTTTTTGGAAAACAAAGAAATTTGCAAGTTATCCCAAACTTTTGAACAATAGTGTATATTCATTCATTCATTCATTCATTTTCTACCGCTTTTTCCTCACAAGGGTCGCAGGGGTTGCTGGAGCCTATCCCAGCTGTCTTCGGGCGAGAGGCGGGGTACACACTGGTGGCCAGCCAATCACAGGGCACATATAGACAAACAACCATTCACACTCACATTCATACCTATGGACAATTTGGAGTCGCTAATTAACCTAGCATGTTTTTGGAATGTGGGAGGAAACCGGAGTACCCGGAAAAAACCCACGCATACAGAGACAGAGACGACCGAGGGGCGGGAAAGACAAAATAAGAAGCCAAAAAGTTACCACTTCCACACAAAATAGGAGGAGAACTCATTTGTTCATTCATTTTCTACCGCTTATCATCACGAGGGTTGTGGGCGGTGCTGGAGCCTATCCCAGCTGTCTTCGGGCGAGAGGCGGGGTACACCCTGGACTGGTGGCCAGCCAATCACAGGGAACATATAGACAAACAACCATTCACACTCACATTCATACCTATGGACAATTTGGAGTCGCTAATTAACCTAGCATGTTTTTGGAATGTGGGAGGAAACCGGAGTACCCGGAGAAAACATTTGAATGTACGGATGACGTTGTTGGAGTCATATTGCCCAATTATCGGCCTCCACATGAGTCCACTGTAAAACTTGCAGGTTTGGTCCTCCGTCCTCCCAAGTTGAAGTACCCTTGAGCAAGATACAGAACCCCCTGATGCTGCGCCATCAGTAAATATGCTAACAGTGCCAAAGCACTTCGAAGCGAAAGACCATCCAGTCCACCTGATGCCAAAGAGCTCCATTTTAGTGTCATGTGACCACATCCAATTCCCTCAAACCTTGTGTGAATCATTCAAGTGTTAAATTATTTGTCCTTGAGCTATGTCATCTAACATTCTCAGGCTATTTCCGGGCGCATGCGTGCATATTCATAAAATCGGGGCCATGGAGGATCTGATAATTGATCTCGCCAGCTTTATGCTAATGTTCACTGTACTGCTTTAATGTCTTTGTTCTCCTAATTTGCCCAATTAGACCTCCGTTTCCTCCCTGTAGAAACGAGCCTGACAAAATAAGCTCTGTGTTGTTGTTCATTTATAAGTGCTAATACCAACCTGCATTGGAATCTCAGGGGGGGGGGGGGGGGGGGGGGGGGGGGGGGGGGCAGAAGGTGAAATACTCTCAGCGCTGAGCCTGAGTTCTAATGGGTTTAGTCCGGCCAAATCTAATCCAACTGCTAATCCAGGGTGATCTTCATGAAGAAGTCAGCGGGACAGACAGATATCTGGGTCATTCTCCTGAAAAGGGCGACCAAATGCGTGACATTGACCCACATTCGCACCGATTTCCTTTAGCTCAGACATCTTAGCATTGGGGCGGCATGGCGGTCGAGTGGTTAGCGCGCAGAACTCACAGCTAAGAGACCAGGGTTCGATTCCACCCTCGGCCATCTCTGTGCTTTACACGCACTGTAAACCTTGCAAGCCAACCAACCTTGGCGTTCCCAGCATCGGCAAGTAACATTTTTTAGTACACAGATTTGACAGCTAGGAGAACTGAGTTCAATTCCACCCTCGGCCATCTCTGTGTGGAGTTTGCATGTTCTCGCCGTGCATGCGTGGGTTTTCTCCGGGTACTCCGGTTTCCTCCCACATTCCAAAAACATGCTAGGTTAATTAGCGACTCCAAATTGTCCATAGGTATGAATGTGAGTGTGAATGGTTGTTTGTCTATATGTGCCCTGTGATTGGCTGGCCACCAGTCCAGGGTGTACCCCACCTCTCGCCCGAAGACAGCTGGGATAGGCTCCAGCACCCCCGCAACCCTTGTGAGGAAAAGCGGAAAAAAATGACTGAATGAATGAATCTTAGCATTGGGGTGGCACGGTGATCGAGTGGTTAGCGCATAGACCTCACAGCTAGGAGACCAGGGTTCGATTCCACCCTCGGCCATCTCTGTGTGGAGTTTGCGTGTTCTCGCCGTGCATGCGTGGTACTCTGGTTTCCTCCCACATTCCAAAAACATGCTAGGTTAATTAGCGACTCCAAATTGTCCATAGGTATGAATGTGAGTGTGAATGGTTGTTTGTCTATATGTGCCCTGTGATTGGCTCTCGCCCGAAGACAGCTGGGATAGGCTTCAGCACCCTTGTGAGGAAAAGCGGAAGAAAATGAATGAATCTTAGCATTGGGGGGGCCGTACGGTGGACGAGTGGTTAGCATGTCGACACACATATGTGGATATAAGAAGTTAATGATGAGGTCAGAAGATCAGATCAACAGCTCAAGGACTTATGTCCTTACTGTTCATTCCATTGGGAATCGACCATTGACAGTTTGTTTTGTTTCCCAGTCAAAGACCAGCAACCCAGTGAAAATCCCCAGTCTGGAGGTTATTGTTTGGGTCACATGTGTCGCAACTATCCGTTTGATGGATTGTTACATCGGTGGCCTCGGTTGTAGATTGTTCCCTCGTGTACTGCAGTGCAGAAGTCAGCTCGCTTCAGGCCATCTTGCCTAGCAGCGCCTTCTTTACTTTTGTGGGGGCAATCTACTTTCTAATTTATTATGTCTGCAGTTTCGCCGTTGGCGCATTCTGCCGGAATTTCCCGTTTTTCACCCAAACAACTCGTGGGTCTGTTCTGCTGCGGTGTTGTTGCTGAGGTGCGCTCCCCTCCCGCTGGCGTCTCGACGCACCGCGCCACCATTAACGGTAATAAGTGAACTCTCTACTGCTTGCCTGGAGCCTCCGGCATCGCCACTTGTCTGACCTTGCCGGCCCCGCTCGCCGTGTGAGGTAACTGCTGTGAGTGTCTGTGTGTTTTTTTTTTTTTGGTTACTTTATTCTGATAACTGCTGTTTAGTTTAGTTGGATTTATTTCAAACATGCATAAAATGTTACACTGAAATACATGACACGGGTTCGATTCCCCGCTCGGGCACCTCTGTGTGGAATTTGCATGTGAAACCATTAATTTCATTCATTTATTCATTTTCTACTGCTTATCCTCACGAGGGTTGCAGGGGGTGCTGGAGCCTATCCCAGCTGTCTTCGGGCGAGAGGCGGGCTACACCCTGGACTGGTCGCCAGCCTATCACAGGGCACATATAGACAAACAACCATTCACACTCACATTCATACCTATGGACAATTTGGAGTCGCTAATTAACCTAGCATGTTTTTGGAATGTGGGAGGAAACCGGAGTACCCGGAGAAAACCCACACATGCACGGGGAGAACATGCAAACTCCACACAGAGATGGCCGAGGGTGGAATTGAACCCTGGTCCTCCTAACTGAATGATAACACAGTAACATGGAAGTTGCGGTGACCACAAATGAAGCGCTTTACGCGCACTATAAACCTTGCAAGCCAACCAACCTCGGCGTTCCCAGCATCAGCAAGTAACATTTTTTAGTGCACAGATTTGACAGCTAGGAGACCAGGGTTCAATCCCACCCATCTCGGCCATCTCTGTGTGGAGTTTGCATGTTCTCCCCGTGCATGCGTGGGTTTTCTCCGGGTACTCCGGTTTCCTCCCACATTCCAAAAACATGCTAGGTTAATTAGCGA
This sequence comes from Doryrhamphus excisus, assembly GCF_037039965.1. Classification (NCBI taxonomy): domain Eukaryota; kingdom Metazoa; phylum Chordata; class Actinopteri; order Syngnathiformes; family Syngnathidae; genus Doryrhamphus; species Doryrhamphus excisus. The sequence continues at coordinate 4,119,026 of NC_136378.1, read as the reverse complement.
CTCCAAATTATCCATAGGTATGAATGTGAGTGTGAATGGTTGTTTGTCTATATGTGCCCTGTGATTGGCTGGACACCAGTCCAGGGTGTACCCCGCCTCTCGCCCGAAGACAGCGACCCTCGTGAGGATAAGCGTTACAAAATGAATGGATGGAATAATAAAGTTTAGCGTCAATTTTAAGGATGGCAGTATAGCAAAAAATATTTTATTTCTATATTTTCAAATATTTGTGTCATACACACGTAAAAACACATAAAATGTACACGAATAAAGGATTTTCACATTATGAACTACGAAATGTTAGATCAGGATTACCACTTCCACCCTCCATAACATATTTTGCAATCAATCAGAAACACAGCAAAAACAGTACAAACAAAACCGTGAAAAAAAACAAAACAAAAACCCCAAAAACAGTCAAATCCGATAAAAACACTTTTGTGCATCTTTCTCCTTCACATTGGTAGAAATGTTCCCCGGTTTGATCACTCTGATCCAGAGGTTACCGCATTGCCCACAGGCACCACATTGGAACATTACCGCTTGTGTAAATCCTTTTGGCTGCTGGTTTGTGATGATGGTAGGGGGGGGTGGGGGGGTTCATGACATTTTAGAGCATAGTCACTGCTCAAATATAAGCAGAGTGTTATTATTTTTTTTCTAAATCGACAGAATTACAGTCCTTGGTCTTCGATGTGTGGAGATAATACGGTACCCTGCAGGTTTAGAGGTGACGCAGCAAGGTCATCCAAGTTGCCTTTTCTAAGTAGTACTCCTCTCGTTTAGTTAGGGTCGTGTACACCCTTATGGAAAAAAAACATATTGCAGTATATTGGCAAATATAATGCAATGTATTAGGAAATATATTTCCATATATGGGATCTTATGTTTATATTTTCCAATATATTGCAATATATGCATAGGTCATATATGTGTATATATTGATACATATAAAAAATATCTTTGCGATCAAAAGGACTATATTTTTACATATATAAAATTGCATATAATTTGGGATGTATAAACTCATATATTATATATTTGGATTTAATATATTTCAATATATTGAAAGCGGCAATCATTTGTATATTCTGCAATATATTGCCATATATTACATGAATATATAATATATTGTATAATATATGTACAAAAATTTATTATTCCATGTATTTATAATATATAATGTATTGGAAAATATAATGGAAAAATAATATATTATAATATAATACAATATATTTAAAGTAATATATTGATAAGGGCAGAAGGCAAGCAACCAGTAATACATTGATATTGAATTATTCTGTACAAAACTGATGAAATAATCAAGACCATGACCCAAAGTAAAAATCTATTTAAAAACAATCAATTAATAGTCCTCATTTTTGAATAATTAAAGAGTAATTGGTAAAAAAAATGGAAGACAAATTATTTTATCAATAGTTGTTAAAAGTTAACTTAGAGTTAACATTGTTCCATCAATCCAGCCATCTTATTCCAACTGATCCGAGGTCGGGTTTTGGAGCAGAATCCTAAGCGGTAAAGCCCAGACTTCCCTACCCCCTTGTCCACTTCCTCCCAGCAGATCCAGGTAAATCCCAGGAGGTCTACTGGTCAGACGTGCCCTGAACACCTCCCTGGAGATGTGTTATGGAGAATAAGACACTCGAGTATCCATTATACATTCATTCATTCATTTTCTACCGCTTTTCCTCACGGGGGTCACGGGGGGTGCTGGAGCCTATCCCAGCTGTCTTCGGGCGAGAGGCCAATCACAGGGCACATATAGACAAACAACCATTCACACTCACATTCATACCTATGGACAATTTGGAGTCGCTAATTAACCTAGCATGTTTTTGGAATGTGGGAGGAAATCGGAGTACCCGGAGAAAACCCACGCATGCACAAGGAGAACATGCAAACTCCACACAGAGATGGCCGAGGGTGGGGAAAGACAAAATAAGAAGCTAAAAAGTTACCACTTCCACACAAAATAGGAGAACTCATTCATTCATTCATTCATTTTCTACCGCTTATCCTCACGAGTGTCGCGGGGGGTGCTGGAGCCTATCCCAACTGTCTTCGGTCGAGAGGCGGGGTACACCCTGGGCTGGTTGCCGGCCAATCACAGGGCACATATAGACAAACAACCATTCACACTCACATTCATACCTATGGACAATTTGGAGTCGCCAGTTAACCTAGCATGTTTTTGGAATGTGGGAGGAAACCGGAGTACCCGGAGAAAACCCACGCATGCACGAGGAGAACATGCAAACTCCACACAGAGATGGCCAAGGGTGGGGAAAGACAAAATAAGAAGCTAAAAAGTTACCACTTCCACACAAAATAGGAGAACTCATTAATTCATTTTCTACCGCTTATCCTCACGAGTGTCGCGGGGGGTGCTGGAGCCTATCCCAACTGTCTTCGGGCGAGAGGCAGGGTACACCCTGGACTGGTTGCCGGCCAATCACAGGGCACATATAGACAAACAACCATTCACACTCACATTCATACCTATGGACAATTTGGAGTCGCTAATTAACCTAGCATGTTTTTGGAATGTGGGAGGAAACCAGAGTACCCGTAGAAAACCCACGCATGCACAAGGAGAACATGCAAACTCCACACAGAGATAGCCGAGGGTGGAATTGAACCTTGGTCTCCTAGCTGTGAGGTCTGACCCAAGAAGGAAAACCCTCATTGGGTAACTTCTTTATTTCCTTGTTTGCCATCACTGGATGTTTACAGGAATCAGCAACATCACACATATCAGTTAAAAAAAAAAACAATTACGGTAAATAATAAAGTCTACAGATGACTTTGTCTGCCGTAAGAATAATCAAGGCCTGGACCCTCTGTCATATAAATGTAAAATCACAATTGCCTGAGAGGTTATAAATATTCATTCATTAACATGGCCCACACGTATCACATTAACCTTTCCCTCTGCCATAGATTTTTTTTTCTAACTCCCTCCCCTAATCTCCTCTCCTTCAGTGCTCTGTTGCTCAGTGTTTGCTTATGGATTTTTTTTTTCTCTCATCATTCAATAATGTGTTGCTGTTTTTCTTTGAAGTAAACGATGCAGGATGTAATAAATGCAGATAGTCAGCGAGGGAAAACAATACAAAAATGATGGCGTATGCATGTCAATGTCTTTGTATTTGTGTTATATATTTAAATATAATAGCTAAGTTTTAGTCATTGGGAATGAATGGATGTGTCAAGGTAATTATACAGTAAAGTCTCGTTATATCGATATTCTCGGGAGTTGGAAAAAATACCGATATAACCGGACTATCCATATATCCGATCCTGCGCTGAACTGCATTAAAAGTGGGCGGATCTTTGATATGGCATGTAATTTTCTCCTTGAGTTCATGGATTGCGTATCTAGCATGCTTTTGTACTACAATACATTTTGTACTACATTAAATAAAAATAAACTTACGCTGTAGTGATTACCGGTTACCGGGACATAATTCACCCCGGAACTATCGATAGGGAAGGTGTTGCCACCCGGAGGGGTAGGCGCGAGGGACGGGTGTTTTCCGCTGTGTGTGCTGCACTCTGGTGGTGGAAGTGTGAAAAATAAAGTTGACTGGAAGCAGCCGTTCACCGTGTTCTTTTTTTGGTATTGAAATCCTTAAGCAAAGATTGATTTAAGCTGCTTTTGTATCGATATAAGCAGACCAAATTGGCTGGCGGGAGATGAAAAGGGCATCCTAGTAACCGGATTATCATAATAACCGTGTATCGTACTAACGGAGCTAATTATATCATAAAAGACTAGAAATTTGCCGGGAAATGAAAATAGTATCGTAATAAGTAGTAATTCGTTTTAACCGATATCGATATAACGAGACTTTACTGTAGTACCAACTGAAGTTTTCATATAGCGAAAGACATGTGGAAGACATCATTTTCTGGTGCTGGGGTAATCGTACAAAAACACAACATGGATAAATTGCAGCTTGCGATAAATTGCAGCTTTTCAAATATGAATAGTATATTGAGTGCATGTTTTTGAGTAAGCACCATCGGTATTCATCCGGAAGAGCATCTGGACAATAAAGGGCTCAAGCCAAAAATTAGTATGCGGATCAAAAAGATCCGTAATCCGATACCGTAATCAGGGAAAAAGCCGAAAGAAACATTCATTCATTCATTTTCTACTGCTTTTTCCTCACGAGGGTCGCGGGGGGTGCTGGAGCCTATCCCAGCTGTCTTCAAGCGAGAGGCGGGGTACACCCTGGACTGGTCACCAGCATGTTTTTGGAATGTAGGAGGAAACCGGAGTACTCGGAGAAAACCCACGTATGCACGGGGAGAACATGCAAACTCCACACAGAGATGGCCGAGGGTGGGGAAAGACAAAATAAGAAGCCAAAAAGTTACCACTTCCACACAAAATAGGAGGAGAACTCATTCATTCATTCATTTTCTACTATTTATACTTACGAGGGTCACAGGGGGTGCTGGAGCCTATCCCAGCTGTCTTCGGGCGAGTGGCGGGGTACACCCTGGACTGGTGGCCAGCCAATCACAGGGCACATATAGACAAACAACCATTCACACTCACATTCATACCTATGGACAATTTGGAGTCGCTAATTAACCTAGCATGTTTTTGGAATGTGGGAGGAAACCGGAGTACCCGGAGAAAGCCCACGCATGCACGGGGAGAACATGCAAACTCCACACAGTGGAATTGAACCCTGGTCTCCTAGCTGTGAGGTCCATGCGCTAACCACTCGATCGCCGTGCCGCCCCCCCCGAAAGAAACAAACAAACAAATATCAAGTACATGTTTACCTGTACCATGTAAGTTTTATGTAAGAAAAATACTATATGTATACACGGTTACTTATATAAAATACTACTGATGTTCTAGAACGTCATCACTGATATAATATCCATCCAGTCCTACAGGTAGCAGTCTCAGTAGGGAACCCAGACCACCTCCTCCAATTCCACCAAAGAGGCATTCAAAGACCAGCGGTGACACAAAGTCCCTCCAGTGTGTCCTAAGTCTACCTGGAGGCCTCATCCCGATTAGGCATGCCTGGAAAATTACTAGGGAATCCCCCAAGGGGCATTGGGAAGTACACAGGAAGCCATTCCTACCAATCATGCCCCTCGAAATCAGACTGCTTTTTTTCTGACATGGGAATCGAAGTCTCCCAGTAAAACAACAGGGTGCCCAGTAGGGTTCCTGGCAGTATACCACAGATGGACCAAACACTGCTATGGACCCCCAGCAGTGCAACGAAAGACAAATATTCAAAACAATAATTTCTGATTTCTGTGTGAAAGAACTGGACTAGTCAAGTCTGAATTTTCTCTCTCACAATTTCAAAACATGGAAGTCAATTTTTGTTGGAGGCAAGTTGAGTGCCTGGCACCCTGGAATTTGCGCAGACGGGGAAGTCTGAATCCACACACAAATGGGAGGAAAATTATGACATTTAAGCAGCTTCTGCCTAATCTGTCTTATTCTGGTTCCCAGGAGGCAAGAAAGGATAAAAAGCAAATGGATAATACTTTAGAGCGGAGACAGTGATGGAGTTATTTAGCAAGGAAGCTACTTAATAACAAATATTCTCAGCATCAGCTAAACGGACTTGCAGGATTACAGGTGTAGTCTCACTTGCAAGTTCATATCATATACTAATATCCGCCCCATGTACTGCAGTTTTTGTCAGTTTTCAACCCAAACATTAAGGTGAGCCTAAAACCCATCTTCTACAAGACAACAGTCCTAATCCTTTTGTTCCTACGGTGGCATAAAATTTCTTGATTTTCTTCCTGTTATTTCTGACCGCATTGCTATAGGACAAGCAGTCAATTCCATCATCTACAATCATCTACAATTCTGATGTAAAACATATGGACATATGGAGGAGAAATATGATCTGGGGTAATAACTATAAAAGCAATCTTCACTTGCTACATGTACTGCAAAAAAGGTCAGTAAGGATAATTCATAATGCCGCCTACATAGAACATACTAACTCCTTATTTCTAAAATCACAAATACTTCAACTTGCTGATATAGTTCATCTTCAAACAGCTAAAATAATGCATAAGGCTAAAAATAACCAATTAGCTAAAAATGTCATCCAATAATTCTCTGCTATATATATCACTATATTGACACTTACTATGGTACCCATTATGGCATTGGATGCTCATATCATCTCGTACTTCAGGACGAGGTACAGTATAAATAAAAACAAAAAAAACCTTAAACTGTATTATGGAAAGCAGGAAGTGAACAAATGTAACAGTTACTGATTGTAAAAGTACCAGATGGAAGGGTAGGATTTAATAAGCTTTGCTTCTTCCTACTCCTTTTGGACATGTGGAACTGTGAACTAATTATGGGATGCATTCAATTTTAATCTGATGCATGTTCAAATGAAATTAAACCATATCTTTTCTGCATGTTCTAAAGGGAATAGTCGTCCGTCTGGTCCCTACGGGGTTTGTTAGCTAGCAATTCTTCATTCGTCTCTTAGAGAAATGTCCTCCTCGCCATAGACAGGAAGCCTTCCCATGGATGGTAACACTGTCCAAAAGTAGTTGCAAAGTCTACCATGATTAGTAGCAGCAAATAGACGGTTACCACAGTATATGTGAAAGTTAAGCTTGTGGAAGAGAGACTAATAATGGTCACAGTATGTATATAAAACCGTAAAACGTTTCTGTTTAGAGCGCTTTACAGCCTCAACAGATGTGTACCATGACGTGCATTGTTAGCTTCCTTATACTAATTGTTTTTCTCTCTTTAGAACACACTGACAAGGACATAAGGATTTTGAATGACGGGCAAAATTCCCCCAAAAAGCGCAGTTTCCCTTAAAAGCTTTTTCAATTGAATTAAAAATTAAGAGCAATATATTTGGTTAGAGTGCTGCACTATATCATCAATGAGGGAGATCAAGGAAAGAGCTTAAATGAAAGTACACAGAGCATAAAAGTAATTGCCGCAGCCCCCAGAAAAGCGAAAGTCAGGCTTCATACGCAAAAGTATGGACAATGAAAACATTTTCATGTTTTTACAAGAATGTTATCTCTGTTCGGTTTTCCTAAAAATAATATTCTGAATAATTTTTGTGTGTTTGCCTCTTATCCCAGTCATTTTCTATGAGACATATAGTATGGAAGGGGCGTTGCAAAGGAGGGAGAGACAGGATTTTTTCTCAATAATGAGAGCAGTAAACTGCTTAGTTATCACTGTCCATTTCATAGTAGAATAGTTATAAATATAGGCCGTAAATATGGGAGTGGATCCACAATTGGATCCACAATTGGATCCACCATTGGATCCACTTTGAAGAATAGAGAGGAATAGATTCTGTGAAAATACCAGCAAATTTTGCATCGGTAAAAAAAGCCAAAGCTGAAAAGAGGATGACTTCTACAACAGGATAACGATCTTAAACATACCTGAAAATCCACTCAAGAAACACAAGCTGAAGGTTTTAGAACGACCTTCACAGTCTCCAGACTTAAACATCATGGAGAATATGTGGGTAGATCTTAAGAGAGCTGTGCATGCAAGACCTGGAATTATGCAGACACCCACTGCGTACTGCGGAATGCGTACCGGATGTGGTAACTGTGACAACATGACAACTCGTCATTATCTCGACTACCCGAGCACTAAGTCAACAATACATCCACAAGGTATAATTACAAGCCTCCTACAAGTACAAATATGCATAATGTATATTTCTACCTTTTACCTTTTGGAGCTTGATGAAAATGTTCTACTTCATATAGTTTTAACTGGGCCACCAAAGAGAACAAAAGTGACGTCATTCCTCAGTGGAACATATGTACTTATTACTGCATCTACTACTGGTTCATCCATACGCCTTCATTTTTGTATAGTTTTACATTTATTGGATTAACCACAATCACTACGCTTTTAAAGCCATATCATGAACAATGTAATGGTTGGTAATGGTAATGGTTTTATTTCATTTGAACATGCATGAGATTACAATTGAATGCATCACATAATCAGTTCACAGTTCCACATGTCCAAAAGGAGTAGGAAGAAGCAAAGCTTATTAAATCCTACCCCTCAATCTGGTACTTTTACAATCAGTAAGTGTTACATTTGTTCACTTCCTGTTACATTTGTTCACTTCCTGCTTTCCTAATATAATTTAAGTTTTTTTTTAATTCATGATTTATTTTTATTTTTATTTTTATTTTTATTTTTATTTTTATTTTTATTTTTATTTTTATTTTTATTTTTATTTTTATTTTTATTTTTATTTTTATTTTTATTTTTATCCTCTCTTGTAGAGAAGTATTGGATGACATTTTTAGCTAATTGGTTATTTTTAGCCTTATGATCAGACAAACACTGCAACAAAAAACAAGTCTGGAGACAAAAAATCAGACAAACACTGCAAAATGTTGAGAAAAAGAGTACAGCAAGCTACCCAGCATGCCTTGTGGAATTTGTCCACATCAAAATGTGGGATATTTTGCTCTTAAATCCAAACTATTAAAACAGCAGATCACCAGAAAAGTCATTCATCATTGTCTTTGTCCTCCACCAAGGATCTGAGTCTCTCTCCAAGTCACCTCCACCCTGAGGCAAATCAGGCCCCAGAGCCTTTACTGTCCTTCCCAGCCTCCAGCAGTTTTTATTTTTCTCCTCTCTTGTAGAGAAGTATTGGATGACATTTTTAGCTAATTGGTTATTTTTAGCCTTATGCATTATTTTAGCTGTTTGCCAGTTTGAGTATTTGTCATTTTAGAAATAAGGAGTTAGTATGTTCTCTGTAGGCGGCATTATGAATTATCCTTACTGACCTTTTTTGCAGTACATTTATCAAGTGAAGATTGCTTTTATAGTTATTAGCCCATATTTCCACACAATAAGTAAGATATGGTAGAACCAGAGAGCAATAAAGAGTGTGAAGTGATTTCTGATTGAGAATAAATGTTGCTTTATTCAATACTGAAATATTTCTGGCCACCTTATGTTGTATATTTGTAATATGAGGTTTCCAGCTCATATTTTTATCTACTGTGATCCCCAGAAAATTTATTTTCTTTCACCCTTTCAATGTCTACACCATCTATTTGTATTGTAACAAGTGTTCATGAACAATGTATCGTTGTATTGTATGTATTATGTATCATTTTATAGAACACTTTGCACAAAAATGACCATATCTAAAAATTGCAAAGCGACCACAGCAAACTCAGCTTATCTCCACTTTCAATCCACCCCCGATCTCTTTGAATCATCCTTTTTAGCTTGAAGAGAGGCTTTAGGAGATGTTCGGGTTGAGAGTAGGCGGGAAATGAGAATGCACTGCAATTTCTGTATCAAATCAAACGCTGTGATTGCAAAGATGAAGCACCACTCATAAGATCTCCCATCGATGGCGACTCTTTCACCTACCCATTATTTCATCAGAGAAAGGAAATGGAAAACAGCCACCGAGCAAATAAAAATATCTATATTTCCAAGAAAGCGAAATAAATGTAATAAAGATTTTTTCTGATATGCATGGAATACGATGGTTATAACTCAACTGTCATCTTCATTGAAACCCATTATTAGGAGAAAAAAACTGTTGTATTTCTGAAGGTCCTACATGCATTAACTCATAAGAACAGTAAAAGGATGGCGGCTATACCACAGAGTAAATGATTGCGTTCTTCTGAGGTTGTAAACCCTCTTTAAGATAGTCAGCAAATCCACTTCTTGTTTAACCAAAGACTGTGCTACCATTTTTTTTTTGCGTGTTGTCTGCAGGTTTGAAAATCCCTTGCGATTTTTGCACATAGCCGGCACATAGTAGTCCGCACATCGGGATTTAACTCCCCTTTAACTCATGGAAAAGTACTCAGAGGACAGGATAGTAAATAAACACTCTACCAGCAAAGCTACACCCAGTTTCAGCTAGTCTCTCTTCCACAAGCTTAACTTTCACATATACCAGGCATATAAGCTCAACTTTCCCTTTATTGGGGGGGTTGGTCGACTGCTATATCGACTCTTTCCTAACCAAATACAGTAAAGTCTAGTTATATCGATATTCTCGGGAGTCGGAAAAAATACCGATATAACCGGACTATCCATATATCCGATCCTGCGCTGAACTGCATTAAAAGTGGGCGGATCTTTAATATGGCATGTCATTTTCTCCTTGAGTTCATGGATTGCGTATCTAGCATGCTTTTGTACTACAATACATTTTGTACTACAGTAAATAAAAATAAACTTACGTTGTAGTGATTACCGGTTACCGGGACATAATTCACCCCGGAACTATCGATAGGGAAGGTGTTGCCACCCGGAGGGGTAGGCGCGAGGGACGGGTGTTTTCCGCTGTGTGTGCTGCACTCTGGTGGTGGAAGTGTGAAAAATAAAGTTGACTGGAAGCAGCCGTTCACCGTGTTCTTTTTTGGTATTGAAATCCTTAAGCAAAGATTGATTTAAGCTGCTTTTGTATCGATATAAGCAGACCAAATTGGCTGGCGGGAGATGAAAAGGGCATCCTAGTAACCGGATTATCATAATAACCGGGTATCGTACTAACAGAGCTAATTATATCATAAAAGACTAAAAATTTGCCGGGAAATGAAAATAGTATCGTAATAAGTAGTAATTCGTTTTAACCGATATCGATATAACGAGACTTTACTGTATAGTGCTCTTATTTGTTCATACAATATCAAAACCTTTCAAACTGTATGATTACTTTTCTGATAGCAATCCAAGAACCAGGCTAAAAGGCTAAAAATACACTTTAAAAAAAGAGCCTTTACAGAAACAAAACAAGAACGGAGGTTGTAGAGATTGAACCTTTGCAGATCACATTTAAAATGTTGACTGGGTTAAAATAATAAATGTTTTTTTCATGCACTATTGGCTTTTCAGAAAAGACAAAGCTATTTGTGGATTTTTTTTCCCCAAAGCCTGCATGCAATATTATGTTGACTGTGCAGCAAAAAAAAAAAAAGTGTTTCAAACTCAATAAACATTTTAATACTTCACTGTTGGAGAAGCGATAGTTCCTTTACATGTCGTATGGAAATGTAATTTGCTTGTGTTTCTCCTGAACTAAATTAAATGCACGCTTAAGAGTCAGCAACCATGATTGTGAAGGTGCTATATATGTAAAAATAGAATGTATGTAAATTTAAGCCTGACAAGGACTGATAAAAAACACAATAAGAAGTGAAAGCTACTGATCGTGCATCACACAATGCCAATGTCATGATATTTATTGTCAGAATATTGTCAAAATATTGAGTGGCACATTTGAAAAAATATATGAATGTAATATATTTAATGTTGTTTGTAGCGGTGTAAAACTGTGCCGCATCATACAGAGTCTGATAAAAGCAGAAAAGCAGGGAAAAAAACTGCCTTTTCCACCTGTGGGATTATAATTAGTACAATAAATAATAATACTATTAAATTTAGTAACATTTTTAATGCTAATGGTAGCACATTATTTGTATTTTACATTGAAATTGTAATTGTGTATGTAGAGTCACCTAAAAAATCAGACAAACACTGCAAAATGTTGAGAAAAAGAGTACAGCAAGCTACCCAGCATGCCTTGAGGCATTTGTCCACATCAAAATGTGGGATATTTTGCTCTTAAATCCAAACTATTAAAACAGCAGATCACCAGAAAAGTCATTCATCACTGTCTACGTCCTCCACCAAGGAACTGAGTCTCTCTCCAAGTCACCTCCACCCTGAGGCAAATCAGGCCCCAGAGCCTTTACTGTCCTTCCCAGCCCCCAGCAGTCCAGCCCCTCTAAACCTGCTGGCTGTGGCGGTTCTGGAACGAATGAAGCCCCGGGCGGGTGGACGCTGTTATGTTGACACAAATTAGCAGCACTATTATCATCACCCATTGTCATATTCTAATTCTAATTTTATATGCAAAAAAAACAATATTTATAGATGAGTGGTTAGCTCGCTGGCCTCACAGCTAGGAGACCCGAGTTCAATTCCACCCTCGGCCATCTCTTGTGTTGAGTTTGCATGTTTTCTCCGTGTACTCCGATTTCCTCCCAAATTCCAAAAACTAGGTTAATTAGCGACTCCAAATTGTCCATAGGTATTGAAGGTATTTGCAAAATTTTGCTAGCTAAAAATAAAAGCTAAAATAAACACATAGTCTCACAAATACAGACAAAAGATACTTATACACGCACCCACACAAAAAAAGGACTAACGTGACAACTGACAGTTAAGGTGCAAACATCAGTTACGCATATGACCGCTTGCTTGATGCCTTGATGCCCCTGCGAACAAACGAAAGCAGAAACACCAAGAAAGAAGCGATTCAAGCAAGGGCAGTAGCGAAAGCTGATTGGTTCATGACTCCAGCCTCTTACACAATCTTGAGTGTATAAAAGGCCGGACAGGGAAAGGAAGGGTGCTTTTTTTTGCAGCTGCTCTGTAATAAGACCCGCTTACTTGTAGGTATACAGGGACTGCAGATAAGCCCGGACGTCTGTATTAGGTATTGTTGTCAGGAATAAAACAATCTGGTTCTCATTCTATTATTTGGTGCAGGGAAAGAAAGGGTGCTTTTTTTGCAGCTGCGCTGTAATAAGACCCGCTTACTTGTAGGTATACAGGGACTGCAGATAAGCCCGGACGTCTGTATTAGGTATTGTTGTCAGGAATAAAACAATCTGGTTCTCATTCTATGATTTGGTGCAGGGAAAGAAAGGGTGCTTTTTTTGCAGCTGCGCTGTAATAAGACCCGCTTACTTGTAGGTATACAGGGACTGCAGATAAGCCCGGACGTCTGTATTAGGTATTGTTGTCAGGAATAAAACAATCTGGTTCTCATTCTATGATTTGGTGCAGGGAAAGAAAGGGTGCTTTTTTTGCAGCTGCGCTGTAATAAGACCCGCTTACTTGTAGGTATACAGGGACTGCAGATAAGCCGTCTGTATTAGGTATTGTTGTCAGGAATAAAACAATCTGGTTGTCATTCTATGATTTGGTTCTTTAAGATTCCCTTATCCTCTATTTGAAACCCACTTAAGAGTCCTCAGGGGGAGGATTTCTACAGTATGAATGTGAGTGTGAATGGTATACCCCGCCTCTCACCTGAAGACAGCTGGGATAGGCTCCAGCACCCCCACAACCCTCGTGAGGATAAGCGGTAGAAAATGAATGAATGAATGACTTTCACTTTGACCTTTACTGTCTTTCTGGAATGGATTAATCATATTTATATTATTTCTTATGGAAAAAAATGTATTTCATTAGACTACATTTTGTCACCTTAACACTTAAAATATCTCAAAGTGATTCTGTATGTGTACAGTATGCAGTACTGTGATACAGTGACAGAAATAACTTTCTCAACATTGACCTTTTGTATTTCCAGTAGTAATGGAGTGTACATATTTGCCTTTTGGGTGCAGGGCGGCCGAGTGGGAGCTCTCCACATTCTCTTCCACCTACTAGCAGCCCTTGTACCACTGTCCCCTGCCCTTTAAGCTCGCCCAGCAAAAGACATTTCAAAGTGAGAACCCTAGCGACGCAATTAAAGAATGGGCTCAACAAGTTTCGGCGAGGAAAAATATTTTTTATTTTAGAATTCTATTCATTGGAGAATGACTTGCCACCTGCCCCAATTACACTTGAACAAAGAACATTCAGGAACGTGCACAGTCGGATGTAAATCGTAAATTGGTACTGGGCTGGTGGGCTCAACTCCAAAATGCAGGCACCTTAGTGTGTGCAAAAGATGGGAACTGATTGATAATTAAACAACACTACGAATCCTCTTTGGGCATCGAACAAAGCAGCCGGGTCATTTGCCGGGAAGGAAGTGAATCTCATTGCAAAAAGAGCATGAAAAGGAGGAGATCAAAAGACGTGGTAAAGAACATCAAAGAGCTGAGTTGATTTCAGGTGTTTCCTTCTCTAGGTGGGCATTCATAAGATTTGCTATCAAAGATGATTCGTATTAGAGCCTCCTAGGGAGTTATACATCAGGGCTTTGTGATAAAGAAATATGAATGACCGCAAACAATACATACATTATCTCCGACGATATCAACTGGTTTACATTTGAATTTAAATGAGTGAATCTTTTTGTTGATTCATTTTAGGTACAAAATGCAAAACATGAAATGGGGGTTTCTTTTGTGTCGACATCTTTAATGATTAGTGTCTTAGAATAGTCGACTATTTGACAATTCGATTCAGGAGGAGTGTTACTGGACCGTCGATATTGCCATCGAACCATATGAAAATGTCACTTGACTGGCATTGACTTGAATGAACTTCACTGGCATTGACTTGAATTGACTTGACTGGACCTCACTGGACTTGACTGGCATTGACTTGAATGAACTTGACTGGCATTGACTGGCATTGACCTGACTTGAATGGACTTGACCGGCATTGACTTGAATGGACTTGACTGGACTGAACTTGAATGGACTTGACTTGAATGGATTTGACTTGAATTAACTTGACTTGAATTAACTTGACTGGCATTGACTGGCATTGACTGGCATTGACTGGCATTGACCTGACTTGAATGGACTTGACCGGCATTGACTTGAATGGACTTCACTGGACTGGACTTGAATGGATTTGAATTGAATTGACTTGAAAGAACTTCACTGGCATTGACTTGAATGGACTTGACTGGACCTCACTGGACCTCACTGGATTTGACTGGCATTGACTTGAATTAACTTGACTGGCATTGACTGGCATTGACCTGACTTGAATGGACTTGACCGGCATTGACTTGAATGGACTTGACTGGACTGAACTTGAATGGACTTGACTTGAATGGACTTGACCGGCATTGACTTGAATGGACTTGACTGGACTGGACTGAACTTGAATGGACTTGACTTGAATGGATTTGACTTGAATTACCTTGACTTGAATGAACTTGACTGGCATTGACTGGCATTGACCTGACTTGAATGGACTTGACTGGACTTGACGTGACTTGAATGGATTTGACTTGAATGGACTTGACCGGCATTGACTTGAATGGACTTGACTGGACTGGACTGAACTTGAATGGACTTGACTTGAATGGATTTGACTTGAATTACCTTGACTTGAATGAACTTGACTGGCATTGACTGGCATTGACCTGACTTGAATGGACTTGACTGGACTTGACGTGACTTGAATGGACTTGACTTGAATGGATTTGAATTGAATTGACGTGACTTGAATGAACTTGACTGGCATTGACCTGACTTGAATGAACTTGACTGGACTGGACTGGACTTGAAGGGACTTGACTTGAATAGATTTGAATTGAATTGACTTGAATGAACTTCACTGGCGTTGACTTGAATGGACTTGACTGGACCTCAATGGACTTGACTGGCATTGACTTGAATGAACTTGACTGGCATTGACCTGGCTTGAATGGACTTGACCGGCATTGACTTGAATGGACTTGACTGGACTGGACTGAACTTGAATGGACTTGACTTGAATGGACTTGACTGGCATTGATTTGAATGGATTGACTTGACTGGACTTGACTGGCATTGACTTGAATGGACTTGACTGGACTTGAATGGACTTAATTTGACTTGAATGGACTTAACTTGACTTTAATGGACTTGAGTGGCATTGACTTGAATGGACTTGAGTGGCATTGACTTGAATGGACTTGACTTAACTTGACTTGAATGAACTTGACTTGACTATTCGTCAACTGTAGACAAAATCTAACGAATCAGGTTCCACGACTATGAAAGCCCCCAGCACTAGTTCCAGTTAATTCCCCAAAAAAACATGATGGAAAACACCAATCCCAATTCGTAAAGAAGACAGAACATTAAATAATATTCCTCATGCGTTAAAGAAACCAAATGAACCCCACATGAGAAAGCGCTTGGTGTCAGAGGCAAGGAAAAACTTCTTCTCAGTAATAAACAACACACAGAAGCCAGCCATCTTTCTCGACCAGAAAGACAGAACAGAAGCTAAAGTGCTGAAACTATTTGGATACATTTTCAAAAATATGATTTGCCGAACTGAAAATTGTCGTTACATGTATCATATATAAATATACCTATGGGCTTTTTTCGTGTCATTTTGAGCTGAGTGTTGTGATTAAGGCACAAACAGCGAGCGAGAGAGAGAGCGATACAAGCCAAAGCCATTTCTGTGTTTGGCTGTGGAAATTGAATACCGTAATTGGTTTGATGGGAAGGCTGCCACATTGGAACAAAAACACTATATTGGGCAGGTTTTACCACTGACAGCAAAGTATATCTAAATTTACATCCATGGAACAACTGTGACGGCCCAGCTAGGATTTTGAATCCCGACACAGACAGAAGCGTCGAATGTACAAGTTTTTTTCTAGCAGCACAGTGGCCACTAATTGAACATTTTAGAAGCCATATAAGAAAAGTTAAGGACTCGAACTTTTTTTTTGTTTTAAATCATGATAAAGCAGTATCATTATCATTATCTGAAACTTTAACCCAGGAATACAACATTTTAACTACATTTATAGGTCAGAAAAATGTAAAAAGCATAATAGGTCCGGGCGGCACGGCGGTCGAGTGGTTAGCGCGCAGACCTCACAGCTACGAGACCAGGGTTCAATTCCACCCTCGGCCATCTCTGTGTGGAGTTTGCATGTTCTCCCAGTGCATGCGTGGGTTTTTCTCCGGGTACTCCGGTTTCCTCCCACATTCCAAAAACATGCTAGGTTAATTAGCGACTCCAAATTGTCCATAGGTATGAATGTGAGTGTGAATGGTTGTTTGTCTATATGTGCCCTGTGATTGGCTGGCCACCAGTCCAGGGTGTACCCTGCCTCTTGCCCCAGCCTCTTGCCCCAAGACAGCTGGAATAGGCACCAACACCCCCACGACCCTCATAAGGATAAGCGGTAGAAAATAAATGAATGAGTTCTCCTATTTTGTGTGGAAGTGGTAACTTTTTGGCTTCTTATTTTGTCTTTCCCCACCCTCGGCCATCTCTATGTGGAGTTTGCATGTTCTCCCCGTGCATGCGTGGGTTTTTCTCCGGGTACTCCGGTTTCCTCCCACATTCCAAAAACATGCTAGGTTAATTAGCGACTCCAAATTGTCCATAGGTATGAATGTGAGTGTGAATGGTTGTTTGTCTATATGTGCCCTGTGATTGGCTGGCCACCAGTCCAGGGTGTACCCCGCCTCTCGCCTAAAGACAGCTGGGATAGGCTCCAGCACCCCCGCGACCCTCGTGAGGAAAAAGCGGTAGAAAATGAATGAATTAATGAATAGGTCCCCTTTAAAGCTGGATACATGACATAAACTAGAATTTTATTATAGTATTATTATAAGTATACGTCGAGTATTATTATTTGTGAACATCAAAGGACATAGTCTCAATGTCCCAAAGCAATACAAAATATCCTCTAAAAGTATCACAAGTCAGGTGTGCATCTTTTTTTTCCTCATTTCTAATATATTATAAAATAAAGGACGTTGGGTCTCCAGATGAGCGAGCGCATTGGATTTGATTATTACATTTGCCTCAGATGCTATCTTATTGCTTTGGTATTCTCCGGAGAAGGGATCACTGCATGGAAAGTGTAACACTCAAATCAAGCATCACCAAATGGATCAGTTGTTCTAGTCATTTTTAACACAAAGTTTTTTTTTAAAAAAAAAAGGGAGGCGGAGTGCTAGAGTTCACCATTGAATTAAAAATCCTAATGACATCTAACAGAACAAGGCTTTGCATGGCTCCACCTTCCCCCGGAGAAAGACAATGTACTCTGTGTGAATTTGATATAATGGCACCATATGAATCCAAAGTCGATTATAATATAATGTATTTGGGTTGGGGCCTCTCAGTCGTCTTTGTCAATGAAGACAATGGAGGCTGCAGCCTGCAGAGACATTCAAAACTGTCTGAAAAGACATTGGAAGCCTTCTTAACTCTATCATGATTGATTTTGGCAGTGATACATTTCAATGTCCGTACGGTAAATGATCAATACCGTGCACTTACAGAAAGCCGAGCCTGCAACGAAAATATCCTCAAACACAAGGGTATCCAAACTATCTGCATCTGTATCTTCGCCCATTTCAATGATCTGGATCAAACAGTTATCAAAATATACAGCTCATTTAGGGAACAATGGCCAGCTAATTGACACGTTCCAAAAATCCATGCAAATTCCTTAATTCCACAACAAATTCCCATAGAAAATGAATGGGGAATTTTTAGAAGTTCTAAATTTTTCAACCAATTTAAACATTTGGTCTATTTCCCTCATTCCAAACGTTCCCGGTATTCCCCCCCTTAAAGGCTACTGTTTCTTTTTAGCCTTTTTTCCAGGTTCTTTGGACCGATTTGCGATTGGAAAAGCAGTCACCGATAAAAAAATAAGTATAATATTTTTGGTTACAATGCTGGACAATTGAATGAAAGAGTGGGTTTCACAACTCTGATTGTGCTATGTGAGTGTGTTTTTTCTGTGAGATGCACTGAGCTATTCGAATGAATGGTAATAATAATAATATCTATATAATATAATTTCTGGGCCGGTGCCAGTTGGTGCCAGTTCGCGCCAATGCAATTTGCTGTGGCTCCTAGTGTCACCAATAAGGTGCCTAGTGGCTCAAACTGCCTCCCAACTGGCTCGTGGTGGCCCGTAAAAGCGGCAAAAATTATGTTTGGCGGCAAGAATATTTCAAAATGTTTAAAATCTTCGTAGCGCCGATTGCTTGATGCAAGTGTCCACTAAGTAGAACCAAATGTCACAAACAATCCGCCTATTGGAATCCACTGGAATGTAATGGCACTGGCCAAGTTGCACCAATAGCCACGTATACATGGACCCAAATATTCCAATTGCATTTGGTTTATTTGCTCAAACAGAAAGAATGTAACCTTTGTATACACCTCATTCCGAAAAAAAAGTGCCAATCCAAATGAATATATAATCGGATTCACGGGGGTGGAATATTCCTTTCCCCAATCCGATTCAGGTATCTTGTATCCGTTAAAACGGAAAGTTGTCAGGGTGCGTTCTTGTTCGTGGTGTTTTTCTTCTTCTGTTGTTTATTGACGTTTGGTGTGAATTTCCGCCACATGTGGAACAGAATCTAACCCCTTCTATACTTTATGTCCCGAATTTAATTATAAAATATTAGCAAGATTGAATTTGATCTTTTCCTGTTTAAATTTATCCCGAATGCGTTCTTTTAGCGCATGCCCAGATATGACGTAACACGCAGCTCGAGATGTTCTTCAGTTTTAAAAATGGAGGCGAGCAATCGGCACTGGAATGCTGCGGAACGTTTCTTTTTGATCCAAACTAAATTTCCAGACTGGACGAACGAAAAAAAAAAACTGGCAATACGGAGTTATTCCAACAAGTGAAAGAAAAACTCAAGGAAGTCGGTATCACGTGATGTTGATGTTTACGTTTTACTGGGCATGCCCCATTGACTATTCTGTTGGATTATAGCGGCGCATGTAGACAAGAGATTGGAATATTCCTTTGCATGTATACCATTGTTTTCAGAGAGGTCATTGGGAAAGAGAAAAACTCATCATGTAAATGTGGCTAATGATGCTAGGAATCCACTGCGCCGGCGTCAGTTGGTGCCAAAGACGATGTGATTGGCGTGTAGTGGCTCGCGGTGGCGCCGAATAACGGCAACATGGCAACATGCTGAGCGAACATTAATTTGGCGCCACAATCGCATAATCTCTGGCGTGAACTGGCACCAACTGGCGACCGCCCAGTGGACTCCTAGCATTTGGTATTCCAAAAACTCATGCAATTTCATATAGGCATGTACATTAACAAAGATGCATCCATGATATGTGTTTGGAATAAAAGGATACAAACATATTATGGAGAGAAACATCAGCATCAAACAAAGACAAACAGGCGGGTAAAATGATTTGAAATTCAATAATTTCTCCTCGGGAAGAAAAATCAATTCCCCATTATAGAAATAGGATACAGAAATGGATTAAAACTTAATGATGTCTTCCAGCTAGGGTCCACATGGTGTAAAGCCGACACTCTGCAGCACTGTGGGCAGTGTTTGACAGCCTGCATCTGCCAGGTTATATGTGTGTTATGAAATATTTTCCATATGTTCATAAATGCGGTTTTCTCAATGCAATGCCTGGCAACCGGAGTAACAGCGATGCATCCTTCAAAGGACAAAAGGTATTCCTGCTCATTTGTCTTCTCACAGATACTTTTTTCCGTTGTCGGTGCCGATCTCCCATCGAGCCGGGGTGACAAAAGACAAAGCTTTTCATGTGACAGGCAATTAGACCACCGTGGTGCCGAGTGTTGCCACGTGAACGCTAATCTTAATGCGCTAAGAAAGGCAATACGAAAAAGATCATCCGAAACAGATTCCGCTACGCTTACGCTCAACTTATCACTGTTTCCTCAAACATTGTTTGATTACCTTGAGAGCCTCGCAGCATATATTGATTTTGGTATTATTAGCCTTCATAAGAGACGTGCACAGTGGGATCCAGTGGCAAACCAATCAATCCCGCCATCCGTCTTGGAGCTGCTCATTATTGCCCTCATGCAGGCTCGGGTGTAATCACTGTCAAGCACACTGTTTATCACTCTTGTCAGATTGACCTGTTTTCGAGTGTGGCTGTTGACGTACGGTAACCAAATGTCCTGTTTTCCTAGGACACCCTGTCCTGGCAGTTTGTGTTTTTTTTTGTTTCAAAGTAATGAAAGTACCGTATTTTCCGGACTATAAGTCGCACTTTTTTTCATAGGTTGGCTGTTCCTGCGACTTATACTCCAGAGCGACTTATAAATGAAAATATATATAATTTCACAGACAGCCACAAGAGGGCACTCTGGACTTTCACACCGATATCTCCTAATTCTTAACAATTCAATATTTAAACAGTAGACGTTAGCTTACAAAGAAAATTGGGAACGACAGAACACAAATGCTCCCGTCATCTTGCCTTCCAGGATGACGTAATGTCTGTTTTGGTCAAGTAGTTTGGAAAATAATTTACCCACAAAAAATGCAATTTTTTTTCCACCTAATTATGCATTTTTGGCCTTGTGCGACTTATTCTCCAGTGCGACTTATGTATGTTTTTTTTCTACCTAATTATGCATTTTTGGCCATGTGCGACTTATACTCCAGTGCGACTTATGTATGTTTTTTATACATAATTATGCATTTTTGGCTTTGTGCGACTTATACTCCAGTGTGACTTATGTATGTTTTTTTCGACCTAATTATGCATTTTTGGCATTGTGCGACTTATACTCCAGTGTGACTTATGTATGTTTTTTTCTACCTAATTATGCATTTTTGGCCTTGTGCGACTTATACTCCAGTGCGACTTATGTATGTTTTTTTTCTACCTAATTATGCATTTTTGGCCATGTGCGACTTATACTCCAGTGTGACTTATGCATGTTTTTTTCTACCTAATTATGCATTTTTGGCCTTGTGCGACTTATGTATGTTTTTTTTCTACCTAATTATGCATTTTTGGCCATGTGCGACTTATACTCCAGTGTGACTTATGTATGTTTTTTTCTACCTAATTATGCATTTTTGGCATTGTGCGACTTATACTCCAGTGTGACTTATGTATGTTTTTTTTCTACCTAATTATGCATTTTTGGCCTTGGGCGACTTATACTCCAGTGCGACTTATGTATGTTTTTTTCTACCTAATTATGCATTTTTGGCATTGTGCAACTTATACTCCAGTGTGACTTATGTATGTATTTTTCTACCTAATTATGCATTTTTTGCCTTGGGCGACTTATGTATGTTTTTTTTTCTACCTAATTATGCATTTTTGGCCTTGTGCGACTTATACTCCAGTGCGACTTATGTATGTTTTTATCTACCTAATTATGGATTTTTGGTCTTGTGCGACTTGTACTCCAGTGCGACTTATGTATGTTTTTTTTTACCTAATTATGCATTTTTGGCCATGTGCGACTTATACTCCAGAGCAACTTATGTATGTTTTTTTTTACCTAATTATGTATTTTTGGCCTTGTGCGACTTATACTCAGGAGTGACTTAGAAAAAGTCCTGAAAATACGGTATTCTGTTTTTCATTGTTTTTCAAATTAAAGTTATATATATTTTATGTTAGTTAGTTAGTTAGTTAGTTGGTTAGTTAGTTTGTTTGACTACAGACATTACACTGTTTTAAAAAAGGATTAAAAACGTATCTTTTTCGAAAAGCTTTTACATAGCTTGCCTATTTTAATGCATACTTAACGTTTTTTGTTCACTGTGTTGTGTTAGTTTGGCTTTGGTCATTTCCACCTCCACCGCTCAACTTATTTTGGATGTTTTTGTTGTGTTATTGTGACACTTACTGTTAGCTTTTATTCTTCTACTGTAACTTTGAGATCATTCATTTGATGTAAAGTGTGTTATAAATTGAATTTATTATTATTATTATTATTATTTGTTGACGTAATGAATTTTACTTCTCTTTCCAATCCTGACGTGATTAGTTTTTGTGCTTTCTCTCTTTTTGCCAACACACCAGTCATGGAGAGCGGCAGCAATATTTCCAGTCCGTGTCAGATATTATACATTTTTGTCTAATGATGGGAGTTAAATGTCAAACAGGGACGACTGTCCAATCTAATTAGGTGAATAAAAAGATATCGTTTGTCATAGCATATTCATTCTGGATCTAATTTTTTTTACTTTATTGCAGAGGAGTCAAAGCTGGGTCATACATAACAGAATAAAACCATTCATGCCCCCTTGCCTATTACTTACGTCTGTTGAAAAGTAGGGAGATGTATTTAGTTGAACATTAGGCTTTCCATTAACTCTAAAAATGGAGTTTCATTTCTATTGGATGAATTAACACTTTAGACACTATAGACAGCGCTATTCCAAAACATGGCAATGATTTGCCATTAAGCATTAGCACGTTACAATCCTGTATATCGTATTACGGCTTTACTCTATCATAGGTTTTCAATAATAATTCTTATCAGTCAAAAAATATGCAAATTGAAGAACATTACCGTATTTTCTGGACTATAAGTCACTTCGGAGTATAAGTCGTACAAGGCCAAAAATGCATAATTAGGTAGAAAAAAAACATGCATTTTTGGCCTTGTGCGACTTGTACTCCAGTGCGACTTATGTATAATTAGGGAGAAAAAAACATACATAAGTCGCACTGTATGTTTTTTTCTACCTAATAATACATAAGTCGCACTGGAGTATGAGTTCTACAAGGCCAAAAATGCATAATTATGTAGAAAAAAACATACCTAAGTCGCACTGGAGTATAAGTTGTACAAGGCCAAAAATGCATAATTATGTAGAAAAAAACATACCTAAGTCACACATGGCCAAAAATGCATAATTAGGTAGAAAAAAACATACATAAGTCGCTCTGGTGTATAATTTGTACAAGGCCAAAAATGCACAATTATGTAGAAAAAAAACATACATAAGTCGCACAAGGCCAAAAATCCATAATTAGGTAGAAAAAAACATATACATAAGTCGCCCTGGAGTACAAGTCGCACAAGACCAAAAATCCATAATTAGGTAGAAAAAAACATACATAAGTCGCACTGGAGTATAAGTCGCACAAGACCAAAAATCCATAATTAGGTAGAAGAAAACATACATAAGTCGCACTGGAGTATAAGTCGCACAAGACCAAAAATGCAAAATTATGTTGAAAAAAACATACATAAGTCGCACTGGAGTACAAGTCGCACAAGACCAAAAATCCATAATTAGGTAGAAAAAAACATACATAAGTCGCATTGGAGTATAAGTCGCACAAGGCCAAAAATCCATAATTAGGTAGAAAAAAAAAAACATACATAAGTCGCACTGGAGTATAATTTGTACAAGGCCAAAAATGCACAATTATGTAGAAAAAAAAACATACATAAGTCGCACAAGGCCAAAAATCCATAATTAGTTAGAAAAAAACATACATAAGTCGCATTGGAGTATAAGTTGTACAAGGCCAAAAATGCACAATTATGTAGAAAAAAACATACATAAGTCGCACTGGAGTATAAGTCGCACAAGGCCAAAAATGCATAATTAGGTAGAAAAATCATACATAAGTCGCAATGGAGTATAAGTCGCACAAGGCCAAAAATACATAATTAGGTAGAAAGAAACATACATAAGTCGCACTGGAGTATAAGTGACATTTTTTGCAGGTAATTTATTTTCCAAACTACTTGACCAAAACAGACATTACGTCATCTTGGAAGGCAAGTTGTAACAATGAAAGAATAGAGAACAGGCTGAATAGATGTACGATATGCTAACACAATGCTTATTCAGTTACACAAACAATAAACATAAACAGAAAAGGTGTCCAATGTTTATGTAACATAAACACTTTTTTCATTTATAAGTCGCTCTGGAGTATAAGTCGCAGGAACAGCCAACCTATAAAAAAAATGCGACTTATAGTCCGGAAAATACGGTATACGTTTTCTAACAAAGAGAGACACTCCAACTCACGGACAGGATCCGGATGCTGCTGAACGGTTGGTTGCTAAGGAACTTTATGTCATGATGAGCTTCTTGACGTAGGTCAGGTCCTGGCGTGTTTTTTCTAACTCCATGCTTACGTACCCCTTTTCTCCTAAGACAGGACTGTTATTCCTGTCCTCACCTGTTTCCTTTCTTTGAGACTTTCTTTCACACTCACATTCTAGTTTGTCCCTGGAAGTTGAAAAAGATAGAGGAGATAAAGGTGAAGGTAAGTATAAATAGAAAGAGGACTTTGAAGGCTGCAACTGCCCTTTACTCTTAGTTCTGGTAATAAGCAGTCGTGTACTATTGCATGGAACTGTCCAGCGTTTAAGGGCTCACCGACCCCTTAAAATAAAATCAAAAAAGTGGTGGTGGTTAAGGAGAACCAGTTAACTTGACACCTTGCTCTGACCAATCCTCAAACATCCATTCAATAAAAAAAAAAAGGAAAATCGCTAAAAGATATTGCTCAATCTCAATTTCTTTCTTGCTGCAAACAATCGCCATTTTGTTGTTTAAAATATGAGCATATTGTTCGGTGTGACATAGATGTTTTGAATTCATTGCATGGTCCGCATAATGGCTTCCTGGGGACAAGCAAAGTGAAAGTGAACAAAGGGATGAAAAGAAAAAGTGAACTCATTTGCAAAGGCGCACTAAACTTGTAATTAAATTTCATGCTAAAAGCCCTGTTCATCATGGAGGCATTTGCATCCTGTTTAAATATGCATGACTTATTTTGCATGAGCAGACACATGAAATACACATTCTTTGACATTTGAAAACATAACAATAAATGACTATATTTAATACTGTCTTCAAATGTACAGTATGTGACCATGAATACCAAATATTTTGTCTTTATTAGTTGAGTTATACTTTCAGTGTTAACATGAAAGACGAAATCATTAGAAAGGTCTGAGAAGAAATGGTCACACTAAAAAGATGGTTTGATGATAATAGATTGTCCTTGAACCTAAATAAAACTAAAATCATGCTGTTTGGTAACAACAGAAAGGACACGCACCAGCAAATACAAATAGACGGTGTGGATATTGAAAATTATTAAAATTATTAAAATTATTAAAATTATTAAAATTATTAAAATTATTAAAATTATTAAAATTATTAAAATTATTAAAATTATTAAAATTATTAAAAATTATAAAATTATTTAAAAAATAATAACATTATTAAAATTATTGAAAATTTGTAAAATTATTAAAAATTATTAAAAAATATTAGAAATTATAAAAATCATAAAAATCATAAAAATTATAAAAATTATAAAAATTATAAAAATTATAAAAATTATAAAAATTATAAAAATTATTACAATTATTACAATTATTAAAATTATTAAAATTATTAAAATTATTAAAATTATTTTAAAAAACATACTATATAAGGAAAGCAGGAAGTGAACACATGTAACAGTTACTGATTGTAAAAAAAAAATAAAATTAAAATTAAAAAAAATTATACTATATTAGGAAAGCAGGAAGTGAACAAATGTAACCGTTACTGATTGTAAAAGTACCAGATGGAGGGGTAGGATTTAATCAGCTTTGCTTCTTCCTACTCCTTTTGGACATGTGGAACTGTGAACTGATTAAAATTAAAATTAAAAAAACATACTATATAAGGAAAGCAGGAAGTGAACGAATGTAACAGTTACTGATTGTAAAAAAAATTACAATTAAAATAAAAAAAAACTTATACTATATTAGGAAAGCAGGAAGTGGACAAATGTAACAGTTGCTGATTGTAAAAGTACCAGATGGAGGGGTAGGATTTAATAAGCTTTGCTTCTTCCTACTCCTTTTGGACATGTGGAACTGTGAACTGATTATGTGATGCATTCAATTGTAATCTGATGCATGTTCAAATGAAATAAAACCATTACCATGATCATGTTATAAGTGTCATTCAAAAGTTAGTCGTATTGATACCGGGTTACTGTATGACACTGGCGAGATCTCAGTGGCATCGCGTGTTTAAATAAATCACCACAGCAAATGTATTGTGTTCTGTAAACGTCTCACTCCCTTCCTATCAGCGTCACATTTAGGTGCAGTCTGAGGACAAGAGCATTTGACACAGCGTTCTGCTGCATATTTAACACTGCAGGATTAGCGGAGGGAGGTTCACACTGCATGAATAAGTGAAACACTAAAGTCACTTTGTGTGTCTGTGAGAATGGGGAGGGGCTTGTCTATGGGTAAAACACAAACAATGTCTCTCTGTTGAAGGTTGCATAATTTAGACGCCATCCCCATCCTGTTGCCTTGTCTTCTGCTTCATTTCATGTTGTGTTCTTTCGCGAGTGCTCCCCCTCAAACTACATTTTGCTAAATCCTCGTCAGAGCAAATCACGGTTCCGTGTTTACTGCACTCGGCGCTGTCGTTATATTCTTTCCCAAAACACACTTTGCATTTTAATGAGGGCCTGTCCTGCATACTAAGTGCACATTAAGCTGGCTTTGCGGGGGCGAGCACAGCGATATGCCGCCGTCAAATGAAGCGCTGCTCGTGAAATTTTTAAAATTTCAAAAGTTTCAGTCAAGAGGTTTTTTCGAGTGGATGTTGTTATTTTGGTTGCGGTTGGAGTGTTTGTTTGAAAAGGTGGACCGCTAGGGGAGGGTGTGGTGGAGGGCAATAGGAGCAGAGCACACTGGTGACATCAGGTTTCAGGGCTTCTTAAATAGTTTATTGCGGATGGGATTAGAACTGAAAGGGCTGGCAAACAGAATTACAGCTGAGGAGGCAACGAAAACAACACACGTACACAACTTCCTGTTCTGCCTAAGCGGCATATTGGAAAACATTTAAGAGTGGTTGTCATGTGACGGTCTTGTTTCGGCAGCTATCCAGAAGTCCTTGTGAGCACTTGAGTGTGACCGACCACAACGAAGTGGACGTGCCTGGATGGTTATGGGTGTTACACCCGCAAACGTGATAACTGCCCACAAACGTAATACAAATCTGCTGCTTTGAATGTAATAATCCCGCAAATGTAATAAATTTCCCATAAACTTAATAAAATTTGCCTACTGCAAACGTAATACTGAATTTGCATTTTTTGGCCTTGTGCAACTTATACTGCAGTGCGACTTATGTATGTTTTTTTCTACCTAAGTATGCATTTTTGGCCTTGTGCAACTTATACTCAGGAGCGACTTATGTATGTTTTTTTCAACCTAATTATGCATTTTTGGCCTTGTGCGACTTATACTGCAGTGCGACTTATGTATGTTTTTTTCTACATAATTGTGCATTTTTGGCCTTGTGCGACTTATACTGCAGTGCGACTTATGTTTTTTTTTTCTACCTAATTATGCATTTTAGGCCTCGTGCGACTTATACTCAGAAGCAACTTATGTATGTTTTTTTCTACCTAATTATGCTTTTTTGGTCTTGTGCGACTTATACTGCAGTGTGACTTATGTATGTTTTTTTCTACTGAATTATGCATTTTTGGCCTTGTGCAACTTATACTCAGGAGCGACTTATGTATGTTTTTTTCAACCTAATTATGCATTTTTGGCCTTGTGCGACTTATACTCAGAAGCAACTTATGTATGTTTTTTTCTACCTAATTATGCATTTTTGGCCTTGTGCGACTTATACTGCAGTGCGACTTATGTATGTTTTTTTCTACCTAATTATGCATTTTTGGCCTTGTGCAACTTATACTGCAGTGCGACTTGTGTTTTTTTCTGTCTAATTATGCATTTTTGGCCTTGTGCGACTTATACTGCAGTGCGACTTATGTATGTTTTTTTCTACATAATTATGCATTTTTGGCCTTGTGCGACTTATACTGCAGTGTGACTTATGTATGTTTTTTTCTACTGAATTATGCATTTTTGGCCTTGTGCAACTTATACTCAGGAGCGACTTATGTATGTTTTTTTCTACATAATTATGCATTTTTGGCCTTGTGCGACTTATACTGCAGTGCGACTTATGTATGTTTTTTTCTACATAATTGTGCATTTTTGGCCTTGTGCGACTTATACTGCAGTGCGACTTATGTTTTTTTTTCTACCTAATTATGCATTTTAGGCCTTGTGCGACTTATACTCAGAAGCAACTTATGTATGTTTTTTTCTACCTAATTATGCTTTTTTGGTCTTGTGCGACTTATACTGCAGTGCGACTTATGTATGTTTTTTTCCTACTTAATTATGCATTTTTGGCCTTGTGCAACTTATACTCAGGAGCGACTTATGTATGTTTTTTTCGACCTAATTATGCATTTTTGGCCTTGTGCAACTTATACTGCAGTGCGACTTATGTATGTTTTTTCTACCTAATTATGCATTTTTGTCCTTGTGCAACTTATACTGCAGTGCGACTTATGTATGTTTTTTTGTACCTAATTATGCATTTTTGGCCTTGTGCGACTTATACTGCAGTGCGACTTATGTATGTTTTTTTCTACATAATTATGCATTTTTGGCCTTGTGCGACTTATACTGCAGTGCGACTTATGTATGTTTTTTTCTACATAATTGTGCATTTTTGGCCTTGTGCGACTTATACTGCAGTGCGACTTATGTTTTTTTCTACCTAATTATGCATTTTTGGCCTCGTGCGACTTACACTCAGAAGCAACTTATGTATGTTTTTTTCTACCTAATTGTGCATTTTTGGCCTTGTGCGACTTATACTGCAGTGCGACTTATGTATGTTTTTTTTCTACCTAAATATGCATTTTTGGCCTCGTGCGACTTATACTGCAGTGCGACTTATGTATGTTTTTTTTCTACCTAATTATGCATTTTTGGCCTTGTGTGACTTATGTATGTTTTTTTTTGTACCTTTTTTCTACTGTTTTTAAAAAAGGATTAAAAATATATCTTTTTAGAGAAGCTTTTACATAGCTTGCCTATTTTAATGCATATTTAACGTTTTTGGTTCACTCTGTTGTGTTAGTTTGGCTTTGGTCATTTCCACCTCCACCGCTGAACACACCATTCTATGTCCTGTGTACATATGGAAATATCAAACAGCAAGCACATCTATATTTCTTTAAAAAATGCAGCGAAGTAACACAGTGTGACACTTGGTACAAGAAAAAAAGTCCATGTTTACTCCTTCCTAGCATGTGTTTAGCTAAAAGGCATATCACACTTGATTTAAGCACTAAACCTCTGGGAGGGAAACCTGGACCTGGAGGCAGTGCTGCTCCATGGCTATGCTGTGGGGGGATGAGGTGCGGGAAAAATAGGTAATTCATGGATCATATCACATTTTCAGAGAGCTATGTTAAACCCACAAGCAATGTACTTTGCCTTAATCCCTTTTGACAGTATGCATAAAATACAAGATGGTATTTTCAGCAGTTGCAGACGATTGTAGGTTGAAAGGCTAAAGGTTGGGAAGGAATGATGAGGTTTCTCAAAATGTTTTCATCAGCAAACATCGGATGAGTTTAGTCGGAATGTACTGTACTTCCTAGTATGTGTTTAGCTAAAAGGCATATCACACTTGATTTTTGGCCTTGTGTGACTTATATTCCAGTGCGACTTATGTATGTTTTTTTCTCCATAATTATGCATTTTTGGCCTTGTGCAACTTATACTCAGGATCGACTTATGTATGTTTTTTTCTACATAATTATGCATTTTTGGCCTTGTGCGACTTATACTGCAGTTCGACTTATGTATGTTTGTTTCTACCTAATTATGCATTTTTGGCCGTGTGCAACTTATACTGCAGTGCAACTTATGTATGTTTTTTCCACCTAATTATGCATTTTTGGCCTTGTGCGACTTATACTCCAAGTGCGACGTATGTATGTTTTTTTCTCCATAATTGTGCATTTTTGGCCTTGTGCAACTTATACTCAGGAGCGACTTATGTATGTTTTTTTCTACCTAATTATGCATTTTTGGCCTTGTGCGACTTATACTCAGGAGTGACTTATGTATGTTTTTTCTACATAAATATGCATTTTTGGCCTTGTGCAACTTATACTGCAGTGCGACTTATGTATGTTTTTTTCTACCTAATTATGCATTTTTGGCCTTGTGCGAATTATACTGCAGTGCGACTTATGTATGTTTTTTTTCTACCTAATTATGGATTTTTGGCCTTGTGCGGAGCGACTTATGTATGGTTTTTTCTACCTAATTCTGCATTTTTGGCCTTGTGCAACTTATACTGCAGTGCAACTTATGTATGTTTTTTTTCTACCTAATTATGCATTTTTGGCCTTGTGCGACTTATACTTCAGTGCGACTTATGTATGTTTTTTTTCTACCTAATTATGTATTTTTTGCTTTGTGCGACTTATACTCAGGAGCGACTTATGTATGTTTTTTTCTACCTAATTATGCATTTTTGGCCTTGTGCGACTTATACTCAGGAGTGACTTATGTATGTTTTTTCTATATAAATATGCATTTTTGGCCTTGTGCAACTTATACTGCAGTGCGACTTATGTATGTTTTTTTCTACCTAATTATGCATTTTTGGCCTTGTGCGACTTATACTGCAGTGCGACTTATGTATGTTTTTTTTTCTACCTAATTATGGATTTTTGGCCTTGTGCGATACTGCAGTGCGACTTATGTATGTCTTTTTTCTACCTAATTATGCATTTTTTGCCTTGTGCGACTTATACTCAGGAGCGACTTATGTATGTTTTTTTCTACCTAATTATGCATTTTTGGCCTTGTGTGACTTATACTCGGGAGCGACTTATGTGTGTTTTTTCTACCTAATTATGCATTTTTGGCCTTGTGTAACTTATACTCGAGAGTGACATATGTATGTTTTTCCTACCTAATTATGCATTTTTGGCATTGTGCAACTTATACTTGGGAGTGACATGGCACCTTTATCAAATGGCTAAACTCAGGGTGTGAATTAAACCCTCCTGAGAGCCTGGAACCTAAAATCTATAGTAAGGGGCATTTGGAAATAAAAAACAAAAATACAATTTGGACAAAAGCAAAAGAACAAGACATGATTCCGTTCATTTCAAATAGTCAAATCTGTTTTTCAATATTATTTGATTCATCTCCAGGTCTGAGTTGTTCAATCAAATAACCTGAATGGATTTCAGATGTCAGATTGGCAGTGCAATTGAAATGAATTTGATCTGGGAGATCAGATCTGATTGTGTAATCCCATTTTGTTTATGATCTGGGTCAAACTGTCAGTATGTGTTGGGTTAAGCTTGGGTAAAACCTCATTCATGTATCGTGTATTTATTATAGCTGCTGGACTGACATTTCTGCAGGATATTGTCTGCAGGATATTATACAAGGATGAGCCGGAGTATCCGTTGCGGATGATGCATTTTTTGCTGTATAAAACGAGTACATTTCATCAATATTAGTATTTGTGTTTAAAGAAAATTTTCATTTTGTATTCACTCTGCGTGCTTTGTGATTGGCCAGTCGCACACAGCGACTTAGACGATAGAGGAGAAGCTCAGCGGTGCTTCACACGATGCAATTGGGAAACGGCGTTTGTCACAATGCCTCCACTTTATTAGGTTTTCTTCAGCTCGTCTCTATTTTGGTTTATATCTAAAGTTACTTGGTAAACTTGTTCGGTAACACGCTGTGCAGACCTGCATCGATCGACCACAACATTTGGTAGCATTCTGCATTCATGGCTGGCATACAATATTACTCCCTTCTCAATGTGTTGCAGTATAAACCTTGCAATATTAAACTTGTTTGATAAAATACACAGTGTTTTTAACAGGGCAGCGGGCACGATCGTGCATCAGTCACTGACAGTGTTTTCTTTTTTGTCGGCTTCTTTTCTGGTGATATAAAGTCAGAAGGAAAAATGCTTGGAATACTGAATACACTGCTTTTGAGAAGAATACACGTTAATGCCATGTTTGCAAATTATATATAGGAAATAATTATACATCCATTTTCTATGTTGCCTATCCTCATTAGGGTCACACTCACATTCATACCTATTGACAATTTGGTAATGGTAATGGTTTTATTTCATTTGAACATGCATCAGATTACAATTGAATGCATCACATAATCAGTTCACAGTTCCACATGTCCAAAAGGAGTAGGAAGAAGCAAAGCTTATTAAATCCTACCCCTCCATCTGGTACTTTTACAATCAGTAACTGTTACATTTGTTCACTTCCTGCTTTCCTAATATAGTATAAGTTTTTTTATTTTAATTTAATTTTTTTTTACAATCAGTAGCTGTTACATTTGTTCACTTCCTGCTTTCCTTATATGGTATGTTTTTTAATTTTAATTTTAATTTTAATTTTAATTTTAATTTTAATTTTAATTTTAATTTTAATTTTAATTTTAATTTTAATTTTAATTTTAATTTTAATTTTAATTTTAATTTTAATTTTAATTTTTTGTCACGTACCGAAGTACGAGGTGATATGACATAATTGGTACCATAGTAAGTGTCAATATAGTGATATGTATAGCACATCATGACTGGTTCAAGACTCTTCATCCTTGTATTTAGCAAACATCAACTGCTTGTATTGTTTCTTGAATTGGCTCATCGTTGTGCATTGTTTGACTTCCTTACTCAATCCATTCCATAGTTTGATTCCACATACTGAAATGCTATGGCTTTTTAACGTAGTCCTAGCATATAAGTGTTTCAAATGTACTTCTTCCCTGAGATCATATTTCTCCTCTCTTGTAGAGAAGTATTGGATGACGTTTTTAGCTAATTGGTTATTTTTAGCCGTATGCATTATTTTAGCTGTTTGAAGATGAACTATATCAGCAAGTTGAAGTATTTGTGATTTTAGAAATAAGGAGTTAGTATGTTCTCTGTAGGCAGCATTATGAATTATCCTTACTGGCCTTTTTCGCAGTACATTTAACAGTGAAGATTGTTTTTGTAGTCATTAGCCCATATTTCCACACAATTAAGATATGGTAGAACCAGAGAGCAATAAAGAGTGTGGAGTGATTTCTGATTGAGAACAAAATATAGAAATATTTCTGGCCACCTTATGTTGTATATTTGTAATATGAGGTTTTCCAGCTCATATTTTCATCTAATTTGAGTCGACAATTAACCTAAAATGCGTGTTTTGGGAATGTGGGACAAACCGGAGTACCCGGAGAACACCCACACAGGCACGGGGGGAACATACAAACTCCACATAGAGATGGCCGAGTGGCGAATCAAACCCAGGTCTTCCCGATGTCCCAACTGGACAGAACCTTGGACTGCTCGTCAGTATGACCGGAACATTAACGAGGCAAAATACAAGGATACCATGCTTCAACGGTCAATTATGACAAAGACTTAAGGCTCTGCTGCTTGTGAAGAGAACTATATTACACCTGATCCCCCCTGAACACTCAGGTGTGCTGTTTTATAAATGGCCCCCGGCACCGCTATGCTCCAATAAAGATGGAAAGTAACCGGCCCAACAAGAAGCATGATGAATAATTAGTCATGTTGAAAATTCATGACAAGAATTTCCCACCTGGATTCAATCAAGAGAATGGTTCCACCGGAGAAGACCCATATAACTGAAGACTCTACCCCTACTCTAATTTTAAAAAGTAATATTTGAACCACAAGTAAACAAACTATTAGGTTACTACGTTGTTCCTTTTTTCAAATTCACAGTATATTGTTTCCTTCCAGGGCTCCTACTAAGCGGATTCCTACCAGTCCTTCTCCTCACCCCCCACCTTCCAACATCTCATCCACTGAGCTGAAGTCCAGCCAAATACACTTGACCTTGGCAGGCACCCGGTTTTGGCATCTTGAATCCTTGGCTTGGTGCCCGTGCTGATAGCGCTTGGAGCATTTGGCGGAAATTACAGTCTTTGAGTGAAGATCAGTGTAGCGTCTTGATAGGAGAAAGCAGAGAGGCCTCTGACACATCCACCATAGTCAAACACAGATAGCCTCCTACACACAAACATCTCAGTAGAGCAGGGGTGTCCAAAGTGCGGCCCAGGGGGCCATTTGCAGCCCGTGGCTGTTTTTTTTTTTTGTATATAATTTGAAAAAAAAAACACAGTGGCACAAATCACACTGTGTCGATATGTGCCCTGTGATTGGCTGGCGTCCAGTCTAGAGTCTACCCCGCCTCTCGCCCAACGTCAGCTGGGATAGGCTCCAGCATGTCCCAGCAACCTTAATGAGGATAAGCAGCATAGAAAATGGATAGATGGTTTTCTATCCCTAACTAAGATAATATTCATTCATTCGCGGGGGTGCTGGAGCCTATCCCAGCTGTCCTCGGTCAAGAGGCGGGGTACACCCTGGACTGGTCGCCAGCCAATCACAGGGCACATATAGACAAACAACCATTCACACTCACATTCATACCTATGGACAATTTGGAGTCGCCAATTAACCTAGCATGTTTTTGGAATGTGGGAGGAAACCGGAGTATCCGGAGAAAACCCACGCATGCACGAGGAGAACGTGCAAACTCCACACAGAGATGACCGAGGGTGGGGAAAGACAAAATAAGAAGCCAGAAAGTTACCACTTCCACACCAAATAGGAGGAGAACTCATTAATTCATTTTCTTATCCTCACGAGGGTCGCGGGGCATGCTGGAGCCTATCCCAGCTGTCCTCGACTGAGAGGCGGGGTACACCCTGGACTGGTAGCCAGCCAATCACAGGGCACATATAGACAAACAACCATTCACACTCACATTCATACCTATGCACAATTTGGAGTTGCTAATTAACCTAGCATGTTTTTGGAATGTGGGAGGAAACCGGAGTGCCCGGAGAAAACCCACGCATGCACGGGGAGAACATGCAAACTCCACACAGGGATGGGCGAGGCTGGAATTGAACCCTGGTCTCCTAGCTGTGAGGCCTGCGCGCTAACCACTCGACCACCGTGCCACCCGCTAAGATAATATTTTATTTCTAAATATAGAATCATACAACTGGAACCAATTAGCAAAAAAAATAAGGTATTGGATTTTATTTTACTTTTCTAGGTACCCAAAGGGCTTCACAGTGAAGTGAACCCATTATTCATTCACTCCTCAGTCACACACCGCTAGCCCCAGCTGCCCTGGGGTGGACTGATGGAAGCATGGCTGCCAATTCGAGCCTGCGGCCACTCCAACCACCGACAAGAATTCATACACCGGTGTGGGTAACCCCTGGAAGTATGTCTTGCCCGAGGACACTACAACGACTGGGTTGAGGAAGACTGAACCGCAAACCCGCTTGACCTCCTGAGTCACTGCCGCTCAATGAACGAGGGGTTAATCACAGTGAAAGGGGGGGTTACTGCATCCTCTTTTTCTGTTCATAAGGTTCTTTGTAGCACAAATACAAGAACTATTAATTATATGTGCCAGTTTGAAAAGTGCAGACTTACCCCCAGTATCCACAAATTGTTTTCCTGGATGTAAAACTATAATTGGAAAGATACACAAAGGGTAGGTGAGGAAGTGAGGGTTGGGAGAGAGTTTTCCATCCTGACAGCCTGATGGACAAACCTGTCTCTCAGTCTGTTGGTCCTCACTCGCATGCCCCTCAGCCTCCTCCACCCCCCGATGGCAGGAGACTGAGGTGATGTGATGTGCCACAAGACAGGTTGGACCTTGCTGTTCTCAGAAAAAAAAACAGATCAGCCTCGTCACCTGTTCTGAAGGCCATGTCACAGGTTCCCAACAACCTGTGGACTTCCCATGTCAGCCATGGTCTCTGATTTGCCTGCATTGTGATGGTCGTGGTCTCTGTATCTTAACACCTTATTAACTCCTTATTTCTAAAATCACAAAAATTTGTTCTCAATCAGAAATCACTCCACACTCTTTATTGCTCTCTGGTTCTACAATATCATACTTATTGTGTGGAAATATGGTCTAATGACTATAAAAGCAATCTTCACTCGCTAAATGTACTGCAAAAAAGGTCAGTAAGGATAATTCATAATGCCGCCTACAGAGAACATACTAACTCCTTATTTCTAAAATCACAAATACTTCAACTTGCTGATATAGTTCATCTTCAAACAGCTAAAATAATGCATAAGGCTAAAAATAACCAATTAGCTAAAAATGTCATCCAATACTTCTCTACAAGAGAGGAGAAATCTGATCTCAGGGAAGAAGTACATTTGAAAACTTCTATGCTAGGACTACGTTAAAAAGCCATAGCATTTCAGTATGTGGAATCAAACTATGGAATGGATTGAGTAAGGAAGTCAAACAATGCACAACGATGAGCCAATTCAAGAAACAATACAAGCAGTTGATGTTTGCTAAATACAAGGATGAAGAGTCTTGAACCAGTCATGATGTGCTATATATATCACTATATTGACACTTACTATGGTACCCATTATGGCATTGGATGCTCATATCACCTTGTACTTTGGTACGGGACAAAAAATTAAAACATAAAAAAAAAACAAAAAAAACCTTAAACTGTATTACAGAAAGCAGGAAGTGAACAAATGTATATATCTATATATGTCACTATATTGACACTTACTATGGTACCCATTATGTCATTGGATGAGACAAAAAAATTAAAAAATAAAACAAATTAAAGAAAAAAAAACTTTAAACCATATTCGGAAAGCAGGAAGTGAACAAATGTAACAGTTACTGATTGTAAATTTTACAGGGTCAGGCAAAATGAATTGACACATTTGTAGGTTAAATAAAAGGCAAATAAAGTAAAGAAACAGTGTTGTTGTTTTTTTAAAGTACATGTAATGTCATTTTGCTCTGTTTTTTTTTATATAACAATGTCATTGTTTTTTGTTTCTTTTTCAGTTGCTGCCATGAATTGGACTGGTTGTGCACTGTGGAAACGTTCATCAAAACAAACGAATCTGTAACTGCAACACAACGAGCATTCCGTTCAATCTTGGTAGACATGATCCCGTACCAGCTGGAAACACCAACAACCATTCACACTCACATTCATACCTATGGACAATTTGGAGTCATGCTAATTAACCTAGCATGTTTTTGGAATGTCGGAGGAAACCGGAGTACCCGGAGAAAACCCACGCATGCACGGGGAGAACATGCAAACTCCACACAGAGATGGCCGAGGGTGGGGAAAGACAAAATAAGAAGCCAAAAAGTTACCACTTCCATACAAAATAGGAGGAGAACTCATTCATTCATTTATTTTCTACCCTTATCTGAGGATAAGGATCCGAGGGTCGCGGGGGTGCTGGAACCTATCCCAGCTTTTATCGGGTGAGAGGCGGGGTACACCCTGGACTGATTGCCAGCCAATCACAGGGCACATATAGACAAACAACCATTCACACTCACATTCATACCTATGGACAATTTGGAGTCGCTAATTAACCTAGCATGTTTTTGGAACGTGGGAGGGAAGTACCCGGACATGCAAACTCCACACAGAGATGGTCGAGGGTGGGATTTAACTCAGGTCTCCTAGCTGTGAGGTATGTGTGCTAACCACCCAACCACCGTGCAGCCGGCATTATATTTACTTTTCAAAAATAAAAACTTATTTTTGTATTTTTACTTTATTTGCCTTTTATTTAACCCACAAATGTGTCAGATCATTTTGCCTGACCCTGTGTGTGATCCTATGTATGGTCAATTCCAACGTCCATGTAGGAGGATTCTCAGCAAAACATCACTTCGATGAAGAAAAGCGTAAACTAAACTAAACTAAACTAAGATGAGCAGGTACTTTGGTGTAATGTGCAGAATTTCATGAATTTTTCAGCACTGAATAACGCAACACCATTAAAGATGTTTTATGCTCTTAAAGTCTGATGGTTGTAGTACTAGTTTGGGATGAGAATCTTACCATGTTTTGACGTCCCCTAGTCAGTGGCATAGAAAGTAAGTGGCATAGAAAGTAAATGAATGGTTTTGTCATTGGTTCTGTTTGTGCTCCTCTGCTGCCGCCTATCTCTTTTTGGTGGCAGTGCACCTCTCATCCTCATGGGAGGGGCTCTCTCTGCACACCTGCAGCCATTTTACCTTGGACTACTGGACTACTACTACTAAGTGGGACAAGTTTAGACACACCTGGATTCTCAGGACCGGTGAATGTGATGTTCAATGGCAGTTTTCCTGATGCATTTCGGGGTGTTTGCAGGGCCATTGTTAGGGATTAGTCTTGCCAGGAAGACTTCAGTAAGACCAAAGTGCTTTGAACTAATTTATGTCCCAAATCACCTTTACTAAGCTCGCTAAGGGAGGGACATGTTGGACAGGGACATATGAATGAGGGTTGCAAAGTGAGGTGGGTCCATGCCTGCAACATCCATTAGCATATGAGTATGATTGATGCAGCTGGCTGGGATGCCAACAAGGCAAAATATGCACAGTCGGCATATTATCCGCAGCATTTTTTTTTTTTTGTTTCTTTTTCTTCCTTGCCTAGCATAAAACAATATGACGATGGATGCATGGGAAAAGGGAATATTAGTCATTTACCTGTGACATTAACTTTGCATTTGGGGTCCGTTCTCATTCAATCAGATGTGAACCGGCGCCTCTAAAACCAGGATCAGCAAATATGGGTGCTACAAGACAAGGCACAGGAACAGCAGAAAAACAATCAATGAGTGGCAAGAAACGGGTTAATGACGCTTAAAAATGTCCACAGCGACACAAATTTCAACCTGCACATTTATAATCGAATATTTCAAAGGTAATGCAAAGCACTTAAAGAGATTGGGCAGTGTAGTAAGTGTATTCTAATAAAATACTCCATAAATCTCAGGCTGTGTATAGTGTAAATCTGCATACTTTTACTCTTGGATGAAACGCTTGGATTCCGCAGCTTCCTCCCTGACTAGAACCTATTCTGTTGGGAATGGTCAGGGGTTGAGAACCAGCTGTATAGGATATTTTTCATTTTTAATGAATTCCTTCAACCAATAGAAAGCTTTCAATTCACAGTACCAGCTTTTAGTCTATGGTGTTATATTGCCTAGTACTTTCTAATGTATTCATTATTAATATATAAGAGTGACCCGCTAAAACCACAGCAATAACGTCCTCCAACACATTTAGGATAAAGTACGAGACATTTTAAGCCAACCACCTCCTCCAAATCAGCGCCTGGTGTCACAATTAATCCTCTGTACATTTTGTTGAACACGCTTCAAAACCATGCAGGGAATTTTTATTAAATATAACTTTTAAGATGCTCAATGGGGGCTGCACGGTGGAGGAGTGGTTAGAACTCACAGCTAGGAGACCAGGGTTCAATCCCACCCTCGGCCATGTCTGTGTTGAGTTTGCATGTTCTCCCCGTGCATGCGTGGGTTTTCTCCGGGTACTCCGGTTTCCTCCCATATTCCAAAAACATGCTAGGTTAATTAGCGACTCCAAATTGTCCATAGGTATGAATGTGAGTGTGAATGGTTGTTTGTCTATATGTGCCCTGTGATTGGCTGGCCACCAGTCAAGGATGATATCCGAATTCTCATGAAGTCAAATTTGTAAAAGGAATAAGTCTAAATATCTTTTTTTTAAATTACTATTGCCCTCAATACCAAAAATAGTAGACATTATGGGAGAAAATAAGCCATTTAAGACCTAAATAAAACCATGAAGGACGGTGGTCAAATGGTTAGCGCGCAGACCTCTCAGCTAACATGCTAACATGTTAGCATGGGCTTTCTCCGGGTACTCCGGTTTCCTCCCATATTCCAAAAACATGCTAGGTTAATTAGCGACTCCAAATTGTCCATAGGTATGAATGTGAGTGTGAATGGTTGTTTGTCTATATGTGCCCTGTGATTGGCTGGCCACCAGTCCAGGGTGTACCCCACCTCTCGCTCGAAGACAGCTGGGATAGGTTCCAGCACGACCCTCGTGAGGAAAAGTGATAGAAAATGAATGAATGAAAGATGCTAAATGGCCATAGACCATTTTTAGGTTCTGTGGGTGAAATGGTCATCTTTTTCTTTACTCTATGTTTGTGAAATGAGCCAATAATGAAATATATCAGTGGGGACATTGGACTAGTGTCATTTTTCATACATACAGTAGTTCAATTCCAAGGGGCTCTAATTTCATGGCACAGCGCAATTTGGCGCAGAGTCCAGTGCACCTGTGTGTAGAGCCAAATTAGTAATTTGGTAGACTGGACTGCGCCGAGATGGTCGTGGCGGCGCACCAGGGGAGGTGTCCGTATTTTTAGCTTGGCGCAGTGACAATTTTGTGACAAAACAAAAGCTCGCCAGCTCCATTAGGCAACTAATAATTAACAACAGCTAAAAACAACAATTAAAGTTAGCATCTGGCTGTAGGATATATTATTTTACTGTTCATCTTTTCTCAAGGAGGATGAGATTTTGCAAATATATCATCGAAGGTTGTCTTCTTTGTCAATGTAGAGAAGGAATGCTGGTGGAAAACAAGCAAGATGGCCGGATTAGGCTGATGCTGTGTTCAATATACAGCAAACGTTATTATTTAGCTTTCTTTCATGGTGGGTTTTTGCACCATATGGGATGATTCATACGGGATGATTCTTCTTTTTCAGTTTGATTGGGAGCCCTAAATTACCATTACACTGAAATGATTCCCTGAACTGATTCATTAACTTGACTTCAATATATACTTATATTATATACTGAGGTAGGTCATTGAGTTCGTTCGTTCGTTCGTTCGTTCGTTCGTTCCTTCGTTTCTTCCTTCCTTCCGTCCGTCCGTCCGTCCGTCCGTCCGTCCGTCCGTCCGTCCTTCCGTCCTTCCTTCCTTCCTTCCTTCCTTCCTTCCTTCCTTCCTTCCTTCCTTCCTTCCTTCCTTCCTTCCTTCCTTCCTTCCTTCCTTCCTTCCTTCCTTCCTTCCTTCCTTCCTTCCTTCCTTCCTTCCTTCCTTCCTTCCTTCCTTCCTTCCTTCCTTCCTTCCTTCCTTCCTTCCTTCCTTCCTTCCTTCCTTCCTTCCTTCCTTCCTTCCTTCCTTCCTTCCTTCCTTCCTTCCTTCCTTCCTTCCTTCCTTCCTTCCTTCCTTCCTTCCTTCCTTCCTTCCTTCCTTCCTTCCTTCCTTCCTTCCTTCCTTCCTTCCTTCCTTCCTTCCTTCCTTCCTTCCTTCCTTCCTTCCTTCCTTCCTTCCTTCCTTCCTTCCTTCCTTCCTTCCTTCCTTCCTTCCTTCCTTCCTTCCTTCCTTCCTTCCTTCCTTCCTTCCTTCCTTCCTTCCTTCCTTCCTTCCTTCCTTCCTTCCTTCCTTCCTTCCTTCCTTCCTTCCTTCCTTCCTTCCTTCCTTCCTTCCTTCCTTCCTTCCTTCCTTCCTTCCTTCCTTCCTTCCTTCCTTCCTTCCTTCCTTCCTTCCTTCCTTCCTTCCTTGAACTGATGTCTCCTAGCTGTGAGGCCTGCGTGCTAACCACTCATCCTCCGTGCAGCCCTCAGTCTTTTTCATCAAATTAGTAGTTATGCCAAACCGCTACTGCTGAATGTTCACAGTATCTGAGTGATACTGTAAGTTTGTAAAGTTTATGAGGTTTAAGACAATAAACAAAGCAAACTAGTGCAGAAAATTAGAGACAGATGGACGCCTACCTCGAGTTCTGTTCTTCGCCGTAATCAGTTCACTGTGGACTGCTTAGAAGGAGCACCTTTACCAGAAGCATTTGGCTTGAAATTATGGTATGAATGCGTTTTGAAAAAGGATGCTATTTGGTCGGTACAGAGGAAAAAAAACAAAAACACACTCATCCTCGATGTGCGGCCACATATACAATAAAATAGGCTACTAAGACCCTGTTACGTAAGTAGCAAGTTGACATATTTTCATGTTAAGCTGCATTTTTTTTTAGTACCAGTGGCCCTACTTGGTTGAACACACTATCAGTGTGCAACGCATAAAAAAAAGTTGTCATGAATTTGCTGGAAGTTACTAAATTGATAAATACGGTAGGAACTTGTAAACAAAATAGGAAGAGGCCTATTAAGACCTCAACAAAGCAGCTGTGATTATACGGGAAAACAATGCACGGCCGTAAATGGAATGTGTTTATGTACAGCCGCATTTTTCATTCCCTGCCCTCTTCTGGAGCTGCTTGCATGCTTATGTGTGATTTATGCGCTGTTAAAATGTGATTGCTCACATTATTTTTCATGTTTATGTGTGTAGCTTATTCTGCACAGTGAAGATGAACTAAACAGCATCTGGATGTTTACTAATTGGCTGTCCTCGCCACACACGGCCATGAATAAATAGCATACCTCAATACCTTGTGTTTACCCACACAAAGAGTCGTTTGTGCCAACTGAGGATTACCAGTAAGAAATGTTCTTGGTGAGAAAAGTTATGAATAAAT
Organism: Doryrhamphus excisus; assembly: GCF_037039965.1. NCBI lineage: Eukaryota > Metazoa > Chordata > Actinopteri > Syngnathiformes > Syngnathidae > Doryrhamphus > Doryrhamphus excisus. The sequence continues at coordinate 4,076,220 of NC_136378.1, read as the reverse complement.
AATAGAGAGTGGTTAGACTATTCTAAATGCTGTTTTGTGGTCGAATATGGCTTGTTATTAGTTTATAAATATATATTTTCACCCATGCGCCTTGCTGCGCTGCTCATGGGCAGGGTACCACACGTTCATGCTCTGTCATCAACAAATAGAAGAACTTTGATGCTATATTCACGGTATGTTTTTAGTTGTTCTTAATTATTAATTGTCTAATGGGTCACTTACTCAGTTTCCACAAAATCTGGCAATGGTCACTTCTAAATGTTAATTGGGGGGTTTATTTAGAGGGCCATGATATCATGTCTCATCAATGTACATTTACTGACGCCTATATATATTTCTTTCAATATATTTTGACTAAAACGGCAACAACATTACGCATGTTAGCATTTTTAAGACTTGTGGCGCAGCTGTTAGTTAGCAAAGAACTAGCGAGTCCACTGCTGATGACATCATAGGTAGCCGACGGAGCTGACTTCCACTTCCTGATTCCATATATTAGCAAACAAACAGGATGCTAATAGGACGCTAACAAATTTTAGTGTAAAAATGTTTATCTTAACCAAAAACATATGCTAACCGGGGCATATGCTAACCATAGTTCCGCTATACATTTTTTTAAATACATGAACCACTGTTGTGTTATTATTGCATCAAAACTCTGTAAACATTCTAAAGCTAACCTTATAATCTTAAACTCATTCTCAGTATTCCCAACTGACCTAGCAAAGAACAAGCGAGTCCACTGCTGATGACATCATAGGTAGCCGACGGAGCTGACTTCCACTTCCTGATTCCATATATTAGCAAACAAACAGGATGCTAATAGGACGCTAACAAATTTTTGTGTAAAAATGTTTATCTTAACCAAAAACATATGCTAACCGGGGCATATGCTAACCATAGTTCCGCTATAAATTTTTTTAAATACATGAACCACTGTTGTGTTATTATTGCATCAAAACTCTGTAAACATTCTAAAGCTAACCTTATAATCTTAAACTCATTCTCAGTATTCCCAACTGACCTAGCAAAGAACTAGCGAGTCCACTGCTGATGACATCATAGGTAGCCGACGGAGCTGACTTCCACTTCCTGATTCCATATATTAGCAAACAAACAGGATGCTAACAGGATGCTAACAAATTGTAGTGTAAAAATGTTTACGTTAACCAAAAACATATGCTAACCAGGGCATATGCTAATCATAGTTCCGCTATACATTTTTTTAAATACATGAACCACTGTTGTGTTATTATTGCATCAAAACTCTGTAAACATTCTAAAGCTAACCTTATAATCTTAAACTCATTCTCAGTATTCCCAACTGACCTAGCAAAGAACAAGCGAGTCCACTGCTGATGACATCATCGGTAGCCGACGGAGCTGACTTCCTGATTCCACTTCCTGATTCCACATATTAGCAAACATATAGCATGTTAATAGGACTTTTTGTGTAAAAATGTTTATGTTAACCAAAAAAATATGCTAACCAGGGCATACGCTTCCGCTATATGTTTTTTTATTTAAGTACATGAACCGCTGTTGTGTTATTATTGTATCAAAACTCTGTAAACATTCTAAAGCTAACCTTATAAACCATTTCTCATTCTCAGTGTTCCCAACTGACCTAAATAAGTCCAACCATTTATTTTGATTTGGCATCCATTCCCCCTCATTATTCTAGTACAGTATATGTCTATTGCTTTATTAATCCTTTTAAGAACAGACCTTTGATTTGATTAGATGGGCTTTCATTATAGTAATGGTGGATTAAGTAACCATGCAGATCAAAAGAGATGTCTGATTTTCTGCTACTGCTGCATTACATCACAAAGGATTTGCGTATATACCGTTATTCCATGCTCGTGTTTTTGTTAGCATCATGTTTTCTTGGATATTTCTGCATAAAATATCTATTTTAAAATTATAGCTGCAGAGTGTAGGTTTCACTGAACGCCGAACAAATTGTTAAGGGCAACATCAGTATCAGTACAACTAAAGACGACACATGTTAATGCTTTTAGTGATTCGTTTTATTGCTCTTGGGCCAACATTATAAAACCTTTTATGCTTAAATAGGAGTAGCTTGTTTTTTTTCTACTATACGAGCTTTATTTAAATAGGCTGTATATATATATCAACCTGGACCATGACCGCTTGTGCATACATATACAGGATGTGAAATGTATTTAATGTGTATTTAAAAGTATATAACAGTTTCAAGTGAATCAATGATTGATAAACATGGTGTTGTTGTATTGAATAATAACAATATTATAACAATTACCTTTTTAAATGCTGGGGAAGCATTCATACATAAAACATTCAACCCCATTTTTCATATCCATTCATTTTCTATACTCTTATCTTCTCATTAGGGTCGCAGAGGTATGCTGGAGCCTATCCCAGCTGACTTCGGACAAACACCAAACCATTAACACTCACATTCATGCCCTCTAAGTCCTCTCACATTTCGGATTCAAACCAGTCCAGCGACAAAATGTTCGCCTCATTTAGGAAAATCCCATATTTTCCATAATACAATATTTTCATATTTACAATATATTTACAATATTTTATTGACATTTTGTCGTAATTTACAATGAATGGACAACTTCAATGTAGCTATAAGTTTGTTTGCAATTTTGCGGTAATGGAGAATTGTTTAAACATATATATATATAATAGTCTGAAATATGCATAACATTGAGTTTCATTTTTATTTTCACAATTTTCAAAGTTGTATTTCCCATTGATGCATATAGAAACATAGATATTCTTGATTTTGTTTTTTTTCTGACAGTAATACTTATTCATTTGCATTCATTCTCTTCTATTCTGTGGTCCAAGTCAGCAATTTCAATTATCAAATTGTCTCTCAGACCTCAATTTGAGGAATATATGTTAATTCAGGCAAATGGCATTTCCCTGACATAGGCTTGACCTATGTCAGATTATGGATTAAAATAATCCCCTGAAGCTTGAGTGCTTTGTGTCTGAGGACAAAAGGGACAGTTTTTAATCACTCATTGAAAAAATGAATGGTTGACTGTTTGGAAAGAAAAACTTGATATTATTGTTGATATACTGTAGCTGCAATTTAGTGGCGTTTCTATGCATAAGAAAAGACAGTGACATCTTGTTTGTTATGCTGGTTATTATCTGGTTAACTGTTTTGGGTTGCCACGTTGTGGCTATGGGTGCCGCCATATTTGCCATCATCTTCTACCCGTTCCCAAGCACCGCTTAGCGCTCAATGAGCCGAACTCTGAAGCGAGCAGCCTGGCTGTCTGTCTAAGGCGAGCAGCGTGCTCCGAACCCCTCCCTCTCATCATCACATACCGTCAACAGCGATGTTCATCACCCCCTCCTTGACTCTCGGGTGACCGCCGCCTTCACTACGTTGTGTCGACATGTCATACGGTGTTTCACTTCTGATGCCTGTGTAACGTCTACACAGACGGCATTAAGATCACAAGCAGGTGGCAGATTATCAAGCTCTTTATTGCAAAGAAATATTGAAAAGCAACCGAAGCCTCATTTAGAGCTACATAATTATTAAGAAAAAGAAAGCTTAATGTTTTACATGATTTACCGCACTTTTTCTCATAGGTTGGCTGTTCCTGCTACTTATACTCCAGAGCGACTTATACATGAAAGAAATATTTATGTTACATAAACACTGGACAACTTTTCTGTTCATGTTTATTGTTTGTGTAGCTGAATAAGCATTGTGTTAGCATATCTTACACCTATTCAGCCTGTTCTCTATTCTTTTATTGTTACAACTTGCCTTCCAAGAGGACGTAATGTCTGTTTTGGTCAAGTAGTTTGGAAAATAAATTACCCGCAAAAATTGTGACTTATACTCCAGTAGGACTTATGTATGTTTTTTTCTACCTAATTAAGCATTTTTGGCATTGTGCGACTTATACTCCAGTGCGACTTATGTATGTTTTGTTTTTTTTTACCTAATTATGCATTTTTGGTATTGTGCGACTTATACTCCAGTGCGACTTATGTATGTTTTTTTTCTAACTAATTATGCATTTTTGGCCTGATACTCCAGTGCGACTTATGTATGTTTTTTTTTCTACCTAATTATGCACTTTTGGCCTTGTGCGACTTATACTCCAGTGCGACTTACGTATGTATGTTTTTTTTCTACTGAATTATTCATTTTTGGCATTGTGCGACTTATACTCCAGTGCGACTTATGTATGTTTTTTTTCTACTGAATTATGCATTTTTGGCATTGTGTGACTTATACCCCAGTGCGACTTATGTATGTTTTTTTTCTACCTAATTATGCATTTTTGGCCTTATACTCCAGTGCGACTTATGTATGTTTTTTCTACCTAATTATGCACTTTTGGCCTGGTGCGACTTATACTCCAGTGCGACCTATGTATGTTTTTGTTTTTTTTTTTGCCTAATTATGCATTTTTGGCCTTGTACTCCAGTGCGACTTATGTATGTTTTTTCTACCTGATTATGCACTTTTGTCCTTGTGCGACTTATACTCCAGTGCGACTTATGTATGTTTTTTTTATTATTATGCATTTTTGGCATTGTACGACTTATTCTCCAGTGTGACTTATGTATGTTTTTTTTCTACCTAATTATGCACTTTTGGCCTTGTGCGACTTATACTCCAGTGCGACTTATGTATGTTTTTTTTCTACTGAATCATGCATTTTTGGCATTGTGCGACTTATGCATGTTTTTTTCTACCCAATTATGCACTTTTGGCCTTGTGCGAATTATACTCCGGAGCGACTTATAGTCCAAAAATATACGGTATATGAATGTTAGTGGTGAGAGAAAATGGGACATTGTGACTTCATGTTCAATTTGAAAAACACTTGCATTTAGAGAAAATAACAAATAAAGTATTGCATATTCATATTTATCTGTTCCTAGCTCTCAGTTTCAGGAAGGTTTCCTGACCTTTGGCGTATACTGTACGTTGGTACCTATGGATTAGCAGACTGAGACTGTGATCCCCAACAGGGACCGGAGGGTGTGTTCCAACTATAGAGGGATCACGTTCCTCAGCAACAGTTAACAGTGGCAGTTAACCTTTTACTGCAGTTTATTGGGTTGACATCTTGTCATGCGGTGTTCATTTCTCCTATGCTACACACACACACACACACACACACACACACACACACAGTTTTAATGAAATCACAATTTGCATGTCTCAGTCAGGAACGGCTGGGTTTGGAGATGAACAATCTATTTAGACGTGCCCTGAACAACATCCCTATGGAGGCGTCCCAGAGGCATCCTAACCAGATGCCCGAGCCACCTCCTCTGGTTCCTCTCAATGGGGAGGAGCAGCGGTTCCACACCGACTCTCTCCTGGATGACAGTGCTTCTCACCTTATCTCAGAGGGAGAGCCCAGCCACCCTGCGGAGAAAACTCATTTCGGCCGCCTGTACCCGCTTGTCCTTTTGGTCACCACCCAAAGGTCACGACCAAGGAACGAAGATCGACCGCTAAACTGAGAGCTTTGCCTTTTGGCTTTGCTCTGTCTTCAGCACCACATCACTTTGCCTGTCCGTCCATCCCCAAGATACTTCACCGTACTCATCCCGAGTATCTGTACTACTCACAAGAACTTATATATTCAGATTCAGTGTATAAACTTTACAGATGAACTTAATATGACCTTCTCTAATTTTGAATGTCCAGCATGTTCAATACCAAAGGCGCAACTTGCTGTTCTCCGACAAAACAGTTGTGAACATCCATAACTTCTTGTGAGTCGTATATATATCTTGTGTCTTTTATGAAGTGCCCTTGTGACTGAAAGCTTGAATGCATCATTTTCTCCATAAGAGCCGTGATGCTGAATTCCCAGGTAGAGACATCGCTCAAGGCTGTTTTTCCATAAACAACTCAAAAACTGTCAGAACCACTCAATTGGTCACACACACACACACACACACACACATCCTTCCCTGAGATTAGATTAAATAAAGAAATAAAAGGAAACGGTGTGTGTACTGTATGTTAACTCAAAATGTCACTCCTACTTTTTTTTTTTTTTTTAGCTGAGGGCAGATATGTATGTGTGAAGAGCACAAATGCAGAGATAGGAATAAACGACTTTGCCTGCAAAAAAAAAAAAAAAAAAATCTGCAGCTTCTCCAAACTAAAGTCATTGTTATGAATCAGGAAAGAGGACTGGAGCTGGCTGCTCAAAAGTTTGGGATCACTTGGAATTTTTTTTGGCCAGGTTGAGATCCATCCATCCATCCATTTTCCTACGCTTAACCGGGTCAGCAGTCTCAGTAGGGAAGCCCAGACTTCCCTGACCCCAGCTCCACCGGGAAGACACCAAGGCGTTCCAAGGCCAGCTGTGAGACATAATCCCTCCAGCATGTCCTAGGCCTTTTTCGCGGGTAGGCATGCCCAGAACACCTCCAGAAGGCATCCGGACTAGATGCCCAAGCCACCTCAACTGATTCCTCTCCATGTGAAGGAGAAGCGGTTCTACTCTGAGCCCCACCCGCATGACTGAGCTCCTCACTATGGCTTTTTCTTGGCAGTCCTGCTATGAAGTCCAGCATCCTGAAGTCGCCGCTTCACTGTTGATACTGACACTGGTGATTGACGGGTACTATTTAGTGCAGCTTCAAGGTGTGAGGCGTCTTTGTCTTAAACTACACACTCTCAGATATTTGTTTTGTTGCACAGTTGTGCAGCGTTTTTCTGTCCTTGTTAGACCCAGTTTGTGCTGCTCTCTGAAGGGAGTAGTTAACAGCATGGTAAGAGATTTTAGTTTTAGTTTAGATTTTTAGATGGGTTTTCTAATAATCTATTAGCCTTATAAAATGATGAACTTGGATTAGCAACCATACCAGGAGATTGATGCAGAGGACTGACAGTTGTTGATAGTAGGCCTCTATGCAAAAATGTAGATTCTTCTTTCAAAATCACCTGGTTAATTTTAATTGTTTGTGAAATGGAAAAAATGGTTCATGAACTGCATGAAAATGTTTTTCTTTGGAAAAACAAAGAAATTTGCAATTGCAATTTGTTTTTCTTGAAGAGATTTTAGTTTTAGTTTAGATTTTTAGATGGCTTTTCTAATAATGTGCAACGTTTTTCTGTCCTTGTTAGACCCAGTTTGTGCTGCTCTCTGAAGGGAGTAGTTAACAGCATGGTAAGAGATTTTAGTTTTAGTTTAGATTTTTTTAGATGGCTTTTCTAATAATCTATTAGCCTTATAAAATGATGAACTTGGATTAGCAGCCATACCAGGAGATTGATGCAGAGGACTGACAGTTGTTGATAGTAGGCCTCTATGCAAAAATGTAGATTCTTCTTTGAAAATCATCTGATTAATTTTAATTGTTTGTGAAATGGATAAACATTTTTGTGAAAAATGTTTTTCTTTGAAAAACAAAGAAATTCGCAAGTGCAATTTGTTTTTCTTGAAGAGATTTTAGTTTTAGTTTAAATTTTTAGATGGGTTTTCTAATAATGTGCAACGTTTTTCTGTCCTTGTTAGACCCAGTGTGTGCTGCTCTCTGAAGGGAGTAGTTAACAGCATGGTAAGAGATTTTAGTTTTAGTTTAGATTTTTAGATGGGTTTTCTAATAATCTATTAGCCTTATAAAATGATGAACTTGGATTAGCAGCCATACCAGGAGATTGATGCAGAGGACTGACAGTTGTTGATAGTAGGCCTCTATGCAAAAATGTACATCCTTCTTTCAAAATCATCTGATTCATTTGAATTGTTTGTGAAATGGAAAAAAAATTGTTTGTGAAATGCATGAAAGTTTGTTTTTCTTTGGAAAACAAAGAAATTTGGAAGTGATCCCAAACTTTTCAGCGGTAGTGTACATCTTCCCTGAGATGGGCCTTTAAACAAGTTAAAGACAAAAACAGGGCAACCTTTGACCACCAGCATCCGAGATGCATCAGATGAGGTGTACCCAAAATGCAACCTGATTGCTTCCATTTGTACAACCAAGTAATAACATCAGATCGGAACACTGTTTCTTGATTTTTCACTGCTTTTTTGTGACTTTCGGCTATCAGTCAATGTCACCAGAAGAAGCAGAGTAGATTGATAATGTTCACGCCAAAAGCGAGAACTCGACTTTCTCGTCATTGTCACCTTCGGGATCATGTTATTTCTCACATTAACTTTGACACAGAATGACAAAGTTTACAGATTGGTAACAGAGCACAGGTGAAGACAGGAACGTGAAGAAAAAGTAATGTAGTTGATGAAAAATTGATCATGAAAGGTAAAATGGAGTTTGAGAGAAAAAAAGATTGGTTACAGGGCTAGCATGACGCTTGAGCAAATTGAGCTTGAACTTGGGGGGAAAAATATGCAGATCTCACTTGAAACTGACCTTGCTCTGAACTGAACTTCTCCTTCCCAACACGTCACAGCCTCTTAAGCTTAAAGTGACACCTCCTCCTTTTGGTAACACAAGATCTCACCAAGTCTGCAATTCAATTAAAGGACTGCTGTGATGAAAAAGTGACTTTTTAATCATATTCTGACGGGAATATGTCTGCCTAGCGCCTGTTTATGAGCACCAAAGCTGAGAAGAACCTCAGAGGGGTTCGGGTTAGGGTTAGAGCAGGGGTCTCAAACTCAATTTACTCGGGGAGCTTGGGTCAGGTTTTCAAAAAAAAAACAAAAAAAAACGCATTTATTAAAAACAAAAAATTAAAAAAAAACTTCTGTTCTCAAATATCTTACTTTTTATATTTCTACACAAAATAAGATGAAAAATAAATAAACAAATCAAGTATTAAAAAAAATCAATCAATCAGTAATAAATAAATATAATAATAAAACGGCAAACAATAAAAACTTAAGAAACCACATATAGTTGGTGGGTAGACAAATTATTTTTTTCAGATTAAAATGAACAAAGCATTATTAGAGCCCTGTAGACATGACAAAACACGACTATAGTCACATTTATACTTTTTTTATTTACAACATATTGCGCAACTGCAGTGTCTTGAGACACATGCTAACTCGCAAACTAGAGAGCTAGCGACCTAAACGGTAGCCTTCAAGTTATTTCCTTTAAACTTGAATAGCCAAAAACTTACCACTTCCACACGGATAGGGAGGATAACTATTAACAGTTATTTAACCTTTAACATGAACATTAATCAAACGTAATATTTTTTTCTGGGTACATGATACCATACAGCATCCATATCAAACTTGCGCGGGCCGCACTAACATTAAACTTTTATATCAAGGCGGGGGCCTCAAAGTAGTGTCCTGCGGGCCACATTTGGCCCACGGGCTGTGTGTTTGAGACCCCTGGGTTAGAGAATTAATCGGAACATCCCTAGAATAAAGTCAAAATACAGTGTCAGGCAAAATGATCTGACACATTTGTAGGTTAAATAAAAGGCAAATAAAAGTAAAGTAAAGCAAAGTAAAGAAACAAAAAAGTGTTTTTATTTTTGAAAAAGTACATATGTCATTGTTTTTCGTTACTTTTTTCAGTTTTTTGCCATGAACCGGACTGGTGAGCATTACGCTTTCATTGTCGAAACAGTTATCAAAACAAACAAATCTGTAACTGCAACACAACAAGTGTTCCGTTTGCACTTCAATCTTGGTAGACATGACCCTGTCCATCTTGTTATGAGTTACCAACTGCAGTGCTAATGGTTTTGCATTGAAACCAAAATCAACCGGACGATTTAATTTTTAAAACAGAATTAAACAGAATGGCATTATATGTACTTTTCGAAAATAAAAACACTTTTTTGTTTTTTTGCTTTATTTGCCTTTTATTTAACCTACAAATCATTTTGCCTGACCCTGTATTATAGCAATAAAGTCATAATATTATAACAAAAATATGATGATTATTCAAGAAGAAATTTGAATATTTGGAAAAATGGGGAAAACATAGCAAGGAGTGAAGTTCATATTAATCATATAATTTTTCCATGTACCTAACAATGACCTAACAAGTATTTTTCCTGAAATCTAACAAAAAAAAATCAAAGTGGGTCTTGCAAATTTTAGATTTTGTTTTTTTTTAAAATTCTTTTCTGCTTCTTCTCTGCTGACTGAAGTAGGCAACCACTCAAATTAGCCCATTTCAAGCAAGGCACCGTTTAATCAGTGGGATCAGAAGGTATTTAAAAAGTGTTGTTCACAGTGAATGAAGTCAATTAGAGGAACAACCTTCCTGGGAGAACATGACTTCTATTTCAGGTAAATGCATCCTCACTGGAAATATCTCTTAAAGATGCGTACTAACTACTAAAAGGTGAGACTTATGTGGTTCTTGCTAAGCGTTCCGGACATAAAGTCCAGCCATAATTTCAATAAACACCCGAAGACACGTATAGACATAGAAAACAGGCATGGATGTAATTAACCAAAGTTGACCGCCATGCTAATCTGTCTTGCATTCCCAACTGGAACAACCTTGCTCATCTTCTCCTGTGTCTTTTTGGCTTGCATATTTATCACTCTACAGCACACACATCTCTGCACTCTATCAACTGTCTCTTTTTTGCCATTTTGCATCTGCAAGATAATGACTCAAAATTCAATTTCTTGCCTAGTTGCTTTTCTAATGGTTAAGCTTGAGAAAAAGAAAGAGAGAGAGAGAGAGAGAAAGAAAGAGAGAGACTATTTCCTATCTGGGGAAGTGGAGCTTGTGTGCCAAGACAAAACATTTAATTCTCTTTATGAGCCTATGTTGCTAATCATAGAAGAAACAGACATGGCGCTGACAACATTTCATAGACTCGGTCTGTCCAGTTAACATTATTGAGGAATTCATTGCAACACATTTCTCAAGTAAGCCTACTCTTACATTTTGAAATTATGATAATAGTAATTAGAATTAATTTTGGTTACTGTTGCTCCAACATTGTCTCTCGTGATTAGTGATGGGAATTTGGTTCTTTTTAGAATTTAGAGTTAGAGATACTATTTTTGGCACGTCCCTTCGAAAAAGAGCCGGTTCATAAACGACTTTTTTGTTGCAACAACTCATCCAAGATGTCAAAAAAAGACCCCACAACAACATGCATAGAACTGCGGCTCCATTAAAATAAAAACATCCTGAATGGGAGATGAAAATAAAAAGAACGTTAAGGTTTGTCTCAATTTTGCCGGAAAACATCTTTCATCATCCCAAAGACTTTCCCGAAGATCCCGCAAAAAAATTCTCTGTGATCTGACGAGGCAAAGGTTCTACCTTTTGGAAGGTATGTTCCATTACATCTGGCCTAAAAGTAATGCAGCATTTCAGGAAAAGAACAGCATACCAACAGTAAAATATTGTGGTGGTAGTGTAATGGTCTGGGGCCATATGGTGGTGACCTCGACCTGAAACCAACTCAGGTTCTGCAGCAGGACCATAATCCAAAGTCCACCTCTGAATAGCTGAAGAAAAACAAAATTAATACTTTGGAGTGGCCTAGACCTAGACCTAGACCTAGACCTAGACCTAGACCTAGACCTGAATCCTATTGAGATACTGTGGCATGACCTTACAAAGGTGCTTCATGCCCTCCACTGTGACTGAATTACAACAATTCTGCAAAGATGAGTGGGCCAAAATTCCTCCACAGAGACTCATTGCAAGTTATCGCAAACGCTTGATTGCAGTTGTTGCTTGTTAAATTTACATTTTCCCACCATTCTTCAGACTGTGTTGTCTCCAAGGCAGAATAAAGTCAATCAAGGAAATGACAAAGCTACAAAGATTTCCTATTGCATCTCAAGGTCACCTACTATATGTTTAATGTAGAGAGTGATGAGAATATGGAAAATCCATGACGTGCATAATCACCTTCTCAGATCAATTGCTGTAGGCATAACACTTGGCATTGATCACAGCATCCAGGTGCCCTCGACAAACACGTATCCAATAGAAGGTGGGACTTTCAGAGATGGTTTCATCATTGAATCACATGATGAATTGATTTCATTTAATACATGATGGTTCATTACCGGCGGAGAGGAGGAGGAGGTGAAATACAATGTCAGATGAACTTCCCCAAGGAAGAGGCAATTTACGGAATACAGAAAGTGAAGTGAATCGATTGGTTTCAAACATAGAATAGAATAACAAAGTTTAATTGGTGATAGTGTTTCATTAGTCAATGTAGAGGTTTGATTAGCTTGAGAGCACTTAGCTGTGTTCGTAGCTCAGCTTTAGCTCCACAAGTCCACACAGGAGAGCGTTTTGTTTGTTTTGTTTGAAAAAATATAAAAAATCTCAGTGTTTATTTCCAAAAATACAAACAAAATAACTAGCTAACACAATAATTTTCAACTAACTGAAAATAGACGAAAGAGGTAAGAAAACCGTATGCCTTCCAATTCACAAGCGCTAGCTAACGGCTAAATGTGAACCAGGAAGTATATCTGCTTTTTGCGCTCTTAAAGGGGAAGTACACTTTTTAACAATGTATACAAAATCTTATAAAAACATGAATTCCAATAAACCTTTTTTAACATTTTTAACTATTATATGAAGTTATAAGTGAAATTATTAATTATTAAACTTTGCTCTTCTATAATTATATGTTCTATGTGAAGTATTTCTATAATGCCTCATATTAACTCACTAGCAAGATCTCATAGTGTATATATAGACTGGTCATATATTTAATCACGTTTCATATTATCTGCATACTGTAGTTGTATGTAACTCTGGATAAAACTGTTGATTTGTCAATACATGGGTTGTTTATATTTATTTTTTTATATTGTGTATTTTTGTACTGCTTAACTGATTCTGTACTCTTGCAGCTGTGCAATGCAAATTTCCCCACTGAGGGACAAAATAATGTGAAATAATGAGAAGAAATAACTAGCAATAAAGCATTTTTAGAATTAGAATTTAAAAAAAAAATTATTTTAGCTTCACACATGTTAGTTTTCAAACGCTGTTAAGTTTGTTCCAATAATAGTTGGTTTTATTGTATTATATTGAATTCAATTACCATAGTCATGCAAATGCACCACCTGGTCATTGAACTGGGGTTTGGCGTTTTTAAAAGGTTCTAATAGCTATTAATGTCTCCATCCGTCCGCAAAGTGAAGTGCTTGTCTCATATCATGTCATTAAGTTACACCTTAATCATACGTATGACAAATCATATGTATAACTTATTATTATTTCACAAAGCCTTCAGCTTGCTCGTCATTTCTTCATCAATCATAGAAACCTGACAGAAATTCATTCTTTTGTTTTTTTTTACACTTACTTGAACGCTCATTGCCTTTTATGCAGTTTTATATTGTCATGTACAAGATGTATATGAAACAAGATAATACACTAATATAAAAATATTATAATGATGTCTCTGCTGGAGTTAACCAGTGTGTTCATTTGTTTCCTCCGCTAAGACATCCAACATGCTTTCAAGACTCATTTTTCTTTTATGGCCATGATGCTCTCCCGAAACTCTCCATAGTGACGGGCGCCACCACATGCAAAAATCATTATTTCAATCGGGTTCCGCCACATGACGTTTGCTCCTGTTTAAAATTGGGAATCGCAGGCAATCATAGCAGATCACTTGCAACGTGCCCACTAATAATACACACAATCTTTCACCTAGCTCACATTATTTAGCGCTCCTTATTTTCAATTTTTTTGACCTGGATAAGCTGATGAAAATGAATGAATTTGTGTTCTTCTGATTTTCTTCCCAATTGTCAAAAGTGACAATTCCTTGTTAACCAATGAATGCATTTTAGTCCATGCATAAATCATGCATAAAATAGTTGTCAGTAGTCTGTTACTAAATTAATTCCTAAACATTCAATATGTATATTTTCTGTCGCCATGCAAGGTGCCCCTGCCACAATAAATAAAGTATTGTGGATGGAATACTTAACGCTTGGTAGGCGGGAGCTGCAGAATAGGCCAGTGACAGGTGAAGGAGACACATTTCGAGTATGTTGGTTATTTTCTAATAATGCACACAAATCAATAAATGCCAAGGATGGAGGTGAATTGCAGCCATGTGGTTGGAAAAGCATGACGCTCCATTATTAGAGCGATGCAGCCTGACTCAAAAGAAAGAGACAACGTGGTCAAGGAGGGATCAATTTTACTCAAATTATTCCAGAACAAGAAAAAAAAAAACTGTGAAGCTTGAATAATTTCAGCAATGAAGCTTTGCGTTTTTGTGAAAGATGCTCAAGGAAAATGTTGAAACCATTTCTTTGAGATTTATTATATGTATCGTACGATGAATGACATCACAATATTAGTACTAATACTAGCTGTGTAATTCCCACTTTCACCAGCTGAGGAAATATGCATTTTCAAAGAGAGTATACGCTGTGATGATGCAATAACACGTACACTGATGATCACATACAATAGTTGCAGTATCTTGCCGTATTTTCATTATATAAAACTACCATCGATACACATACTTATAACTTAACACTTAACAACAAAAGCGACGACAAAACTTACGACGTCCGCTCTCCTTGGGATGGCTGTGTCTTCCAGCACATCAGATCTGTCGATGTCAGAATTGGTTTACCCTTATGGAAAAAAATATATATATTGCAGTATATTGGCAAATATAATGCAATGTATTAGGAAATATATGTCCATATATGGGATATTATGTTTATATTTTCCAATATATTGAAATATATCAGGGGTGGGCAAACTACGGCCCGGGGGCCACATCCGGCCCGCCAAGTGTTTGAATACGGCCCGCCCAATCTTTCCAAAGTATTTCATTTAAACTCAACATACAACCTGGCATCATGGCCTGAGCCAACCTTTTGATGGTTTTATCAATTTCCTTTTTTGACATGGTCTGTTGTTTACAAAGTGCTCCTGAAAAAAGGGACACAAGCACATAATAATAATAATAATTATTATTATTATTATTAGATTATTATAATTATTATTAGAACTATTATGATTATTATAATTATTATATTAATGCTAATTATTATATTAATAATATATATTATTATTGTTATATTTGCATATTTTACATAATAATAATATAATAATTATTATTTTAATTTTATTGTAATTATTATAATATTTCATTATTTTTTAAATATTTAAATATAAATATAAAATAATAAATAATAATAGCAGATTGCATGACAATTTTACAGATACAATAATACCAGGTGGACTGTTACGTGTAAAATATATAGTCTCCCCCCCCCCCCCCCCGCGAGTCAAAAAGTTTGCCCACCCCTGCAACATATGCATAGATCATATATGTGTATATGTTGATACATATAAAAAATATCTTGCGATCAAGACCAAAAAAGGACTATATTTTTACAAATATAAAATTGCATATAATTTGGGATATATAAACTCATATAGTATATATTTGGATTTAATATATTTCAATATATTGAAAGCGGCAATCATTTGTATATTCTGCAATATATTACATGAATATATAATATATTGTATAATATATGTACAAAAATATATTATTCCATGTATTTATAATATATAATGTATCGGAAAATATAATGGAAAAATAATATATTATAATATAATACAATATATTTAAAGTAATATATTGATAAATATATAAATATTTATAATATTTATAATATTTATAATATTTATAATATTTATAATATTTATAATATTTATAATATTTATAATTTATAATAAATAAGACTGGTAAAAAAAGGCAATATTGAGTGTATACAGAACCAGATTTAGATATGTTGGAATCTAATTTTGGAAGCCAAAGCCGAAAAAGACAATCAAGATATACAATGTATATGAACTTTGAGTTTGTTAAGCTGTACTGTCTTTTTTTTACATTTCAGTCAGATTGCATGTGGCCTTTACGTTCGAGTCATTTGATGCAGGAATCAGACACAAGGTTAAAGGTCCCGAGCAAGCCATAATTTGCAAAGCAGCCACTCACCACCCGCTGTGTCTTTCACCGCTGCTCACACAGCCAGTGGACGTGAAGGTGCCACATAATGGATGACACTTGTCCTATGTATGGGTAGATGTGCCCGTCTTGGCTTACCAGCTTTGAAAAAAGCTTTTGATCATGGAGAGTGAGCAGGTATCCCCCTGCAGGAGTACAGATGATGACCACAGAGAACATGGCACCCAGTGGTTATTTCTTCAAATAAAATTCATATTAGAAATACTCATTCAATAAAAACACAACAGGGTGAAATAAATTACCAATGCCAATGATTGCAGACGTCCTACCGGGTTTCTGATGTATACACTTGGACACAGAAACGCTGCACAATGCCTATGGCATCAAACAAGTTGTGCCATTAAACACAACTGACTCCTTACTACTCTGATAGCAGCATCCCTTTCCAGTCCGCCTAAAACTGTATTTAGCATATTTACCCAAGTATTTGCTTCCATATATTTTGTACTTATTGAGCAGAAATATTGGAATATTGGGCCAAGAGGAGAAGAAGGTGGAGTTACATGACCGCTCAAAAGTTTGGGATCACTTGCAAATTTCTTTGTTTTTCACAGAAAATCAAATTTTCATGCATTTCAAAAAAATTTTTTTTCCATTTCACAAACATTTTTATGCATTTCATAATCAATTAAAATGAATCATATGATTTTTGCATAGAGGCCTACTATCAACAACTGTCAGTCCTCTGCATCAATCTCCTGGTATGGTTGCTAATCAAAGTTCATCATTTTATAAGGCTAATAGATAATTAGAAAAGCCATCTAAAAAATCTAAACTAAAACTAAAATCTTTTACTATGCTGTTAACTACTCCCTTCAGAGAGCAGCACAAACTGGGTCTAACAAGGACAGAAAAACGTTGCACATTATTAGAAAACCCATCTAAAAAATCTAAGCTAAAACTAAAATCTCTTACCATGCTGTTAACTACTCCCTTCAGAGAGCAGCACAAACTGGGTCTAACAAGGACAGAAAAACGTTGCACATTATTAGAAAAGCCATCTAAAAAATCGAAGCTAAAACTAAAATCTCTTACCATGCTGTTAACTACTCCCTTCAGAGAGCAGCACAAACTGGGTTTAACAAGGACAGAAAAACGCTGCACATTATTAGAAAACCCATCCAACAATTTAAACTAAAATTACAATCTCTTCAAAGAAAATTGCGAATTTCACAAACCATTTTTATCCATTTCACAAACAATTAAAATGAATCAGATGATTTTCAAAGAAGGATGTACATTTTTGCATAGAGGCCTACTATCAACAACTGTCAGTCCTCCGCATCAATCTCCTGGTATGGCTGCTAATCCAAGTTCATCATTTTATAAAACTAATAGATTATTAGAAAAGCCATCTAAAAATCTAAACTACAACTAAAATCTCTTACCATGCTGTTAACTACTCCCTTCAGAGAGCAGCACAAACTGGGTCTAACAAGGACAGAAAAACGCTGCACAACTGTACAAGAAGACAAATATCTGAGAGTGAGTAGTTTAAGACAAAGACGCCTCCCAGGTCGTCACCTGGCAGCTGCACTAAATAGTACCCGTCAATCACCAGTTATCAGTATCAACAGTGAAGCGGCGACTTCAGGATGCTGGACTGTCAAGAAAAAGCCATATCTCAGACTGTCCCAAAAAAATTTCCAAGTGATCCCAAACCTTTGTACCTTGTATACTACCTTCAGATTTATGGAGTATTTTATAAACAGAAACTTACTATAGTCCCCCATTGGGACTCTAAATCATTTTTTAAAGCCCCTGAAGTGAAAGACTCCTTTAAGAAATTCCATACTTCATGTCATGAGTATGGAGAAACAATAAGTCAAAGATGTTATTGTTTGGAATCAGGTAATAAAGTCATGTCAAGGCAATTATCTCCATGGGATATCTTTCACAGCGGGTCATAACTTTAGGCTTTCTGCATGACTTATGAATTGTACGCCAGGCAAAGAGATGGTGATTATCTGATATTGCACTGAATAAAATACATCTGTTTGTGCAGGGGGCTCGGAGAAACGGGGGCCCAAACACACACACACACACACATACACTCATGCAGCTTGCTTTGATAGGTTATTACATAGTTGATTTTAGCCACATAAAAATGAAAATTTGTTTCAAAAAAGGTTATTTTCATAGTTTTTACTGTTATTTCAGCCTTAAAGATAGAGAAAGAAAGCCAGTTCAAGGCAGAAAAATCAAGTGACAAAATGTATTTTTTTGTGACGTTAAAAATGTTCTGCTCTTGGTAACAGAAAATTAAAACCACATTTCCGATGTGGTGACGTAATATCTGGATATTGACTGTCTGATTGTCTTTACTGATTGTGTACCTTTTTAATCTCGGTTCAATGTGAATTCAAAGCGGTGCTCAATATAACATGCTGTAGTTTAGAAGACAAAGTGCACCAGAAAAAGGATGTTAAAAAAAGGAACCGATCCTTTGTAGTGACAAAGAGTACAAGATGTTGCACCAAAGAAAAATGTCAAAATTGTCATCAAGTGGAACAAACGCGCTTTACAGTAAGAAGTCACACAAGACATGGCCTAATGAGGATGTACAAAAATGTTCATAAATCTCTTACAAGCCAAGCAGCCGCAGACAAATAATGCCAGGATGTGGATTTATTTTTCCTTTGCGCTTCTTAAGTTCAGACGTTTGACAATTTGTTGGGCTTGACAGTTCACATTTTCATAGAATCATAAGTATTAGACGGTTTGCTCACTTTTCGCTTTCCAAAGTTGGCATCTTTGTTCCGGTTATGCTTTTTGTTTGTGTATGGAGATTGAGTGCACGGTTTTGGCCCTATTATAAGAGTAGGGGTCAGTTTTTAGCATGCAACCCGCATCGGCACAGCCCTTCCAAAGATCCGAGGTCACCCAAGAACAGAGGTTTTGAAGCCACGTGGGAGTCGTGCAGGATGGAAAACACAGAAAGCGATTTGACCTTTGTCAGTCATCAAGAGGAATGGAAGATCTCAACGCAGAACAAACCTGGTTCATCGTCGTTCATCGGTTGGGATCCACAAAGAACGATTATGGGCTAACGAGGCTGAAGATATAAAACGCTTCCATAGCATATGATCAGGATCATCTGTATGGTTCGATGGTAGACAGAGTGCATGATGGTGACCCTTGAATTGAGGAGGAAGTAGAGGTTTTTCCTGGGTCTTCTCGGCCAGTGCTGTGATGGTCAGAGGTCAGTGGTGATGTACACACCCAGAAACTGGTCAGTGGACTGGTCCTGAAGTCAACCACGATTTTCTTCTCCATGTTGATAATTAAGACTGTAGTCATGATAACTAGGGGGTCACAAAACCCCCAAATCACACCATTGTAGTTAAACTTACCACTGTTGTTGATGTCAGGTGGAGGTTATTGGCGTGGGTTGGTGTACAGTCTTTGGTCAGCAGGGGTCTAGAGTAAGGAACTGAGAAGACGTCCCAAGGGGAACCCTGTCTTCAGTGTGATGGTGCCTGTGTGACTGTCTATGGCCTCCCTGTCGGAAAGTCCATCATCAGTGGACTGGTTTGATTGATATGCAAACTGAAGGGGGTCCGGAGTGGAAGGGACAACGGATCTGATGTTTTCCGTGACTACTGGATGATTGTCATAAAAACAGTCTGGTGAAGGAATTCATATCTATTTACTGTAGAGAGAGGAGACCGGATTGTAGATCAGCCAATTGGACCATGTTTTGCAAGCCTAAGTGCCATGATTTTATCAATAGTTTTGTAAGCAAGG
Source organism: Doryrhamphus excisus (assembly GCF_037039965.1). NCBI lineage: Eukaryota > Metazoa > Chordata > Actinopteri > Syngnathiformes > Syngnathidae > Doryrhamphus > Doryrhamphus excisus. The sequence continues at coordinate 4,056,512 of NC_136378.1, read as the reverse complement.
TCTCATTATCAAGGTCTGTTGAAAGAGTACTTTGGATTTTTCATCTGGTTCCCAGGTCCTCCAAAAAAAATCAATGTCAATACATGAAACCATTTGTTAGACAATAAAAGAATTATGAGCTTTAGATGAGTTATTGGTTTGGACTTAAAGACCAATCTATGTATGGATGGATGCTTCTCCTACAGTATACACTACCGCTGAAAAGTTTGGGATCAATTGCAAATTTCTTTGTTTTCCAAAGAAAAACACATTTACATGCGTTTCACAATTTTTTTTTTCATTTCACAAACAATTAAAATGAATCAGATGATTTTCAAAGAACAATCTACATTTTTGCATAGAGCAGCACAAACTGGGTCTAACAAGGACAGAAAAACGTTGCATATTATTAGAAAACCCATCTAAAAATCTAAACTAAAACTAAAATCTTTTCAAAGAAAAACAAATTGCAATTGCAAATTTCTATTTTTATCCATTTCACAAACAATTAAAAGGAATCAGATGATTTTGAAAGAAGGATGTACATTTTTGCATAGAGGCCTACTATCAACAACTGTCAGTCCTCTGCATCAATCTCCTGGTATGGCTGCTAATCCAAGTTCATCATTTTATAAGGCTAATAGATTATTAGAAAAGCCAATTAAAAATCTAAACTAAGACTAAATCTCTTACCATGCTGTTAACTACTCCCTTCAGAGAGCAGCACAAACTGGGTCTAACAAGGACAGAAAAACGTTGCACATTATTAGAAAACCCATCTAAAAATCTAAACTAAAACTAAAATCTCTTACCATGCTGTTAACTACTCCCTTCAGAGAGCAGCACAAACTGGGTCTAACAAGGACAGAAAAACGTTGCACATTATTAGAAAAACCATCTAAAAATCTAAACTAAAACTAAAATCTCTTACCATGCTGTTAACTACTCCCTTCAGAGAGCAGCACAAACTGGGTCTAACAAGGACAGAAAAACGCTTCAGAACTGTACTCAGAAAGACAAATATCTGAGAGTGTGTAGTTTAAGACAAAGACGCCTCACAGGTCGTCACCTTGAAGCTGCACTAAATAGTACCTGTCAATCACCAGTGTCATGGACTTCATAGTAGGACCGCCAAGAAAAAGCCATATCTCAGACTGGACAAAAAAATTTCCAAGGGATCCCAAATTTTTGAGCGGTAGTGTATATATTTTTTATTATGTGAGTTTCTTTCTTTGTACAATGGAGGATTCCCTTCTCTGGATGGTCTCCTCCGTGGTTCATGGTAGAAGTTAAACTTCTCCTATGCGCCTCCCTCTCCAGGGCAAACCTGACAATTATTGTTGACTGCGACTTGGAATCTGCCTTTTCCCTTCATAGACGCTTCAAGCATGCACCTTATCAACATTATCTTCAAACTGTTCCCAAAATGTCGTTTTGAAGGCCTGTGGGTGACACGGTCGCTCTGGGCACTTTGAAGGACTTGTTAGCCCGTCCGGAAAAACATCATCCTGCATTGGTGTTTCTTGCAGATTTTTCCCCTTAAACTGCAAACCGCTAAGTCATTAGAAGATTGACTGTTAACTTTATCTGTTGAATCGGGGTTCGGGGGATAAACTCATGTGGATAAAGTGTTTCCATCCTCACAGAGGAAAAGATGCCAATCCGATCAGGTCCTTGTGTCGTCTTTCCAGGCTGCCGACTTGTCTCTCCAGTAGTCACCAACCTGTTCCCGGTGGTCACACAATCTAATCTAAAGCAGAATAACCACCTTTCAAAGACAAGGTAAACAACTTGATAGACAAGTCCACCTCGATGTGATCACCATTTTCTGGAAGAGTCGCTGTTTGTGTTCCCGTGCGCGCCTGAAGCAGTTCAAGCTTTGTCAGTTGGCAACGCTGTGTGGGAGGCATTGTTTGGCAGCGGATACAAATTGAGCATTTGTCTTACTGATTATTTTAGCGAGATACTTCGTGGCAATCAAAACTCTCAGATTGGTTTGGAAATATCCTGGAAAAGATCTGCGGATTAAAATACGGAATCATTTTCAGTAAAATGACAAATGTTGCATTGCGTGAACGTGATTATGAACCAAAGTCCTGCATGGAAGGGATTTAACATGGCACTCCAATCTCTAAACCTGATATATCAAAAAAACGGGAATTTTAACAGCTACTTTTTTTATTACCCTAAGTCCCGGTGTGAGTAATGTGTGAGTCCGTATTATGTCTTATATTGAATTTTCTCTTATGTCCACTCTATTGGTTAATGTGAGTGTTAAAGTGACTATAGGGGTGTTACTACATTTCTAGAGGGCTCTACTAATTTACAGCGTTCCTTCAACAACTCCCCCAATGCTAATGTGTGAGTCTGTATTATGTCTTATGTTTAATTTTCTCTTATTATGTCCACTACATTGGGTAATGTGTGTTAACGTGACTATAGGGATGTTACTACATGTCTAGAGGGCTCTAATAATTTACAACGTTCATTCAACCACTCCCCCCAATGCTAATGTGTGAATCCGTATTATGTCTTATGTTGAATTTTCTCTTATTATGTCCACTGTATTGGGTAATGTGAGTGTTAAGGTGACTATAGGGGTGTTACTACATGTCGAGAGGACTCTAATTATTTACAACGTTCCTTGTTCAACTCGGAATCATTTTCAGTTAAATGACAAATGTTGCATTGTGAACGTGATTACTAAAATAACCAAAGTCCTGCATGGAAGGGATTTAACATGCCTTATTTCATTGACGTTTAACAGTTGGGCATACCAAATTGCCACTTTCATATCCAAAATACGGGATTGTATGTATTGCAATGGAAGTTTTACAGGAGAAAGAAAAGAGGCACTCCAATCCCTAAAAATGATATATTAAAAAAACAGGAATTTTAACAGCTACTTTATTTATTACCCTAAGTCCCGGTGTATAAGCCATTGCTTTCTGCAGATCGCAGTGCTCCAACATTGCAATTGGGACTGGTTTGTGTTCTAGATGCATGGGGAAAAAAGCTACTTTCACCGTGTAGCATTTGGATACAGCAAGGCAGTGAATAAAAATAAGACAATTTTTTTTTATTTAGTGATGGAATTAAATATGTCAGAAACAAATGCCTACAGAAACTCCTGCATTTCTTTGGGAATACTTTGATGCTGATTGCTTTAAAGACTTCAGAATGAAGCTGGGGATCGTGGCCTTGGAAGATGAAGCTTTCGCTTCAAGCAACTGTCACAATCCCACCTGGGCAAGGTTAAGCTTTCAGTATTTGACATCCAAACATGACACAACATGAATGTGAACATGAATGTTAGCACAAAATTACATTAGTGATTTAATGCGGAGAACTTGGTATAGTCATAATAATGTTTTAGTAAGTATCTCGGTTTAAAGGTCACGGTTTGGTTCATTTTGGGTACAAAATACCAAAAAAACATGAACACAATTTTTTTTCCATGTATAACTTTTTGCAAAATGAAGCATTTTCACGAGAGAACAAAACATGTATGCATTTCACTTCAACTCCTCTTTGTTTCTTTGCTCTCCATCTGCTTGAGCGCCAGATGACTGCGACCAGACAATAAGTGACAAAGTAATTTGTACTGGAAAAGATACTTCTGTTTCATCTTTGTTTTTGGGACATTGTTGCTATTGGAGAGGTAGTAAATGATCACACAATTGAAATGTTTTTTTTGTATTAAAAAATTGTATTGAGTTAGCTCAAAATGTGCTAAGATTGTGTGTGTTAAGAACACAGAACTGAAAACCTGATCTTAGTTATAAGTCTTGTAAGTGTAAGTGTAATAATACCTAACACTACCTGTATGTCTCATCCATAATGAATTACTGAGGGACAATAAAAATCCGACAATAGTCCCAAGGTCGTACAGATTTGCTTTGGCCGGCACACTACCTCCACAATAACAACAAGAAGACCCTAGCAAAACAAATAAAGGAACAAATAAGCAGACAGACAAGCAAGTGAATAACAAAATAAACAACAGCACAGCAGCAAAATCAAAGCCAAGCAGTAAAACATAGAAGGTGGGAACCAATAAAACCAGTCAACAATCCCCATCACTCACTAGGAGTCCTGCTATAAAATTAATATTGGGTTGTTTTTTTTTCTCGGCATGAATTTCCAAAATGGGTTCATTCAACAAAAATAATTTACTATAAGTTACTACATGTCTAGAGGGCTCTAATAATTTACAACGTTCATTCAACAACTCCCCCAATGCTAAAGTGTGAGTCTGTATTATGTCTTATGTTTAATTTTTTCTTATTATGTCCACTGTATTGGGTAATGTGAGTGTTAAGGTGACTATAGGGGTGTTACTACATGTCTAGAGGGCTCTACTAATTTACAATGTTCCTTCAACAACTCCCCCAATGCTAATGTGTGTGTCTGTATTATGTCTTATGTTTAATTTTCTCTTATTATGTCCACTATATTGGTTAATGTGTGTTAACGTGACTATAGGGATGTTACTACATGTCTAGAGGGCTCTACTAATTTACAATGTTCCTTCAACAACTCCCCCAATGCTAATGTGTGTGTCTGTATTATGTCTTATGTTTAATTTTCTCTTATTATGTCCACTATATTGGTTAATGTGTGTTAACGTGACTATAGGGATGTTACTACATGTCTAGAGGGCTCTAATAATTTACAACGTTCATTCAACAACTCCCCCAATGCTAAAGTGTGAGTCTGTATTATGTCTTATGTTTAATTTTCTCTTATTATGTCCATTGTATTGGGTAATGTGAGTGTTAAGGTGACTATAGGGGTGTTACTACATGTCTAGAGGGCTCTAATAATTTACAACGTTCATTCAACCACTCCCCCAATGCTAATGTATGAGTCCGTATTATGTCTTATGTTGAATTTTCTCTTATTATGTCCATTGTATTGGGTTATGTGAGTGTTAAGGTGACTATAGGGGTGTTACTACATGTCTAGAGGGCTCTAATAATTTACAACGTTCATTCAACCACTCCCCCAATGCTAATGTGTGAGTCCGTATTATGTCTTATGTTTAATTTTCTTTTATTATGCCCACTGTATTGGGTAATGTGAGTGTTAAGGTACTATAGGGGTGTTACTACATGTCTAGAGGGCTCTAATAATTTACAACGTTCATTCAACCACTCCCCCAATGCTAATGTGTGAGTCCGTATTATGTCTTATGTTTAATTTTCTCTTATTATGTCCACTGTATTGGGTAATGTGAGTGTTAAGGTGACTATAGGGGTGTTACTACATGTCTAGAGGGCTCTAATAATTTACAACGTTCCTTCAACCACTCCCCCAATGCTAATGTGTGAGTCCGTATTATGTCTTATGTTTAATTTTCTCTTATTATGCCCACTGTATTGGGTAATAAGAGTGTTAAGGTGACTATAGGGGTGTTACTACATGTCTAGAGGGCTCTAATAATTTACAACGTTCATTCAACAAAAATAATGCAAATGTGTGAGTCAGTATTATGTCTTATGTTGAATTTTCTCTTATTTTGTCCATTGTATTGGGTAATGTGAGTGTTAAGGTGACTATAGGGGTGTTACTTCATGTCTAGAGGGCTCTAATAATTTACAACGTTCATTCAACCACTCCCCCAATGCTAATGTGTGAGTCCGTATTATGTCTTATGTTGACTTTTCTCTTATTATGTCCACTGTATTGGGTAATGTGAGTGTTATGGTGACTATAGGGGTGTTACTTCATGTCTAGAGGGCTCTAATAATTTACAACATCGTAAACCGTTTTTTTGTGCTTTAAATATGGAGATATTTATGAATAAGGAATCCGTGGAAATTCACTGATCACAGTCGGGTCTCAAACCATTCATTCATTAATTTTCTAACGCTTATCCTCACGAGGGTTGGACGAGAAGCGGGGTACACCCTGGACTGGTCGCCAGCCAATCCCAGGTGAAATTAAAATGGACATAAGAGATATTTACACTCACATTTAAATTTTAGATGTTAACCAAAAAACACGCTAACCAGGGTGGATGTTAACCAAGGTATCACTGGATTTTATTGTGAGATTTGCAAAAATTTTGATTGATTCATTCATTAATTAATTTTCTACCGCTTATCCTCACGAGGGTCGCGGGGGGTTGCTGGAGCCTATTGTCCATAGGTATGAATGTGAGTGTGAATGGTTGTTTGTCTATATGTGCCCTGTGATTGGCTGGCGACCAATCCAGGGTGTACCCCAGCTGCTGGGATAGGCTCCAGCACCCCCGCGGCCCTCGTGAGGAAAAAGCGGTAGAAAATGAATGAATGAATGAATGAATTGGTGTGCTGATAGAATTCCACCATGATTGTTAACGTCTTCACTCTGATTCCATCAATTTGATGTTAGAATTCTCCGTGTTATTAAAAAGGTTTCTGACACACCAAGATCTAATTTAAAGGTTTGGGTGCATCATCTTAAGAACTGCTGCATTATGATAGCAGCAATAAAATACGGCAAGGTCTTTGTGGTGCAGCAGAGTCGAAGTTCACAAACCCCTCACTTGCCCCCCATTAAAAACCCTGTATAAGGACACAACAATGTGCAAAGTCTTGAGTGCCTCAAATTGCAGACGTGGTGAAAAACTACAGTTAAACTCTGGCGTCAGCAGTTTCATCACTGCTATTTCCGACAAGAGTATTTTCTCTGATAAGGCTGCCTCCATTTGGCTCCATTTCCTACTGTGATGAATGACACTTCTCAAGGTCACTCATATACACACACACACTGTAGCACCGCTATCGTTGCGGTTGGCAGTGTTTCACTCGGTAGAAAACAAGAAACAAGTCTGATTTGGATTTAATCCGTTATTGTTTGTAGCGTCGTACTGAGTTGCCAAACAGAACACACTGAGTCAGGGACAGGAAGAAACCAACCAGAAGATTATTGAGAAGCTTACTGAAGGATACAAAAAGCGTCCGGTCAAGAAGGAAGGCGGGGTACACCGAAGCCGAGGGTGGGGAAAGACAAAATAAGAAGCCAAAAAGTTACCACTTCCACACAAAATAGGAGGAGAACTCATTCATAAATTCATTTTCTACCGCTTTATCCTCACGAGGGTGGCAGGGGGTGCTGGAGCCTATCCCAGCTGTCTTTGGGCGAGAGGCGGGGTACACTCTGGACTGGTCGCCAGCCAATCACAGGGCACATATAGACAAACAACCATTCACACTCACATTCATACCTATGGACAATTTGGAGTCGCTAATTAACCTAGCATGTTTTTGGAATGTGGGAGGAAACCGGAGTACCCGGACATGCAAACTCCACACAGAGATGACCGAGGGTGGAATTGAACTCGGGTTCATTCAAATGAAGTAAAATAAAAAATATAAGACAACGCTTTCAAAGACGATTATATGAAGCCAAAGTAAAGTAGGGAACAGTAAGTTAAAAAAAAGAACAACAATGCTCTCAATGCTAACAATGCTAACATGTGTATCTAAGTACGGCCTTTATGGTTGGAATTTTGAACAAATGAGCAAAATGCATATTCTTGCTATTCAGCCAATCACAAGGCACATATAGACAAACAACCATTCACACTCACATTCACCTATGGAAAATCCATCTAAAAATCCAAACTAAAACTAAAATCTCTTACCATGCTGTTAACTACTCCCTTCAGAGAGCAGCACAAACTGGGTCTAACAAGGACAGAAAAACGCTGCACAACAGTGCAAGAAGACAAATATCTGAGAGCGTGTAGTTTAAGACAAAGACGCCAAATTTCCAAGTGCTCCCAAACTTTTGAGCGGTAGTGTATGGACAATTTGGAGTCGCTAATTAACCTAGAATGTTTTGGGAATGTGGGAGGAAACCGGAGTATCCGGAAAAAACCCACGCAAACTCCACATAGAGATGGCCGAGGGTGGAATCGAACTCGGGTGTCCTAGCTGTGAGGCCTGCGACACCCCGAACTGATCGCCAGCCAATCACAGTTTGGCACATATAGACAAACAACCATTCACACTCTCATTCATACCTATGGACAATTAATCATTTCATTAGTTCATACTTAACGATGAGGAAAACCAGTTGAACTTTTTCCAAAAAAAATCCCAATTGCCATTTAATTGCTATTTTTGTCTCTGGAGTACAAATTTAGCCACAAAAGACAGTAAATCATCAATGACATATTGAGTTCTTCAGGGAATTGAACAGATGTTTCAAAACTCTCTGAGTGATTTAATGTGTCAGGGTTTTTTTTTTTTTTTTTTTTTTAGCAAAAATGATTTTAAATTCACACGCCAGGATGCACTCCCATGTCGCTCTCATAAATAAATCATCGCCACGTCTTTACATTTACATAATATACTCGAAAATAACAGGCATGTCAATTTGCATACTGTATAACCTGCATTATTATTAACCTGCAATATTACTCTTGATTTAAGAGGTGTTTGTTTCTAAAAAGTACTACAGTACTTTTGTGCCTTTTAACTGTTCAGATCAGGACTCTTTGATGGCCACTCCAGAAGACTGACTTTATTGTCCTTAAGTCACTTTGTGACTAATTCGGGGGTATGTTTAGGGTCATTGGACATTTGGAAGAACCGTTTGCTGCCAAGCTTCAACTTTCTACCTGATTGCTTGGAACCGCTGCTCAATATTTCTATATAATGTTCTTTCTTGGTGAAGCCATCTATTTTATCAAGTGCAGCAGTTCCTCCTGCAGCAAAAAAACAGTCCACAACATGAAGCTGCCGCCCCCGTGCTTCACAGTTAGTATGGCGCTCTCAGGTTTGCAGGCGTGCTCTTTTTTTTTTCCTAATGGAACAATGGTCATTATGGCTTGTTTGGTTTCATCAGACCAGAAATTCATGTCTTCATCATTTGAACAATGTCATGGATTTTTCTTTATGTTGGTTTGGGATTATTGCCTTCTTCGACCATCATCTTTTAGCTTTAACATTATTATATACGCTACCGCTCAAATGTTTGGGATCACTTGGACATTTTTTTGTCCAGTATAAGATATGTGCAGCGTTTTTCTGTCCTTGTTAGACCCAGTTTGTGCTGCTCTCTGAAGGGAGTAGTTAACAGCATGGTAAGAGATTTTAGTTTTAGTTTAGATTTTTTTGATGGCTTTTCTAATAATCTATTAGTTTTATAAAATGATGAACTTGGATTAGCAGCCATACCAGGAGATTGATGCAGAGGACTGTAGATCCTTCTTTCAAAATCATCTAATTCATTTTAATTGTTTGTGAAATGGAAAAAAATGGTTTGTGAAATGCATGAAAATGTTTTTTTAACAAAGAAATTTGCAATTGCAATTTGTTTTTCTTTGAAGAGATTATAATTTTAGTTTAAATTTTTAGATGGATTTTCTAATGATGTGCAACGTTTTTCTGTCCTTGTTAGACCCAGTTTGTGCTGCTCTCTGAAGGGAGTAGTTAACAGCATGGTAAGAGATTTTAGTTTTAGTTTAGATTTTTTAGATGGCTTTTCTAATAATCTATTAGCCTTATAAAATGATGAACTTGGATTAGCAGCCATACCAGGAGATTGATGCAGAGGACTGTAGATCCTTCTTTCAAAATCATCTAATTAATTTTAATTGTTTGTGAAATGGAAAAAAATGGTTCGTGAAATGCATGAAAATGTTTTTTTTAACAAAGAAATTTGCATTTGCAATTTGTTTTTCTTTGAAGAGATTGTAATTTTAGTTTACATTTTTTGATGGATTTTCTAATAATGTGCAACGTTTTTCTGTCCTTGTTAGACCCAGTTTGTGCTTCTCTCTGAAGGGAGTAGTTAACAGCATAGTAAGAGATTCTAATTTTAGTTTAGATTGTTAGATGGGTTTTTCTAATAATCTATTAGCCTTATAAAATGATGAACTTGGATTAGCAGCCATACCAGGAGATTGATGCAGAGGACTGACAGTTGTTGATAGTAAGCCTCTATGCAAAAATGTACATCCTTCTTTCAAAATCATCTGATTCATTTTAATTGTTTGTGAAATGGATAAAAATTTTTGTGAAAAATGTTTTTCTTTGAAAAACAAAAAAAATTGCAATTGCAATTTGTTTTTCTTGAAGAGATTTTAGTTTTAGTTAAAATTTTTAGATGGGTTTTCTAATAATGTGCAACGTTTTTCTGCCCTTGTTAGACCCAGTTTGTGCCGCTCGTTGAAGGGAGTAGTTAACAGCATGGTAAGAGATTTTAGTTTTAGTTTAGATTTTTAGATGGCTTTTCTAATAATATATTAGCCTTATAAAATGATTAGTAATAGTAAAAGTAGTTTAGTAATAGTAATAGTAGGCCTCTATGCAAAAATGTAGATCATTTTATTAATTTTAATTGTTTATTAAATGGATAGAAGTATTTGTGAAATGGAAAAAAAATTGTGAAATGCATGAAAATGTATTTTTCTTTGGAAAACAAAGAAATTTGCAAGTGATCCCAAACATTTGAGCGGTACTTATTACTTGTTACTGTACTTATTATATACTTGTATATGTTTCCTGCAGAATCATGGAGGAAGAGATTGACAATCATAAATGAACAATACTGCACTACTAAAACACATAAATCACTGTTATGTAGAACTGATTCTGACAGGTTAGCATTCAAAATTGCAATTTGTTTATTGAAATATTCCAATGATTGCATTAATTCGATCAAATGTAGAGTAGGTATCGGTCTAATGTTGTTCACTGTTTCAACATAGAAAGGACCAAACACACAAATTACAACTAGAGTAGAACCTTGGTTAGCGTCAATCCGTTCTATAAGGTCAGACTCTAACCCAAACCTACAATAACTCTCTCATATGTATTAAAAAATTCAAAACAATTATTATTTCTTGAATTGAATACTTTCTCACCTCACGTCTGTGCTTTTCTTTTCATCAAGGCAGCAAATTACTAAAAAATTAATTACAGTAAAGTCTCGTTATATCGATATTGTCAGGAGTCGGAAAAAATACCGATATAACCGGACTATCCATATATCCGATCCTGCGCCGAACTGCATTAAAAGTGGGCAATAATGCAATAATGTTCACAGGTCATGCTCAACCCGCCCCACATAGCTGGCCAAACACATGCCTGTATAGAATCTATACACACGAGAGAAACCACGAACGCCAGCATGTACATATGAAAAACAGTGATTATTGCAAGCGATAAAAAGATATCTGAATACAACACAATTAAATACATGTATTTGTACGCTTGTGTGTTCGTTGGAATAGGTGTGTATGCTATGTCAGTTGGTTCTTCTGTTGCAGGCATGTGTTTGGCCAGCTATGTGGGGCGGGTTGAGCATGACCTGTGAACCAGGAAGTGCGGGAATCGGTGTGTGTGTACTGTGCTCTGGTGGTGGAAGTGTGAAAAATAAAGTTGACTGGAAGCAGCCGTTCGCCGTGTTCTTTTTTGGTATTGAAATCCTTAAGCAAAGATTGATTTAAGCTGCTTTTGTATCGATATAAGCAGACCAAATTGGCTGGCGGGAGATGAAAAGGGCATCGTAGTAACCGGATTATCATAATAACCAGGTATCGTAATAACAGAACTAATTATATCATAAAAGACTAGAAATTTGCCGGGAAATGAAAATAGTATCGTAATAAGTAGTAATTCGTTATAACCGATATCGATATAACGAGACTTTACTGTATTATTAAAAGTGTCAGCATTTTGATTAATAAGGTGAGATCAAATTTTTAAATGAAGCCTTATTTTAATTATCAGTACAATGACGTGAGATCAATGAGGAAAAAACAGGAGAAATAAAGCAGAGTCTCGAACTTGCTTTAAGTGGGAGACGGAGAAAGAAGGCAAAGCTAAGAAAACGGCATGCTTTTTTCCTCTTTCCTCTTGGGTGAGCAGATTAAACGATTGTGACAGCAATTTGCACAAAGCATCCGCAACTGAGACAGACAGATCCACATCGTGCCAGGTCTTGTCTTGGAGAGCAGTTCATTACGCTAGCCGTTGGAAGGGGGGGACCGTGAAAACAGATCTGCAGTATCCATTAAATGCGGCTCGCCTTGTACACTGGGGCTTTTGTATGACGCTTGACAAGTCCTCCCCAAGAAGTCCACGGGGGAATTTTAAGATGCAAGCCTTTTCTATCAAGTCTGAAGGCTCAACTCCCAAGCAGCACTAAACAACGACAGCGGCGTCGCCGTTTTATTATAGATATATCCCGGTCCTCATTATTTGCAGCGCTCTTTCAACTTTCAACCGTAGGAAAAAAAACAACAATATATCCATATGCATCAAGAATGGAAACATCGAGATACGTGTGCACTGTAAACCCGAATGTTCAAAGTACAGTAAAGTCTCGTTATATCAATATTGTCGGGAGTCGGAAAAAATATCGATATACCCGGACTGTCGATATATCCGATCCTGCGCCGAACTGCATTAAAAGTGGGCAATAATGCATTCGACATTGTTCTGTCGAGCAGCTTAAATCAATCTTAGCTTAAGGATTTCAATACCAAAAAAGAACACGGCGAACGGCTGCTTCCAATCAACTTTATTTTTCACACTTCCACCACCAGAGCGCAGCACACACACCGATTCCCGCACTTCCTGTTTCACAGGTCATGCTCAACCCGCCCCACATAGCTGGCCAAACACATGCCTGCAACAGAAGAACCGACTGCGTTCGTGGTTTCTCGTGTGTATAGATTCTATACACACCACGAACGCCAGCATGTACATATGAAAAACGGTGATTATTGCAAGCGATAAAAAGATATCTGAATACAACACAATTAAATACATGTATTTGTACGCTTGTGTCTTTGTTGGAATAGGTGTGTATGCTATGTCAGTTGGTTCAATTCCACCCTCGGCCATCTCTGTGTGTAGTTTGCATGTTCTCCCCGTGCATGCGTGGGTTTTCTCCGGGTACTCCGGTTTCCTCCCACATTCCAAAAACATGCTAGGTTAATTAGCGACTCCAAATTGTCCATAGGTATGAATGTGAGTGTGAATGGTTGTTTGTCTATATGTGCCCTGTGATTGGCTGGCCATCAGTCTAGGGTGTACACCGCCTCTCGCTTGAAGACAGCTGGGATAGGCTCCAGCACCCCCGCGACCCTCATAAGGATAAGCGGTAGAAAATGAATGAATGAATGAGTTCTCCTCCTATTTTGTGTGGAAGTGGTAACTTTTTGGCTTCTTATTTTGTCTTTCCCCACCGTCGGCCATCTCTGTGTGGAGTTTGCATGTTCTCCCCGTGCATGCGTGGGTTTTCTCCGGGTACTCCGGTTTCCTCCCACATTCCAAAAACATGCTAGGTTAATTGGCGACTCCAAATTGTCCATAGGTATGAATGTGAGTGTGAATGGTTGTTTGTCTATATGTGCCCCGTGATTGGCTGGCCATCAGTCTAGGGTGTACCCCGCCTCTCACCTGAAGACAGCTGGGATAGGCTCCAGCACCCCCGCGACCCTTGTGAGGAAAAAGCGGTAGAAAATGAATGAATGAATGAATTTTTGCATTTTGCAAATTTAATAATGACTTTCATGAATGCATGCAAATTGTGGTGGAAGAGAGAGGTGCTAGCATCATATCTCACAACATTTTAAAAATTCTTTAACTCCATCCGAGCACGGAGCAGTGCAGAAGAGAAAATAGTGAAAGGAGCGATTTAGGTAATGGGCTCGGCATCCCTCCCTTGCCTCTTTGGATCCATCATCAAGGCATGCATTAGTCAAGCCTTGTGGCCTCTCTTGACGTCTGCAGAGAATATGTGAGCAAAAAAAAAGCAATCCATCAAGAGTAATGGTATTGCTGTTTGCCCTCAGGGTAGCCATCTTTAATCCTTACCCATCATGCCACAGTCATAAACTATGCAATCACAGCTAGATTTGCCTGCAACAGGCAGGTCCCTTTGAACGTGTGGTCTTCATGCTCTAGTTAAAGAGTTTTCTTTAGATATGCTCCTTGACCTTTTTTAACCTTGAACAGCTGTATCGCCACAGCTTCCACTTTCCTCTGCTCAGCGGCAATGATGCGCTGCAAAGGGTTTTACTTATGCAATTCAAGCATTTTCATCACAAAGACACATTTGAACTCCTTCAAACCAAGAAAAAAACTGGTTCTGGGGCTATTTTGGGAACCAGTTAACTGTGATAAACGAGGGAGGACGCTATATTTCAGTGAGTGCAAGTTTTATTTACCAATAGTTTTCATGACCTTAACATGATACAGTTATTATTTATTCATTCATTTTCTACCGCTTATCCTCAAGAGGGTCGCGGGGGTGCTGGAGCCTATCCCAGCTGTCTTAAAATACACTGATACCTTGGTTAACATCCACCTTGGTTAACGTGTTTTTCGGTTAACATCTAAAATTTGAATGTGTGTGAATATCTGTTAAGTCCATTTTAATTTAACCATTTTTTTTGCTTTAAAATGCTTAATTTAGACAACTTCAATATTCATATGTTTTGACTTATAATAGATGTATGCCACCACAAAACAATGTGATTTATTCATTCAATAATTCATTTTTTTACCGCTTATCCTCACAAGGGTCGCGGGGGTCTGAGCCTATCCCAGCTGTCCTCAGCCGAGAGGCGGCGTACACCCTGGACTGGTGGCCAGCCAATCACAGGGCACATATAGACAAACAACCATTCACACTCACATTCATACCTATGGACAATTTGGAGTCGCTAATTAACCTAGCATGTTTTTGGAATGTGGGAGGAAACCGGAGTACCCGGAGAAAACCCACGCATGCACGGGGAGAACATGCAAACTCCACACAGATGTGGGATTAAACTCGGGTCTCCTCGCTGTGAGGTCTGCGCGCTAACCACTCGTCCGCCGTGCAGCTAATACTTTTATCTTTTTACACATTTTATATTGTGGCAGTGATTCGACAGTGCAAAAAATTAGCAGGTTTAGAGTGCTATATAAATGTTTTCTTCAACATATTCCTTGTTGGCTGCACGGTGGAAGAGTGGTTAACGCGCAGGCCTCACAGCTAGGAGACCCGAGTTCAATTCCACCCTGGGTTTGCGTGGGTTTTCCTCCCACATTCCAAAAACATGCTAGGTTAATTAGCGACTCCAAATTGTCCATAGGTATGAATGTGAGTGTGAATGGTTGTTTGTCTATATGTGCCCTGTGATTGGCTGGCCACCAGTCCAGGGTGTACCCCGCCCGTTCTCGCCCGAAGACAGTTGGGATAGGCTCCAGCACCCCTTGCGACCCTCGTGAGGATAAAGCGGTAGAAAATGAATGAATGAATGAGTTCTCCTCCTATTTTGTGTGGAAGTGGTAACTTTTTGGCTTCTTATTTTGTCTTTCCCCACCCTCGGCCATCTCTGTGTGGAGTTTGCATGTTCTCCCCGGTTTCCTCCCACATTCCAAAAACATGCTAGGTTAATTAGCGACTCCAAATTGTCCATAGGTATGAATGTGAGTGTGAATGGTTGTTTGTCTATATGTGCCCTGTGATTGGCTGGCCACCAGTCCAGGGTGTACCCCGCCTCTCGCCCGAAGACAGCTGGGATAGGCTCCAGCACCCCCCGCAACCCTCGTGAGGATAAAGCGGTAGAAAATGAATGAATGAATGAGTTCTCCTCCTATTTTGTGTGGAAGTGGTAACTTTTTGGCTTCTTATTTTGTCTTTCCCCACCCTCGGCCATCTCTGTGTGGAGTTTGCATGTTCTCCCCGGTTTCCTCCCACATTCCAAAAACATGCTAGGTTAATTAGCGACTCCAAATTGTCCATAGGTATGAATGTGAGTGTGAATGGTTGTTTGTCTATATGTGCCCTGTGATTGGCTGGCCACCAGTCCAGAGTGTACCCCGCCTCTCGCCCGAAGACAGCTGGGATAGGCTCCAGCACCCCTTGCGACCCTCGTGAGGATAAAGCGGTAGAAAATGAATGAATGAATGAGTTCTCCTCCTATTTTGTGTGGAAGTGGTAACTTTTTGGCTGCTTATTTTGTCTTTCCCCACCCTCGGCCATCTCTGTGTGAAGTTTGCATGTTCTCCCTGTGCATGCGTGGGTTTTCTCCGGGTACTCCGGTTTCCTCCCACATTCCAAAAACATGCTAGGTTAATTAGCGACTCCAAATTGTCCATAGGTATGAATGTGAGTGTGAATGGTTGTTTGTCTATATGTGTCCTTTGATTGGCTGGCCACCAGTCCAGAGTGTACCCCGCCTCTCCCCTGTGACCCTCGTAGGATAAGCGGTAGAGAATGAATGAATGAATATTCCTTATTTTTTTGTAAATACATAATGACCAAAACCTTGAATTGAGTATTTACATCTCCAAGGATAACATATATTTTAGCAGTCTACATAAATAGCTCAAGTTGAGCTCCTCGAAAGTGCATTATCCAATGCGTTTGTGACGGTTTGCAGAAATAAGCACTGGTGTATGCACACGTTATCTCCAGCTGCGTGTCTAACTCAATGCCCTCATTCTGTCTTGTAAGCTCTTACATGGTATTTGTTTCCAGTTAGTGTGCATCACATTCAATTAGTCAGGTCCTTTTTCATCCTCTATTGGCCACAACTCTCATAGAAATGCTGTGAGAAGATGCCAAAGAGGACTTTATTTTGAGGTGTGTATCACCTAATGGACTATATTCATCATATTTCCATGCTACCATACATTGAAATATGCTTGATTAAGTGAAGATATATTTTTTTACAACTTTATTTTCTATGCCGCTTATCGTCACAAAGGTTGCAGGTATGCTGGAGCCTATTCCAGCTGTCTTCAGGCATCCTCGACTTAAAAGTTTCGGATCACTTGGAATTTTTGGGGGGCCCAGTCTGAGATATGGCTTTTTCTTGTCACAGTTGTGCAGCGTTTTTCTGTCCTTGTTAGACCCAGTTTGTGTTTCTCTCTGAAGGGGAGTAGTTAACAGCATGGTAAGAGATTTTAGTTTTAGTTTAGATTTTTTAGATGCCTTTTCTAATAATCTATTAGCCTTATAAAATGATGAACTTGGATTAGCAGCCATACCAGGAGATTGATGCAGAGGACTGACAGTTGTTGATAGTAGGCCTCTATGCAAAAATTTTCAAAATCATCTAATTAATTTTAATTGTTTGTGAAATTGAAATTGTTCGTGAAATGCATGAAAAGAAATTTTTATTTGGAAAAAAAGTGATCCCAAACTTTTGAGTAGTAGCGTATAGTCAAACAACCATTCACACTCGCATTCATACTTATGGACAATTTGGTGTCGCCAATTAAGTTAGCATGCATATCCTGTCATGTCCACATCAATTGAAAATTATATGATAATTTCCGAGAAAAATACAAAGTGAATGGGGCGGGGCCTATAAGTGTTCAACCCCCTTCTTAAACAACATTACTATTCCACATAAGGAGAAGTAGCATTTCTACCTGTATTCTATACCCTGTTATGTTTTAGATTTAGTTTAAAATCAACAGTTCTTTCTGTGAATCGTAGCATTTTTTTAATTCACGTGATGTTCTATATGGATTGAGTGATCAAAGAGCTAGCGTTTATCGGAACAGTCCACATATTCATCTATCCAAGCAGGAGTATTTTGATGAAAGGGGATTTAGTCTTAGCAGCTTAGTGATCATTGGATTGCCAGATTTACTTCTTAGTTTGACTTAATTCGACTTTAGTTCAGCCTAGTTGGAAAGAGTAGTCTGAAGTCAGACAATGAGGTATGGAAATGTCACAACATGCAAACGATCCTTCCTAATGACTGTGTCTGTCCCACCGCTTGGAGCGACGCGGTGTAAGGGTATTTAGTCAATGATAATAAAAGACGAAATATTAGTCTGGATAGTCATTTAGCAACGATTAAGGTATAGGTTCAGTGATTCGGTATTACATGGGTCACAAATGTTCCCTGCTTGATGTTGTTCCACCTCCAAAGGTCAGTGTTTCTGATTCTTCAGGATAGCCGACACTGTCTTCCGTGATGAACGATTCTTTTATAGTCAGCTATTTGCCGATTTGAATGTATGTTACATATCATAACTTTTCTGAAATAATAATACTTACTACTGTCCGGTGGTCTCTAGTGATACAAATAATGGTGTGTCAGTCATGAACGAACGGGTCAAAAGAACTAGTTATTTTTTTTGTGAACGGAACGAAAAATACCCGTTCAGTCCGTTCAGTTGCTTTGTTTTTTTTATTGGCTGGAGAGTCAGTTCACCGTTCCTTTTACATGGCGGTACTATCTCCGTGCTTGCTTATCGTTTCCTATCGTCGTGTGTGGGTGGGGTTAGCTGACTGAAAGACCGAGACCGAAAGATTGACCGACACTCATCGGCCGTTCATTCATGATCGACAGTCGGTCATGAATTCAACTAGTTCTTTTGACCCGTTCATTCATGACCGACAATCGGAATTCAACTACTTCTTTTGACCCGTTCGTTCATGACTGACACACCACTAGGGGAGATGACAGGCTAAAGACCAACTGACCAAAATGAACGGATCTTTTTAGGTTTTGCCCACCACTAGAAACAAACATATATTAATTATTATTACTATTTTATTATTTTATTATTATTATTATAGAAATAATAATAGTAATTATTATTATTATTACTATTGTTATTAATACAATTTCATTTTATTTTAATTTATAAAATAATTTAAAATAATTAAATTAAAATAATAAATTAAATCAATAAATAATTTTATTTTTAATTTTAAATTATTAATGTTTTTATTGTTAGTATTAATGTTATTGTCATTATTTAAAATTTGGTATGTAAATAATAATAATAAAATTATTATTATTATTATTATAACTACTTTTGAATTCATGTTTCATTATTGTTATTATTATATAATAATAATAATTTTAATTGTTTGTGATATTGTATTAATAATAATAATAACACTAATAATTAATAATAATAATAATTATTATTATTATTATTATATTTATTATTATTGTTATTATTGTTATTATTGTTATTATTATTATAGAAATAATAATAGTAATAATAATAATTATTATTATTACTATTATTATTATTGTTGTTATTAATACAATTTATTTTTATATTATTATTAATGTTTTTATTGTTAGTATCAATGTACGTATGTACTAACTAGTATCAATTGTCATTATTAAAAATTTGACATGTAAATAATAATAATAAAAGTATGATTATTATTATTATTATTATTATTATTATTATTATTATTATTATTATTATTATAACTACTTTTGAATTCATGTTTACCATGCTCATCTGTTAGTATAGCCCACAGCTAAATGTCACACAACATTTGCTTGATATATGGGCCAATGATAACCAGTCTGTTTCCCAAAGAGCTGCACTATCTTCATTTTGTCATTCCAATATCCTCTTCATTTATTTTATAGTGTCAGTATGAAAGGATCATTAGTCATTTGCACACAGCGCCAGGGAATGCACGCTCTTGTCTGATGTCATTTTGGCCTGGTATTTGAAGCAGGAAGCTTCTGGATTTATCGGCCTGTGAAACAGACTGAAAAATAACAAACATGGGAATACTTTCTCTCCTCCTCTGCTTCAAGATAATCATGCTTTTGAAACGAGTGATAGGCGAGGATCTCACAGGCGTTGCATCTGTTCCTGCAAGCTTTTCCTTTATGTCAAAATTGGATTTTTTTAAATCTCATCCATGTTTTTCCCCTCTTCACATGCATAGAGAAGCTTCAAATTCCTCAACCAATATGCAAAACCTTATTTTGATCTGCCAACAATTGAAAAGCCCTCAATTACGGTGATGGCAGAGTAAAAGTACAATACAATTTGGAGAAATTTTATATGAGGATGATTAACAAAAGCTTAAAGTTGGTATTGTACTACAGTAAATCCAAGTAGTACACAATATGGTGGCCGTTAGGATCAGGTGGTCTGACAGGAAAATAAGGTTTGTCTCAACTGGGATTATCGTTTCCACATTATGTGGATATATATATACCACATTTATATATATAACACTATATTGACGGTTACTATGGTATCCATTATGTCATGATATGGTCATATCACCTTGTACTTCGGTATGAGTCATAAAAATAAATAAATAAATTATATATAAAATATATATATAATATATAAAAAAATTATAAAAAATTATAAAAATTATAAAAAATTATAAAAATTATAAAAATTATAAAAAATTATAAAAATTATTTAAAAAATTAAAAAAATTATGAAATTATAAAAATTATAAAAAATTAACTGTACCTTGGATACAAACCATACTTCTACAGAGGCGGCAACTGCTGTATAGACCAGGGATGGGCAAACTACGGCCCGGGGGCCACATCCGGCCCGCCAAGTGTTTGAATACGGCCCGCCCAATCTTTCCAAAGTATTTCATTTAAACTCAACATACAACCTGGCATCATGGCCTGAGCCAACCTTTTGATGGTTTTATCAATTTCCTTTTTTGACATGGTCTGTTGTTTACAAAGTGCTCCTGAAAAAAGGGACACAAGCACATAATAATAATAATAATTATTATTATTATTAGATTATTATAATTATTATTAGAACTATTATGATTATTATAATTAGTATATTGATGCTAATTATTATATTAATTATATATAATATTATTGTTATATTTCCATATTTTACATAATAATGATATAATAATTATTATTTAAATTTTATTGTAATTATTATAATATTTTATTATTTTTTAAATATTTAAATATAAATATAAAATAAATAATAATAGCAGATTGCATGACAATTTTACAGATACAATAATACCAGGTGGACTGTTACGTGTAAAATATATAGTCTGCCCCCCCCCCCCCCCCCCCGTAAATTTTTTCATATCAAAAAGTTTGCCCACCCCTGGTATAGACTGTCTGTACATTCATTCAGGGCTCCAAATACATTGCTCTTATATTTTAATACAATATGAAAACCTTTTGAATTGTTCAATTGTAGCAACGCTGTCCAAAGAACTCGGCAGAAAGGCTAAAAAGAAGCAATTATAGGCTTTACAGTACGCGAGCACAAAGACACTATGGACATCCTCCAGTGTGGAGGCTCACTGAATCCGGAAACGTACATATAACGTCGGTGACAAGATAGAGAAAAAAGAGGGAAAAAAATGAAAAATTGAGCAAAGCACCATAAGAGCAGCAGAAAATAATAACATACTCTGAATATTCACCATTCACCGTATTATTAGTACTTTGACATAGACCAAAGAACTCATTTTGCTATGGACAAAAAAAGTAGCATCAGGCAGGGTAAACGGTCAAACATCAGGTAGTCCAAAAAAATGACATGTGAGTGAAACAAAAACATTCGCAGGCCTCACAGCTAAAAGACCCGAGTTCAATTCCACCCTCGGCCATCTCTGTGTGGAGTTCTCATGTTCTCCTCGTGCATGCGTGGGTTTTCTCCGGGTACTCCGGTTTCCTCCCACATTCCAAAAACATGCTAGGTTAATTAGCGACTCCAAATTGTCCATAGGTATGAATGTGAGTGTGAATGGTTGTTTGTCTATATGTGCCCTGTGATTGGCTGGTGACTAGCCTCTCGCCCAAAGACAGCTGGGATAGGCTCCAGCACCCCCTTGTAAGGATAAGCGGTAGAAAATGAATAAATGAATGAGTTCTCCTCCTATTTTGTGTGGAAGTGGTAACTTTTTGGCTTCTTATTTTGTCTTTCCCCACCCTCTGCCATCTCTGTATGGAGTTTGCATGTTCTCCCCGTGCAGGTGTGGGTTTTCTCCGGGTACTCCGGTTTCCTCCCACATTCTAAAAACATGCTAGGTTAATTAGCGACTCCAAATTGTCCATAGGTATGAATGTGAGTGTGAATGGTTGTTTGTCTATATGTGCCCTGTGATTGGCTGGTCACCAGTCCAGGGTGTACCCCGCCTGCCTCTCGCTCAAAGACAGCTGGGATAGGCTCCAGCACCCCCGCGACCCTGATGAGGATAAGCGGTACAAAATGAATGAATGAATTAATTAATTAATTAATCACAATGTTTTGTGGTGGGATACATCTATTGTAAGTCAAAGTATATGAATATTGAAGTTGTCTAAATTAAGCATTTTCAAGCAAAAAAAATGGTTAAATTAAAATGGACTTAACAGATATTCACACTCACATTCAGATTTTAGATGTTAACCAAAAAACATGCTAACCAAGGTGGATGTTAACCAAGGTATCACTGTATTTTATTGTGAGATTTGCAAAAATATTGCTTGATTCATTCATGAATTCATTAATTTTCTACCACTTATCCTCACAAGGGTCGCGGGGCGTGCTGGAGCCTATCCCAAAATTGTCCATAGGTATGAATGTGAGTGTGAATGGTTGTTTGTCTATATGTGCCCTGTGATTGGCTGGCCACCAGTCCAGGGTGTACCCCGCCTCTTGGCCGAGGACAGCTGGGATAGGCTCCGGCGCCCCCACAAACCTTGTGAGGATAAGCGGTAGAAAATGAATGAATTAATTAATTAATTAATCACAATGTTTTGTGGTAGCATACATCTATTATAAGTCATGAATATTGAAGTTGTCTAAATTAATCATTGTCAAGCAAAAAAATGGTTAAATTAAAATGGACTAAACAGATATTCACACTCACATTCAGATTTTAGATGTTAACCGAAAAAACATGCTAACCAAGGTGGATGTTAACCAAGGTATCACTGTATTTTATTGTGAGATTTACAAAAATATTGCTTGATTCATTCAATTATAAAGTATTTTTTTTTTCCTCCAAGTACTTCAAAGCTGAGTCAACTACTCTTAGATCTCTGCCCTGTCTTAACTCCTCGCTCTACGTTTGTTCTACGTTCTGTATGTTCCATGTTCCAGCTTCTTGTCTTGTCTCTTGTCTTCTTGTCACATATAACACTTCTTCACTGACAGCGAGAAGTGGACTAATTGACAGACTGACCCGAGGAAAAGTACTGTTCCTCCATCCCTGATCTTCTCATTCAACATTGTTCTGGTCTCCAAAAACATCCTCTTACTTTTCTTCACTTGCGATCTTTTGTTTTCTGGCAGCTCGGATGAGTCTAGCAGGAAAGCCCGAGGCTCACAGTTCTTCCCGACAGACCAGGAAATGAATCATTGTCGTAAGCGTGGGTTGCCAGGCGTGATCGATCAGGAGTGTGAGAGCCGGGACAGGAGAGTGACGGTTTGAGCAACCTCTGCGAGGTTGAACCTTAACAATATGATGGCAACACTACTGAGACGTACTTCCAAACCTTTTATGTCAAAAGACTTTCATCTCATCATGTATACGGGTCTTCTTCAGACAGAAACTTTACCCCGTGTTCTTGTGTCCTACATCAGTTTTCATTGTCCTCATTAGGGGCATGGATGAACCTGGAGCTTATCTGGCGGGTTGCACCGTGGACTGATAGCCGGTCAGTCGGTTTCGAGTCTCCAATTAGCCCAGCATGCATGTTCTTGGGTTGTGGGAGGAAGTCAGATTCCCCAGTAAATGGGAGTGCATGAAAACTCAAACCCTCAATCACCTGACTGGGAGGTCCGAGGCTAAACTTATAGTCCAGAAGATACAGTCCATCCACCCTCGAACATCTCAGTGTGGAGTTTTGTGGAGTTAGAAAAGCGGTACAAAATGAATGAATGAATGAGTTCTCCTCCTATTTTGTGTGGAAGTGGTAACTTTTTGGCTTCTTATTTTGTGTTTCCCCACCCTCGGCCATCTCTGTGTGGAGTTTGCATGTTCTCCCCGTGCATGCGTGGGTTTTCTCCGGGTACTCCGGTTTCCTCCCACATTCCAAAAACATGCTAGGTTAATTAGCGACTCCAAATTGTCTATAGGTATGAATGTGAGTGTGAATGGTTGTTTGTCTATATGTGCCCTGTGATTGGCTGGCCACCAGTCCAGGGTGTACCCCGCCTCTCGCTCGAAGACAGCTGGTATAGGCTCCAGCACCCCTGCAACGCTCGTGAGGATAAGCAGGAGAAAATGAATGAAAGAATGAGTTCTCCTCCTATTTTGTGTGGAAGTGGTAACTTTTTGGCTTCTTATTTTGTGTTTCCCCACCGTTGGCCATCTCTTTGTGGAGTTTGCATGTTCTCCCTGTGCATGCATGAGTTTTCTCCGGGTACTCCGGTTTCCTCCCACATTCCAAAAACATGCTAGGTTAATTAGCGACTCCATATTATCCATAGGTATGAATGTGAGTGTGAATGGTTGTTTGTCTATATGTGCCCTGTGATTGGCTGGCCACCAGTCCAGGGTGTATCCTGCCTCTCGCCCGAAGACAGCTGGGATAGGCTCCAGCACCTCCCACAACGCTCGTGAGGATAAGCAGGAGAAAATGAATGAAAGAATGAGTTCTCCTCCTATTTTGTGTGGAAGTGGTAACTTTTTGGCTTCTTATTTTGTGTTTCCCCACCCTCGGCCATCTCTGTGTGGAGTTTGCATGTTCTCCCCGTGCATGCGTGGGTTTTCTCCGTGTACTCCGGTTTCCTCCCACATTCCAAAAACATGCTAGGTTAATTAGCGACTCCAAATTGTCCATAGGTATGAATATGAGTGTGAATGGTTGTTTGTCTATATGTGCCCTGTGATTGGCTGACAACCAGTCCAGGGTGTACCCCGCCTCTCATCCAAAGACAGCTGGGATAGGCTCCAGCACCCCCCGCGACCCTCATGAGGATAATGGTAGAAAATGAATGAATGAGTTCTCCTCCTATTTTGTGTGGAAGTGGTAACTTTTTGGCTTCTTATTTTGTGTTTCCCCACCCTCGGCCATCTCTGTGTGGAGTTTGCATGTTCTCCCCGTGCATGCGTGGGTTTTTTCTCCGGGTACTCCGGTTTCCTCCCACATTCCAAAAACATGCTAGGTTAATTAGCGACTCCAAATTGTCCATAGGTCCTCTGCTTCACCAGTTTAGGCATCAGAAGTACCAGTTGTGTGATGGTTTGTCATAATTGGACCCCAGAAGCAAGAAGACTGAAGACAACTCATTAACGGAAAGGTATTTGATTCAAAGGTCACAGAGAGTGAGTGGCCAAGCTCACGGGTAGAAAGGAATGCTGGGAAAAGGCCAATGATGGATGAATGGCTACAGTGGAAAACAAGGTAGCACAAAACCCTATGGATAAGAAACTAAATTCCTCGGAAAAAAATGAAAAAGTCTGAAAGGGCTGCTGACATGGCGAGGTAACGAGGCGAAGCACAAAGACCTGCTCAATGTAAATGTACGTGTTCAAGTCACAACCATACCAAAGAAGAAGAACTTGGCCAAAGGGAAACAGGAGAATAAGAAGGCGTAAAACCAGTGGGAGGCAACAGATAAACAATAGCCAGGATGAGGAAATGTGCAACGGAACAATTTGTCACGATTTCTGAGCTCACTTGTACTTGTTTAAAATCCTCCTTGACTTAAACGCACCATGGGACAATTCTTCCCGGACAGTTCTCAACATCAACGCTGGTGTTTTGGTAAGGACAGCCATGATCAACAAGGCTGTCCTTGGCGACTGATATAAGATCAACTATGAGCAGCGTTGGCGCTTGGTTTCTCCGAGGCTTGGCGTTCTTTCTCCCGTTTCCCGGGAAACCACCCATCACCCTCTTGGTCAGGGGCGTCACTAGGTACTGAGGACGGAGGGAACTGAGCCTCCTGGAGATGCACAGAATATGAATGAATGTAGTAGACATTAAAAACAATCTAAAAAATCAAAAATTCAAAAAAACAAATAACGGGGTATAACTTTAGAAACTTAATGAATGAATGAGTTAATATTTTTGCAAATCTCACAATAAAATACAGTGATATCTTGGTTAACATCCACCTTGGTTAACATATTTTTTGGTTAACATCTAAAATTTTTAAAATCTTAAGTCCATTTTAATTTCACCATTTTTTTTGCTTGAAAATGTTTAATTTAGACAACTTAAATATTCATATGCTTTGAATAATAATAGATGTATCACACCACAAAACATTGTGATTTATTAATTATTTCATTGATTCATTCATTTTCTACTGTTTATCCTCACAAGGGTCGCGGGGGTGCTGGAGCCTATCCCAGCTGTCTTCAGGCAAGAGGCGGGGTATACCCTGGGCTGGTGGCCAGCCAATCACAGGGCACATATAGACAAACAACCATTCACACTCACATTCATACCTATGGACAATTTGGAGTCGCTAATTAACCTAGCATGTTTTTGGAATGTGGGAGGAAACCGGAGTACCCGGAGAAAACCCACACACGGGGAGAACATGCAAATTCCACACAGAGATGGTCGAGGGTGGGGAAAGACAAAATAAGAAGCCAAAAAGTTACCACTTTCACACAAAATAGGAGAACTCATTCATTCATTCATTTTCTACCGCTTATCCTCACAAGGGTCGCGGGGGTGCTGGAGCCTATCCCAGCTGTCTTCAGGCAAAAGGCGGGGTACACCCTGGACTGGTGGCCAGCCAATCACAGGGCACATATAGACAAACAACCATTCACACTCACATTCATATCTATGGACAATTTGGAGTCGCTAATTAACCTAGCATGTTTTTGGAACGTGGGAGGAAACCGGAAAAAACCCACTCATGCATGAGGAGAACATGCAAACTCCACACATAGATGGCCAAGGGTGGGGAAAGACAAAATAAGAAGCCAAAAAGTTACCACTTCCACACAAAATAGGAGAACTCATCCATTCGTTATTTTCTACCGCTTATTGTCACGAGGGTCGCAGGGGGTGCTGGAGCCTATCCCAGCTGTCTTCAGGCAAGAGGCAGGGTACACCCTGGACTGGTGGCCAGCCAATCACAGGGCACATATAGACAAACAACCATTCACACTCACATTCATACCTATGGACAATTTGGAGTCGCTAATTAACCTAGCATGTTTTTGGAATGTGGGAGGAAACCGGAAAAAACCCACTCATGCATGAGGAGAACATGCAAACTCCACACAGAGATGGCCAAGGGTGGGGAAAGACAAAATAAGAAGCCAAAAAGTTACCACTTCCACACAAAATAGGAGGAGAACGCATTCATTCATTTTTTACCGCTTATCCATACAAAAGTCGCAGGGGGTGCTGGAGCCTATCCCAGCTGTCTTCGGGCGAGAACGGGCAGGGTACACCCTGGACTGGTCGCCAGCCAATCACAGGGCACATATAGACAAGATGGCCGAGGGTGGAATTGAACTAGCTGTGATGTCTGCACGCTAACCACTCGACTGCCATGCAGCCCCTTAATAATTAATATATTTTTGAAAAACTGTCATAGAGTGAATCTAATGTCAATTTTTTTGGTCTACAGCCAATCAGCAACATCGCCGAGTTCGGTGCTCAGCCTGAAACTCCAAATCGTCGGCTCCGCGCCAAACTACAACATCTTCAAAGGCGTCAGAAGTGACTAAAACCGCTCCGAGCCACTCCCGATCACCGTCCTGCAATGTGACTCCGTACGCGAGTCTGTCATCACCTCCTTCTCCACGGATGCTGTCACATTTCCGAGTACACTAGCTGCCAGGATTACACTGTATCGTCAATTACCGACATAGCATCGTTACAAACACCTTGAAAAAGTCCAATGTGCCTGCTCCAAATTTGTAAGTGGTAATCAAATATTCAAAAGCTTTTTGATGTGCATCCAACTTATTTCGATAATTTGCATGTGTGACTTTATAACTATAGTGTTATACGATACATACTAGGATAGTTGGCTAAATCTAAGAGACAATTTTTTTTTTTTTTTTTTTTTGCAGTGATGGGCTCGTTCAAAAGACCACAGAGTTGTTGTCTCCCCCAGAATCTTGACAGCCTTTCATCACATCTCAAGCTTTCTGACAGGCTTTGTATGAGTCTTGTCACCTCATATCTGTCTGCCATTGCTATTTTCTACCACCCCTTTTGCTTCAACTTAAAAAGCGGTTGTTAATATTAGATTACATAGATTTCACGTTGGCGGATGCAGGTTGATGAAGGTGGTGTACATATAGCCACATGTGCTTTCTAGTCTCTGTGTTCTTACTTAGATATGATCCCACTGATGTAAATGATGGTTAATGCAACACGGGTGACACTAATCCTTGTTGATAGTCTTTTCCTTTCAGGTTTGTTGTAACCTCATTACGCCAATCAGTGACAAACGAGAGAAAACTGTGAAGTGTTGACAGTTTGCACTTGCCAATTTCCCAAACAGATATGTTTCTTCTTACCAGAGAATCCATGAATATTTGTGGAAATGCAGTGTACACTATTTACGGAGCTGAACATTAATACTACCTGCGAGGCAATCAAGCAATTCTGTTTTATTCAGGGGTGTCCAAACATTTTACCAACACCACATACACATACTATATTGAATTATTTCAATATTTATTTATTGAAATTTCCTTTAATGCGTAATCAATATGACGCCCTTTTCACATCCTTGTTGCTTCCATGTTGTCGTTCTTATAAAAATGGACTTCTGCCATCTTGTGGCTGTTTTTCCAGCTTAAAACTATACCAAACATGCTTTCTTCGATTGTGGAGTTGCATCATCACCTCTTACAGTAACGTGACTGTGACGTATTTTGGTCATTTGCCATCAGTGCATTGTTTTGCATGAAATCCTACAAAGGTACTAGTTTTAAAGCAAGTATCGGCCAATATCGGACCGCTTTTATTGCACTACAGGCCAAATGAGGTGATGATGCAACTCCACAATAGAAGAGAGCATGTTTGGTATAGTTTTAAGACATCAGTGCATTTTTTTGCATGGATTAATAAAGTATTCTGTCTGTGTCTTGATTACCTTTTCACGTCCTTGTTGCTTCCATGTTGTCGTTCTTACAAAAATGCACTTCTGCCATCTTGTGGCTGTTTTTCCAGGTTAAAACTATACCAAACATGCTCTCTTCGATTGTGGAGTTGCATCATCAACCTCTTACAGTAACGTGACTGTGACGTATTTTGGTCATTTGCCATCAGTGCATTGTTTTGCATGAAATCCTACAAAGGTACTAGTTTTAAAGCAAGTATCGGCCAATATCGGACCGCTTTTATTGCACTACAGGCCAAATGAGGTGATGATGCAACTCCACAATAGAAGAGAGCATGTTTGGTATAGTTTTAAGCCATCAGTGCATTTTTTTGCATGGATTAATAAAGTATTCTGTCTGTGTCTTGATTACCTTTTCACGTCCTTGTTGCTTCCTTGTTGTCGTTCTTATAAAAATGCACTTCTGCCATCTTGTGGCTGTTTTTCCAGCTTAAAACTATACCAAACATGCTCTCTTCGATTGTGGAGTTGCATCATCAACCTCTTACAGTAACGTGACTGTGACGTATTTTGGTCATTTGCCATCAGTGCATTGTTTTGCATGAAATCCTACAAAGGTACTAGTTTTAAAGCAAGTATCGGCCAATATCGGACCGCTTTTATTGCACTCGAGGCAAAATGAGGTGATGATGCAACTCCACAATAGAACAGAGCATGTTTATTACAGTTTTAAGCCATCAGTGCATTTTTTTGCATGGATTAATAAAGTATTCTGTCTGTCTGTCTTGATTACCTTTTCACGTCCTTGTTGCTTCCTTGTTGTCGTTCTTATAAAAATGCACTTCTGCCATCTTGTGGCTGTTTTTCCAGGTTAAAACTATACCAAACATGCTCTCTTCGATTGTGGAGTTGCATCATCAACCTCTTACAGTAACGTGACTGTGACGTATTTTGGTCATTTGCCATCAGTGCATTGTTTTGCCTGAAATCCTACAAAGGTACTAGTACTTTTATTGCACTAGAGGCAAAATGAGGTGATGATGCAACTCCACAATCGAAGAGAGCATGTTTGGTAGAGTTTTAAGCTGGAAAAACAGCCACAAGAAAAAAAATGCACTGATGGCTTAAAACTATACCAAACATGCTCTCTTCTATTGTGGAGTTGCATCATCACCTCTTACTGTAACCATGTAGTACAGGTATAGTCATGATAGCATGTAGTACTTAACATATTAAAGTAGTGACGTATTTTGGTCATTTGCCATCAGTGCATTGTTTTGCATAAAATCCTACAAGGGTACTAGTTTTAAAGCAAGTATCGGCCAATATCGGACCACTTTTATTGCACTAGAGGCAAAATGAGGTGATGATGCAACTCCACAACTGAAGAGAGCATGTTTGGTAGAGTTTTAAGATGGAAAAAGTCAATTTCATAAGGACAACAAGGAAACAACAAGGAAGTGAAAAGGTCATGAAGACAGACAGACAGACAGAATACTTTATTAATCCATGCAAAAAAATGCACTGATGGCTTAAAACTGTAATAAACATGCTCTCTTCCATTGTGGAGTTGCATCATCACCTCATTTTGCCTATAGTGCAATAAAAGCGGTCCGATATTGGCCGATACTTGCTTTAAAAACAGTACCTTTTCATGCAAAATGATGGCAAATGACCAAAATACATCACTACTTCAATACATTAAGTACTACATGCTATCATGACTTTACCTATACTGGTTACAGCATGTATATAAAAACATGCAGCAAGGTTTTTAGAGGTGTTTTAATAGCTGTCTTCTCATAAGTTGATTTACATTTTTATTTTGGCACGGAATGGGCGGCTGGAAAATATGGCATCTGTGTGAAAGAAAAACAATACCCTCCTTATAAATTGCCGAGCCATAACAATGCTTTAGCGGTGAGGTATAAATCTGCATAGTCCATCTAGAGATTAATGAAGCATCACTTTAAGAAAGTGACTATTCGTAATGTGAAAGATTGATGCTAGTGTAGTGTGTAATTTAATATGATAGATGAAAGCCTGATAAAAGAACATGATATATACATTGGCTAGCTGCTTCACTGCTGTGTACTGCAGTGTGTACTGCAGTAAGCAGTTTTACATTATGAAAATATAAAGACTCAGAGCCTGCTGGGTGGATTTCACGGACAGAGGCAATACAGTTATTTCATCTGAGATAAGCTCTACTCCATCCAACCCTGCTGTCTGTGTATAATGTCATCTATAATTCCAAATCAGAAAACAGCGTTGGTTGTGTCTAAAGTCGGGGGCTGCAGTCTTCTAGTCCGGATTTGTGGACTGCATGATGCATCGCACTGTGCAAAGTCTGTCCAGATTAGAAAGTACGCAAAATATACAACTGAAAAAAAAAAAACAAATCATATAGTGATTTTTATTGTTAAGAACGACCATAACAATGGAAAGTAATTCACAATTGACGGTGTGGACATTGAAAGGGTGTACGAAAATAAATTTCTGGGGGTCACAATAGATGAAAATATGAGCTGGAAACCTCATATTACAAATATACAACATAAGATGGCCAGAAATATTTCAATATTAAACAAAGAAAAAATTTGTTCTCAGTCAGAAATCACTCCACACTCTTTATTGCTCTCTGGTTCTACCATATCTTACTTATTGTGTGGAAATATGGGCTAATAACTATAAAAGCAATCTTCACTCGCTAAATGTACTGCAAAAAAGGTCAGTAAGGATAATTCAGAGAACATACTAACTCCTTATTTCTAAAATGACAAATACTTGAACTTGCTGATACTTGAACTTGCTGATCACCTCCTACTTTGGTACGTGACAAAAAATTAAAATTAAAAATTGCTAAAATTAAAAATTGCTAAAATTAAAATTTGCTTAAATTAAAATTTAAATTAAAAATTGTGTAAAAATTATGTAAATGTGCTTAAATTATTAAAATAAAAATTGCTAAAATTAAAATTTAAATGTGCTTAAATTATTAAAATTAAAATAAAAAATGCTAATATTAAAATAAAAAAATGCTAAAATTAAAATGTGCTTAAATTATTAAAATTAAAATATGCTAAAATTAAAATTAAAATTATTAAAATAAAAAATAATATATTATGAATACAACATTATAATAATAATACATTTATAAAATAAAAATATATTAAATTATATTAGGAAAGCAGGAAGTGAACAAATGTAACAGTTACTGATTGTAAAAGTACCAGATGGAGGGGTAGGATTTAATAAGCTTTGCTTCTTCCTACTCCTTTTGGACATGTGGAACTGTGAACTGATTATGTGATGCATTCAATTGTAATCTGATGCATGTTTAAATGAAATAAAACCATTACCATTACCATTACAATTCATAGTTACATGTATATGAATATGCTGAACATGTAAACAACACGACTGTAGAAGCATCCTACACATTCCATGTTAAGGACCAATACCATATTTACTGTCTTCTCCTTTAGTCTGATCCGTTTTTGGTTCGATTCCCCTCCCTTTTCAAAGACTATGTGCCAGTACAGAAGCGGCAATACTTCCCAGATAATTCACTGCTAGTTTGCTCAGGGCTGGCAAGGTTGGTTCATATTCTTTCCATATTTTACTCACAGTTGTTGTATTGTCGTGTTAAACGATGCCAATCAGATGGATAATGAGTTTTGCACATTTGGAAGTCAGCCCTGAAAGAAGTTTTGGATAGTTCTGCATGCTTTTTTTTTTTAACCAAACAGCAAATTATACCGACTCGATTCAACCCGGACTTCCTTATGTGGGTGTGGGTGTGGGAGCAATGGCTTCCAGGGAATTTGTTGGGGTGTGAGGGAAAGCTAACTTGCATAAAGAGGCAAGCTTCATACACAAGTAGTTGGAGTTCCTGATTCCCAGCCAGCAAGAAAAAAACATGCTTATTACTTGGTTGTATTGAAGAGTCAAAATTATCTATATTTCCATTTGAGAATCATTTTTAAAAACAAAAAGATCTGGTATCGGAGGTATTGTTACTGTAAATGTGTTACCTTTGGGACAGAAAAGGATTTCGGTGGGTTCAGAGTTGAGTTTCAGCCTTGCGTCGGATTATTGTTCCTGTTATGAGATCATTCAAATCTGTAGTAAAAGTCTGTTTTTTTTTTTTGGGAGATCAAGTCTGGTGCTTGTGTGTCCCACAAACTTTACAGCAAAATTACCGACACCTAGTGACTAGCGTAGATTACTACATTTCATCAATGTCTTTGAATGCATCTTTCAAATGCCTTTTTGTATTCTAGTTCATTCAATCATATTTTATGCTTGAAACATTCACTTAAATATGCATATTTTTGGACTAATAAGAGGCTGAATTGTGTAGAAATAAAATAAAATAAAATAAAATAAAATAAAATAAAATAAAATAAAATAAAATAAAATAAAATAAAATAAAATAAAATAAAATAAAATAAAATAAAATAAAAATTTAACAAAATAAAATAAATAAAAACCTAAACTATATGAGGAAAGCAGGAAGTGATGGAGGGGTAGGATTTAATAAGCTTTGCTTCTTCCTACTCCTTTTGGACATGTGGAACTGTGAACAGATGATGTTCAAATTAAATAAAACCATTACCAAATTAGTAAAAATAAAAATACTTTGGGCTTTTTTATGCCCTCGGGTCAGGACAAATGCTTTGCCGCCTCCGCCTTCCAAATCCAAGTACCATACCTGCAATAACTAAGTTACATACAAGTAGAACACTCATTTCTAACATCACTAACACCGACAGCACACAGGAAACGAACAGCAAGCATTGTTGTTGTGTGAGGAAGCATTTGATTGACAGCTGAAAGAACAGAAGAGATTTTATGCAGCAGAAGTCACACAGTCGCGCTAATTAGATCAGCTTTCCCCACACAGTCCCGGGATTAGCTGCTTGTGTCAGTGGAGAAAAGTCATTCAAGTGTTCACAATGGGGTTTTATTTGAAAATGTGTCTTTCTGGCTGAGCGTTCCGCTTGTGTGCACCCAAAGGTGTACTATGACGCTACGCACTATATGGACTCTTTCCAGTCGGGTTGCCCCACAAACCTGGAATTGTCAATGGGTGCTAATTGGTATCTCAAATGTGTTTGTCAACAGTTCGTTTGTCACCGAATGAGGATGCCAACGTGATGTAGTTAATAAATGGAAGCCATTAAGTGGATGCACAAGTTTTGTTTCTGCACTGTGATGTAAATTGAGTTTTGGTGTAAGTTGGATGTTACACCTAAACTAGAAAATTCCCGCGGAAATTTTGATGGGCTTGCCACCTGTGCTGTGAACCTCGGGCCCGGTGTGCAAACGGTTACCATGCTAGCACCTAGCAAGAACGCCTCAAGTACCGAAAAGGTAGATGCAGTCCCATCGTGTCCCCACATCATGCCATGTGTCTATTTGCATTTAGACATTAGTAAATTAGCTTAAATGCTAACATGCTAACGGCTACCAAGCTAGCACCTAGCAAGAACGCCTCAAGTACCGAAAAGGTAGATGCAGTCCCATCGTGTCCCCACATCATACCATGTGTCTATTTGCATTTAGACATTAGTAAATTAGCTTAAATGCTAACATGCTAACAGTCATCATGCTAGCACCTAGCAAGAACGCCTCAAGTACCGAAAAGGTAGATGCAGTCCCATCGTGTCCCCACATCATGTCATGTGTCTATTTGCATTTAGACATTAGTAAATTAGCTTAAATGCTAACATGCTAACGGCTACCAAGCTAGCACCTAGCAAGAACGCCTCAAGTACCGAAAAGGTAGATGCAGTCCCATCGTGTCCCCACATCATGCCATGTGTCTATTTGCATTTAGACATTAGTAAATTAGCTTAAATGCTAACATGCTAATGGCTACCAAGCTAGCACCTAGCAAGACAGCCTCAGGTCACGAAAAGTTTGGGGCAGTCCCATAGTGTCCCCACATCATGCCATGTGTGTATTTGCCTTTAGACATGAGTAAGTTAGCTTAAATGCTAACATGCTAACAGTCATCATGCTAGCACCTAGCAAGAGGGCCTCAAGTTTAGAAAGTGCCAAGGTCGTCCTATAACTTCCCTACATCATGCCATGTGTGTATTTGCCTTTAGACATGAGTAAATTAGCTTAAATGCTAACATGCTAGCAATTAGCATTTAGCCACAGAGAGAGTTGAGAAGTTTATCTAAAAAATGAGCCGTAAATCATGGCCGTATGGCTGAGCTACAAAAGTCTGTAAATTCTCGTTTTCTCCGGAATGTGGTTGTTCTAAAAATAGAACAGGTGTACCTAATCTAGTGGCCCATTTTTGAACGTTTTGGTTTATAGCGTCGCCATAGTTACACAAAACATTTAAAAAAAAAATAACGCTGTAGTCCCGAGCCTCACGATTCCGGCGGTGTGACATGTGTGGTGGTCCTTTTTGCGGTTTTGGCCGCATTACGAGCGCAAAAATGGGAAGATTAAGATATAATAATAGCTAAACACCACAAGGAATAACAATATGGGCTTGCTCAGTAATGCAAGCCCTATAGTCTATGGGGCTTGCATTACTGAGCAAGCCCATAATGATATATATATTAGGGTGCATCAAAAAACACAATTATTGAATTTTGATATGGCTGGGTATTAAAAGTGTTCCAATATATGTAGAAACAACACATACAAAATATTTTTCCAATACATGATTATTTAGGGGTGCCACCATACATTACGTTTATGTGGAATAAAGTAGTGAACAGTTCAATGGTCGCCATGGAGATTTGAGGTCAGCAAAGATTGCAGCTCAAGAACTCTGAGGTGATTTTTTATGTTTTTGTTGGTATTTATACTCCTATTACATATTACTAGCAATATTTTGTAGTCATATTTATAGGTATTTAGCGCTCATTGCCTCTACTGTAGCTAACATTAGCTAGCTACAGTTTGCTAATGACAGTTAGCTAATAGCTGAGCTAGCATAACATCAACAACAGTAATATAGAGTAGACATTATTGCTGATGCCTCATATTTATTGAGAGTAGTACTGTAGTACTACATAATCTGATATACACTTCATTTATTTATTATTTTAACAACTAGTTCCTTTCAGACTAGCAGTCGCAGCTTGGTCTTTGGTCTCGGTCCCCCTTTGTTAGCCCTATAGAAAATGATGCTGTATAGAAGTTCATTGTAGTCAACATTTCCAGGTCAATTTTTTGGCAATTAGACTAGAAATTGTAAATTTTCTGAAATTTTACAAAAGTTTATGTGTGAGGTGGCACCCCTAAATCTCAATGAATTTCCCTCAAAACTTTGCAAAAGACATTTTTATGTTCATTAGAAAAAAAATGCAATGCCAGCCAAATTGATATTATGAATTAAAAATTTCCCATTCAAATTTGATGCACCCTAACATATATATATATATATATATATATATATATATATATATATATATATGGGTCAGGCAAAAAGATCTGACACATTTGTAGGTTAAATAAAAGGCAAATAAAGTAAAAATAATAACATAATATCATGCCATTTTGCTTTGTTTCTTTATAATGCCGTTGTTTTTCGTTTCTTTTTCAGTTGCTGCCATGAATTGGACCGAAACAAATCTGTAACCGCAACACAACGAGGGTTCCGTTCAATCTTCAATCTTGGTAGACATGATCCCGTACCGGCTGGAAACACCATCTTGTTATGGGATACCAACTTCAGAGGTACTGGATCTGCATTGAAACCAAAAGAAAATTTTTAATTTAATTTTTAAAGAATAATGAAACAGAATGGCATTATAAGTACACTTTTTTTGTTCTTTACTTTATTTGCCTTTTATTTAACCTACAAATTTGCCTGACCCTGTATACGTATCTTATATATCTTGTGTATATATATATAATTTAAGTAGTTAACTTACTTTCTTCCCTGTCCATCTCCTTCCATTTCTTTCCATTTCCGGGGATTTATTTGTCTCTTGATTTTCACTCCGGGCCTGGACTTGCCGGGGCCGTAAGGTCATTGTTTATTATCACTCCTTCGCGTTGCGCTGCTTGGCAACCACTTTGTGGTAAGTCCATTAATGGTGGTTAGCTTTGGCTTGCTAGTGCTTCATTTCCTGCAGCGACTACGTAGTACTTACCTCTGGCCAGACTGAGCTTAAGTCGAAGGTGTCAGCGAGCAATCTGTCATCAGCAAAGCTTCGGAATAGGTCAAAAGTCTGTCAGGAAGAGCTTTAAGGAGAGCTTTTTTTTTTATCAAGGTTTATCTTTCTGACAGGAAGTGATATACGGTTGGTTAAACAGTTGAATCCAAACTGCAAGTTTTGGGGTTGTTCTCCAAGCCACACAAAGTTCCCTCCATTGGGTCACCCTAAGAAAGAGGATCACAACCCCCAGGGTTTTTGGTGTCCGTCCAGTAGAACTCAAAAAGGTGCTCGTTGATCGGAAACTCTAGGCTCCCCCCGACTGAGACCGCTGTCCCTGCGAGTATAAGCAAATAGATGGATGGGTTATTAAAATGAACCCATAAGCTCTTCCAATGGTTTTCTTGGTGCCGTCTATGCAGGACTAAAGCGAGTAAGACTTTAACAAAAGCCTTGGGAGTTCTTATTCTGCCTGTTATACCCACACACATAAAAATGATTTTCACAGTGTGGTTTTTCTAACCTTCATGTTCCTAGTCAAGTCCCGTGGAAATCCCGTTGGGACTGAGAACATTGCTTCATTCACTGGAGACTAATCAATTGATATCTAAGCTCCAATTGTCTTATACTGCTTGACTGCACCGCACTTCTTGAAGGCCGGATTATGGCTGTCAACGAAGACTAACACAGACAGGAATTAGGGTGTGAGAAAGTCAAGGGGTGACTTTTTATTCCATTACCTACCTCCCTTTTAAATCAAGTCCCTTAACATGTGACAGTTAATTTCGATCAAATCTGTGGGGGAAAAAAATAACAACTTGGTCACGGATATGTGGAGCAATAATGAAAAGAATGAGCGAATTGTTTTTCTGTCCTTGTTAGACCCAGTTTGTTCTGCTTTCTGAAGGGAGTAGTTAACAGCAAGGTAAGAGATTTTAGTTTTAATTTAGATTTTTTGATGAGTTTTCTAATAATCTATTAGCCTTAATTTTAGATGTTAATCGAAAAACATGCTAACCAAAGTGGATGTTAACCAAGGTATCACTGTATTTTATTGTGAGATTTGCAAAAATATGGATTAATCCATTCATTCATTCATTAATTTTCTACCACTTCTACCATCCTCACAAGGGTAAGGACCCTATCCCAGATATCTTCAGGCAAGAGGCGGGGTACACCCTGGACTGGTGGCCAGCCAATCACAGGGCACATATAGACAAACAACCATTCACACTCACATTCATACCTATGGACAATTTGGAGTCGCCAATTAACCTAGCATGTTTTTGGAATGTGGGAGGAAACCGGAGTACCCGGAGAAAACCCACGCATGCACGGGGAGAACATGCAAACTCCACACAGAGACGGCCGAGGGGCGGGAAAGACAAAATAAGAAGCCAAAAAGTTACCACTTCCACACAAAATAGGAGGAGAATTCATTCATTCATTAATTTTCTACAGCTTATCCTCACAAGGGTCGCGGGGGTGCTGGAGCCTATCCCAGCTGTCTTCGAGCGAGAGGCGGGATACACCCTGGACTGGTGGCCAGCCAATCACAGGGCACATATAGACAAACAACCATTCACACTCACATTCATACCTATGGACAATTTGGAGTCGCCAATTAACCTAGCATGTTTTTGGAATGTGGGAGGAAACCGGAGTACCCGGAGAAAACCCACGCATGCACGGGGAGAACATGCAAACTCCACACAGAGACGGCCGAGGGGCGGGAAAGACAAAATAAGAAGCCTAAAAGTTACCACTTCCACACAAAATAGGAGGAGAACTCATTCATTCATTCATTTTCTACCGCTTATCCTCACGAGGGTCGAGGGGGTGCTGGAGCCTATCTCAGCTGTCTTCGAGCGAGAGGCGGGATACACCCTGGACTGGTGGCCAGCCAATCACAGGGCACATATAGACAAACAACCATTCACACTCACATTCATACCTATGGACAATTTGCATGTTTTTGGAATGTGGGAGGAAAACCCACACATGCACGGGGAGAACATGCAAACTCTACATAGAGATGGCCCAGGGTGGACTCGAACTCAGGTCTAACCACGTCTCCACCGCGCAGCCCGCATTTATAATAGTTTTATGCAAAACTATTTGTAAAACTACTACTTTTATTATTTTTGTAGATAGATTGTAGAAAATCTGCATATGATCTTCTAAATATCATTTTAAACATTATTACAGCCTTCTAGACAATGAAACCACATCATTGTCACCTGCAGTGACATTATTTATTATTATTATTATTTTTAATGACAGTTAAAATACAGGAAATTTATATTTTATATACCAGAGGACGACAGGAAAGATACCTGAAGATAGAAGGCAAAATACCGTAGTTTCCTAGGCTATGTCTCATTAACATGTTTTAATTGCCCGTGTATATCTACCAAATCAGCAGCTATGAATCAAAAACTCTGTTGTCAAATACACGAGATATTGTCACACGTTTTTTTTTTTAGACACAGGACAAAAAGCTGCATTTGATTTGACTTGGCCCCCTGGCCGGGGTTCAGTTTTTGGATGAAAGGCCATAGAAGAAGCATAGAAACATAGCCATGTTTGTGTGGACGGAACCCAAGTCTCATGGATGAATGAGCTTCCAATTAAAGCTCTGCCTTCACTATCTGGATGAAACGTGGTCATATAGTAATATCAAAGCTAATTAAATTGTTCAAATGGTGCTTCAAACCAGATAAAAGTCATGTCTGTAGAATGTACTAACATTTAGCTGCACAAAAACTACAGAACGTGATTAAACAAACATGACCTTTGACACATACGTACACTACCGCTCAAAAGTTTGGGATCACTTGCAAATTTCTTTGTTTTCCAAAGAAAAACACAAACATTTTTTTTCCATTTTACAAACAATTAAAATGAATCAGATGATTTTGAAAGAAGGATGTACATTTTTGCATAGAGGCCTACTATCAACAACTGTCAGTCCTCTGCATCAATCTCCTGGGATGGCTGCTAATCCAAGTTCATCATTTTATAAGGCTAATAGATTATTAGAAAAGCCATCTAAAAATCTAAACTTCAACTAAAATCTCTTACCATGCTGTTAACTACTCCCTTCAGAGAGCAGCACAAACTGGGTCTAACAAGGACAGAAAAACATTGCACATTAATAGAAAACCCATCTAAAAATCTAAATTAAAAATAAAATCTCTTACCATGCTATCAACTAGCAGAACAAACTGGGTCTAACAAGGACGAAAAAACAATTCGCTCATTCTTTTCATTATTGCTCCACATATCCGTGACCAAGTTGTTATTTTTTTCCCCCACAAATTTGATCGAAATGAACTGTCACATGTCAAGGGACTTGATTTAAAAGGGAGGTAAATTAAAACTAAAATCTCTTACCATGCTGTTAACTACTCCCCTTCAGAGAGCAGCACAAACTGGGTCTAACAAGGACAGAAAAACGCTGCACAACTGTGCAAGAAGACAAATATCTGAGAGTGTGTAGTTTAAGACAAAGACGCCTCACAGGTCGTCACCTGGCAGCTACACTAACGGCACGGCGGACTAGTGGTTAGCGCGTAGACCTCACAGCTAGGAGACCAGGGTTCAATTCCACCCTCGGCCATCTCTGTGTGGAGTTTGCATGTTCTCTCTCTTGCATGCGTGGGTTTTCTCCGGGTACTCCGGTTTCCTCCCACATTCCAAAAACATGCTAGGTTAATTAGCGACTCCAAATTGTCCATAGGTATGAATGTGAGTGTGAATGGTTGTTTGTCTATATGTGCCCTGTGATTGGCTTGCGACCAGTCCAGGGTGTACCCCGCCTCACGCCCGAAGACAGCTGGGATAGGCTCCAGCACCCCCGCGACCCTCGTGAGGAAAAGCGGTAGAAAATGAATGAATGAATGAATGAAAACGAAAGGGATAAATGAAGGTTATACGTATATTTAAAGTTACTTTCACCTTCAATGAAGGCATAATTGTTGAGAAAGTGACAATGTGTCAACGACATCAACACCATTTTCCTGTTTTTTTTTTCCCACTTTATAAAAATGCTGGAACTTGCAACTGTCTTTGGCTCCATTTATGGTTACGAAAAACATTCCTGATTTCATCAAAAATTTCAGGGAAATGATGTCTTACTGTGTCTTTGGATATGCTTTCAAATCAGAAAACTATACATAACAAAAGAAAAGAAAGCTTCAATTTCTGGTTGCATTGATTTGTGACCTTGCATGCATGTTCTGTTAAATTCTACCTCTTGTTTTTCTCAAAAAACTCGTCTCCAAAGGGTTACTATCAGTGGCTTTAACCAAAAATGCTAAGTGCTATGCTTGTGTTAACTGAAAGACAAGTTGTCCACTTGGCATTCCCGGTAGACGAGGTTGCGAAACTATTTCATTGTCAATTGCGGAGCTAGAGTACGTGGTGTCGCCATGGTGACCTTGGAAACCCCAATGAAAAATATCTGTCTCCGCCATTGCTCATTACATTTTAACAGTGACAATAAAAGCAAGAGAGGGTAATATTGTTGATGCAGGGGGTAAAGTCAGAGGTTTCTTGCCATAATAAGATTTATTCTTGCAAATTGTGTCTCATACACTTCTCCCTCACAGGTTCTTCTCTCGTCTGTTTGATCAAAAAAACGTAAGATTACATTCTGGCGTAGGATTAGCTTCTAAGGGAGCAGCCCGCCATCCTAGGTGTGCCTTTCTGCACGCTAAGAGGCTTAAGTAAGAAATATGTGCTGGCTAATAGCCTTATATTTTCAGCCTTCTTTCTTTGAGGAGACAATCAGATTTCACTAATCCCTCTCGCCCCCGAAAAGTTTGTCACCTCGACGCTGATGTGTCGTAGACATCATGAATCCACTTTTACTGTGTAATGCGTTGGAACACGGCGGTATAGCATTAGTCTCGCTATACACCCCAGGAGACAGGCTTTGCAACACCACTAGCCTGTCAAATAGTTAGTTGAGTACGCTTAAGTAAGAAAAGTATGAATAAATGTGAATCTTAACATAGAATATAGATTTGTTGCTGTGGCTGAATAAGCCAATTATTTACAGAAAGATATTTTCCAGACCTGATATAAACAATATTTGTGATAATTACGCTTGATCTGTGAAGTGGAACAAAAATTTGTGTATTCATGAGTTGGTTTTTTTTTCCCTTCTGGCTTCAGCCGCATTGTAAACGTTTAAAAGAACATCAGAATCATATTTATTGCCAAGAATGTGTGCAATAGTACAAATAAGGAATTTGCTTTGGTGCATTACTGCATAACCAGAACAATAATAACACAGAACATGAACAGAACATGCAAACTCCACACAGAGATCCCAGAGGGGGGGGGGGGGTTGAACCTAGGTGTCCTCGCTGTGTGGTAACCATTCAGTTCCCCCGTGCAACCCAAGTTCATTTCCATCTCAATGAAAAAAAAAAAGCAATCCTTTGGCGGACAAAGATTTTGGACCAAGATGACAGAGGACATGACAAAGATTAAATGTTCAAAGTCCAGTTGCTTCGATTCAACTTTTAGGGAACATTGCTCCCCACAAGAATATATCACACCTGAGGGAATGGGGCAACTAACAAGCTTTTTGCCGCAGCGGAAGGACCTGTTTTTTATGCAAAACAGCCAATCACTAGTCACAGCCGGTAACAAAGAACTCACCCAACGGAGACATAAATACGGAATCTCGACATCAACTCTACATTAAAACCCTTCGGCGGATCGAGCATCAAAAAAAAATTGTAAAAAAATTGAGGAAATGTGAAAGGTCTTCAGTGGAACCTTGGTTAGCATCGTATGTTTTGGTTTGCGTACACAGTTATAGTTACACAATATAATTCATCTTCAAACAGCTAAAAAAAAATGCATAAGGCTAAAAATAACCAATTAGGGAAAAATGTCATCCAATACTTCTCTACAAGAGAGGAGAAATATGATCTCAGGGAAGAAGTACATTTGAAACACTTATATGCTAGGACTAGCATCAAAAAATTAAAATTAAAATTAAAATTAAAATTAAAATTAAAATTAAAATTAAAATTAAAATTAAAATTAAAATTAAAATTAAAATTAAAATTAAAATTAAAATTAAAATTAAAATTAAAATTAAAATTGAAATTAAAATTGAAATTAAAATTAAAATTAATTCATTAAAAAAATTAAAATTAATTCATTAAAAAAATTAAATTAATTCATTAGAAAAATTAAAATTAATTCATTAAAAAAACAAAAATAAAAAACTGAAACTGTATTAGGAAAGCAGGAAGTGAACAAATGTAACAGTTACTGATTGTAAAAGTACCAGATGGAGGGGTAGGATTTAATAAGCTTTGCTTCTTCCTACTCCTTTTGGACATGTGGAACTGTGAACTGATTATGTGATGCATTCAATTGTAATCTGATGCATGTTCACATGAAATAAAACCATTACCATTACAATTCTGGTTGTCGTCCAATATGGTGGACAATTTCTGGTGCTATGAGTACCAGTCGTAACCTCAACTGTCTTTATTCTAAACCATGCCCGGTAGCCTGTCAGCATCCGTATTGGTTAGAGTCGGACCCTGCTAACTGATGATCAGCTGAAACAATAATGACCGGCATCCAGTTTAATTTCCAATATTTAGTTTCCCGTGTGGAATTCCTGCTCCTGCACACACAACCACAAGAATGATTTGTTGATCTTACTTTTGATTTATTTTTTTTTTTTTTGCAGTTGTGCTGTTCCAAAAATGTAGGTCACTTG
Organism: Doryrhamphus excisus; assembly: GCF_037039965.1. NCBI lineage: Eukaryota > Metazoa > Chordata > Actinopteri > Syngnathiformes > Syngnathidae > Doryrhamphus > Doryrhamphus excisus. The sequence goes on along the minus strand of NC_136378.1, from coordinate 4,012,920 downwards.
TTCCTCGACTCTGCAAGCCACTTCAACCGACGCCGTCCTCCCACGGAGCCTGCAGCCGTCCCTGTGTACTTTATGACTAAAGCGTCTCAGATCAAGCGAAGGATGACGAGAGGCAGCGAAAAAGAAAGCCGTTTGACTGCGTCATATCAAGGGAGTTGTTTTGTTTACCTGTGTGGGCTCATTACTCCCTGCTAGGTAAAGCATGCACACAACAATCGGCTTCATAAAAGACAAGTCGGGCTTTGTTCTCGGCAAATAGCATCTCACGTCACCTCGCTGTCTTTTCAATGTATAATTAATGCATTTGTGGTTTGTTTATGCATATCTGTAAGACTTACTTGCGTATTAGCTTTTATTCCTGCGTGAATCTCTGGAGGCTTGAAGTGATTTGAAGTGATTTGTATTGTCTTATTCTCTTAAAGGCACTGAAAAGCACCTGAGGGAATGGCTGAGATTAAAAATACAGAGGGCCCAAAAATGTATCTTTATACGCCTCCTCTGTTTTAATATCTCTTCTGAGATTTGAATAAGTAGCAAAACACAAGGGAGCAACTAAAAGAAATAAGTGACGTGTTTTTTCAAGAGTCCGGGTGACAAAAAAGGACCGATAAACAATTGCTTTAAAAATAAACACCTTTGCTTTGACTCTAAATATAGACATTGCTTGTTTGATGTTGGAAGCCGTTTTTCTTATATTGCCTGCGCGAGGAAACGTTGGAAATCTTGGCAGAGAAAATGTTCAACTACTGCCCCAGGCAGTGTGTTTTGAAAGGTTAAACACATTTTAAATGTGAGCTGTCCAAATATTAAAAGCAGGAATAAAGAACATGATGTGATGTGCCAAATAGCATTAAATGTTAGCCTAAGGCTGCCAACTTGTGAGAAAACCTTGAAGTGAGACTTGGCCCAGTCGGGCTTACCGCCGAGCAGCCAATACTCGCTGCGGGTTCAAGGCCGGTTATTGCTTGCCCAATCAGAGCTGTATGGGAACTGTAAGAGTTATTATTACATTATTTTTCTCATGTTCTGTGTGAAGTTGATGAGTCATGCAAATATGCAACAGGGAATCTGTCAGCCTTGTTCGCTCTATTTTTCACATAAGTTTAGTACTTGAAGATAAGTTTTCTAAGTCACTTCATCTCACCGGTCAAATTAGAAGAGACCAGACGGAAAAAAAAACTAAACACCGGCAGTGGGTGTAATATTGTACGCAGTGTACCTAATGTTGTGGCCAGTCAATTACCGCCATCTGTGTACCACCAAGTAAAAATTAACAAAATTTTTATATTGTAAGTAGTACACCTGTTTTATGATGACTTCATGGAATAAAACTAAAATACATTTCAAGGAAAATAGCGCTCATGCTAACCCCGATGCATAAGTAGCTGACGTAACACAAGCCCAAGTACGTTACGGGACAAATTAACCGACTTTAGATACAAACTGTTTTTGTGTGCATGAATGAGGCGTGGCTGAGAAAGACGAAAACACAAATACGGATAATAACGAAATGTACTCGGTAAAAAAAGTGGTGTTCAATGATGATGATGATGGCTAAGTTTGCTTGAGAGATGAGGAAGTAAATCAGAGCCTGGATTCTGACCATTTCTGAGCCTGGTGATGTCATAATATGCTAATTCAATGAGTTACCAACTTTGGGTCATACTGATAATTTTTCTCATTTATAGTAGAAAAATAACGGCGGCACGGTGGTCGAGTGGTTAGCGTTCAGACCTCACAGCTAGGAGACCAGGGTTCAATTCCACCCTCTGCCATTTTATGTGTGGAGTTTGCATGTTCTCCCCGTGCATGCGTGGGTTTTCTCCGGGTACTCCGGTTTCCTCCCACATTCCAAAAACATGCTAGGTTAATTAGCGACTTCAAATTGTCCATAGGTATGAATGTGAGTGTGAATGGTTGTTTGTCTATATGTGCCCTGTGATTGGCTGCCGCTCGCCCGAAAACAGCTGGGATAGGCTCCAGCACCCCCACGACCCTCGTGAAGGAAAAGCGGTAGAAAATGAATGAGTAGAAAAATAATAATAATAATAACTTTTCTATTTCTGTAAAGACTTTTGAAAGAGTTTTGCACCTATGCGGGCTGTTTTTATACATTGGACTGATCCAATAAACTTCATCTGAGCACTCAATTCTGTCTTCTGCCTGGAGCTGAGTAGAGCCCCGCCACAGTAAAGAAAGTCAAAAAGCCGATGGAATGTCCGCAGAAGAAAAATAAAATTGTCCAGACAAAAGCTCCCACTGGACATCCTGACGTCTGGAGATATCGATTCCCTCTTGCAACAAGAGCGAAAAGGAGCAGGAGAAGGAGAGGGGAAGACTAGGTCCCCTGAGCTGAAGAATGTTTGGAGTTTTAGAGAGATTATTTCCAGCCCAGTAGCCTTGAGCTTTATTCAACTTGACAAAAAAAAAAAGTGCCACTATAGTAGCGGATATCCCAGACATACTGTACATACATGCAAAACTTTCCACAGCATGAATTACCGGTGTTGCACTACCTGAGCAACAGAGAAGTGTTTTCGGTTAGCATGTGAACGCATCACATCAACACAACAGCGTATTTGCTATATTTAGAACTGGTAGCGCCTTGGGAGGTAACTGGAATATGGAGGGTTGGTGGTTTGAACCCACATTCCTCCATTGTAGTCGCTGCTTTTGTGTCCTTGGGATACACACTTCACCCAGCTGACCTCCCTGGCTCACTTACAAGACTGGTGTACAAACGCAGCACAGATCCACAGCAAGGGAGACAGCTTTGGTTTTCTTTGGATCAGGGAGTCGACTGGAAAAACTTTGCACAATAAATAAAATTATTATGATGATGATTATTATTATTATGCTTATTATGCTTATTATTATTATTATTATTATTATTATTATTATTATTATTATTATTATTATTATTATTATTATTATTATTATTATTATTATTATTATTATTATTCATTTTCTACCGCTTTTCCTCACGAGAGTCACGGGGGTGCTGGAGCCTATCCCAGCTGTCTTCGGGCAAGAGGCGGGGTACACCCTGGACTGGTCGCCAGCCAATCACAGGGCACATATAGACAAACAACCATTCACACTCACATTCATACCTATGGACAATTTGGAGTCGCTAATTAACCTAGCATGTTTTTGGAATGTGGGAGGAAACCGGAGTACCCGGAGAAAACCCACACATGCACGGGGAGAACATGCAAACTCCACACAGAGATGGCCGAGGGTGGAATTGAACCCTAGTCTCCTAGCTGTGAGGTCTGCGCGCTAATCACCTATTATTATTATTATTATTATTATTATTATTATTATTATTATTATTATTATTATTATTATTATTATTATTATTATTATTATTATTATTAAGCTAAGATAAAAAAGTTTATGTTGTTAAAGTGTGCAGGAGTAGGGGTACATAACTTCAGGTTAAATGTCTGTAAGAGGCAGTGTTGGGCACATTACTTTAAAAAAAAAAGTAATTAGTTATAGTTACTAGTAAGTTACTAGTACTGAAAATATTATATCAATCACTGAAGCTGATATTCAAAAACAGAAAAGCAGTGAAAACCTTTCATACGTTGGAGAACGTTCTAAAAACAATTCATATGAAGAAGAAGCTTAAGTGACATGTTTTCTATTGTTTTTATTTTGTTGTTCTTATTTTCAAGCAATATCCCTCATACATTACTTTCTTTGTTATTTGCTTTTTCTTATTTATGTTGATGTTGTTCTGTAGAGTTGCGCTTTTATATTCCTGTAATTCTGCTTTTACTGGTTTATACTGTTTTGTAATTGAAGTTTGTAATAAAATATATATTTAATAATAAAAAAAAACGAAAAATAAAATAAATAATTAAAAAGCGCTGTTTGGACGTGCTCTAAACACCCGCCCACCTAAGTTCTCTGATTGGCCGAAGACGTAATCTTACTAAACCATAGCCAATCCTCGTTGCCAATGTGATCGAAACACCCGCCCACCTACGTTCTGATTGGCCGAAGACGTAATCTTACTAAACCATAGCCAATCCTCGTTGCCATTGTGATCTAAACACCCGCCCACCTACGTTCTCTGATTGGCCGAAGACGTAATCTTACTAAACCTTAGCCAATCCTCATTGCTTATGTGCTCCAAACACCCGCCCACCTAAGTTCTCTGATTGGCTGAAGGCGTAATTTTACCAAAACCTGAGCCAATCCTCATTGCTCATATGGTTATCCCACCCCTCCCGTCACTTTGCCACACTTTCACTGCGCTACAGATTAGTTATGAAGTCGGTGATATATTTTTCGGCGGCTTCAGTAACGTGAAATAACGGAGTGTCGAAAATGGTAACGTTATGCTGATAGTAAAAGTAATTAGTTAGATTACCCGTATTTTAAACGCAGTTATTCCCGTCACTGGTAAGTAGAACACGACTGTAAACATTTGGGAACCACTGATGTAAACGACACCCAACGCCAATCAGTTGCATCCGGGTTACAGCCATGCTCCATGAAATATGCTCTACTGAAGCCATGAAAAAGCACAATAAGACATCTCAAGGAATAAAAAGCCTTTCAGTTGAGCCGCAGTGGTTCCAGCCAGATCCTCGGGCATATTTTCATGTGGTCCAGTGGTTAAATAAGTACTCTAAATAAATAAACGGGCAATGTGCCTTGGGGAGAACAAATGAAAGACAAGTATCACAGAGTCTGAAAAAGCAAGTAGTAAAACAAATATCCCACATCCGAAACCTCCCCGACTCCCCAACAAGCTTTTATCCTAAGGCAAGCGATAGTGCCGTATTGTAGGCAACTGGAAAAGCTTTATCGATTTGGATGTTCCTTAAAGGTTGCATTGCCTCACATCTGCCTCCCTGCAGACAAGCAGCAACAGAGAGAGACTTCTAGCGGGTCCTGCTATGAAGCATTTTGGATGTATATTTCAATTTCATGCATGGCAACTCTCACATTTGTTTGCCTCTCTGAGTTCCTTTCCTCTAATGATTCTTCTCTTCCGTGCCATCACGTTGGCGCCATCCTTTCTCCTATCTGTCTCCAGGTTTCACATTCAAATGCATTTTAAAAACATACACTTGGACATGAGCCAAGGAGATGCAGAACTTGCATTTTGCATTGCTACTGCAACTGATTGATATTGTGAAAATTAGGTATCGGTAATTCATTTATACACAATACAGTCAAAAGTCGCTTTTCGAATCCCCCAGTTTTTGCTGAAAATCTCCGTAAAAAATGTTCCCTCCGTTTTGTATCTCGGTTATCGTACAATATTTTACCCTATTGGTACATTTTTATTTTTATTTTTATTTTTATTTTTATTTTTATTTTTATTTTTATTTTTATTTTTATTTTTATTTTTATTTTTATTTTTTATTTTTATTTTTATTTTTATTTTTATTTTTATTTTTATTTTTATTTTTATGTAAAAATGTTCCCTCCATTTTTGTACATTGTCTTGGTTATCGTACAATATTTTACACTGTAATACATTGAATTTGTATTTGTAATAATAATTATTTATATTTATATTTATATTTATATTTATATTTATATTTATATTTATATTTATATTTATATTTATATTTATATTTATATTTATATTTATATTTATATTTATATTTATATTTATATTTATGGAAACAATTTCCCTCCATTTTTGTACACTGTCTTGGTTATCATACAATATTTTACCCTGTGGTACATTTAATTTGTATTAATAATAATAATGATTTAGATTTAGATTTATGAAAACTGTTCCCTCCATTTTTGTACACTGTCTCGGTTATCGTACAATATTTTATGCTGTGGTACATTGAATTTTTATTAGTAATAATAATTATTTATATTTATGTATATTAGATATATATATTTAGATTTAGATTTATGTAACAAATAATAATCAATGGACGATACTCTCAGCTTCGCTTGTTTAAACGTAAAAGTGTCAAAGCCTATCTATACTCACATTGCTTTGCATTCACGTCAGGATGATAGAAGAAGAGATGGATACGATAGCAAGCAGTTTGCTGCTCCTATGAGCTGAGACCGAGTTTAAAATAAACACATGTGGATAACCTGGTCGGTAATGGGTCTAAATTTTGAGGGCAGGACCATTCTGGATTTGTAAAAACGAGGACTCGGATAAAATAATGGATGACATGGATGGTAACATCAACAAATGGATACAAATGATGATGGCCTTTCTACTGACAATGTTTTGCACAAACTGCATGATGCAGTTTGGACAGCATCATGGCCTCAGCTCACTCTTTCACTCATGTTGACATGCTGCCATTTTGGGGAAGCCATGTTATGGTTATTTTTTTCTTTGCTCTGGTTACGTTCACTGTAAACCCGAATTCATTCATTTTCTACCGCTTATCCTCACGAGGGTCGCAGGGGTGCTGGAGCCTATCCCAGCTGTCTTCGGGCGAGAGGCGGGGTACACCCTGGACTGGTGGCCAGCCAATCACAGTTTGGCACATATAGACAAACAACCATTCACACTCACATTCATACCTATGGACAATTTGGAGTCGCTAATTAACCTAGCATGTTTTTGGAATGTGGGAGGAAACCGGAGTACCCGGAGAAAACCCACGCATGCACGGGGAGAACATGCAAACTCCACACAGAGATGGCCGAGGGTGGGGAAAGTCAAAATAAGAAGCCAAAAAGTTACCACTTCCACACAAAATAGGAGGAGAACTCATTCATTCATTCATTTTCTACCGCTTTTTCCTCACAAGGGTCGCGGGGGTGCTGGAGCCTATCCCAGCTGTCTTCGGGCGAGAGGCGGGGTACACCCTGGACTGGTGGCCAGCCAATCACAGTTTGGCACATATAGACAAACAACCATTCACACTCACATTCATACCTATGGACAATTTGGAGTCGCTAATTAGCCTAGCATGTTTTTGGAATGTGGGAGGAAACCGGAGTACCCAGAGAAAACCCACGCATACACGGGGAGAACATGCAAACTCCACACAGAGATGGCCGAGGGTGGGGAAAGTCAAAATAAGAAGCCAAAAAGTTACCACTTCCACACAAAATAGGAGGAGAACTCATTCATTCATTCATTTTCTACCGCTTTTTCCTCACGAGGGTCGCAGGGGGTGCTGGAGCCTATCCCAGCTGTCTTCGGGCGAGAGGCGGGGTACACCCTGGACTGGTGGCCACCCAATCACAGTTTGGCACATATAGACAAACAACCATTCACACTCACATTCATACCTATGGACAATTTGGAGTCGCTAATTAACCTAGCATGTTTTTGGAATGTGGGAGGAAACCGGAGTACCCGGAGAAAACCCACGCATACACGGGGAGAACATGCAAACTCCACACAGAGATGGCCGAGGGTGGGGAAAGTCAAAATAAGAAGCCAAAAAGTTACCACTTCCACACAAAATAGGAGGAGAACTCATTCATTCATTCATTTTCTACCGCTTATCCTCACAAGGGTCGCAGGGGGTGCTGGAGCCTATCCCAGCTGTCTTCGGGCGAGAGGCGGGGTACACCCTCACTCACATTCATACCTATGGACAATTTGGAGTGGCAGCACAGTCCACACAGAGATGACAGAGGGTGGAATTGAACCCTGGTCGACTGCCGTGCAGCCGCCTCACTTTTTATTCGGATTTACAGTGTTTATTTTAGGGAAATAAGTGCTTGTCAAAAGTGATTCTAAGTTAAAATAAAAAATATCTGCCTCATGCTGGAGAGCAGCCAAATCAGCTCTGATTGACTTTAAGGTCAGTTGGGGGGGGTTGAGGCTCAAGGAGGTCTCTGTGGCTGTCAGGGAGGGATAGAAATAGATGTGACGGACCTGTAACCCCGCTTTGAGAGACCACTAACCAACTTATGCGTCTTGCAGATAATACTCATACAGTACAAATATATTACCATATCTTTGTTATTATATAAATAATAATAATCCTTTATAGACTGAATGAATCCACTAAGGTGAGATGCTCAGCAAGTACAAGGCCCTTTTTCTTTGTTTGCTAATGAAATATATGCTAGAAACGTCCCCCCTCTGACTAACACAGAGTGCAATGGTGTTCTGTCTACTACAGGTCACTATCAGGCTGCATCCCACAGGCTTATTCTTTTACGCCGCTTTGCGATCTGATGCTGCTGCTTTGTAATAAAGCTGCTAAACCACACGATGAGGCCGGTAAGCCACAGTGTTGCTTCAGGGCTAATTGCACTGGGCTTCTCAGGGCACTCCAATTCCCTTTATTATTAATGAGTGTTATTGTAAATTATGGATTATTATCTCCCCTACACTTCACTGGGCAGCCGGATGTCGAGTCACCGTGCTGGTAAATTTGAGCTTAGTGTGTATAAAGCAGGGAGGGACATGAACCGAAGGAAGTGGAAACAGTGTTGCCGACTTTGTCGCTATATCTGGCAACATTACCTCACAAGAGACTATTGAAGAGTTTTCTGGTATTTGGGGATTTAACAGTGAAAGCACGTATTGTTTTGAAGTTTCTATTCTCACTTAGCAGAAGTGGGTGCTGCTGAGAGGTCCAGCCATAAGGTGTCAGTGCATAGTCAGCTTCTGGGGCACACTGAGAGCATAGTGGAGCTCTACGCATCCTACGCATGGTGTCATATCGGAGTGGAGTGGATCCCGCCCAGTTTTACAGAGTAAATGTAAATGTTTGAAGTAAAAGTCAAAAAGTCAAAATCAACTTTATTGTCAAATATGCTATACATGCTCGACATACAAGCATATATGAAATTTCAATCAGTGCAGAAAGCAAAATAAAATAAAATAAAATAAAATAAAATAAAATAAAATAAAATAAAATAAAATAAAATAAAATAAAATAAAATAAAATAAAATAAAATAAAATAAAATAAAATAAAATAAAATAAAATAAAATTAAATTAAATTAAATTAAATTAAATTAAATTAAATTAAATTAAATTAAATTAAATTAAATTAAATTAAATTAAATTAAATTAAATTAAATATGCAAAGTGGTCAGAGTATAGTAGCTTGGATAATTTGTGACTTCATGTTTCAAATTTCGAAGCTTCACTCTTTCAACTTCCAACTAAATAAAATAAAGTAAAATAAAAATTAAATTAAATTAAATTAAATTAAATTAAATTAAATTAAATTAAATTAAATTAAATTAAATTAAATTAAATTAAATTAAATTAAATTAAATTAAATTAAATTAAATTAAATTAAATTAAATTAAATTAAATTAAATATGCAAAGTGGTCAGAGTATAGTAGCTTGGATAATTTGTGACTTCATGTTTCAAATTTCGAAGCTTCACTCTTTCAACTTCCAACTAAATAAAATAAAGTAAAATAAAATAAAAATTAAATTAAATTAAATTAAATTAAATTAAATTAAATTAAATTAAATTAAATTAAATTAAATTAAATTAAATTAAATTAAATTAAATTAAATTAAATTAAATTAAATTAAATTAAATTAAATTAAATTAAATTAAATTTCTTAATCTTCATTCAATTACTAGGCATTACACCCAAGACATCACTTACCTGTCAGTGTGTCAGTACATGTGATGGAAGAACAATATATGAGAAAATAAACAATTCATAAATGGAATATTTTTATAATTGGAGCACAGACAGCCTGTGTATGACTTTCTAAATATAGTTTTTAAGGTTTTATGCTCCCAATTCCGAGACCATACTGACCATTCATGGGTGAAATCATCCGGTATCGATCACATAGACCAAGTGTAGATTTGCCATTGGCTATATGATATGTAATGGGAACCATAACATCACCTTCATTAGGTCCGACTGAAAATGTTTCAAACGGAATGAGGAAGAAGGACAAAGAAGACAAACCACTCTATGGTCAAATAATAATTTATTAGTTAACTAAAAAAAAAGCAACAATGGAACCTCGGTTAGCGTCCGCCCCAGTTAGCGTGTTTTTCGGTTAACGTCAACAATTTCTGCCACAATTTGCCTTGGTTTGTGTACAATATGTGCATCATGTCGTGACTTAAAGCTCTATGGGACACATATTATCCTATTTAAAGCATTTGATTTTTATTGGTTAAAAAAACATTTGGTTGTTTATGAGAATTAATTTGCCTGAAATATTTATTAAATTTATTTTTGAGGTTTTTACATTCTTCGCTACGGCTCAATGCAGGTTGATGGAAATAAAAGAAAAAGAATGTGGCGATTGAACATAATAAAAAAGATATGTGTCAGGGTCTTGCATGTGAAAAGATGGAATTATTTATAGCAGCCTTGAGGCAAAACCCTTCCCTCATTGTTTATTTTTGAGTCTCTTCCACACAGTCCAATTAGCAGTACATTTTCATTTATTATTACTATGCCTGTCAAAGTTAAGGTTAATAATGTGTTAGCAAAGATTTCCTTTAACGCCACACATTTTTTGATGCTTGAACATGCCCTGTTTGACCCTCGCCTCACGCTGTAGTTTGCGGTGATTGTGTAGCCACAAACGAGAACTAATATTGACCAGAAATGGACAAAGAAAAGTGTATTTTCTAAGCCCCGCCTCTTGGAATAGGACCATAGTTGTTTATATATTGTTGCTGTCATTTGAGTTATAACAGATGGTATGGAAGGTTTTTTTTATTGTCATTTATGTAGTAGTATCTTGACATATGAGTGTTTTTTAGTTTTTTTTTTTATTTTATTTTGTTTTGTTTTTCAATGTGACCACCATTGCTGAAGTTGACAATGGCTGTATATAGCATTAGCATTAGCATTAGCACTAGCTAGTCTAAGTGTGGAAATATTTTCAACATTTATTATGTATTGTGTCAAGATATGACAGGAACAATATCAATTTTTCAAAAGACGTTTGTCTTTTAAACGCGCCTGAGCTAAATAGACATAAAAGACGGATAAATGCAAAGCAAAGGAAAACGGAACATAGCAAAACAGGAAGTGAATACAAAATAAGGGCACGAACCAGGAACTAATGCATGAAAGGAAACTAAATTAACTCTCTTTTTGAAAAATGGCTGTTACTTAACTATGGACAAAATGCAATTATTCGTGATTACATCGATTGACAGCTCTAATTATTATTACTTCATCTTCTTATTCGTAGCAATCAATATGGGTATGCGTCTAGTACTTTTGCTTTAATGTGCAACTCCCCATCCACTCGCTCTAATCTAGCCTTCTGATTGGATGGGAGGTTTTTTTAATGAGAGCTGAAAGAATTCCAGACATCTCATAGGATATTGGGTCTGTCAATCAAAAGTAATACATACAGACAAAGAGCATGAGAAAATATGCAATGTTGTTTTTTGCACGTTGTTGCCAGATACTCCTACACATCCACCATCTTCTTCTTCAAATTGGTTTATATTAAGCTGTATTTAAAATGCATTTTCCCCAAGCCTCCCCTGGCTAAACATACATAATCTACCGAGAACATTATTACATCCTGTCTACTAACCTGATTTATTGTAAACAGCTACAAGCTATGTTAATTAATAATGTAATAATCGCCATGGAGGTGAAACAGACCGATGTGGATATTGTTTCCGCCAACACACTAAGTAGGATGTGCCTAATCTTTTTCAAGCGGTTTGTTTGGTCAATGGGATTCGAGTAAGGATAATACCTATTTGTGTGACTATTGTTGTTTCATAGCTGGAGGTCCGTTTAGATTGGAAAGTGTGATGGCGGTTCGCTATGGGAAGATCTATATGGAGCTCTACTGCCACCTTCCGGTCACATACAGAACAGACATGATACAGCAAGAGAACAGAGTCCACAGCTTCACCAGCAAGTAAGCAACAAACTGTTAATGTTAATGTAATAATGTACATTTCATGTCATTATTATTTAATCATTTTTATTGTAATGTTTATCTTTTCTTTATGCAATGTCTCTGGCAGTTTATTACAGCTTTCTAAAAAAATTACAAAATGTACTATTACATATATGTATCATTTTAAATCTATTTTACAGACTAACTATATTAATATTTTTTGTCATTTAAAAATTATATTTTACAAATTAATTCAAATTGGAAAATTATATTATATAAACAGATTTTTTTTATTACATTTTACACACTAATGCCCCTTTTTCACATTCCAAATATACGTATATTGTAAAAATTTTAACTATAAAAAATTATAATAAAATTATAATTTTAATTATTTACTGTTTCAACACTCTGTGGATGTGTTTGGGAAAACAAAAACAGGAGTGACCCATTTGAAAATTGACAAACTTACTATTACATATATGTATCATTTTAACTATACTAATATTTTTTGTCATTTAAAAATTATATTTTACAAATTAATTCAAATTGGAAAATTATATTATATAAAATGTATTTTTTTTATGACATTTTACACACTAATGCCCCTTTTTTCTCATTCAAAATATATATTGTACAAATTATAAAACTTAATTATAATTAAAATATTTGAATTATTTACTGTTTCAACACTGTGTGGATGTGATTGGGGAAATAAATAAATAAAATAATAGAAATAAATAAATAATAAATTTTACTGACTCTAACTATACTAATGTTTTTGGTCAATTAAAAATTACATATATTTTACAAATTCATTCAAATTGGAAAATTATGTTTTACAAACATAATTTTTAAATTACATTTTACACACTAATGACATTTTTTCTCATTCAAAATATATATTGTACAAATTATTATAATTAATTATAACTATTCAAAGTTATAATAAAAATATTTTAATTATTTACTTATATTTCAACACTGTGGATGTGATTGGGAAAACAAAAACAGGAGTGACCCATTTGGACAGGGACTGATTGTCAATCAATTTCACCTGGTCTTGTAGTAAACAACACTGGAGATGATTTGCAATCAGGATAATTGCTAAATAAATGCTTCTGCAGTCGCTGACTACAGACTATTATTTTTATTTCATCACTTTTCCGTTTTGCCAGTGTCCTCAACCGCTCAAGGTAGCTTGAGGCGGTGTCTGCAAGCCAAGGAAGCTAACGGCACATCTGTGGAAAGAAGGTTAGCCGTGTCAAGAGGCTGGAGGAGATACCAGGAGACATGGAGGCCATTGTAAGGGGACGACTACCCAGAAGCGGGACCGCAAGGTGGGAAAAGCATTTTTTGAAAATCGTATATTGACGCCAGCAAAATAACTAAGTTTGTTTTTATTTATTGTGTGATTAATTATTATTGATTATCATAACAGACATTATAGTAATTGAAGAATATAGCAACCAACAATTGATTACATGAGTATACTGTAGATGTATTCTCTTGTATAGTAAAACGCTTTAGCAGATTATACTATCAGTCTTTGGTTAAGAGACTGCTGCAGTGAAAGCAGGAAGGTTATACAGGGAACAGAATTAAACTGGGGGTTTGAGGGGGGGGGACTCATTACAGATAGTGGTCATCAGTCCCAATAATCTGTGCAGTGCAATAAGAATGCTGCAATTGTAATAGAGTTATGTGATTTTGGTCCCGTTAGCCGAAGCTGTGAGGACTCAGTAATGGGAGTAATGAACCTTCTCGCCTGCCTCAGGAAATTAGATTGTCAATCCTCAGACAGCACAAACTGAAGTTGATATTATCTAATTGTGCGGAGAACAGTGAGGGATTTATATAGACGAATGTGCGGAATGATCAAATAATAAGGAAAAATAAATATCAAAAGTTTATTTTTTTTTTTACAGTGAAATATCTTTGTAGTACTGCACTGTAGTTTCATGGCAGTGATTTTTACAGTTCTTGTACATTCTGGTGTATAAGATGATACTTTTTTTTTTTTACATTTTGAACCCCAGGGCTTCTACAGTGATGCGGCAAATTGACTCAAAAGTTTGGGATCACTTGCAAATTTCTTTGTTTTCCAAAGAAAAACAATTTTATCCATTTCACAAACAATTAAAATGAATCAGATGATTTTCAAAGAAGAATCTACATTTTTGCATAGAGGCCTACTATCAACAACTGTCAGTCCTCTGCATCAATCTCCTGGTATGGCTGCTAATCCAAGTTCATCATTTTATAAGGCTAATAGATTATTAGAAGACCCATCTAAAAAATCTAAACTAAAACTAAAATCTCTTACCATGCTGTTAACTACTCCCTTCAGAGAGCAGCACAAACTGGGTCTAACAAGGACAGAAAAACGTTGCACATTATTAGAAAACCCATCTAAAAAATCTAAACTAAAACTAAAATCTCGTACCATGCTGTTAACTACTCCCTTCAGAGAGCAGCACACACTGGGTCTAACAAGGACAGAAAAACGTTGCACATTATTAGAAAAGCCATCTAAAAATCTAAACTAAAACTAAAATCTCCAAGAAAAAGAAATTGCAATTGCAAATTTCTTTGTTTTTCAAAGAAAAACATTTTCATGCATTTCACAAACCATTTTCATCCGTTTCACAAACAATTAAAATGAATTACCATGCTGTTAACTAGCAGCACAAACTGGGTCTAACAAGGACAGAAAAACGCTGCACAACTGTGCAAGAAGACAAATATCTGAGAGTGTGTAGTTTAAGACAAAGACGCCTCACAGGTCGTCACCTGGCAGCTGCACTAAATAGTACCCGTCAATCACCAGTTATCAGTATCAACAGTGAAGCGGCGACTTCAGGATGCTGGACTTCATAGCAGGACCGCCAAGAAAAAGCCATATCTCAGACTGGACAAAAAAAATTCCAAGTTAACCCAAACTTTTGAGCGGTGGTGTAAATTCATATGAATATCAAATGTAATCAAACCCTGCACATCAAGCCATTGTTTCGATACAACAGAACATGGATGCATGAACTAACTTGGCACCTAAGAGTAGGAGCAAATCTCACATCAATAATAAAAGATGTCATCATGTCATACGTGTTGGAAGCTCCTTCAGAAAGGAAGGAAACTTTCCTCCTGTTTCAGGAAACGATGAGAGAACCTGAATTGAACAAGCAGGTACCTTGGCATGTGACATAAGAGTTATTCAAGGCCACGATTTCAAGCGTGAAAAAGTGTGTTGCTATGCTTCTGAATCACGGCGCCCTGTACAAAAGGGAAATGATGATGCCTGTGAAAAACGATCCATTCAGGCTCCGCGTAAGAAGATGAATAATCCAATTAAAATGTGCATGGATGCATTTGAACACCAGCTGCAAATGTAATCAAGCTTAATCAGATCAGAAACAGTTGCCAGATTTGAGACACATCTGCTACCAGGTGAAATGATGCCACTGTTTGTAGAAAGCGGCGATATTGACAGATTCTATCCATTCTTTTGTTATAGCGTCACAATCGGCCATATGCTGCTTCAGTCAGGCAGCTGGCTGCCAGATTCAAAGACATGGAAGGGAATCCGAGAGTTGGTTTCTGGAGAAAAAGAGCTCCACTTAGCGGTGGAATGTTGTTTCTCATATCCAAACTGTGATCTTTTTAATCATTATTTACTCTCCTTCACAAATAGCATTAGCTCATTTGGTGATAATCCGTCAATCATTACTGTATGATGGCCGAGAAGTGCAAAATCCAAATTACAATAACGCCACACGGAAAGGGAATTGACCAAATCCCACAATTCTAGGAAGCGATAATGTTTGGAAAGCTGTGGCGCTGGGACAGGAACCTTGACTGTGATGTGGCCAGCGGTGAAAATAAGCATGACGCTCCTGCGCGAGATCGACGCACCTCTCCACGTACTTTCCACCAAGTTTGGAGTGATACCGAAATATCCACACCTCCGATACCAGCTCTGAAATCCACTCTCAAATCCAAATATTCCTCACGAGGGGTGCTGGAGCCTATCCCAGCTGTCTTTGGGCGAGAGGCTACTCGCCAGCCAATCACAGGGCACATATAGACAAACAACCATTCACACTCACATTCATACCTATGGACAATTTGGAGTCGCTAATTAACCTAGCATGTTTTTGGAATGTGGGAGGAAACCGGAGTACCCGGAGAAAACCCACGCCTGCACGGGGAGAACATGCAAACTCCACGCAGAGATGGCCGAGGGTGGGGGAAGACAAAATAAGAAACCAAAAAGTTACCACTTCCACACAAAATAGGAGGAGAACTCATTCATTCATTTATTTTCTACCACTTATTCTCACCAGGGTCGCGGGTGGTGCAGGAGCTTATCCCAGCTGTCTTGGGGCGAGAGGCGGGGTACACCCTGGACTGGTCGCCAGCCAATCACAGGGCACATATAGACAAACAACCATTCACACTCACATTCATACCTATGGACAATTTGGAGTCGCTAATTAACCTAGCATGTTTTTGGAATGTGGGAGGAAACCGGAGTACCCGGAGAAAACCCACGCATGCACGGGGAGAACATGCAAACTCCACATGAATGTGAGTGTGAATGGTTGTTTGTCTATATGTGCCCTGTGATTAGCTGGCCACCAGTCCAGGGTGTACCCCGCCTCTCGTTTGAAGACAGCTAGGATGGGTCCGGCGCCCCGCCCCCCAATGAATGAATGAATAATCAGGATGTAGCTAACCACTGTATAACTGTATTGGTTTCCATGGTGATTGCAACAACATTGCCATTGAAAATGAATGGACATTTTTCTGACAGGTCAAAACCTTGTGTTGAATGGAAGATGCAAACCTAAAACTGTGTCCCTTTTTTAAACCCTGCAGTATCATTGTCCGGCCACTAGAGGGCTCAGTCTCTACAGTGTTGTATCAGGGCTTGGTGGGTGGGAGCTCCTGGTCTCTGCATTTTAAGGTGAACATGGCTTTCCTCTAGGTGTCACCCATTAACCGGCTGTGAAGACAGCATGTCCACCTGGAACCACTTGTGGAAATTACTAAAAATTAAATTGGTAGTTTCATTGTGGGAAAAAAAAACATATATATAAATTTAAATTATTTTTAATAAAATAAAAATATACATATATAATTAATATCATATTAATTATTAATTAAATTAATTTTAATATTTTTAATAAAACAAATATATAAACAAATATATATATTCTTTTTTTCAATTAAAAAAATATAAACATATATATATAATATTTAAAAAAATATTAAAATTAATTAAATTAATAATTAATATATTAATTATATATGTATATTTTTTATTTTATTAAAAATAAATTAATTAAATTAATAATTTTAAATAATAATATTAATAAATATACATAATTAATCACTTGCACAAACCTAAAACAGGTACTACATGAAGTAATACAATAAGACGGCATATCAAGTCGTTGCATTTTATTTGTGTGCCATATACTTTCTCAAAGACTTCACAAGAACGAGTGTCATTAAATTCATATATTCATGTGTACATAATATTATTAAGCAATACAAAGAAATAAGTAAAACATTTAAATATTCAGAATGTCAAGCGCATGTCAAAATCTCAATACAACGTTTGTACTCAACATGCATTCAAAAAAATATAAAAATAGACCTTTGGTTAAGTTTATGTACATATTTTTTTAATAAATATAAGTATACAAGTGTATTTTTAAAATACAAAGATAAATACGGTGGAGTGACGTACATTTTGTACCATCCAACAATTACAAATATTTTTGGGGTACTTAGCGTTCACATAACACAATTACTACATTAGAAATGCAACTTTAACGACAATTGCAGGTCTCATGTTATTGTTCCTTTTTGAATAAATAGGCGATAAAAAAAAAAAAACGAAACGGGCGTCTAGCTCTGCCGGACGTCCTGCAGCAGTTTGTTGATCTCAGCCACAAGCTCGCTGGCGTCCACCAGCTCGTGGCGGCTCTCGCTACGTTTCCCCTGTAGATGGCTCAGCACCGAGTCAAAATCGTCCTCTTCGTAGTTTTCTGGGATTTCCTCCATGGCAGGAAGCCACTTGGATGACGGAACGGGAAGGGGTACAGGTATAGGCGCTGGAGCGTGGGAAGGCTGCACCAGAGTCTGTTTGAGGTTCTGCGAGCCGTTTTTGGCCGCCTGAGAGTTCTTGTGACTGTTATTCTGGCAGCTGAGCTTAGTGCTGGCTTTCAGGGTGTGGTAGCTGCCGCCCTGGTGGTGACCGGATGGAACCATGCCGCTTCCCGGATTCTGGAAGTGAGTATTGGCCGCCCATGCTGCCACGCCCTGCTGGTGAACAGAGGCGTTGGCCTTGCCTGGAAGATGGCCCCTTCTTCGATCTAAA
Source organism: Doryrhamphus excisus (assembly GCF_037039965.1). NCBI lineage: Eukaryota > Metazoa > Chordata > Actinopteri > Syngnathiformes > Syngnathidae > Doryrhamphus > Doryrhamphus excisus. Next base: position 3,994,744 of record NC_136378.1, on the reverse strand, counting down.
GATCCAGTCATTGGTACGCCGATACCGCTGAGACTGGTTCCTTTCTGGTTCTCGTTCACTTGAACGTATGAATCCAAACCTTGGGGCAGAAGCCGCTGGAAAACACTGCTCATCTCAGACAACAACGATGTTCCGCATAGGTCTTCATCTCCTCCATGATCTCCATGATCTTCCCCTCTGCCCAGGTCTTTCCCGAAAGTGGAGAAGCTTTGACTCCGGTCTGTTGTACTTTCAGGACACGGTTGTGGAGTGATTTCTGGGGAAAGTTCAGCTGGTTGGCGGGCCTCCTCCCCAGGAATGTAGAGATTACTTCGGTAGTCTGAGGAGGATGACGCTGGGGACGCCAGTGGGGGCATCCAGCATTGATCTGAATGACCCAGGACTCGACACTCCTCGGTGCAGAATCTCATACCTGAGAAGACAGTAAGAAATACATCATGGTGAATTACTGCAACATATACAGTAAACCTCAGATATATCGGATTCAATTGTTCCCACTGGTTTTGTCCGATATAAGCGAAATCCGTTATATGCGGATACCGGAAAATGTCCGTTTTACGCAAATATCGGATTTATATCCGGTATATGCGTAAATCGGATTTTATCCGTTATAAAAAGGCACTTCCTTGACTATGTTTCCAATGTACCTGGACGCGCAGGCAATGCTGCAAACGCTGCAAGACCTGATAGTGATAAGTGAATTTTTTTGGAAGTAATATTCTTCATTTTTAGTAATAACCGAATCTTTCGAGTCCGATATATCCGAGGTTTACTGTACAGTAATCCCTCGTTTATCAAGGTTTATCAGTTCAAGACCTGATAGTGATAAGTGAATTTTTTTGGAAGTAATATTCTTCATTTTTAGTAATAACCGAATCTTTCGAGTCCGATATGTCCGAGGTTTACTGTACAGTAATCCCTCGTTTATCAAGGTTTATCAGTTCAAGACCTGATAGTGATAAGTGAATTTTTTTGGAAGTAATATTCTTCATTTTTAGTAATAACCGAATCTTTCGAGTCCGATATATCCGAGGTTTACTGTACAGTAATCCCTCGTTTATCAAGGTTTATCAGTTCAAGACCTGATAGTGATAAGTGAATTTTTTTGGAAGTAATATTCTTCATTTTTAGTAATAACCGAATCTTTCGAGTCCGATATATCCGAGGTTTACTGTACAGTAATCCCTCGTTTATCAAGGTTTATCAGTTCAAGACCTGATAGTGATAAGTGAATTTTTTTGGAAGTAATATTCTTCATTTTTAGTAATAACCGAATCTTTCGAGTCCGATATGTCCGAGGTTTACTGTACAGTAATCCCTCGTTTATCAAGGTTTATCAGTTCAAGACCTGATAGTGATAAGTGAATTTTTTTGGAAGTAATATTCTTCATTTTTAGTAATAACCGAATCTTTCGAGTTCGATATATCCGAGGTTTACTGTACAGTAATCCCTCGTTTATCAAGGTTTATCAGTTCAAGACCTGATAGTGATAAGTGAATTTTTTTGGAAGTAATATTCTTCATTTTTAGTAATAACCGAATCTTTCGAGTCCGATATATCCGAGGTTTACTGTACAGTAATCCCTCGTTTATCAAGGTTTATCAGTTCAAGACCTGATAGTGATAAGTGATTTTTTTTGGAAGTAATATTCTTCATTTTTAGTAATAACCGAATCTTTCGAGTCCGATATATCCGAGGTTTACTGTACAGTAATCCCTCGTTTATCAAGGTTTATCAGTTCAAGACCTGATAGTGATAAGTGAATTTTTTTGGAAGTAATATTCTTCATTTTTAGTAATAACCGAATCTTTCGAGTCCGATATATCCGAGGTTTACTGTACAGTAATCCCTCGTTTATCAAGGTTTATCAGTTCAAGACCTGATAGTGATAAGTGAATTTTTTTGGAAGTAATATTCTTCATTTTTAGTAATAACCGAATCTTTCGAGTCCGATATGTCCGAGGTTTACTGTACAGTAATCCCTCGTTTATCAAGGTTTATCAGTTCAAGACCTGATAGTGATAAGTGAATTTTTTTGGAAGTAATATTCTTCATTTTTAGTAATAACCGAATCTTTCGAGTCCGATATGTCCGAGGTTTACTGTACAGTAATCCCTCGTTTATCAAGGTTTATCAGTTCAAGACCTGATAGTGATAAGTGAATTTTTTTGGAAGTAATATTCTTCATTTTTAGTAATAACCGAATCTTTCGAGTCCGATATATCCGAGGTTTACTGTACAGTAATCCCTCGTTTATCAAGGTTTATCAGTTCAAGACCTGATAGTGATAAGTGAATTTTTTTGGAAGTAATATTCTTCATTTTTAGTAATAACCGAATCTTTCGAGTCCGATATATCCGAGGTTTACTGTACAGTAATCCCTCGTTTATCAAGGTTTATCAGTTCAAGACCTGATAGTGATAAGTGAATTTTTTTGGAAGTAATATTCTTCATTTTTAGTAATAACCGAATCTTTCGAGTCCGATATGTCCGAGGTTTACTGTACAGTAATCCCTCGTTTATCAAGGTTTATCAGTTCAAGACCTGATAGTGATAAGTGAATTTTTTTGGAAGTAATATTCTTCATTTTTAGTAATAACCGAATCTTTCGAGTCCGATATATCCGAGGTTTACTGTACAGTAATCCCTCGTTTATCAAGGTTTATCAGTTCAAGACCTGATAGTGATAAGTGAATTTTTTTGGAAGTAATATTCTTCATTTTTAGTAATAACCGAATCTTTCGAGTCCGATATATCCGAGGTTTACTGTACAGTAATCCCTCGTTTATCAAGGTTTATCAGTTCAAGACCTGATAGTGATAAGTGAATTTTTTTGGAAGTAATATTCTTCATTTTTAGTAATAACCGAATCTTTCGAGTCCGATATGTCCGAGGTTTACTGTACAGTAATCCCTCGTTTATCAAGGTTTATCAGTTCAAGACCTGATAGTGATAAGTGAATTTTTTTGGAAGTAATATTCTTCATTTTTAGTAATAACCGAATCTTTCGAGTCCGATATATCCGAGGTTTACTGTACAGTAATCCCTCGTTTATCAAGGTTTATCAGTTCAAGATCTGATAGTGATAAGTGAATTTTTTTGGAAGTAATATTCTTCATTTTTAGTAATAACCGAATCTTTCGAGTCCGATATGTCCGAGGTTTACTGTACAGTAATCCCTCGTTTATCAAGGTTTATCAGTTCAAGACCTGATAGTGATAAGTGAATTTTTTTGGAAGTAATATTCTTCATTTTTAGTAATAACCGAATCTTTCGAGTCCGATATATCCGAGGTTTACTGTACAGTAATCCCTCGTTTATCAAGGTTTATCAGTTCAAGATCTGATAGTGATAAGTGAATTTTTTTGGAAGTAATATTCTTCATTTTTAGTAATAACCGAATCTTTCGAGTCCGATATATCCGAGGTTTACTGTCGTTGGTTTCAGCCTGTTTTAAAAATGAAAACAATCATAATTGCTCGTGAATACTTTTTAATTATTATTTTTTTCTCTGCGTCTGATGCCTTGCTGTGAATTTCCGATAAAAAGAAACAATCCAACTAGACTGTTCAATGCCATTGAAAGGAACTCGACGTCTTTCCCTTTTATGTTCCTCCTCAATAATACATGTCCTCCCAGAAAATCTCTGAAGACCAAATTAGACAAATCAAATATGCCGTCATTAAAGGCGGATGCACGTCTGACTTCTTCAATTGAATGACTTCATTAACATGAAAGCAGCATTTATTATACATCTTAGAGCAGATGAAAAGTGCATATGGTTGCACCGCAAAGGGAAGCCGCTGCATACCGTGTGTGCTGACTGATAAGAGGGTCAAAATTAAATATTTAAATTGAAAAAGAAAATGATAATTACAAAGCTGCCAATCCAACTGTACACATGAATTAAAATCAGGGCTGCGTGGCTTTAGTTTCTGCATTGGTTTGTTTATGTATAAGAAGACTAATGATTGTTTTAACCGCCGGAAGAATTCTCCACAACAATGTAAATATTTGCATAACTATGAGGTAGGCATACTCTATTAATAATCTCTTAAACCCGCCGATCCAGATGGTCGCATAAAAATAACAACAGTGGAACAGACGGCAAGAAACGTTAACACAAAACAGGTTTTTATAGTTTTACAATTATAATGTTACATGCAAAAAAAAACCGATTCAAAATGCACGTGCATGCCATGATGAAACTGTCTCGGTCCTAAGCAAGCAAACTGTGATTCACGTTTTCTTGTTCCCTGCAATGCAATGTGGAAATAGAGGCTAAAAAAACAAGTGTCAGGACAGAAATGAAGGGATTTGAAGGTAAGCGTGTGAAGGAAGACTACCTGCATGCATTCTGTGATGGACATCGGGAGCATAAAGCTCGGTAAATCCCTCACCAAGGAGTCTATCAAAGGGCGACTCCCTGCCAGGCTCGTAGTCGCTGTCGCCTGCCTCGCTGTCACCACGACCGCTGTCCTTGAGACTGAATTTATCCATCTCGTTCAGGGCATACCTGTAGATGACAACATTTGAAACAATTTCAGAGATGAGTTTTTAATCCAGGGTGTTCCTCAGGGATCCACATACATTTAGTTATTTATTGTAAAAACAAACTAACACGCTTGTTTAATTTGACAGTATTGTCAGGGCATTTCATTGATGAAGCCTGTGCGGACAGTCCAGCTCGCATCAATTCATTCTCAAAGACTAGATAGGACAGCTGTAGTCTTCATCAGTTCATGCTCTATGCCTATATTAGGCAATTGTAGTTAGTTCATGCTAAAAGACTTGATAGGACATCTCCACTGAGCTCATGCTAAAAGACTAGATAGGACAGCAGTAGTCTTCATCAGTCCATGATCAATGCCTATATTGGGCAATTGTAGTTAGTTCATGCTAAAAGACTAAATAGGACATCTCCAGTGAGTTCATGCTAAAAGACTAGATAGGACAGCTTTCGTCTTCATCAGTTCCTGCTCAATGCCTATATTGGGCAATTGTAGTTAGTTCATGCTAAAAGACTAGATAGGACATCTCCACTGAGCTCATGCTAAAAGACTAGATCGGACAGCTGTAGTCTTCATCAGTTCATGCTCAATGCCTATTTTGGGCAATTGTAGTTAGTTCATGCTAAAAGACTAGATAGGATATCTCCAGTGAGCTCATGCTAAAAGACTAGATAGGACAGCTGTAGTCGTCATCAGTTCCTGCTCAATGCCTATATTGGGCTATTGTAGTTAGTTCATGCTAAAAGACTAGATATGACATCTCCACTGAGCTCATGCTAAAAGACTAGATAGGACAGCTGTAGTCTTCATCAGTTCATGCTCAATGCCTATATTGGGCTATTGTAGTTAGTTCATGCTAAAAGACTAGATAGGACACCTGTAGTCTTCATCAGTTCATACTCAATGCCTATTTTGGGCAATTGTGGTTAGTTTATGCTAAAAGACTAGATAGGACATCTCCAGTGAGCTCATGCTAAATTACTAGATAGGACAGCTTTCGTCTTCATCAGTCCATGCTCAATTCCTAAATTGGGCAATCTATCCAGTCTTTCATGCTAAACGACTAGATAGGACATATCCAGTGAGCTCATGCTAAAAGACTAGATAGGACAGCTGTAGTCTTCATCAGTCCATGCTCAATGCTTTTATTGCGCTATTGTAGTTAGTTCATGCTAAAAGACTAGATAGGGCATATCCAGTGACGTCATGCTAATAGACTAGATAGGACAGCTGTAGTCTTCATCAGCCCATGCTCAATGCTTATATTGGGTAATTGTAGTTAGTTCATGCTAAAAGACTAGATAGGACATATCCAGTGAGCTTATGCTAAAAGACTAGATAGGACAGCTGTAGTCATCATCAGTTCATGTGAAAAGACTATCTAGAACAGCTGTAATTAGTTTATACTCAAATACTAGATAGGACAGCTGTAGTCTGATGGGTTGGTAAGGGATCCATAATATTTAGCATAATAGTTAGCATAATATTTAGCAGGAAGTGCTAAACGATTAATGGAATCATTATTCAGGTCCATAACAACCTGAACAGTCATTGCCATTGCTTTTAATGCCCTGACAATACAATGACCTGAATGAGTGAGAATATTCACTGGCAGTTTTACAGCATTTAGTATTTAGTATTCCCTACTCCGGGAGGAAACCAAAATCAAGCCGAGGGCCGCATTTTGGACATCCACCAACTCATCGTCATTGTCCATGCTACTGATGGAGAGGAGTGGGACACATTTATTTAAGTCATTTCCAGATGTTTGCATTACCTGTAGCTCCTGGTGTATTTGTTGCCTCTGAAACTTGGCCGTGGCTGGTACTGGCCCTGATGGAGCATGGACAGAAGCTGTGAGACTTGCTACAATCCCCAGAGAATAAGAAAAAAAAGGACAAAGGACAAACAAAAAAAATAAATAAAAGATGAAAAGGGAAAAAATGAATGGAGTCAAACAAGCAAAAATCACAAGACAATGTAACGTAAATGCTGTTTGGGGGGGGGTGCATGACTTCTGATTGTGATGTTCAACACAAACATAAAGTGAGCTGGAGGTGAGATAATGATATAAATTTGGAATGTGGACTAAATAATTTTACTACAGTAAACCTCGGATATATCGGATTCAATTGTTCACACTGGTTTTGTTCGATATAAGCGAAATGCGGAAAATGTCCGTTTTACGCATATATCGGATTTATATCCGGTATATGCGTAAATCGGATTTTATCCGTTATAAAAAGGCAACGCTGCAAATGACGTCGTATAGCGGCCTGTCACAATTCGGCGAATCGGAGCGCCACGATGCGGCCATCCGATATATGCGAGGGAAATTTAACGGAAATGCATTGGAACGGAACTGGAGATTTTGTCCGAAATAGACGAAATCCGTTATAAAAAATCCGATATATGCAATGAATTTTTATTGGAAATGCATTACAGAAAAATCGGTTCTTTTTTATCTGTCCGTTGTGAGCGAATTTTCGATATATCCGAGTCCGATATATCCGAGGTTTACTGTATATCAGGAAAACAATATCATATGTCTTACCTCAACAGGAGGTGTGGTGTGAGCCAACTCCAGGGCAAAATTCTCCGCCACATGATTGGAGGAAATAGTAACAAGACTATTTAATGACTGGTGGCTGTGATGGCTCTGCCTGCTCCCTAGGGTTCCTCTTTCAGGAGCAGGAGAAGCCGCTGGGGAATGCGGGTGGGACCGGACAGGTAGCGTCCCGTTAACGGTCGGCACCAGGGTAATGTCCGCTTTGTGGATTTGCCTCGTCGGCTTCTTCGGATGATTTTGATAACTGTTTTCCGCCACTCTGCAATTGTAGTTTCGCTTGGGGTCCTTCTTTTCCCGGGTGCAGCGACTTGTGGCAAACATCACCATGACGATAAGCAGCAGAGCACAAACCGCCCCCAAGGATATGATAATAATGAGGGAGAGATCCAAAGCGGACTGGCTGGACCCCGTTGGATAAAGCGGGGGCAGTATGTCCATGTTCTCCTGCAGGGTGATCTTGAGCAGGGCCCCCGCAGTGAGTCGATTTGCGCCCCTGTCCTGGACTTCTAACCTGATCTCCATCACGTCCCTTTGGACTTGTTCTAAGCTCGCGTTGGTTCTTAGCTCACATCGCCGAGCGTCCATGACAAAAAGGCCGTCTTCGTTTCCGCCGACGATGGAGCAGCTCAACTCTCCGTTGGCGCCGGCGTCACGGTCGGTGACTTTCAGAGCTGTGATCAACTGACCCGGCGATGCGAACTTCCACACCGGAAGTTCAGCGGTGTGATTTTGAAGAGACGGGGAGTGAATGATTGGCGGATTGTCGTTTTCATCCAAAACTGTAAGCAGTACGGTGGTGTTAGCGGATAGCGAAGGGTTTCCTCCGTCACGTGCTTGAACAATGAAGGTAATATGGCCGACATCTTCGTGGTCAAAGCTCCTCAGGGCGTAAATGGCGCCGTTGGAAGGGTCAATGGTCACATACGTGGAAATGGGGCTCCCTTGTACTAGGGCATCGACTACGGAATATGTCACTTGACCATTGGTACCCAGATCCGGATCCGACGCCACGACCGTCATGAGATAAGCTCCAGGGGAGTTGTTCTCGGATTTGAATATTTCATAACGAGTCTTTTCAAAACGAGGCGGATTATCGTTCTCATCCAGGACTTGAACGGTAAAATGTTTAATGGTGGAGAGACTCGGGGAACCTCGGTCCTCGGCGATGACCGTTAAGCTGTACTCCGATCTCTTCTCTCTATCCAACGAGATGTTGGTGAGGATCATGTAGTTCTTTTCATACGTCTTCTGCAGTCTGAAGTGACCGTGTCCGTGTAGCCTGCACATGACTTCACCGTTCAAACCCGTGTCGCTGTCATCGATGCGAACGAGAGCAATGAACGTATCCACAGGAGCTCCTTCGGAAATATACGCCACTTCCTCTTTACCTGGCGTCATCAAGTTGATGTTTATTTCGGGTTTGTTGTCGTTTACATCCACGACTTTCACAACGATTTTGCAAAGTCCTGGAATGGAGTTTGGGCCTAAATCCTGAGCCTGAACATCGAGCTCATAAGACGAAGTAGCTTCATAGTCCACCTTCTTAATTAGAGTAATATGACCGTTTTCAGGGTTGATTTTAAACGTTTCTAAGATCTTCGGCGAAACGTGACTGCTAAAAGAGTAAACAATCTTTCCGTTGGTTCCTTCATCTGGATCTGTCGCGTTTAAATCCAGAAGAAGAGTCCCAAGAGGAGAGTTCTCCAACAAATTCACGACATACGCCTGCTCTTCAAAAGTCGGGCTGTTGTCGTTTGAATCAGAAATGCTAATTTTAAGCAAAGTGGAGCCAGACTTTGGGGGGTCGCCGTTATCTGAAGCCGTAAGCCGCAGCTGGTAGCCGGACTGAACCTCCCGATCCAATTCCCGCATGACCACCAGCTCCGCGTACTTGGCTCCATCTGTTCTGGTCCTGATGTCTATCTTGAAAAAGTTGTTTGGAGTGAGGGAATAAGAGTGCAATGAGTTCTCCCCGACGTCTGCATCCATGGCGCCGTCAAGCGGGATCCGGGTCCCCACGGAGGCGCTCTCGGAGATCTCAATAGGGACAATGGCACGGGAGAAATGCGGGGAGTTGTCGTTTATGTCCAATACTTCCACCTCTACGTGGAACAACTGCAGGTACTCCGTCGGGAGCGTGACTACGTCAAATTCAATGGAACAGTTCAAATTCTTTTCACAGAGTTTCTCTCGGTCGATTTTGGAACCGATGCTGATCTCTCCGTCGTCTTCCCGCACGGACAGGAACGGTGTGCTTCCCCGTTGCATGGCTTTGAAACGAAAGGACAGAGAGCTCGGTAGTTTGGATAAAACTTCAGCGACGTCCACTTTTAAACGTGCGATAACGGTGCCCACTCGCTGTTCTTCGTAGACTTTATATTTTAACGTCTTGGAGTTGACACAATGGAACGCTGCCATCCAAATAAATACTGCGAGTAATACCGAAAAGGGAATGTTGTATTTAGCTCCCATTTTAGTGCAGCCGAGAGTTCCAGAGGCAGGGAATAAAGACAGGAAAAAAAAACCTTAATTTTCAAACATTATAAAATCCTCATTTGTGGTTCAGTATCCGGAAAAAATATGACATAAAAGCATAAATAAAGGAAAAATTCCACTCCTTGTCGATAGAGTACTTGCATACATCCATATGTGGCCGTCGCCAACGGGAGTGAGCGTCTCCTGGAAGAGTGAAAGAGTGAAAGGGAGGGATTGAGAGCGCGCTTGCCTCGCTGCCTGCTCAGCTTGCAGTTGTCTCCACCCACCCCGCACCCAAGCTGTCGCCTCAAAAAATCTTTATACAAAGAGACCAAAAAGCAGCACCCCCCCACCCCCACCTCCTCCTTCTCCTTCTCCTGCATGAAAAGTGTGCCACAACAATGGCCCAGAGGAAGAACTATTCCAGGCTCAGCCAAGTCTCAGACAAACTGACCCACAGCACACGTTCACATTGTTGGTTTGTTCCAACGACGTGTGCCAGGCTAGCTCCCCCCTTTTTTTCTTTTTTTTTGGGTAGCATGCTCTCAATGAAGCCAACATGCACCACTGTCTGTCTGTCACTGGTTGCTATGGTCGACGATCCTGACAAATCTAGGATGCTGTGACGCCTTTGTTAAGGCTTTGCAAAAGATTTGTTATTTTAATGCGACCGGAATCGAGCAAAGTGTAAAATTTCATTATCAACAATAACAATATCGTAACTTTTATCGTCCACCTAAATAAATTGGAAAAATTACAAAAAAAATGTAATATACAATATATAATATTATAACTTTTTTTAATATTTCAACTCTGCTACTAAAATGTTATTTCTATGCATATTACCAATTCATTCTTGGAAAATTTAGACTTTTTTTCTCATTAGATGTTATTCTTGTAAAAAGTTTTTTTTTTTATTTTCCAACTATTTCAACTTTTTTCTTGCACATTTTCTTCTCACTTTATTCCTCCTAACTTATTTTTTATAACTTTATAATTGATAATTATTCATTCATTCATTTTCTACCGCTTTTTCCTCACGAGGGTCGCGGGGGTGCTGGAGCCTATCCCAGCTGTCTTCGGGCGAGAGGCGGGGTACACCCTGGACTGGTCGCCAGCCAATCACAGGGCCTGATAATATTACAATTTATTTTAATAATATATTATTATTTTTTATCATTTTCTCCTTAGGTTGCAAATTTTTTCTATTAATATTTTTATATATTTTCTTGTAAAATAACTTATTTTTTATAACTTTATAATTGATAATTATTCATTCATTCATTTTCTACCGCTTTTTCCTTACGAGGGTCGCGGGGGTGCTGGAGCCTATCCCAGCTGTCTTCGGGCGAGAGGCGGGGTACACCCTGGACTGGTCGCCAGCCAATCACAGGGCCTGATAATATTACAATTTATTTTAATAATATATTATTATTTTTTATCATTTTCTCCTTAGGTTGCAAATTTTTTCTATTAATATTTTTATATATTTTCTTGTAAAATAACTTATTTTTTATAACTTTATAATTGATAATTATTCATTCATTCATTCATTTTCTACCGCTTTTTCCTCATGAGGGTCGCGGGGGGTGCTGGAGCCTATCCCAGCTGTCTTCGGGTGAGAGGCGGGGTACACCCTGGACTGGTCGCCAGCCAATCACAGGGCCTGATAATATTACAATTTATTTTAATAATATATTATTATTTTTTATCATTTTCTCCTTAGGTTGCAAATTTTTTCTATTAATATTTTTATATATTTTCTTGTAAAATAACTTATTTTTTATAACTTTATAATTGATAATTATAATAATTTTTTATAATTTTTTTTCTTTTTTTTTCTGTTGTTTTTTTCTTGTGAAATTATACTTTTAGAATGTGCTGTGCGCCAAATAAGAAAACAGCCACAGTCCCCAAATGGCCCCCATCCCCAGGCCACATTTTGGACACCCACACCCTAGCAATATTAACCAAAGACAAACAGTTAGTAGTTTGGTCCACAACATCTCACAAAAGAGGAGAATATGTCCATCACTCATGGATGAATAAGGAAATAAAAAAAACAATCAGACGATATTTACATTTTTAAATACCAAACTAGCTGTCAGTTAATTGGATAATCATTGATTCATCGATTAATTGCTGCAGCTTTAGTTGCCTTGTACCCACACTGATATTTTAACTTCCGCCAAAAGGAAAATCTTGCAAAATGAGTGTTGCTCATATGGCAAGTGACTTTATATGAGCCTGCCATCTGGCCTGAGCTTCAGACGACCCAAAACCTGCAATTACCATCTCCTCACATCATAAAGCCCCTGCAGAGAACCTAGCGAGACGAAGCTCAGCATCACGTCTGATAGAATCTGCGAAAAAAATACAGAAACGGCGGTGGTATTTTCTAAGCATCTTGTGATCACTGTAATGGAAAAGCATTATTTCCAGCTAATCAGCGTGCGATGTAGATTAGTCTCATTTCATATCATCTTTTACCCCGCACTCTTAAAATGAAAAGTTCTATTCCACGTCTTCATCACAGTGTCGAAAAGTCTCCAACAGACACATAGATTTCCCAAATGATGTTCATGGAAATTGCTCTCCACTTTTAAACGATCCGAACGGCCTCATTTGGAGCGCCGAACTATTGAGTCGCTCGCATCGATCTCGTACCGAGTAAATTACGGAATCTCTGAGCGGATTTGTCTCTGTGAAGGATTTTTTTTTTTTTATCTGCATTTTAAATTCCTCTGTTTGCCTCATGGGAGAGCATGCACTCGGCAACTGCCATCTGCCTCTGAGCAAACACACGGACAAACCCCCAGTCGGAGTCCATGTGTCCGCATGCTGATGCTGGTATTGCTAAGCAAGAACTGAATATCAACAGTATTTTTTCCAAATCATGTCGAGAAATGCTCTAAAACTTTTGGTATTCTTTAGGGATTTGCACTCCGGCGGCGTTGTACAAACTGTTGTATGATTTAACGTGTCTTTTTAATCCTCGCACAATAGATTTAAAGTGTAACAAGTCGTGTAACAAAGTATAAGCGTGTAGTACAAACGTCACTTCCACGGTTAATACGTGTTTTCTTCTGCTGTAGCTTCTGCGCGGTGACGGTAAGGTTGAGATGCCCTCAGGGACCATGAAATGACTGAGGGGGGGGGGGGTGGGTTTGGGGGGGTTGCAGCGTGAGGGGCTGAGGAACTTTGTCATTGAAATGAAGCAGTAGATCCTGAGGACAAAGGCAGCCTAGCAGGTGGAAAGGCGGCACGGAGGCCCTCCCAGGAACCCTACCCCCTCCCCAGGAGAATCAGTGCACACAAGAAGTGTTTGTGTGGGGGGGCTTTTGGTGGAATTTACCAGCACTAGTGCTATTTTAGAGAAGTAAGAATCAGCAAATCATTTTTTTAGATAGATCATAGTTCCGTTTTATTCTTCTGCAGGTAGGACCTCTGTCTCTGGAGGAGGCAAACAATGTGTGTGTGTGTGTGTGTGTGTGTGTGTGTGTGTGTGTGTATTGTAAAGGCACGCGAGCATCTGCCACCGTCTAATGACCATTCTGTTATATCATGAGAGGTGGGAGGGACCGTTACGGGGCTCAGGGGAACTATGGTGAGATACGACCCCAAAGCAAGTCCAAATTATATTTACCAAATGTTTCGAGAAAGAGCACTTACACAATTAAATCTTGGAATTGAATCGTTTTCAGTTTTTCAGCCGAGTGAGACCTCCTCAAATGTTAAATGCACAGCTCAGTATGTCGAAATGTGGAATTATTTTCAGTTTTTTTTCCTTTTTTTTTGTATTTTGTATTTATTTGTTTGTGGGGCGGCACGGCGGTCTAGTGGTTAGCGCACAGACCTCACAGCTAGGAGGACCAGGGTTCAATTCCCACCCTCGGCCATCTCTCATGCTAGGCTAATTAGCGACTCCAAATTGTCCATAGGTATGAATGCGAGTGTGAATGGTTGTTTGTCTATATGTGCCCTGTGATTGGGTAGCCACCAGTCCAGGGTGTACCCCGCCTCTCGCCCGAAGACAGCTGGGATAGGCTCCAGCACCCCCTGCGACCCTCGTGAGGAAAAAGCGGTAGAAAATGAATGAATGAATGAGTTCTCCTCCTATTTTGTGTGGAAGTGGTAACTTTTTGGCTTCTTATTTTGACTTTCCCCACCCTCGGCCATCTCTGTGTGGAGTTTGCATGTTCTCCCCGTGCATGCATGGGTTTTCTCCGGGTACTCCGGTTTCCTCCCACATTCCAAAAACATGCTAGGTTAATTAGCGACTCCAAATTGTCCATAGGTATGAATGTGAGTGTGAATGGTTGTTTGTCTATATGTGCCAAACTGTGATTGGCTGGCGACCAGTCCAGGGTGTACCCCGCCTCTCGCCCGAAGACAGCTGGGATAGGCTCCAGCACACCCCGCGACCCTCGTGAGGAAAAAGCGGTAGAAAATGAATGAATGTATTGTTTGTAATGTGCTGGTTGTCAAAGGGGAGTAAGATGTCGCCCTTTTAATGCATGGGGGTTCGAACCTGGAAAAATGTCGTAATGTTCCTGATTTTCTATGCTCTACCTTTTTGAAAAGATTCATTCATTTTCTACCGCTTATCCTCACGAGGGTCGCGGAGAGGGTGCTGGAGCCTATCCCAGCTGTCTTCGAGCGAGAGGCGGAGTACGCACTGGACTGGTCGCCAGCCAATCACAGGGCAAACAACCATTCACACTCACATTCATACCTATGGACAATTTGGAGTCGCTAATTAACTTAGCATGTTTTTGGAATGTGGGAGGAAACCGGAGTACCTGGAGAAAACCCATGCATGCACGGGGGAGAACATGCAAACTCCACACAGAGATGCCCGAGGGTGGAATTGAACCCTGGTCTCCTAGCTGTGAGGTCTGCGCGCTAACCACTCGACTCCCGTGCCGCCTGAAAAGATTCAGTTATTACTAAAAATAAAGAATATTACTTCCAAAAAAATTCACTTATCACTGTTAGGTCTTGAACCGATAAACCTCGATAAACGAGGGATTACTGTACTACTACACCGGAAAAAACTAACCCTGGTGTTTTGGTAGAAAACTGCAAGTCACAACTATAAATAAAACAAGACAATAACATACCTCGGTATTAAGGTAATGGTTTGGTCCATTTTAGGTCTTCTTGGTCACAATCGGTGACATTATAAGATTGGTAGACGAGTTGACTAAATGATCATTTATTCATGTGCAGCACAAAAACACCTTCTCCCAAAAAGACTATTTCCCAGACGGAATGCTGTCTTTGCACAAATAAGACTTCAGTAAAACAAATTCCATCCTTCCAAGCACCTTGACTGAACCTTTCAAGTCTGCTTTGAGTGTTTGGAGAGTTAGTTTGTGATGACATCTTTCGAGATCCAGTTCTCAGTATTCTGTATCTGTGAGATTTGAGAATAGTGAGGTGGTAGAAGGTGATTGGTAGTGCATCGTTAGAATGAAAAGACCAAAACACAAAGTGACAGATTCTAATTAGTGGCTTCTCTTAGGTGGAGATCTGTCATTTCAGGACTTGGTTGTCGGTAATTGTTAAAACTGGGGCAACAGTTGTTTGGGGAAGTCAACATAACTGACAACAGAGAAATTATTGGTAGTGGATCTGCAGGCGGTCGAGTGGTTAGCGCGCAGACCTCACAGCTAGGAGACCAGGGTTCAATTCCACCCTCGGCACACATCTCTGTGTGGAGTTTGCATGTTCTCCCCGTGCATGCGTGGGTTTTCTCCGGGTACTCCGGTTTCCTCCAAAAACATGCTAGGTTAATTAGCGACTCCAAAATGTTCATAGGTATGAATGTGAGTGTGAATGGTTGTTTGTCTATATGTGCCCTGTGATTGGCTGGCCACCAGTCCAGGGTGTACCCCGCCTCTCGCCCCCAAGACAGCTGGGATAGGCTCCAGCACCCCCGACCCTCGTGAAGAAAAAACGGTAGAAAATGAATGAATGAAAAGTACATTACGGCTGCACGGCGGTCAAGTGGTTAGCGTGCAGACCTCACAGCTAGGAGACCAGGGTTCAATTCCACCTTTGCATGTTCTCCCCGTGCATGCGTGGGTTTTCTCCGGGTACTCCGATTTCCTCCCACATTCCAAAAACATGCTAGGTTAATTGGCAAATGAAATAATTTAATTAATTAATCACAATGTTTTGTGGTGGCATACATCTATTATAAGTCAAAGCATATGAATATTTAAATTGTCTAAATTTAAGCATTTTCAAGCAAAAAAAAGTAAAAAGATGTTAACCAAAAAACATGCTAACCAAGGTGGATGTTAACCAAGGTATCACTGTATTTTATTGTGAGATTTGCAAAAATATTGCTTGATTCATTCATTCATTTATTAATTTTCTACCACTTATCCTCACAAGGGTCGCGGGGCGTGCTGGAGCCTATCCTAAAATTATCCAAATTGTCCATAGGTATGAATGTGAGTGTGAATGGTTGTTTGTCTAAATGTGCCCTGTGATTGGCTGGCTGGCAGATAGGACCCGGCAGCATTCATTCTAATGAACTGCTAGTAGTCCCCAGGCAGGTCGCGTACCTTTAGCTTGGAAAAAGTACACCAGCTTTCCCAAGTGCCTTGGATGTTTTAGTTTCCAGACGACTGTGCTTTGGTTTTAAAGGCGTCAATGCTTCATTGGGCAGCGTTATCCCCCCCACTCCACACACGGGACTTTAATTTAATCCACTCCTCTTTTACTGTAGCGCTTACTTGGTAGTTTAAAGTAGGATCAAAAGTATTGTAGACACAGTGATTTTTTTTCTACGCCTTTGAGGAGCCTCATCAGAACCGCAAGAACCAAAGCAGATGTCATTTAAACACACATTAAAACATTAGCGACCACACAAAAGACTTGGAGAAGGTTATCTTCATTATTTGACCAGACACTTTCTTAGCGTCTTCTACGATAACTTGAACTCCATTTTCCATTGATTTAAGGTCTCGGATGAATAAGAATATTCATTTTAAACATTCCTGCATGAAATATTTGCAAGACTGGCAACATCTGGCAACAAGCTGTGAATGAACATGAGCTAAAAATGAGAGAAAAATATACGCATTAATCTGCAAGAATCCGCTTTAATGGTTTGGTCAACCATAGTTGCTGACATCTTGTCCTGAGAAGATCAACCTTTCATCTGTGGCGTTCTCACAAGCACCTTTTTTTTTTACACCACACCCTTGTATTCACGCTATGGCGGCGCCAAAGTCTTCCTTTTACTGATGCTAACACGCCTGGCATCTGCTGCACTGATACCCGATCGCTTGTATTTGAAGCTACACAATAGCCTCGGCTGCGCTAACCTCTACCGCCACTTTTCATATCATGAAAGAAATACTGAAGGAAAGAAACCAACCCTTCGTCTTTCATATTTTGGTGCCATTGTGGCGCCATTTGTATTGTGTGCACGGCGTAAAAGGGAACCTTGGAGAACATGAACTTCTATATTATGTGTACTAAAGCAGCCCATTGGGTTAGTCCTGGACGAGGACAAAAGCAGCCAAGTGATGAGCTATTCTAACCATGAGGTCACAATGGGCTACTTTTTCTCTCTTTTTGTTGCTTCCTGAAGGGTCAATAAAACTACACTTCACACAAAAACAGGAGAAAAGTGAACTCTTTAGGGTTTGTAATGTAACACTGCAGGTTCTTAAGACAAAGTGTCGTAAATGTCGTAAGTGGCCTAACGTGGCCCAGGTGGACCAAGTGGCCCAGGTGGCTCAAGTGGACCAACTGGCCCAACTGACTCAAGTGGCCCAGATGGACCAAGTGGTCTAATAAGGCCCGGCTGGCCCAGGTGGACCAGGTGGACCAAGAGGCCCAACCGGCCCAAGTGGCTCAAGTGGACCAAGTGGCTCAACAAGGCCCAAGGCCCAACTGACCGAAGTGGCCCAGTTGGACCAAGTGGCCTAACAAGGCCCAACTCGCCCAGTTGGACCAAGTGGCCTAACAATGCCCAACTGGCCCAGTTGGACCAAGTGGCCTAAAAAGGCCCAACAAGGCCCAAGGCCCAACTGACCGAAGTGGGCCAGTTGGACCAAGTGGCCTAACAGGGCCCAACTGGCCCAGTTGGACCAAGTGGCCTAAAAAGGCCCAACTGGCCCAGGTGGACCAAGTGGCCTAAAAAGGCCCAACTGGCCCAGGTGGACCAAGTGGCCCAACAAGGCCCAAGGCCCAACTGACCGAAGTGGCCCAGTTGGACCAGGTGGCCTAAACAAGGCCTAACTGGCCCAGTTGGACCAAGTGGCCTAACAAGGCCCAACTGGCCCAGTTGGACCAAGTGGCCTAACAAGGCCCAACTGGCCCAGTTGGACCAAGTGGCCCAACAAGGCCCAACTGGCCCAGTTGGACCAAGTGGCCTAACAAGGCCCAACTGGCCCAGGTGGACCAAGTGGCCTAACAAGGCCCAACTGGCCCAGGTGGACCAAGTGGCCTAACAAGGCCCAACTGGCCCAGGTGGACCAAGTGGCCCAACAAGGCCCAACTGGCCCAGGTGGACCAAGTGGCCTAACAAGGCCCAACTGGCCCAGGTGGACCAAGTGGCCCAACAAGGCCCAGGTGGACCAAGTGGCCTAACAAGGCCCAACTGGCCCAGGTGGACCAAGTGGCCTAACAAGGACCAACTGCCCCAAGTGGCTCAAGTGGACCAACTGGCCCAAGTGGGCCAACAAAGCCCAACTGACCCAAGTGGCCCAGGTGGACCAGGTAGACCAAGTGAACTAAGCGCCCCAAGTGGCCCAACAAGGACCAAGTGGCCCAACAAGGACCAAGTGGCCCAACAAGGCCCAAGTGGGCCCAACAAGGCCCAAGTGCCCCAAGTGGCCCGTGCCGGCAGACAATAGAGGGACGGCAGAAGCAGTCGTGGAGTTTTTTTCTGCGGCCCCAAACAAAAGCCGCCCATGTGGCTGGAGTTGAAGGTTCACCACGTGCAGGGCCGATGGGTGACATATTTTTGGGGAGCGCTCATTCATTAGACTGATTTACCACCCCCAGTCGTCCGCCCCCACCCCCAACCCCCTGCTCTTTCTTTCTGTTTCTCTTGGCAGATGTGAGACAGGCGCTGGCCTTTCTCTCTTTATATTTTCCTTTCTGGTGTGGGGGAAGAGTTTTGCTCCAACGCCACGTGTTTTTAATTTAAGGGGCATTTGCGTGGAAACGCATATAGATCCCTGACTCAGCATTCACAGCAGGCTTGAGGCACCCTTTCTATTGTTGTTTAAGATCGCAAGCAGGGTGCAAACCTGCTTTTCTTTTGCTCCAACATTCCTTCAAGAGAACGTGTTATTTTAGTTGACATTTACTTATAATGTTGGCTTTAAATAAATATGGCACCCTCTGTCACTTTCTCAGAAATATATTAATAAATCCGACAGTTTCATAGTTGAAAATATATGCGTATTTAAGCAATTGTGACATTTTTTGCAGAAATTAATTAATTCAAGCATAAAAGTGAAATAGAATACAAATAAATAAGGCATTCAGAAGATGAGTTCAAAGACATTATTATTCTACACTGGACATGAAGTGTCAGAAATGTTATTGTAATGTTAGATGAGACACACGAGACTTACAATTGATAACCAAAACAACAGGCTTTTATTGCAGGTATGAATTATCTCACAACAGGCACAATAATCTCTACTACTGTTGTGGTCATAACCCATACCACACTAAAACTCAACTTTGGACCCCCCCCCCCCCCCCAACATCACTTCCTTCCACCCCCGACTCATATTCCCTCATACCGAGACACATTTACATTAATTTTACAAGCATACCTATGGACAATTTGGAGTCGAGTTTTTTGGAATGTGGGAGGAAACCGGAGTACCCGGAGAAAACCCACGCATGCACGGGGAGAACATGCAAACTCCACACAGAGATGGCCGAGGGTGGAATTGAACCCTCGTCCACTAGCTGTGAGGTCTGCACGCTAGCCACTCGACCACCGTGCCGCCCTTATGTATGTCTTATTTTCTCTTATTATGTGTATTATATTGGGTGTGTGAATGTGACTATAGGGGTGTTATGTCATATCTAGAGGGCTCTATTGTTAAAAAAAATCAGTATTTAGAGGGTTGGAAACAGGTTTTCTTTGCTCTGACTATGAAATAATCCATATATATCCTAATCATATATACATATATATATATATATATATATATAGCTTCTTTCCTAAAGCCATTACCGCATCATTCAAGTGAAATTCAGGTACAATATGTGCAATACTACCTTTTGTTTACAGTATAGGTTATTGTTTTTGATGTACATATATTTACATTTATTATGAACTGCACTTGCCACTTTTTATATTTACCGTATTTTCCGGACTATAAGTTGCACCTTTTTTCATAGGTTGGCTGTTCCTGTGACTTATGTATGTTTTTTTTCTACCTAATTAGGCTTTTTTTGGCCTTGTGTGACTTATATTCCAGTGCGACTTATGTATGTTTTTTTCTACCTAATTATGTATTTTTGGTCTTGTGCGACTTATACTCCAGTGCGACTTATGTATGTTTTTTTCTACATAATTATGTATTTTTGGTCTTGTGCGACTTATACTCCAGTGCGACTTATGTATGTTTTTTTCTACCTAATTAGGCATTTTTGGCCTTGTGCGACTTATACTCCAGTGCGACTTATGTATGTTTTTTTTCTACCTAATTAGGCATTTTTGGCCTTGTGCGACTTATACTCCAGTGCGACTTATGTATGTTTTTTTCTACCTAATTAGGCATTTTTGGCCTTGTGCGACTTATACTCCAGTGCGACTTATGTATGTTTTTTTTCTACCTAATTAGGCATTTTTGGCCTTGTGCGACTTATACTCCAGTGCGACTTATGTATGTTTTTTTTCTACCTAATTAGGCATTTTTGGCCTTGTGCGACTTATACTCCAGTGCGACTTATGTATGTTTTTTTCTACCTAATTAGGCATTTTTGGCCTTGTGCGACTTATACTCCAGTGCGACTTATGTATGTTTTTTTCTACCTAATTATGCATTTTTGGCCTTGTGCGACTTATATTCCAGTGCGACTTATGTATGTTTTTTTCGACATAATTATGTATTTTTGGTCTTGTGCGACTTATGTATGTTTTTTTCTCTATAATTATGCATTTCTGGCCTTGTGCGACTTATACTCCAGTGTCACTCATGTATGTTTTTTTCTACCTAATTATGCATTTTTGGCCTTGTGCGACTTATACTCCAGTGTGACTTATGTATGTTTTTTTCTACCTAATTATGCATTTTTGGCCTTGTGCGACTTATATTCCAGTGCGACTTATGTATGTTTTTTTCTACATAATTATGTATTTTTGGTCTTGTGCGACTTATACTCCAGTGTGACTTATGTATGTTTTTTTCTACCTAATTATGCATTTTTGGCCTTGTGCGACTTATATTCCAGTGCGACTTATGTATGTTTTTTTCGACATAATTATGTATTTTTGGTCTTGTGCGACTTATGTATGTTTTTTTCTCTATAATTATGCATTTCTGGCCTTGTGCGACTTATACTCCAGTGTGACTTATGTATGTTTTTTTCTACCTAATTATGCATTTTTGGCCTTGTGCGACCTATATTCCAGTGCGACTTATGTATGTTTTTTTTCTACATAATTATGCATTTTTGGCCTTGTGCGACCTATAGTCCAGAAAATACGGTATATTCTTATTCCTTATTTTAGTTTTATTTTTTCCTTTTATTTTTACTTTCTACAAAATACACCATGGAGTTGCACTCAAATTTTGTTGTATGCAATGCAATGACAATAAAGGCAATTCCGATTCCTTTATATATACATAATAAGGAATCCTACTTTGGGAAAGTTGGGGTCTGGAACCTATGATCTGTGCTAAATGAAGGATTGCTGTACGTCATTAAGGGACTTGATGACTATAGGATGTATAGGACAAATTTTAAGACTTTCTAACTGCACGGTTATCATGATTGCAATTTAGAACCAAGATCAGCCAAAATTATTAAAAGTTTCCAAGCTTCCTAAAGGAGTACTTTCATTCTACAGCAATTTCCTAACTCCTACTACAACACTCCTTATATTCTCTATGCAGTGTTCTGTGTTTCCACTGAATGATCGTGTTTTATGATGCGAGTTTAAAGGTCCAGACAGTGAAAACAGCACTGGTGGTGGTCCAAGGGAACGGTAATACTAGAAGCTTTACTTATTACATCGCCCAAAAACCAAGCAAGGCATAATGACTCTCAGACATGTCCTCTATCTAAACACATTCCAGGCTCGGAATGAAAGGAAGAATCCTTCACAGACATTAGTGGGTGATCCTCTACTTTGATTGACCTCAATTGGTTTTGTTTTGAATTATTGCCATTGGAGTACATTCAATACAAACATACGTAGAATACTTAGCCTGGCATTACGACGCTACTTTTACAAAACACGAGTCTCTTGGAGTCTGCCTGCTGTTTGGTGGTGCAATTGCTCTTGCAATAGCAATTTTGTGGAATGTAGCAGGAAGGAATAAATCCCAGAGTGAGGCTGGTGTAAAAGTGAAAAATAAACAAGAGTCTCCTGACATTTTACCGAGCTCGTGTTCTCTCGACTCCCAAAGACGCCTGCAGATTTTTGTACTGAAGCTGAACACGCAGTGGCAAAAAAGGTAACTTATATGTAGACAGGAAGGAACGTAGAGAGCAGTCAGTCGGGTTTGAACATTTTCTAAATCATTCATGAACAACCTCTCTGTGTGGAGTTTGCATGTTCTCCCCGTCGGTTTTCTCTGAGGACGCCATTCCCCCCCCCCACATTGCAAAAACATGCTAGGTTCATTGGCAATTCCAAATTGTCCATAGGTATGAATGTGAGTGTGAATGGTTGTTTGTCTATATGTGCCCTGTGATTGGCTGGCTGGCCACCAGTCCAGGGTGTACCCCGCCTCTTGCCCGAAGACAGCTGGGATAGGCTCCAGCACCCCCGCGACCCTCGTGAGGATAAGCGGTAGAAAATGAATGAATGAATGAATGAGTTCTCCTCCTATTTTGTGTGGAAGTGGTAACTATTTGGCTTCTTATTTTGTCTTTCCCCACACTCGGCTATCTCTGTGTATCTCTGCTATCTCATGTTCTCCCCATGTGTGGGTTTTCACCAAGAAAAACGCACCCTGACAACTTTCCGTTTGAGCGGTTACAAGATGCCTCAATCGGATTGGGGAAAGGAATATTCCACCCCCATGAATCCGATTATATATTCATTCGGACTGGCACTTTTCTTTCGGAATGAGGTGTATACAAAGGTTACATGTCTCATGTATTTTAAGGACAAAATGTTCTTGTTAGCATCCTATTAGCATGCTAACACAGTGGAACTTTGGTTAACATGTGCCCTGGTTAGTGTGTTTTTTTGTTCGGGGGGGTTAAAGAAGAAAATTTATGGCAAAATTTGCCTCGGTTTGCGTACATGACTCATGTCTCATGTCTTTGAAGAACAAAATGTCCTTGTTAACATCCTATTAGCATGCAAACGCAGTGGAACCTTGGTTAGCATACACACTGGTTAGCGTGTTTTTTGTTTTTTGGTTAAACAAGAAAATTTATGGCAAAATTTGCCTTGGTTTGCATACATGACTCACATCTCATGTCTTTTTAAGAACAAAATGTCCTTGTTAACATCCTATTAACATGCTAACACAATGGAACCTTGGTTAGCATACACCCTGGTTAGCGTGTTTGTTGTTTTTTTGGTTAAAAAAGAAAATTTATGGCAAAATTTGCCTCAGTTTGCGTACATGACTCACGTCTCATGCCTTTGAAGAACAAAATGTCCCTGTTAACATTTTATTAGCATGCTAACACAGTGGAACCTTGGTTAGCATACACCCTGGTTAGCGTGTTTGTTGTTTTTTTGGTTAAAAAAGAACATTTATGGCAAAATTTGCCTCGGTTTGCGTACATGACTTACGTCTCATGTCTTTTAAGAACAAAATGTCCTTGTTAACATCCTATTAGCATGCTAACACAGTGGAACCTTGGTTAGCATACACACTGGTTAGCGTGTTTGTTGTTTTTTTGGTTAAAAAAGAACATTTATGGCAAAATTTGCCTCGGTTTGCGTACATGACTCACATCTCATGTCTTTTTAAGAACAAAATGTCCTTGTTAACATCCTATTAACATGCTAACACAATGGAACCTTGGTTAGCATACACCCTGGTTAGCGTGTTTGTTGTTTTTTTGGTTAAAAAAGAAAATTTATGGCAAAATTTGCCTCAGTTTGCGTACATGACTCACGTCTCATGCCTTTGAAGAACAAAATGTCCCTGTTAACATTTTATTAGCATGCTAACACAGTGGAACCTTGGTTAGCATACACCCTGGTTAGCGTGTTTGTTGTTTTTTTGGTTAAAAAAGAACATTTATGGCAAAATTTGCCTCGGTTTGCGTACATGACTCACGTCTCATGCCTTTGAAGAACAAAATGTCCCTGTTAACATTTTATTAGCATGCTAACACAGTGGAACCTTGGTTAGCATACACCCTGGTTAGCGTGTTGTTTTTTGGTTAAAAAAGAAAATTTATGGCAGAATTTGTTTCAGTTTGCGTACAACATGGCTTATGTCTCATGTCTTTTAAGGATGAAATGTTCTTGTTAGCATGCTAACACAATGGAACCTTGGTAAAAACAGATGCTAACCAAATCAATTTTTCCCGTTTAAGAAAAGAATCCGAGCAAATGCAATGTATATATATACGTAGCTACTGATCTACTTAAAAAATAAACTGAAATTTTGATGATACTAGAAAAAACTAATAGTCCTCAGCGTCATTTCCTGTCAGGTATTCATAGTCATGATCTCTTGATGGCCAAGGCAGAAAATCTTTCTCTCTTTGAACACGGTCAAATTGTTGAGCTGAGGTTGGACGCAGTAAGACAGTCTTAGGCTTGGAATGTAACGGCAGCAAAAAATTTGGATCTAATGCTTAACTTTTCAGTTGGCGTACGCGTTCTTGACTTATTACCGGACAAGGTTATTTTTTCTAATTTAGACTCGGTGGTGCCCAGATGGACGGCAGCCTAACTTTGCAGATTTAGCCAATACTCGACAGCAGGCGCTGCTTGTCGCCGCGACATGCTGTCGGACATCTACAGCTGTCCAGCCCGCCGCCGCTGCCGTCGTGGTCGCCCTCCCACCGCAGGATAAGTGTCAGCATGTCAGGATCTCCAGATGCTGTTTCGTCATTGTTACAAGCCAGGCTTGGGTCTGTGATAATCACCCTTATCTTACCAGCCCCCCATACCCTGGCAAGTTTTTTTTTTGGGGGGGGGGGGGGTGTCAGGTTTTTTATTCAGGCCTGAGGCGACCCTTGACCTCTTAGCCCTTCCTCCACACGGGACACACAAAGCTAAAGTCATCTGCAGCTTCCCTGATTGAATTTTCTCAGAGCTCTTTGTGGACGGTAAAGCACTTTACAAGTCATTGTCATGAGGCGTTTAATTACCAGTAAAAATGGCCCACTAACAGAGGGATGTTGTACCATTTTTTTAATCATTTCTTTATTAAATTACAGGTATTTTCTTATGAATAAAATTAAATATGAAAATTATAGATAATAGGGCTGCATGGTGGTCACAGCTAGGAGACTCACAGGTCCTTATTTTTATTCTTTTTTTTAACTTCCTGTTCTATGCCCTGCTTCCTGTGGTGACAGGAAGGTTTCCGTTGTTTTATTAAATTTGTTAATTTTTAATTTTTAATTTTTAATTTTTAATTTTTAATTTTTAATTTTTAATTTTTAATTTTTAATTTTTAATTTTTAATTTTTAATTTTTAATTTTTAATTTTTAATTAAAGATTCATGATTCATGATTAATAACTAATCATTGATTATTGATAATTGATAATTGATTAATAATAATAATAATAACATTTAAAATTTTTGATAAGGCCTAATTTAAACAAAAAAATGTACAATTTGCTTAATAATAGACAGTGTTTAATAATAATAATAATAATAATAATAATAATAATAATATTTTTAAATTTTTGATAGGGCCTAATTTAAACCAAAAAATATGTACAATTTGCTTAATAATAGTCCGTGTTTAATAACAATAATAATAATAATAATAAATATTTTTAAAATTTTGGATAAGGCCTAATTTAAACAAAAAATTATGTACAATTTGCTTAATAATAGTCCGTGTTTAATAATAATAATAATAATAATAATAATAAATGTTTTTTTAATTTTTGATAAGGCCTAATTTAAACAAAAAAATGTACAATTTGCTTAATAACAGTCAGTGTTTAATAATAATAATAATAATAATAATAATAATAATAATAATAATAATAATAATAATATTTTAAAATTTTTGATAAAGCCTAATTTAAAACAAAAAATATGTACAATTTGCTTAATAGTCCGTGTTTAATAATAATAATAATAATAATAATAATAATAATAATAATAATAATAAATATTTTTTTAATTTTGGATAAGGCCTAATTTAAACCAAAAAATATGTACAATTTGCTTAATAATAGTCAGTGTTTAATAATAATAATAATAATAATAATAATAATAATAATAATAATAATAAATATTTTTTTAATTTTGGATAAGGCCTAATTTAAACCAAAAAATATGTACAATTTGCTTAATAATAGTCAGTGTTTAATAATAATAATAATAATAATAATAATAATAATAATAATAATAATAATAATAATAATAATAATAATAATAATAATATTTTTGATAAGGCCTAATTTAAACCAAAAAAAGTACAATTTGCTTAATAATAGTCAGTGTTTAATAATAATAATAATAATAATAATATTTTTGATAAGGCCTAATTTAAACCAAAAAAAAGTACAATTTGCTTAATAATAGTCCGTGTTCAACCACGAAACAGCACGATTTACTAATTAATATCGTTTTTAAAAAACATAATGGAGTGCACCCCACTGCTCGAAGCATCGCAGCCTCCCAAGGTCTCACACAACATCCACACTTTTCCAAAAGTATGAAGTACTCTCACCCAGTGGCAACATCATTTTAATGGCTTCCTCAGGGAGATCACAGTGGCTGTGACGCTTTGCAATAACACATTACCTTTGTCGATAACAGCGCCGGGAGCGCTCATTCTCAGTGAAGGCTGTTGGAGTTAAGCAGGTAATGGAGTCTTTCTTCAGTTGCAAAGTAACTTCACCTCACAGGGAGCTCAAGTGGTTTATTCCGGCGCGGCCTGCCTCATTGCTTGCATTAGAAGACATTACACGGGAATTATGACACGGAATGTGGCAGCAAGTGCTGAAGGGGGAACGAACCGGGATGGTGAGCGAGTGAGATGTGGAAATAGAAAAAAACATCAAAGTGGGGAACTTATCAAGATGAATAATGATGGGGGAGTCGATTTGGAAATTGCCCTACTTTCTCCACATCAAACCGGCTAAAAGAAGGAAAAAAACAATACTGACCTCTTTTTATTTGTGATGCACACATACTCACACAGACCAAATCCATGCAAATGGAAAAACCTTGGATGGATCCATTTTCACCTTTTTAATCGGGGGAAACGATACATGGACATCTTATCATTCACTTTGTTGGTTTTCCAAAAAAAAAACTGTCCCTGTTTGTGTACAATAGCACACGAGCAAACTACAATGGAACCTCGGTTAGCATACGCCCTGGTTAGCGTGGTGGGGTTTTTATTTGGTTAAAGAAGAAAATTTATGACAAAATTTGCCTCCGTTTGCGTACAGCATGGCTCTTTTAAGGACAAAATGTAGTTGTTGGCATCATATAGCATGCTAATACAGTGGAACCTTGGTTAGCATATGCCCTGGTTAGCATTTGTTGGGGGGTTAAAGAAGAAAATTTACGGCAAAATTTGCCTCGGTTTGCGTACAACATGGATTATGTCTTTTAAGTACAAAATGTTCTTGTTAGCATCCTATTACCATGATAACACAGTGGAACCTTGGTTAGCATAGGCCCTGCTTAGCGTGTCTTGTTTTTTTTGGTTAAAGAAGAAAATTTACGGCAAAATCTGCCTCAGTTTGCATACAACATCCCTCATGTCTTTTAAGGACAAAGTGTCCTTGTTGGCATCCTATTAGCATGCTCATACAGTAGAACCTTGGTTAGCATACACCCTGGTTAGCATTTTTTTGGGGGGTTAAAGAAGAAAATTTACGGCAAAATTTGCTTTGGTTTGCATACAACGTGGCTCATGTCTCATGTCTTTTAAGGACAAAATGTCCTTGTTGGCATCCTATTAGCATGCTAAAACAGTGGAACCTTGGTTTGCATACGCCCTGGTTAACATGTTCTTTTTTTGGTTTGTTTAAAGAAAATTCACTGCAAAATTTGCCTCAGTTTGCGTACCACATGGCTCATGTCTCATGTATTTTAAGGACAAAATGTTCTTGTTAGCATCCTATTAGCATGCTAACACAGTGGAACCTTGGTTAGCATATGCCCTGGCTAGCGTGCTTTTTTAGGAGGGGTTAAAGAAGAAAATTTATGGCAAAAAAAGGTTCTGTTTGAGTACGTGACTAATGTCTCATGTCTTTTAAGAACAAAATGTCCTTGTTAACATCGTATTAGCATGCTAACACAGTGGAACCTTGGTTAGCATATGCCCTGGTTAGCGTGTTTGTTGTTTTTTGGTTAAAGGAGAACATTTATGGCAAAATTTGCCTCAGTTTGCGTACAACACGGCTCATGTCTCATGTCTTTTAAGGATGAAATGTCCTTGTTGGCATCCTATTAGCATGCTAACACAGTGGAACCTTGGTTAGCATACACCCTGGTTAACAGTGGAACCTTGGTTAGCATATGTCCTGGTTAGCGTGCTATTTTGGGAGGGGTTAAAGAAGAAAATTTATGGCAAAATTTGCCTCGATTTGCGTACATGACTCATGTCTCATGTCTTTTAAGAACAAAATGTCCTTGTTAACATCGTATTAGCATGCTAACACAGTGGAACCTTGGTTAGCATATGCCCTGGTTAGCGTGTTAGTTGTTGTTTTTTGGTTAAAGTAGAAAATTTATGGCAAAATTTGCCTCAGTTTGCGTACAACATGGCTCATGTGTCATGTCTTTTAAGGATGAAATGTCCTTGTTGGCATCCTATTAGCATGCGAACACAGTGGAACCTTGGTTAGCATACACCCTGGTTAACAGTGGAACCTTGGTTAGCATATGTCCTGGTTAGCGTGCTATTTTGGGAGGGGTTAAAGAAGAAAATTTATGGCAAAATTTGCCTCGATTTGCGTACATGACTCATGTCTCATGTCTTTTAAGAACAAAATGTCCTTGTTAACATCGTATTAGCATGCTAACACAGTGGAACCTTGGTTAGCATATGCCCTGGTTAGCGTGTTAGTTGTTGTTTTTTGGTTAAAGTAGAAAATTTATGGCAAAATTTGCCTCAGTTTGCGTACAACATGGCTCATGTGTCATGTCTTTTAAGGATTAAAATGTCCTTGTTGGCATCCTATTAGCATGCTAACACAGTGGAACCTTGGTTAGCATACACCCTGGTTAACAGTGGAACCTTGGTTAGCATATGTCCTGGTTAGCGTGCTATTTTGGGAGGGGTTAAAGAAGAAAATTTATGGCAAAATTTGCCTCGATTTGCGTACATGACTCATGTCTCATGTCTTTTAAGAACAAAATGTCCTTGTTAACATCGTATTAGCATGCTAACACAGTGGAACCTTGGTTAGTATATGCCCTGGTTAGCGTGTTAGTTGTTGTTTTTTGGTTAAAGTAGAAAATTTATGGCAAAATTTGCCTCAGTTTGCGTACAACATGGCTCATGTGTCATGTCTTTTAAGGATGAAATGTTCTTGTTAGCATGCTAACACAGTGGAACCTTGGTAAAAAACAGATGCTAACCAAATCCATTTTTCCCATAACAAATAATGTAAATCCATGTATCAGTTCCAGAAATTCAACAATGTTAACACAAACACATTTTTATAGTTAAAGGTTACTTTTACCATCACTGAAAACATGATTCTTGACATGACCGTTCCCAAAGACACAATGTGACAGTGAGATCAAAAGACCTTCCTCTTTGACATTGCTGTCACCTCAATAACCCCAAAATTAACCCAAAATAGCAAAGAAAGTTGCTATTCCCAGCATTTTGATAAAGAAGGTGAGAAACACTATTGAATTGAAGAAGTAACTCATCGCAAAACATGCAAGTGGTGTCCGCATCGTGTCTTTGGCAAACCAAGATTTTGTTTTCAATTGTTCAAAATGTGTGTTTTTGAAAAAATGTGTAGGTATTGGTGTGGATGATAGTTTCATGTGGTCTTTGGTCAAACTCCTGACTTTCTTTGTGCAAATGTCTGCTGTTGTTATGTTTGGGAGTTTCAACTGGAGGTTGGAAGATGTATTAGGTATGAAGAAGCAATGGCATTCCCTTCTCCGGTCTGATGGGCCGTCTGTGTGTGTGTGTGTGTGTGTGTGTGTGTGTGTGTGTGTGCGCGGGTCCGTGTGTGTGTTTGTATTCGACGCAACAGAGGAGGAGATGGATATTTTTATTTGAATTATTTATTTTGGAAACTTGGTTGCATACCACATTCGCCTTCATTCTCTCTCTTTCTTTCCCTCCTGCACCTCCCTCCTCCCCCACCTTCCTGGTGTCCCATAACCAAAATGGACCCCTCCTAATCACGTGAAATATAAAACCTCCTCCATCCAACCCCCAACTCCTTCTCCTTTCCCACAAAACAAAGAAACTCTTTATACTGTCTCACTGTGCAGACACCAGCCGGCCCCACGTCACCTCCAAATTAATCATCATACTGCATATTGGGGGGGGGGGGCTAAGGATGTTTTTGTTCTAGCTACAACATTAGAATAATTCAGAGTTACCTTTCACATAATCTTTTATTATTATTAATGTGACAATTATACAAATGTCTATACAATTATTCAAAAGAAATACTTTTGTACATTGCATGTAGAAGATGTACATTGGGGTAAACAAAGTGTGGCCTGTGAGCCATTTGTGGGCCCACGGCACATTCTAAATATATCATTTCACAAGAAAACTATAAAAAAAAAACAGAGCAAAAATGGCAAAAAAAAATAATTTCACAGTGGCGCCGCTGTGATTGGTCACACTCCCTGGGACTTCCGGACAGCTGCCGAAACCCACTTTCTAATTTTTGTGGTTTAGGATTTGATAATAACAGCAGTGGAAATGTGGTCATTAAATGTTTTTTTTGCGGGACCAAAGTAGCACAACAACATTTTTATAAATTTAGGAAGGCACAATGTCAATATTTGAGAAAACGAAAGGTCTTCAAGTCCGCCTTTTAGTGCAGCTTCATATTGGCCCATGTTCACAAAACAGGCTGGAAATCAGCAATTCCAACCACTTCTGCCTGATTCTCGTTGGGCCTGACTAAACATTTTATGGAAGCTATTGCTAACACCGTAAACAAAGCGAAGCAGAGCTTGGGAGAGGGCATGCCTCCAGCGTATCTGGGCAAGCCTATATCAGGAAGTCGGGATGGCTCATGTCTCATGTATTTTAAGGACAAAATGTTCTTGTTAGCATCCTATTAGCATGCTAACACAGTGGAACCTTGGTTAGCATACGCCCTGGTTAGCGTGCTTTTTTGGGGGGGTTAAAGAAGAAAATTTATGGCAAAATTTGCCTCGGTTTGCGTACATGACTCATGTCTTTTAAGAACAAAATGTCCTTGTTAACAACCTATTAGCATGCTAACACAGTGGAACCTTGGTTAGCATACGCCCTGGTTAGCGTGTTTTTTGGTTAAAGTAGAAAATTTATGGCAACATTTGCCTCAGTTTGCATACAACATGGCTCATGTGTCATGTCTTTTAAGGATGAAATGTTCTTGTTAGCATGCTAACACAGTGGAACCATGGCAAAAACGGATGCCAATCTGTTGTTGTTACTTGAACAATTCAATTTCAAGCTTGTCAAAAGAAGAAAATTTACATACAACATGTCTCATGTTTTTTATGGACAAAATGTCCTTGTAAGCATCCTATTTGCATGCTAATACAGTGGAACCTTGGTTAGCATATGCTCTGGTTAGTATTTTTTTGGGTTAAAGAAGAAAATTTACCGCAAAATTTGCCTCGGTTTGCGTACATGACTCATGTCTCATGTCTTTTAAGAACAAAATGTCCTTGTTAACAACCTATTAGCATGCTAACACAGTGGGACCTTGGTTAGCATACGCCCTGGTTAGCGTGCTTTTTTGGGGGGGTTAAAGAAAAAAAATTTTTGGGTTAAAGAAGAAAATTTACGGCAAAATTTGCCTCAGTTTGCGTACATGACTCATGTCTCATGTCTTTTAAGAACAAAATGTCCTATTAGCATGCTAACACAGTGGAACCTTGGTTAGCATACGCCCTGGTTAGCGTGTTTGTTGTTTTTTGGTTAAAGAAGAAAATTTATGGCAAAATTTTTCTCAGTTTGCATACAACATATCTCATGTGTCATGTTTTTTAAGGATGAAATGTTCTTGTTAGCATGCTAACACAATGGAACCATGGCAAAAATGGATGCCAATCTGTTGTTGTTACTTGAACAATTCAATTTCAAGCACTTGTCAAAATGAGGCCCTGATAGTTACTTTTGCAAAACTATTAAAATGTGTTTTGTGTTAACGTTTTTAGTTTCCTGGAACAGATTTATTGGATTCACATTATTTCTGTGGGAATTATTGATTCAACCTCCAGGAACAGACTAGGAAGCTAACCAAGTTCCACTGTATTTGCGTTCATGCATTTTTTCGAACGCATTTATCTTTCACATATGCACAACGAAGCTTAGAGTTTGACCTCACAGCGTCCACGTGTTTCAAATCATGCCGGGAACTGGGCCATGACTTGATTAGTCCAAGATTTTTCTCTCCACTTGCTTTCTATTTCTGTTTGCTTCTTTCATCCCTCCATTTTCTCTGATCCATCTCTCTACACATCCTGGAAAAAGCACTTCCAGCCACAGAAATGCTTCCAAACCTCACATGTTATACACATAAATAAAACCAGGAAGTATTAAGTTCATGTTTTTTTATGCTTTGTGCAGTAAGAAAGACGCAAGAATAGGAAAAAAAAAAAAAAAAAAAAAAAGCACC
Organism: Doryrhamphus excisus; assembly: GCF_037039965.1. NCBI lineage: Eukaryota > Metazoa > Chordata > Actinopteri > Syngnathiformes > Syngnathidae > Doryrhamphus > Doryrhamphus excisus. Next base: position 3,962,020 of record NC_136378.1, on the reverse strand, counting down.
GGAACAGCCTTGTTTTTTCAAACAGCAATCTGTCTTTTCAAAACTGCCTCAGCATTTGGGGACTGCAGTGAGTCAAATATTAGTTTTGAAAGACACAAAGAGCATTCTGGGGAGACACAGTCGGCTCTTAGCTCTGTATCTTCCAGCACAGAAACACGCCGCTGTCTCCCACCGGCACTTGTCGATACAAAGAGCAGGGAGCAAGAAAATCCTGCATGTGTTGAGACGGTGGATCCCTTAAGACAGCTCATCTTACTCGTGCCGTGGAGGAAAATATGAATGTAATATTTAAACCTGACACCGCTGGAGGAAGGGGGGGGGGGTTGATTTGCTTCTTGATGACTTCCAGAGACTTGCAAATAAGTTGGCCAGCTGCTGAGACTTTGGTGTGTGTCCCCCCCCCCTTGAGTATGCGCCACTGCTTCCTTTTCCCAACGCCACAGTAAAACTTGCCATCCCACAAAGTTTGACTCTTTGCTTTAAATCACTCAAACGCTGACCAATTATTGTTAAGTCTGTTTTTTTATTGCTTCATCCTTTACCAGTGAAATGGAGGCGGAATGTTAATTAATATGTATAATAATAATACTATACCACAACATAAACAACATCCAACTAACAATTTAGTCACAAATATAACACCATGAATATTTACAATTTATGCTCAAGTGGTTAGCGCGCAGGCCTCACAGCTAGGAATACAGGGTTCAATCCCTGTGGCGTTTGCATGTTCTCCCCGTGCAAGCGTGGGTTTTCTCCGGGTACTCCGGTTTCCTTCCACATTCCAAAAACATGCTAGGTTAATTAGCGACTCCAAATTGTCCATAGGTATGAATGTGAGTGTGAATGGTTGTTTGTCTATATGTGCCCTGTGATTGGCTGGCCACCAGTCCAGGGTGTACCCCGCCTCTCGCTCGAAGAGAGCTGGGATAGGCTCCAGCACCCCCATGACCCTCGTGAGGATAAGCGGTAGAAAATGAATGAATGAATGAGTTCTCCTCCTATTTTGTGTGGAAGTGGTAACTTTTTGGCTTCTTATTTTGTGTTTCCCCACCCTCGGCTATCTCTGTGTATCTCTGCTATCTCATGTTCTCCCTGTGCATGCGTGGGTTTTTTCCGGGTACTCCGGTTTCCTCCCACATTCCAAAAACATGCTAGGTTAATTAGCGACTCCAAATTGTCCATAGGTATGAATATGAGTGTGAATGGTTGTTTGTCTATATGTGCCCTGTGATTGGCTGGCCACCAGTCCAGGGTGTACAACGCCTCTCGCTCGAAGACAGCTGGGATAGGCTCCAGCACCCCCGCGACCCTCGTGAGAAAAAGCGGTAGAAAAATGAATGAATGAATGAATGAGTCCTCCTCCTATTTTGTGTGGAAGTGGTTACTATTTGGCTTCTTATTTTGTCTTTCCCCACCCTCGGCTATCTCTGTGTATCTCTGCTATCTCATGTTCTCCCTGTGCATGCGTGGGTTTTTTCCGGGTACTCCGGTTTCCTCCCACATTCCAAAAACATGCTAGGTTAATTAGCGACTCCAAATTGTCCATAGGTATGAATATGAGTGTGAATGGTTGTTTGTCTATATGTGCCCTGTGATTGGCTGGCAACCAGTCCAGGGTGTACAACGCCTCTCGCTCGAAGACAGCTGGGATAGGCTCCAGCACCCCCGTGACCCTCGTGAGGATAAGCGGTAGAAAATTAATGAATAAATTAGTTCTCCTCCTATTTTGTGTGGAAGTGGTAACTTTTTGGCTTCTTATTTTGTCTTTCCCCATCCTCGGCCATCTCTGTGTGAAGTTTGCAGCTGGGATAGGCTCCAGCATTCCCCCACGAATGAATGAATAACATCTGAAAGCGATTCTGTGGCTCAGCTTTTTTACCGTCTTTTTACTGTATGAAGAGTGAAAGTCAGCTGGAACATTGCAAAAAAAAAAAAAATCCACCCTTTCCCATAACTTTCTTCTTACTCATTTCTTCACTCATAAGGCTTTTCCACTGTTGCTTTGCTACGGCAGCGAGTTTCCTCTTCCAGCCACAAAAGCAGTTCAGCAAAAATATGCTCTCTGGCTCCACAGACACGAAGACACCAAATAACTCCCAGTTCTTTCTTAACACCGACCACATTTATGCATGAAATGACAACTCTGGTATCTGTGGAGACTTTTCGCTGTCAGCATATACAATCAGCCCTGCGAAGACAAAAACAGAAAACTTCAAGAACTCCGCTTCGTTTATAGCGGGTGTTTAAAGTGAACACGTTTGATATGCTTTTTGGATATGGATGTTTAGAATGAACAGTGTCTTGCCCTTGCAGATTTGGAATTATATGAATTTTCTATTCATTTCCTGTGATGGGGGTTAATAAAGTATTTATCTACTTTAGTCCCTCGTTGGTTCCAGAATATATAGGATAGAATTCATAGGGTTTTTAATTTATGAATAAAATATCTTAATAATTCGAGCATAGAAGACTAGTTTGTGACATCAGAAATCAAACGCAGAAGTAAGACATTCATTCATTCATTTTCTACCGCTTATCCTCACGAGGGTCGCGAGGGGTGCTGGAGCCTATCCCAGCTGTCTTCGGGCAAGAGGTGGGGTACACCCTGGATTGGAGTACCTCGGGAAAACCCACGCATGCACGAGGAGAACATGCAAACTCCACACAGAGATGGCCAAGGGTGGGGAAAGACAAAATAAGAAGCCATAAAGTTACCACTTCCACACAAAATAGGAGGAGAACTCATTAATTTATTCATTTTCTACTACTTATCCTCACGACGGTCGGGAGGGGTGCTGGAGCCTAGCCTAGCTGTCTTCGGGTGAGAGGCGGGTTACACCCTGGACTGGTGGCCAGCCAATCACAGGGCACATATAGACAAACAACCATTCACACTCACATTCATACCTATGGACAATTTGGAGTCGCTAATTAACCTAGCATGTTTTTGGAATGTGGGAGGAAACCGGAGTACCCGGAGAAAACCCACGCATTCATGGGCAGAACATGCAAACTCCACACAGAGATGGCCGAGGGTGGGGAAAGACAAAATAAGAAGCCATAAAGTTACCACTTCCACACAAAATAGGAGGAGAACTCATTAATTTATTCATTTTCTACTACTTATCCTCACGAGGGTCGGGAGGGGTGCTGGAGCCTATCCCAGCTGTCTTCGGGTGAGAGGCGGGTTACACCCTGGACTGGTTGCCAGCCAATCACAGGGCACATATAGACAAACAACCATTCACACTCACATTCATACCTATGGACAATTTGGAGTTGCTAATTAACCTAGCATGTTTTTGGAATGTGGGAGGAAACCGGAGTACCCGGAGAAAACCCACGCATTCATGGGCAGAACATGCAAACTCCACACAGAGATGGCCAAGGGTGGGGAAAGACAAAATAAGAAGCCATAAAGTTACCACTTCCACACAAAATAGGAGGAGAACTCATTAATTTATTCCTTTTCTACTACTTATCCTCACGAGGGTCGGGAGGGGTGCTGGAGCCTATCCCAGCTGTCTTCGGGTGAGAGGCGGGTTACACCCTGGACTGGTGGCCAGCCAATCACAGGGCACATATAGACAAACAACCATTCACACTCACATTCATACCTATGGACAATTTGGAGTCGCTAATTAACCTAGCATGTTTTTGGAATGTGGGAGGAAACCGCAGTACCCTGAGAAAACCCACGCAAGCTCGGGAAGAACATGCAAACTCCACACAGATGTGGCCGAGGGTGGAATTGAACCCTGGTCTCCTAGCTGTGAGGTCTGTGCGCTAACCACTTGTCCGCCATGCAGCCCAAAGTAAGACATATAAGACATAAGTAAAGTTCGTGCTTCTGTGCGTTGCAATAAATGTACACCACAAACAGGAAGTGACATCAGTGTTTCAAGCATCACTTCCTGTCGCCCCGACACTCAGCCCTCCTAGCACCACAACACATTTCCAACAACACAAGTCTTATTTTCTCTTATTATGTCTAATATATATGGTAACAGTGGTGTAAAGGTGACTATAGGGGTGTTATTTCATTTCTCCAGGGCTCTAATCATATTAAAAGAAACTGATTTAGAAGGTTAAATAGGTTTTCTATGCTCTCACGATGAAAATATTCCATTAATAAAGAAGGAATCCTACTTGGCAGGAATACACTTATCAGAGTCGGGTCTGGAAACAATTAACCTTAATAAATCAGGGGTTACTATAATCCGGTTATTGTACTACAGAAGCCTTCACACTGGAGTATCAGTATGATACTGTGTACTTCAGATGGCTGTTTGCCTCTCCTACTCCCTCGACAGCTTGATATCATTACCATCAAACCGGCCATTCACCTTGATTTATGTGCAATGTCTTGGTTTTGTGTGTGTGTGTGTGTGTGTGTGTGTGTGTGCTTCTCCTGCTGTTCATCCAACTAACACACACCACACACAAACACATTTCTTACAAAACCTTCACCTTGTGGTCTCAACAGAGCCTTAAACGGGACACAGATTCTATTGGTGGAAAGTTATTATTCCAACAACAACAACAACAAAAAAGTGTCCTAAATGTAAGTTCTGGGAAATGACCCCCATGAAAAAGCTATAAAAACAGTAGTATAAGACCCAACCTCTTTTGTGATTATTTGAAACAAAGGCTGGAATTAATCAAGGATGGAATGTGAGGCACAAAAAAAGTCATGGCTGCAATAGGCAGTCAGCACCGTGATACAAAAAGGCAGGAATCTTGTCCGGAGACAGACAAAAAAAGGTTTCAACAGATCGGATAGAGGTTAGACGAGGCAGGAAAACAGCACTCTTGTTCTTGACGCATGAAAGAAGACCAGTCCGGTGTTTACACTTAAGAACTATACTTAAGAACACCACACATTCTTATCCACTTCTGGGATTCATAGGAATAAAATGTAATATACAGTAACACATGATAATTGTTGTGGCTTGATTAAGATACAGTAAAGTCTGGTTATATCGATATCGGTTAAAAAGAATTACTACTTATTACGATACTATTTTCATTTCCCGGCAAATTTCTAGTCGTTTATGATATAATTAGCTCCGTTAGTACGATACACGGTTATTATGATAATCCGGTTACTACGATGCCCTTTTCATCTCCCGCCAGCCAATTTGGTCTGCTTATATCGATACAAAAGCAGCTTAAATCAATCTTTGCTTAAGGATTTCAATACCAAAAAAGAACACGGCGAACGGCTGCTCGCGCCTACCCCTCCGGGTGGCAACACCTTCCCTATCGATAGTTCCGGGGTGAATTATGTCCCGGTAACCGGTAATCACTACAGCGTAAGTTTATTTTTATTTACTGTAGTACAAAATGTATTGTAGTACAAAAGCATGCTAGATACGCAATCCATGAACTCAAGGAGAAAATTACATGCCATATCAAAGATCCGCCCACTTTTAATGCAGTTCGGCGCAGGATCGGATATATGGATAGTCCGGTTATATCGGTATTTTTTCCGACTCCCGAGAATATCGATATAACGAGACTTTACTGTATATCAGGAACGAGAAGCATTAAAAAATCTAAACTAAAACTAAAATCTCTTACCATGCTGTTAACTACTCCCTTCAGAGAGCAGCACAAACTGGGTCTAACAAGGACAGAAAAACGCTGCAAAATCTATGATTAAATCATGCTGTTTTGTGGTATGTTATTAAGTCATTCAATTGCAGCCTCCCCTCCAGTATTGGCCATTTTAGATCGCACTTTTAAGGTACATAGAATATTGTGTTTTAGGGCTACACTACCGCTCCAAAATTTGGGATCACTTGCAAATGTCTTTGTTTTCCAAAGAAAAACATTTTCATTCATTTCACAAACAATTAAAATTAATAATATGATTTTCAAAGAAGGATCTACATTTTTGCCATTTTGTTCATCATACATGAACAGATATGCTGGGGCCTATCCCAGCTAAAGGCGGGGTACACCCTGGACTGGTGGCCAGCCAATCACAGGGCACATATAGACAAACAACCATTCACACTCACATTCATACCTATGGACAATTTGGAGTCTCTAATTAACCTAGCATGTTTTTGGAATGTGGGAGGAAACCGAAGTACCCGGAGAAAATCCAAACTCCACACAGAGATGGCCGAGGGTGGGGAAAGACAAAATAAGAAGCCAAAAAGTTACCACTTCCACACAAAATCGGAGGTGAACTCATTCATTCATTCCTTTTCGAACGCTAATCCTCACGAGGGTCGCGGGAGGTGCTGAAGCCTATCCCAGCTGTCTTCGGGCGAGAGGCGGGGTACACCCTGGACTGGTTGCCAGCCAATCACAGGGCACATATAGACAAACAACCATTCACACTCACATTCATACCTATGGACAATTTGGAGTCGCTAATTAACCTAGCATGTTTTTGGAATGTGGGAGGAAACCGGAGTACCCGGAGAAAACCCATGCACGGGGAGAACATGCAAACTCCACGCAGAGGGTGGAATTGAACTCGGGTCTCCTAGCTGTGAGGTTTGCACGCTAACTACTCAACCTGAACACAACATAAAAAAATATTTATTTTATTATTCTTTATAGGGGGATTTAATTTGGTGTTCTTGTTGCGCTAAACGCTTGACACACACTCGCACGCCACACACGCTGTGGCATTGTGGCACAAAGCCACACGAGGTCAGCGCCTGTAGTCGTCTTGTCACGGCTATGAAATCACTGGGTCAGCATGTGTGCATGGCTGGAGGGGGGAGGGACGGAGGGGGGGAGGGAGGTAATATCAGACCATGTGGGCTCCAGTGAAAGTGGCAGACGGGGGGCCTGAGAGGAGCACAACAGATGCCTTTTTGCCGCCCGTGCACCAGGGGTCAAAGTATATTCCGGGTGTCAAAGGTCAAACTGTATGCAATATGCATGTGCTACTAAGTGATGGGGCAGCTGTGATGATCAGGGCTCACAGGATGGGCGAAAATATTACAATATCCTCTGATGGAGGGGGGAAATACATATGAACGTAGTACATAAATAAGCGCCACATGATTCTGGGGGCCTAACTACATATATAATACATAATAATAACATATAATAATTCACTTAAATTGTGTTTTTACTCTTCACAAATCATATTTTGACTTCAAATTCTCTACAAACTCATGAAGGACGGCAGACCTCACAGCTAACATGTTAGCATGGCTTTTCTCCGGGTACTCCGGTTTCCTCCCACATTCCAAAAACATGCTAGGTTAATTAGCGACTCCAAATTGTCCATAGGTATGAATGTGAGTGTGAATGGTTGTTTGTCTATATGTGCCCTGTGATTGGCTGGCCACCAGTCCAGGGTGTACCCCGCCTTTCGCCCCAAGACAACTGGGATAGGCTCCAGCACCCCCTGCAACCCTTGTGAGGATAAGCGGTAGAAAATGAATGAATGAATGAGTTCTACTCCTATTTTGTGTGGAAGTGGTAACTTTTTGGCTTCTTATTTTGTCTTTCCCCACCCTCGGCCATCTCTGTGTGGAGTTTACATGTTCTCCCCGTGCATGCATGGGTTTTCTCCGGGTACTCCGGTTTCCTCCCACATTCCAAAAAAACATGCTAGGTTAATTAGCGACTCCAAATTGTCCATAGGTATGAATGTGAGTGTGAATGGTTGTTTGTCTATATGTGCCCTGTGATTGGCTGGCCACCAGTCCAGGGTGTACCCCGCCTTTCGCCCCAAAGACAGCTGGGATAGGCTCCAGCACCCCCTGCGACCATCGTAAGTATAAATAGTAGAAAATGAATGAATGAATGAATGAGTTCTCCTCCTATTTTGTGTGGAAGTGGTAACTTTTTGGCTTCTTATTTTGTCTTTCTCCACCCTCGGCCATCTCTGTGTGGAGTTTGCATGTTCTCCCCGTGCATGCGTGGGTTTTTTTCCGGGTACTCCGGTTTCCTCCCACATTCCAAAAACATGCTAGGTTAATTAGCGACTCCAAATTGTCCATAGCATAGGTATGAATGTGAGTGTGAATGGTTGTTTGTCTATATGTGCCCTGTGATTGGCTGGCCACCAGTCCAGGGTGTACCCCGCCTTTCGCCCCAAGACAACTGGGATAGGCTCCAGCACCCCCTGCAACCCTTGTGAGGATAAGCGGTAGAAAATGAATGAATGAATGAATGTGTTCTACTCCTATTTTGTGTGGAAGTGGTAACTTTTTGGCTTCTTATTTTGTCTTTCCCCAATCTCGGCCATCTCTGTGTGGAGTTTACATGTTCTGCCCGTGCATGCATGGGTTTTCTCCGGGTACTCCGGTTTCCTCCCACATTCCAAAAACATGCTAGGTTAATTAGCGACTCCAAATTGTCCGTAGGTATGAATGTGAGTGTGAATGGTTGTTTGTCTATATATGCCCTGTGATTGGCTGGCCACCAGTCCAGGGTGTACCCCGCCTTTCGCCTCAAAGACAGCTGGGATAGGCTCCAGCACCCCCTGTGACCATCGTAAGTATAAATAGTAGAAAATGAATGAATGAGTTCTCCTCCTATTTTGTGTGGAAGTGGTAACTTTTTGGCTTCTTATTTTGTCTTTCCCCAATCTCGGCCATCTCTGTGTGGAGTTTACATGTTCTCCCCGTGCATGCATGGGTTTTCTCCGGGTATTCCGGTTTCCTCCCACATTCCAAAAACATGCTAGGTTAATTAGCGACTCCAAATTGTCCATAGGTATGAATGTGAGTGTGAATGGTTGTTTGTCTATATGTGCCCTGTGATTGGCTGGCCACCAGTCCAGGGTGTACCCCGCCTCTCGCCCGAAGACAGCTGGGATAGGCTCCATCACCCCCCTGCGACCCTCGTGAGGAAAAGCGGTAGAAAATGAATGAATGAATGAATTCTCTACAAGCCAGGAAGCACATCAATAATTGACATTGTGGCTTTTATATCCACGCAGAAATATCAAACATATTAGGTAGACGGAGTTGTTATCTTTGAAATATTGCCATTTGAATATTTCATGTGCGTCATGAAAGAAGCTTTCTATCTTTTTTTTTTTTTTTTTTTTTTTTTTAGGATTCTCTTTCCCGGTCGTCTATTCCGTTTAACAGTTCAAAGCTTCAGCAAAGAATTGAGTTGTAATTCATTGATTTACTGTATTTCTCATAACCTGCAGTTCTCGAATGTTTATGTATTTTTGTCTGTCGACTGTTTTGTTTCCGACAGCTATTATATATTATATTATTATTTCTGTAGGTGCTTTTCTGTTCCTTTGGTTTTATTTTGCCTGTGGTGAATATGCTTACTTCCCCGCATAATAGGAAGTAGCGGAGTAGCACATTTAATTGCAGAATTGACAATAATTGCACTACACTTATTGTAATTTTACATTCAGCTTTCCGGAAGGACCAGATTATGCATATAAATATGTATGCACGTTCCTGGGGGCCATGTGTGCTTCCAAGCCTTTAAGGCCCCGAGAAAGCGCAGACGTCGGCAAGACAGAAGAACAATGATGGCAACAATGTTTGCTGGTTAAAAAGATTGTGCGGTTGTAGACTTTGCAAAGAAAATGAGACGTGAAAACGGCTTCCCAGTCAAATTAACGGTACCCATTGGCACGGGCTAATTTAATTTCAGTGGTTTGGTGAAATCCTGCTAGGAGACCAGGGTTCAATTCCAGGGTTCAATTCCTCGGCCATCTCTGTGTTGGAGTTTGCATGTTCTCACCGTGCATGCGTGGGTTTTCTCCGGGTACTCCGGTTTCCTCCCACATTCCAAAAACATGCTAGGTTAATTAGCAACTCCAAATTGTCCATAGGTATGAATGTGAGTGTGAATGGTTGTTTGTCTATATGTGCCCTGTGATTGGCTGGCCACCAGTCCAGGGTGTACCCCGCCTCTCGCCCGAAGACAGCTGGGATAGGCTCCAGCACCCCCGCGACCCTTGTGAGGATAAGCGTTCGAAAAGGAATGAATGAATGAGTTCGCCTCCGATTTTGTGTGGAAGTGGTAACTTTTTGGCTTCTTATTTTGTCTTTCCCCACCCTCGGCCATCTCTGTGTGGAGTTTGCATGTTCTCCCCGTGCATGCGTGGGTTTTCTCCGGGTACTCCGGTTTCCTCCCACATTCCAAAAACATGCTAGGTTAATTAGCGACTCCAAATTGTCCATAGGTATGAATGTGAGTGTGAATGGTTGTTTGTCTATATGTGCCCTGTGATTGGCTGGCCACTATCAAAATCGAGTAGAAAAATTGCTAGAATATGTATTTTGCTCATTTGGACCTTAATGAGGTTTTAAGTAACCCTTGCCAATGGGTACCGCAAAAATGTGGAACTTGTCATTCAAAAAATAATAAGAATGAACTAAAATAGATCAAGTTTAAGACCACAGGCTCTAAAAGCCAAAATCTGTTCAAAATTCAGACAGTAAAGGCCTTACTTAGATACACATGTTAGCATTGTTAGCATTGGGAGCATCATTGTTGTTTTTTTACTTACTGTTCTCTCCATTAATTCGGCTTCATATTTTTATTTTACTTTATTTGAATGATGAATGCAGCTAGAAGACCCGAGTTCAATTCCACCTTCGGCCATCTCTGTGTGGAGTTTGCATTTTCTCCGGGTACTCCGGTTTCCTCCCACATTCCAAAAACATGCTAGGTTAATTAGCGACTCCAAATTGTCCATAGGTATGAATGTGAGTGTGAATGGTTGTTTGTCTATATGTGCCCTGTGATTGGCTGGCCACCAGCCCAGGGTGTACCCCGCCTCTCGCCTGAAGACAGCTGGGATAGGCTCCAGCACCCCCGCGACCCTCGTGAGGAAAAAGTGGTAGAAAATGAATGAATGAATGAACATAGAATTACAGCAGGTCCAACTGTGACATCACACTGTGGCAGCTGCACGTCACTCCCAGATACTGGGTACACCGAAGTAGGCTGGATTGCAAGGTTAATAGTGTGCGTAAAGCGCTTCATGCGCGGTTCCAATAATCTTTTCGTATACTGTACTACTACTTTCATATTAGTATTATTCATAGTAGCGATGTCATACTTACACGGTCTGATTGGCTGCCTTGTTGTCGCCAGACACAACACTCACATCACAGAACATAACTATGGTGTGTTTAAGGACCGCCAAAAAATTTTCAAAATTTTAATGCTTGGTGAAAAAAGACTAACATGTATAAATGTTGTACTTTTTAACAGTCATACATGTATACTGTACATTTTACATGTATTAATAATTTTTTTAAATCAATTATTACCAACTCATGATGCGTTTTCTGCTGAAAAAAGATTATTTTTGGAGAAAACTTTTCGTAAAAAAATGTTTTTGAATTGGGACACACAAACTATGATATAATCCCTGCGGGGGCTTTTGAATGAGTGTTGCCAGTTAATCCTCGAAGTGTCGGAAAATTGGGAATGTCAAACACAATGTCGGTTCAAATTCCCAAGTTCTTGTGACATTAAAGGGCACATTTTTTTTGGTTGCGTTCCAACACTTTCCAAGCATTTGACCTCTTTTTGGAATCATTTCCTTTGCAGTTTTCTATTCACGCATAGGAGACGAACTAGATATGTTTCGAACGGATAAAGTAGTTTTTTAACTTAAAGTATGATTTTAATATCTTTAATATCTTATATCTATATTTAAGTGTCCTGGTTTTTGCTGATCAAAATATGATCCTCCCTGAACCCAGTCTTCCATCACCAGGGAGTGTAGTGGCCTTTCAACAAGAAGGGGAATTTTGGCAAAGCCACACGGTGCATTCGCGAGCGCTCCGAAATAAGATGTTTTCCCACTGTTTCATTGCACGTTGAAGGTCCTTCCATGCCATTAAATGATCAGCACCGCCAGTTTCAATTTATTCCACTCATGTTGGATGTTTTCAAATGCTGGCGTTTATTCATTGACCCAATTTAGCCATTGATTAAACATTTCATGGCCAGATATTAATTAGTAAATCTCAAAATCAGAGGCACAACAAACACAATGATATTGCTTCCGGAAAGCTAGTTAAGCTAGTGATCTAAAATGGGTCCAAAGTTTGTTTTTATGTGGTCAGAAATTGTCAGAAAAATGCTATATATATTCATACCTATGGACAATTTGCAATCGCTAATTAACCTAGCATGTTTTCAGAATGTGGGAGGAAACCGGAGTACCCGGAGAAAACCCACGCATGCACGAGGAGAACATGCAAACTCCACACAGAGATGGCCGAGGGTGGAGAAAGACAAAATAAGAAGCCAAAAAGTTACCACTTCCACACAAAATAGGAGGAGAACTCATTCATTTTCTACCGTTTATCCGGTTGCGGGGGTGCTGGAGCCTATCCCAGCCGTCTACAGGCGAGAGGCGGGATACACCCTGGACTGGTGGCCAGCCAAAAAGTTACCACTTCCACACAAAATAGGAGGAGAACTCATTCATTCATTCATTCATTTTCTACCACTTATCTACCGGAGGTGCTGGAGCCTATCCCAGCTGTTTTCGGGCGAGAGGCGGGGTACACCCTGGACTGGTGGCCAGCCAATCACAGGGCACATATAGACAAACAACCATTCACACTCACATTCATACCTATGGACAATTTGGAGTCGCTAATTAACCTAGCATGTTTTTGGAATGTGGGAGGAAACCGGAGTACCCGGAGAAAACCCACGCATGCACGGGGAGAACATACAAACTCCACACAGAGATGGCCATGGGTGGGGAAAAACAAAATAAGAAGCCAAAAAGTTACCACTTCCACACAAAATAGGAGGAGAAGTCATTAATTCATTCATTTTCTACCGCTTATCCTCACAAGGGTCAAGGGGGTGCTGGAGCCTATCCCAGCTGTCTTTGGGCGAGAGGCGGGGTACACCCTGGACTGGTGGCCAGCCAATCACAGGGCACATATAGGCAAACAACCATTCACACTCACATTCATACTTATGGACAATTTTTTTTAAATGGAGGAGGAATATCTGGAGAAACCGTGCAAAATCTACACAGAGATAGCCGAGGGTGGAATTGAACTTGGGTCTCCTAGCTGCGAGGCCTGCGCGGTATCCACTAGACCCCAGATAAACATACAATAACCAATAATCAAATTTTGGTGTTGAATTGACAAAGTTTGCATTGAAGAACATGAATCAACATACACATATTGATTTATAATGAAAGTGCAGTGTTCCTTCTAACATAATGGAAATCAAACGTCTGATCCGCTGGTCCACGTTCATGACGCACAGTCAAAGTGCATTTTCAGACTGGACTACCGCTTCTTAAATCTAACAGACAGATCCACCAACGGCTAGTTTTGGGTGTCTCAGAGCACTGCCAATATTTCGGTCCAATAAATCAACTTGTCCTTCAACAGCGGCGTGCGCCAAAACAGGCGGACCTCTCCGAGCGCGCCGAGTGTTATTGAGTGTACGTGCACGCCGCAACCCTGATGGGACTCAATTGCCAGCAGCTGTTCCACTGAGATGGAGCTGGAACGAGGCCAGAATGGTACATTGCATTAGCCTGACATAAGGAGAGAGACATTTTTAGAGACATGAGTGGGAGGGGAGTGGAAGATAAAAGTATGCAAGGCTCATGCAGGAGTTGGTGTTTGATGTCGGGAGGAAAGGGAACCAAGCGCTGCTCATTGTTTCTACGCAGACTTTGGTGATTGTATTTTGCACAAAACTTGGACTGGAAGTGACTGACAGCTCCTTATTATAACATAAACGCCATCAGCAGGGGTATTATTGTAAAAACTATTATTATACTCAAATTTAGTCTACAGCAGTGGACCAATTGGTTACATCAGATGTGGGCAAATATTTTGACTTGTGGGCCGCATTGAGTTAACAAAATTGCCCGGGGGGGCCATAACATATACCGTATTACCGTAAAACCTATAAGTTGCACTTTTTTTTCATAGGTTGGCCGTTCCTGCGACTTATACTCCAGAGCGACTTATATGTAAATTTATATACCGTATTCTTCACCGTATTTTACAAGAGGACGTAATGTCTGTTTTGGTCAAGTAGTTTGTAAAATAAATTACCCGCAAAAATGTATGACTTATGTATGTTTTTTTCTACCTAATTATGCATTTTTGGCATTGTGCGACTTATACTCCAGTGCGACTTATGTATGTTTTTTTCTACCGAATTATGCATTTTTGGCACTGTGCGACTTATACTCAGGAGCAACTTATGTATGGTTTTTTTTTACCGAATTATGCATTTTTGGCCATGTGCTACTTATACTCCAGTGCGACTTATGTATGTTTTTTTCTATCTAATTATGCATTTTTGGCATTGAGCGACTTATACTCCAGTGCGACTTATGTATGTTTTTTTCTATCTAATTATGCATTTTTGGCATTGTGCGACTTATACTCCAGTGCGACTTATGTATCTTTTTTTCTACCGAATTATGCATTTTTGGCACTGTGCAACTCATACTCCAGTGCGACTTATGTATGTTTTTTTCTACCTAATTATGGATTTTTGGCATTGTGTGACTTGTACTCCAGTGCGACTTATGTATGTTTTTTTCTACCATATTATGCATTTTTGGCATTGTGCAACTTATACTCCAGTGCGACTTATGTATGTTTTTGTCTACTTAATTATGCATTTTTGGCATTGTGCAACTTATACTCCAGTGCGACTTATGTATGTTTTTTTCTACCTAATTATGCATTTTTGGCATTTTGCGACTTATACTCCAGTGCGACTTATGTATGTTTTTTTTTACCGAATTGTGCATTTTTGGCCATGTGCGACTTATACTCCAGTGCGACTTATGTATGTTTTTGTCTACTTAATTATGCATTTTTGGCCATGTGCAACTTATACTCCAGAGCGACTTATGTATGTTTTTTTCTATCTAATTATGCATTTTTGGCATTGAGCGACTTATACTCCAGTGCGACTTATGTATGTTTTTTTCTACCTAATTATGCATTTTTGGCATTGTGCGACTTGTACTCCAGTGCGACTTATGTATGTTTTTGTCTACTTAATTATGCATTTTTGGCATTGTGCAACTTATACTCCAGTGCGACTTATGTATGTTTTTTTCTACCTAATTATGCATTTTTGGCATTGTGCGACTTGTACTCCAGTGCGACTTATGTATGTTTTTTTCTACCTAATTATGCATTTTTGGCATTGTGCGACTTGTACTCCAGTGCGACTTATGTATGTTTTTGTCTACTTAATTATGCATTTTTGGCATTGTGCAACTTATACTCCAGTGCGACTTATGTATGTTTTTTTCTACCTAATTATGCATTTTTGGCATTGTGCGACTTGTACTCCAGTGCGACTTATGTATGTTTTTTTCTACCTAATTATGCATTTTTGGCATTGTGCGACTTGTACTCCATTGCGACTTATGTATGTTTTTGTCTACTTAATTATGCATTTTTGGCATTGTGCAACTTATACTCCAGTGCGACTTATGTATGTTTTTTTCTACCTAATTATGCATTTTGGGCATTGTGCGACTTATATTCCAGAGCGATTTATAGTCCAACTTGCAAGTCATGTTGCCAATTTGTAAGTTAAAAGTTGAAATACTTGGAAAGCAACTAGAGGGCCGGATTAAAATGCTTGGTGGGCCGCATGTGGCCCCCGGGCTGTAGTTTGCCCACCCCTGTGTTACATTTTACATAAGTGATGTAAATGATATTGCATACAGAGCATTGATTTAGAGATACGTATGTGAACTATGATGGGCTTTTTATGTCAAAGTTGGCAACATCTTGTTTTAATTTCATACAAAAATGTCCTCTCTAATAATTACTGAATTACACGCCTCATCATTCATCAGTCTTTGGGCTTGTTTTTGGTGTTTTCTCTCTCTTTGTCTTTTCCCATCTATCGTATTTTGCATTTCACTTCCATCATTTGTCAATTTCACTTAATGGCACAAAGCAGAATGTGGGCCTTATTTACATAATTGAATATTTGCAACTGCATAATTGATTTTGGGGTTTCAGGTTTGCCAGAGTGATTCTGCCAGAGTGAGATAAAGTGATTATTTGAAGAATGAAATTATTATGAAGTCAATCCATGTTCATGGATTCATGCCTGAACATGGATACTTAAAAGGATGGGATGGGAGATATTGAAATGTAAGTTTTACAGTATATTTTAAAATACATGTTTTTTAATTAAAACAGCCAAATATTCATGTCTTTGTGTGACGAGGGACGCCCGATATTAGCATAAAAACACAATATCGGTTGACATCGGTATCAGATTTTTTGTATACAACTGTATATTCCACCGCAGGAGATACATAGTATGTCATATAGTACACATATCAGTATATCGATATCGGAAATTGAGAGTTGGACAATATCGGCATATCGATTTTTGGCAAAAAAAAAGCCAACATCAGACATCCCTACCTATGACTGACCATAGAGTCATGTGACACAAACGCAAGTTCAAATGCAGAATGACTGAAGATTGTAATATTTAACGTAAATATCACATATTGGTCATGTAACCTAATTTACAATACTAAAATTATTGTTGTTATTATAGAGGTTTTTAGAGGGTGGGGTCGCTAGCACAGGAGCAGAGTGTCAATCGGTTTCATTATTAGTGGCATTCGGATCAAAATTTGATATAGTCGTTATCGGCGAGCATTGAAATTCTCACTAATTACTAAGTCGTTTTATCAAAAAAGAGAGAATTATTAGTAGATTTATCATCTTTTAATACCTTGATATCTTTTTTTAGTGCCTTATTAAAAATGATTAAATCCTACCCCTCCATCTGGTACTTTTACAATGAGTAACTGTTACATTTGTTCACTTCCTGCTTTCCATAATACAGTTTAAGGTTTTTTTTTTGTTTGTTTTTTAACAAACAAACAAAATTAAAAAAAAAATAATAAACCTTAAATTGTATTATGGAAAGCAGGAAGTGAACAAATTTTGATTGTAAAAGTACCAGATGGAGGGGTAGGATTTAATAAGCTTTGCTTCTTCCTACTCCTTTTTGGACATGTGGAACTGTGAACTGATTATGTGACAAAAATTTTAAAAATTAAAAAATCATTTAAAAAAAAAACAACAAAAAATTTTAACTATATTAGGAAAGCAGGAAGTGAACAAATGTAACAGTTACTGATTGTAAAAGTACCAGATGGAGGGGTAGGATTTAATAAGCTTTGCTTCTTCCTACTCCTTTTGGACATGTGGAACTGTGAACTGATTATGTGACAAAAAAAATACAAAATTAAAATTAAAATTAAAATTAAAATTAAAATTAAAATTAAAATTAAAATTAAAATTAAAATTAAAATTAAAATTAAAATTAAAATTAAAATTAAAATTAAAATTAAAATTAAAATTAAAATTAAAATTAAAATTAAAAAATAAAACTTCAACTATATTAGGAAAGCAGGAAGTGAACAAATGTAACAGTTACTGATTGTAAAAGTACCAGATGGAGGGGTAGGATTTAATAAGTTTTGCTTCTTCCTACTCCTTTTGGACATGTGGAACTGTGAACTGATTATGTGATGCATTCAATTGTAATCTGATGCATGTTCAAATGAAATAAAACCATTACCTTGGTATTAGAATCAGAATCAGCTTTATTTGCAGTGTGTTACCACACTAGGAATCGAGAGGCAGTATTCCGACTGTCCCATTCCCAACGACGAGCGACCACCAAGGTAGCTTGGTTAATATACCTCCTATGATGTACATTGTTAGCTGGCTCATGCTAACTCCTTTCTCTCATTATAATGCACAGATAAAGGAAAAGGTGTTAATGTTTCATGTATGTTTCATGAATGATGGCAGAAATTTTCCCCAAAAAAGTGCAGTTTTCCTTAAAGTATTCAATACTTTGACAGCCAGAGGGGAAGAAAGTGTTTTTGTTTTGTGAGCAGTGTATCGCCTACCAGAGGGGAGGAATTGGAATCGGTGCTCTATTTTCCTGCTCAAGGTTTATGAGTTCATCATGGCTCCCCTTGAGAATTCCATCCACGGTGTCATTGTGCGATTGTGCATATATTCAACGTGTGATAGCAGACACTTCCAATTTTGCTCCGTTTGTGCTGCAGTTTGTACCATCTTCTTCGGGGGGGGGGGGGGTAATAATATCACATTTTTGCTGTGTAGAATATTCCATTTGGTTTTTTTTTTCTTTTGAGGCGTCAACCTCCAGCCAGACTGACCCTGTTTCTGATTTTGAATCAGTTTTTTCCCGGCTGGTATCATTTTGCTTTGTGTTTGTCATTGTTGCTAGGCAACCGGAAGACACTGAAGTGGCAGAGTGCAAGGCATTATTGGAACGGCACATTAAGCTCTTTGCTGTATGTACCCTATAGACCTTGCAATGCAATCTCGGCGTTCCCAGCTTGGGTTGAATATTCCAGGAAACCAAAAATGGCAAATATGGACGGCTGTCACCAAGCAGAAGCTGTAGTACAGGGGTCTTAAACTCAATTTACTTGGGGGCCACTGGAGCTCGGGTCTGGGGGAGACTGGGCCGTATCAGGTTTTTAAAAAAAAAACAAAAAACCGCATTTATTATAAACAAAAAAAATTAAAAAACTTCACTTTGGTTCCAATTTTCTACAATAAAAGCTCTGATAAAACATTCCACTGTTCTCAAATATCTTACTTTTTATTTTTCTACACAAAATAAGATGAAAAATAAATAAACAAATCAAGAATAAAGAAAATCAATCAGTAAAAAATAAATAAATATAATAATAATAATAATAAAACGGCAAATAATAAAAACTTAAGAAACCACATATAGTTGGTGGGTAGACATTTTTTTATTTTTCTATTTTTTTCAGATTAAAACGAACAAAGCATTATTAGAGCCCTGTAGAATGAATGAATGAGTTCTCCTCCTATTTTGTGTGGAAGTGGTAACTTTTTGGCTTCTTATTTTGTCTTTCCCCACCCTCGACCATCTCTGTGTGGAGATTGCATGTTGTTAAATGAATGAATGAGTTCTCCTCCTGTTTTGTGTGGAAGTGGTAACATTTTGGCTTTTTATTTTGACTTTCTCCACCCTCGGCCATCTCTGTGTGGAGTTTGCATGTTGTTGAATGAATGAATGAATGAATGAATGAATGAATGAGTTCTCCTCCTATTTTGTGTGGAAGTGGTAACTTTTTGGCTTCTTATTTTGTCTTTCCTCACCCTTGGCCATCTCTGTGTGGAGTTTGCATGTTCTCCCCGTGCATGCGTGGGTTTTCTCCAGGTACTCCGGTTTCCTCCCACATTCCAAAAACATGCTAGGTTAATTAGCGACTCCAAATTTTCCATAGGTATGAATGTGAGTGTGAATGGTTGTTTGTCTATATGTGCCCTGTGATTGGCTGGCTGGCCACCAGTCCAGGGTGTACCCCGCCTCTCGCCTGAAGACAGCTGGGATAGGCTCCAGCACCCCCCACGACCCTCGTGAGGATAAGGGTAGAAAATGAATGAATGAATGAGTTCTCCTCCTATTTTGTGTGGAAGTGGTAACTTTTTGGCTTCTTGTTTTGTCTTTCCCCACCCTTGGCCATCTCTGTGTGGAGTTTGCATGTTGTTAAATGAATGAATGAGTTCTCCTCCTGTTTTGTGTGGAAGTGGTAACTTTTTGGCTTCTTATTTTGTCTTTCCTCACCCTCGGCCATCTCTGTGTGGAGTTTGCATGTTCTCCCGTGCATGTGTGGGTTTTCTCCGGGTACTCCGGTTTCCTCCCACATTCCAAAAACATGCTAGGTTAATTAGCGACTCCAAATTGTCAATAGGTATGAATGTGAGTGTGAATGGTTGTTTGTCTAATATTGTCTTTGTTCATTCAAAAAGGCTTATTTACCTTCATTATACTCCATTATGTTGAGGCAGTGATTTTTTTTTTGAGTGTTGTCGTATTTTCAATAATAACACAGCTGTTTCACTAAGGGACTTTTACCATCAACTGTTGATGGTCCCCAAACCATTTTCACCCCCGCCTCCCTGAAGTGCTTACACAGCTTCCCAGACTTGGCAACATAAGATCCAATCTCAGCCAGCTTGCCTTCGCTGTGCCACAACACATTTTAAAGACATCTGGAACCGAACGCATTTGGATTTATCCTAGGACCACCACAATTTAAAATAACGGGGTCTCGCTGGTTTAAACATCATGAAGAGGCCAGATAAGCAAGACCCCCCCCCCCCCCCTCCACCCCCCCAACCCCTAACGGTGACAGTGCAACCATAGCTAATGGGATTCCCTGCTGTGAGTCACAGACGAGGTATATAAATACCAGCACAGGCCCTGTCACTGGCACGCTAACACTCCCCGGCTTTGTATAAACCCATGAGACTGAACGAGGCAGAAGTTCACCATTCCCCTTGAACTATGAACTATTTTATCCTTGGAGGTAAACGGCGTTCCATAAAAATAAAAATGGAAAAAGTAGACTCTTAATGATACCAAATTCCTTCCTATGGTCCTCGGGTTTCTTCCTAGTCCAACACCTGCAGCTGTTAGCGCTTTGCCCGCCGTCCTGTTGAAGGAAATAGCGGCTAATGCTAAGGTCGTGTTACCGTCCCTGGCAGCTGCCGTGCAAAAAAAAAATAAAAATTCTATGGTCTACAGCATGGGGTGGGTAAACTACGGCGCGAGGGCCACATCCGGCACGCCAAATGTTTGAATACGGCCCGCCCGTTCTTTCCAAAGTATTTCATTTAGCATCGTGGCTTGAACCAACGTTTTGATGGTTGAAGTAGCTTTTTATCAAATTATTTGTTTGTGGTCTGTTGTTTACAAAATGTTCCTGAAAAAAGGGACACAAGCACATAATAATAATAATAATAGTCATAGTAATAATAGTCATAGTAATAATAATAATAATTATTATTATTATTATTATTACTATTATTATTATTATTATTATTTTATTTTTATTTTATTTATTATTATTATATTAATATTATTTTTATTATTATTATTATTATTATTATTACCATAATAATACATAATAACAATATTAATAATATAATAATATTATTATCATTATTATAATTATTATTATATTATTGTTATTATTATTATTACTATTACTTTTACTATTATTATTACTATTTTTATTACTATTACTATTATTATTATTATTATGTGCTTGTGTCCCTTTTTAGGAGCATTTTGATAATTATTATTATTATTAATAATAATGAGAATTATTATTATTGTTATTATTATTATTAATATTATTATTGTTATTGTTATTGTTATTGTTATTGTTATTGTTATTGTTATTGTTATTATTATGTGCTTGAGTCCCTTTTTTCAGGAGCATTTTAATAATAATAATTATTATTATTATTACTATTATTATTGTTATTGTTATTATTATTATTATTATTATTATTATTATTATTATTATTATTATTATTATTATTATTATTATTATTATTATTATTATTATTATAGAGGCTGCATGGTAGTAAAGTGGTTAGCACACAGGCCTCACAGCTAGGAGACCCTAGTTTAATTCCACCCTCGGCCATCTCTGTGTGTAGTAGAAAATGAATGAATGAATAATAGTAATAATAATAATAATAATTATTATTGTTATTATATAATAATTACTTCAAATAAATGATCTAAAAGTGTAAAAAGTACACGTATACGTAGTGTACGTAAAGTAAAGTATACGTGTCAAAATGGACTGTCACGTGTAAAATACTTTATAGTCACCCCCCCCCCCCCCCCTCCCGCCCACCCCTGGTCTACAGGATTGAAAAGGTTTTTGGATCTAAATTAGGACTGGTGCCTGGGACTCTTCTTGTTTTATGCCATGTTTTTTTAGTGTTTGTTTTCATAACTGCAACTCCCCTGGTTTCGTGTGCCTCACATTTCTCACAGAGACTCGAGCACGCTGGCCGTCAAACTAAAAACCCAAACTGGCAACTCGATTCCTCGCTCAGCAGCTGACACCCATCACACTAGGAATGTAAGAGCGGTGGCTGTGATACTCATAACCTGTCACATTGTGATTCCACTCCGTGGATGTATGGGAACCAAGGTGGGATCAGCCATTGCCGACGGAGATGAAGCCCAGACATCCGCCGCCTGCCATCGTGCTGTCAAATGTCCGTCCAACGAACAATAAACTGACAGAGCTCGCCGCACTCGCCTGAAATGACCTGCTTTACAGACAAACTACCCGGCGCTGAATATCATAACACACGACGCATCGATGTACTTGGATCGTTGCAATATTAATCCTAGCGGATGAATGGTTACGCCCCTTCCATCTTTTAATAACCATTTCTCAATTTTAGCTTTGCAAGGTCAAAACTGGCTGAAATTTGTTTGTTTACATTCTGACTTACTGGATTAACTCTGGTTTGACACGCTGCTCTTTTAGGTTTCCAAGAGATTAGGGATCATTCCTACCAGGGGACCCATACAGTTAGCAGGAATTAATATACTAAGCTTTGGATGTGTGCAATATTTACCCCCATCTATTAGTGCCATAAAACGAGGTTATAAGGGACGGGGGGGAATAAGGGACAACTTTCGGGAAAATGTTTTTTTAAACGATTTGTTTAAGAATATATGCTGCTTTGGAAAAAAAACAACACAAAGCAACTTCCTGTTTAACATGAAAAGGCAGAATTACATTTTTTAAAAATTCCTGAAAATTGTCCCTTATTACCCAAAATATTGTCCCTTATTACCTTGAAAAATTTCTCTTATTACCCGGAAAATTGTCTCTTATTATTGTCCCTTATTACCCCGAAAATTGTTCCTTATTACCCTGAAAATTGTCCTTTATTACCCCAAAAATTGTTCCTTATTACCCTGAAAATTCTCCTTTATTACCCCAAAAATTGTTCCTTATTACCCTGAAAATTGTCTCTTATTACCCCCAAAATTGTCCCTTATTATTGTCCCTTATTACCCCAAAATTGTCCTTTATTACCTCGAAAGTTGTCCCTTATTACCCCAAAAACTGTCCCTTATTACCCCCAAAATTGTCCCTTATTATTGTCCCTTATTACCCCCAAATTGTCCCTTATTACCTTAAAAATTGTCCCTTATTACCCCCACAACTGTCCCTTATTACCCACAAAATTGTCCCTTATCACCCCCAAAAGTGGCTCTTATCACCCCGAAAATTGTCCCTTATTACCCCAAAAATTGTCTCTTATAACCCAGAAAATTGTCCCTTATTACCCCGAAAATTGTCCCTTATCACCCTGAAAATTGTCCCTTATTACCTCAAAAATTGTCTCTTATAACCCAGAAAATTGTCCCTTATTACCCTGAAAATTGTCCCTTATCACCCCGAAAATTGTCCCTTATTACCCCAAAAATTGTCTCTTATAACCCACAAAATTGGCCCTTATTACCCCGAAAATTGGCCCTTATTACCCCAAAAATTGTCTCTTATAACCCAGAAAATTGTCCCTTATTACCCTGAAAATTGTCCCTTATCACCCCGAAAATTGTCCCTTATCACCCTGAACATTGTCCCTTATTACCCCGAAAATTGTCCCTTAATATTGTCCCTTATACCCCGAAAATTGTTCCTTATTATTGTCCCTTATTACCCCGAAAATTGTCCCTTAATATTGTCCCTTATTACCCCGAAAATTGTTCCTTATTATTGTCCCTTATTACCCCGAAAATTGTCCCTTATTATTGTCCCTTATTATTCCAAAACTGTCCTTTATTACCTCGAAAGTTGTCCCTTATTACCCCAAAAACTGTCCCTTATTACCCCCCAAATTGTCCCTTACTACCTCGAAAATTGTCCCTTATTACCCCCAAAACTGTCCCTTATTACCCACAAAATTGTCCCTTATTACCCACAAAATTGTCCCTTATTACCCCAAAAATTGGCCCTTATTACCCCGAAAATTGTCCCGTAGTACCTAAAAATTTGTCCCTTATCACCCCGAAAATTGTCCCTTATCACCCTGAAAATTGTCCCTTATTACCTTGAAAATTGTCCCTTATAACCCAGAAAATTGTCCCTTATTACCCCAAAAATTGTCCCTTACCACCCCAAAAATTGTCCCTTATCACCCTGAACATTGTCCCTTATTACCCCGAAAATTGTCCCTTATTATTGTCCCTTATTACCCCGAAAGTTGTCCCTTATTATTGTCCCTTATTACCCCAAAAATTGTAATTATTAGTAAATTATTAAAGTAAAAAATGTATTTATTTGAAATGTATCTGAATCACAAACACCTATTAAATATAAACATTCTAAAATAAAAATATGAATTTATTCTGTATATACTGTAAGTGTATACAAGTGTCATAAAATTCAATACCATTTTTCATCATTTTTTACCATTTGTTGACCATTTTTACCATTCCCAGGCTTCTTTAAACGATGACATAAACAACAATTCAATGATTGAAGGCACATATATAATTGTGCAGGCAAAGCTCGCCATTTTGGTGTCATGTGACCACATTCCATTCTCACTCCCTCATACGCTCATTG
The DNA here is from genome assembly GCF_037039965.1 of Doryrhamphus excisus. Classification (NCBI taxonomy): domain Eukaryota; kingdom Metazoa; phylum Chordata; class Actinopteri; order Syngnathiformes; family Syngnathidae; genus Doryrhamphus; species Doryrhamphus excisus. Next base: position 3,937,563 of record NC_136378.1, on the reverse strand, counting down.
TCTGTCTCCCTGGGGGTTCGAACACCTTACCAATGCACAAGATGCTTCCCATTCTCTCCGGTACCTCCAGCGTGACTATCCGCCCCATGCATCCATCTCCACTATGTGACATGTTACTGCAGTACATTCAAATACTACTTGTGAGTACTACAGGGACGGCGCACAGTAGATCAAGGAGTATTTAGGGCTGCCTGCCTGTTTTTGCTTGTCAGTCTCCCGTACCCACTCTCAGATCATAAACTCATGAATATTCAAGCTTGCAGTCATCATAGCAGCTCTAATCCATGAAGTGAGTGGGATGATAAAAATCCCCCCACCCCTTGAGCCAAACACCCCGTGTTCGAGCACTTTGCCTCCAATATCCAAACGAAAAAAACTCATAAAAGAATATGAAATATTCGTATATGTTCCAGATATTTGTGGCCTTTACTGACAATCCTGCAAGCGAAAGAGGAAAGGTGTTTGAAAAGGGAGAGAAATGAATATGACCCCCCCACCCCGCCCCCCCCCCCCCCCGACAAGGAGTAGCAGAAGATTCTTTCTTGTAATTGCATCATCATGCTTGGTTAACACCAACGTCGCTAAACATCAACCAATGGAAGCCGTGCAGACGCTGCTTTTAATGCTCTCCAGTTTCCTCGTAAAGGTGAGCTTTGTTACCTTCAATTGGTTTCTGTTTATTTCCTCTGCAGGCCACTGTAATGTACCCCTGGAGACATCTCAGGGAACAAGATGTCTTTTTTTTTTTTTTTACAAACACAAGTCTGCCTTTCTGCAAAACTATCCATTTTCTGTCGAAGAAATCTGGTATTTGAATTCATTCAAATAGCGAGCATCGAAAAATTCACAGTGGATTCCAACATATTCCCAAATCATCGTTAACACCCTGAAGAATTTGTTGATTTTTGGTATAAAAAAAAATTTTGGTGACGCTGGGAACACCAATTTTGTTGCATTGCAAGGTTTACCTACTAAAGCGCTTACACAGCCACTTCCCTATTACTCCATATCATTCATAGTAGTGATGTCATAATTCACAGCCAAAATTGTCCCTTATTACCCCGAAAATTGTCCCTTATTGCCCCAAAAATTGTCCTTTATCGCCACAAAAATTGTCGTCCCTTATTTCCCCAAAAATTGTCCCTTGTTACCCTGAAAATTGTCCCTTATTACCCCGAAAATTGTCCCTTATTACCCTGAAAATTGTCCCTTATTGCCCCAAAAATTGTCCCTCATCACCCTGAAAATTGTCCTTTATCACCCTGAAAATTGTCCCTCATTACCCTGAAAATTGTCCCTTATTACCCCGAAAATTGTCCCTTAGTACCCCGAAAATTGTCCCTTATTGCCCCGAAAATTGTCCCTTATTGCCCCAAAAATTGTCCTTTATCGCCACAAAAATTGTCGTCCCTTATTTCCCTGAAAATTGTCCCTTATTACCCTGAAAATTGTCCCTTATTACCCCAAAAATAGTCCCTTTTTACCCCGAAAATTGTCCCTTATCACCCTGAAAATTGTCCTTTATCACCCTGAAAATTGTCCCTTATTACCCCAAAAATTGTCCCTTATCACCCCGAACATTGTCCCTTATTACCCTGAAAATTGTCCCTTATTACCCCGAAAATTGTCCCTTATCACCCCGAACATTGTCCCTTATTACCCTGAAAATTGTCCCTTATTGCCCCGAAAATTGTCCCTTATTGCCCCAAAAATTGTCCCTTATTGCCCCAAAAATTGTCCTTTATCGCCACAAAAATTGTCGTCCCTTATTTCCCCGAAAATTGTCCCTTATTACCCCAAAAATCGTCCCTTATTACCCCGAAAATTGTCCCTTATTACCCCGAAAATTGTCCCTTATTACCCTGAAAATTGTCCCTTATTGCCCCAAAAATTGTCCCGTATTGCCCCGAAAATTGTCCCTTATCACCCTGAAAATTGTCCCTTGTCCCCCTGAAAATTGTCCCTTATTACCCCGAAAATTGTCCCTTATTACCTAGAAAATTGTCCCTTATTACCCTGAAAATTGTGCCTTACTGCCCCGAAAATTGTCCCTTATTGCCCCAAAAATTGTGCCTTACTGCCCTGAAAATTGTCCCTTATTGCCCCGAAAATTGTCCCTTATTGCCCCAAAAATTGTCCCTTATTGCCACGAAAATTGTCCCTTAGTACCTAGAAAATTGCCCCTTATTACCCTGAAAATTGTCCCTTATTACCCCAAAAATTGTCCCTTAGTACCCCAAAAATTGTCCCTTATTGCCCCAAAAATTGTCCCTTATTGCCCCAAAAATTGTCCCTTATCACCCTGAAAATTGTCCCTTAGTACCCCGAAAATTGTCCTTTATTGCCCCGAAAATTGTCCCTTACTGCCCCGAAAATTGTCCCTTATTGCCCCAAAAATTGTCCTTTATCGCCACAAAAATTGTCGTCCCTTATTTCCCCAAAAATTGTCCCTTATTGCCCCAAAAATTGTCCCTTATTGCCCCAAAAATTGTCCCTTATCACCCTGAAAATTGTCCCTTAGTACCCCGAAAATTGTCCCTTATTGCCCCAAAAATTGTGCCTTACTGCCCCGAAAATTGTCCCTTATTGCCCCAAAAATTGTCCTTTATCGCCACAAAAATTGTCGTCCCTTATTTCCCCAAAAATTGTCCCTTATCACCCTGAAAATTGTCCCTTATCACCCTGAAAATTGTCCCTTATTAGCCCAAAAATTGTAATTATTAGTAAATTATTAAAGTAAAAATTGTATTTATTTGAATTTATTTATTTTCACCTATTAAATATAAACATTCTAAAATAAAATATGAAATTATTCTGTATATACTGTAAGTGTTTCATAAATTTTTTACCATTTGTTGACCATTTTTACAATTCCAAGGCTTCTTTAAACAATGACATAAACAAAAAAAATGTTTGTTGACGCTGGGAACACCAATGTTGGTTGGATTGCAAGGTGTATGTGCCTACTAAAGCACTTACACAGCCACTTCCATATTACTCCATATCATTCATAATAGCGATGTCATAATTCACAGCCTTGATTGGCTTCCGGCTGCCCTGTTCTCATGATACAGTTTTTCTCCAAGCAAGAAATCCCATCATGTTTTAATCTAGATTACATTCTAGATTACCCACACCACACCCGTAGCTGCGACTAATCAACTACAAAAGTGTACTCACCAGATATTCACACTACGTAATATTACAGAACAATGCAAAGATGAATGAATGAGTTCTCCTCCTATTTTGTGTGGAAGTGGTAACTTTTTGGCTTCTTATTTAGTCTTTCCCCACTCTTGGCCATCTCTATGTGGAGTTTGCATGTTCTCCCTGTGAATGAATGAATAAAATAAGAAGCCAAAATGTTACCACTTCCACACAAAATAGGAGAATAACTCATTCATTCATTTTCTACCGCTTATCCTCACGAGGGTCGCCGGGGTTTGCTGGAGCCTATCCCAGCTGTCTTCAGGTGAGATTAATTAATTAATTAATTAATTTATATATATATATATATATATATATATATATATATATATATATTATAAAATAAGAAGCCAAAAAGTTACCACTTCCACACAAAATAAGAGAAGAACTCATTCATTCATTTTTTTACCGCTTATCCTCACGAGGGTTGCCGGGGTTGCTGGAGCCTATCCCAGCTGTCTTCAGGTGAGATTAATTAATTAATTAATTATATGTATATTATAAAATAAGAAGCCAAAAAGTTACCACTTCCACACAAAATAAGAGAAGAACTCATTCATTCATTTTTTTTACCGCTTATCCTCACGAGGGTCGCCTGGGGTTGCTGGAGCCTATCCCAGCTGTCTTCAGGCGAGATTAATTAATTAATTAATTATATATATATTATAAAATAAGAAGCCAAAAAGTTACCACTTCCACACAAAATAAGAGAAGAACTCATTCATTCATTTTTTTTACCGCTTATCCTCACGAGGGTCGCCGGGGGTTGCTGGAGCCTATCCCAGCTGTCTTCAGGCGAGATTAATTAATTAATTAACTTTATTTATATATATATATAGCTTTATTTTATCCAAATGCTACACTTTAAGTTTGTGATACAGCATAACATACTGTTCTAATGGAATAAAAATGTGTTTAGTAAGGAAATAATCTTTAACAAGAAGAAAAAAATATATATATATCACCTTGTTAACAGTATCGTGATATATCGTATCGTGATACGTATCGGATTGCCAGATTGTTGCCAATACACAATCCCGAGTCTTAACTCTAGGCTAGGCAGACCTAAAGTTGACATCATTTGAATCCCAGATCAACATGCAGGGCATGGCTGACTTCCACTCACGGGGGGGGGGCGCTCATTGAGTCACGTTCATGTATCAGCGGGAAATAAACGAGGGTAGCAAAAGGAAACAAAAGACGAGGACACTTGCCTGCAAGTTTGACCTAATTAGAATGCAAACATATGAAGACGAGTATGCTGGTTTGGTCGGAGGCTGTTTGTGAGTCAAGACGGGAATAGACACGACTCCGCTGGTCCTCCTGCGCCTCATTCAATGTCTGTTCACTCGTTGCCGAGTGCCTTTTGTGTGCGGAAGGATGCCAATCCTTTGACCTAAATTTGCTCCCAGACATCTTTGTCTCGGACGGGTGGAGGACAAGAACAGTTGGGTTGGGCCAGCATCACTTTCTTTCTTGGCAAAGGACCTTTATTGCTTGTTAGGATTTAGTACATTGTCTCAGACAATGATGCATTGAACGCAACACCGGGATTGATACACAGACTCTTAAAAAAATCTTTCATTTTACTTGTAAGAGACAGACAAAGCTGCAGCAATGATGATGTAAATCTGGGAACAAAAAGGCTTGGCATTTGGTAAGAAAGGTGCATGGACCCCCCCCCCTCGCCCCCTGTCGCCCCCTAGACACTTCTCTCATCTCCTGTTCCTTGTATCATGAAGACATCTCAGCTAATTGTCTGTGATGATTACACTCTCAAGGATTAGACACGAGTAGGAGTGGATGAAGGTCAGTCAGGACAGCAAAATGGCAGACGAGTTGAAGTCAAATGTGAGTTAAAAAAAAAAAAAGGGGGGGGCAACTGGAATGTGAATAATGTGAATAAGTGGAGACCAAAAGCTGAAGAGTCAAATCGTCTTATAAGAAATGTGACATACGTCACTCCTAAGTGAGAGGCGGGTCATGATGAACATTTTATTTTTTTAATGTGGAAGAATCCATTATACTGCATAAACTTGACCGACATGTAGATGTCAATCAAAACATGAGCAGCTGTACTTAGCAACGCTTAACAAGCAACATCCAAAATAAATACATAGGTAATGGTAATGGTAATGGTTTAATTTCATTTGAACATGCATCAGATTACAATTGAATGCATCACATAATCAGTTCACAGTTCCACATGTCCAAAAAGGAGCAGGAAGAAGCAAAGCTTATTAAATCCTACCCCTCCATCTGGTACTTTTACAATCAGTAACATTTGTTCACTTCCTGCTTTCCTTTAAGTTTTTTTTTATTTTTTCTTTTTTTTTTTTTTCATTTTTTATCACGTACGAGGTGTACGATTTTTTTATTTATTTTATAAATTTTTATGTATTGTTTATTTTTAGTTTTTAATGTTTTTTAATGGTAATGGTAATGGTTTAATTTCATTTGAACATGCATCAGATTACAATTGAATGCATCACATAATCAGTTCACAGTTCCACATGTCCAAAAAGGAGTAGGAAGAAGCAAAGCTTATTAAATCCTACCCCTCCATCTGGTACTTTTACAATCGGTAACTGTTACATTTGTTCACTTCCTGCTTTCCTAATATAGTTTAAGTTTTATTTATTTATTTTTTAATTTTAATTTTAATTTTAATTTTAATTTTAATTTTAATTTTAATTTTAATTTTAATTTTAATTTTAATTTTAATTTTAATTTTAATTTTAATTTTAATTTTAATTTTTTACAATCATAGAATCATAAAACTTTTACAATCAGTAACTGTCGAGTGCTAAACACTCGACTGCCGTGCAGCTGTGATCATATTTTTACTTTTAAAAAATAAAAAATAATAATAAAAATAAAAGAAGTAAATAAAAGTAATAAATAAAGTAAAAAAAAAGTAAATAAAAAAATAATAAAAAAAATAAAAATAAATAAATTTAAAAAAATATATATTTTGGACAAAAATGGAAGCATGACAACCAAGCTCAGATTGCATCTGTTCATGGATCAGCGTATCAGTCATGAGTGGTGAGTACCTGTACTTTTTATACTTTTTATTTAGCTTTGCGGACTGACTTAAACACAAAAAGGCGAGGGTCTGGTGTCAAGGCGTCTGTGCTGGTGGCATGCTGGCGGCGCGATCTGATCCCGACTTGGAGCTCCCAGTGCCACACTTGGAAAACAGTGCCTCGGAAAACTTGTCCTTTTCGATGCTCACTGAGCTGAAGTCACATGAGACATGCCGATGTCTCACATGATGTCATGCATGCATGATTTACTTGATGATGGTGTGAGTCGGAAAACACAAGTAGCTAGATGTGTGTGGGGGTGGGGATGGGGGGGGGTAAAAAACAAAGAAACGACAGTAAAGACAGATTGAGAGCGTCTGCTTCGGGTGTTTCTAGTCACTCTGAATTATATATAAACGCTCTCTCTCTCACTTTCCGAGCTAAAACACACAACATCATACCCATGATGCATTTCCACTGGCAGGCCACTCTGGTGTCCTGCGGGTTTTGCTCGTTTCTCTAATCTGTCCTCTGCTCTCATTCTCCTCCAGCCATCTATCCCCATCGTTTCAATCCCCGGGTGGGGGGGGTGGAGGATTTTGCGAACTTTGCCCGCCTTTGGTCTTTCCATCATTCTGTGGCGAGTGATTGTACTGTGCCACACTCGGCTGCAATCGCTTCAAACCAGCCCCGGTCCCCCCTTTTTCTCTCCATCTCCCACTCGCAGCATTCTGAATAGAAATATTCCATCCGCCACCTTTCAACTCTTTCAGCGCTCTGCTGCCCCACTTTCTGTTTGCACCGAGCTTTTCACACGTTGTTCTATTTCACTTTATACTTGGGCTTCCGTCCTGCCGATCTGTTCCCCTCATTTGCTATTCCCTTACCGGTGGTCTACCTTCACATGACCGTCCAGGCTGATCAGCATCACTTATTTCCCGAGATACGGAATGAAGAAGGTTTCCGCATCAGAAAGCAAAGTATGATCCACTGAGTTGAAGTGTATTTGTTTCCTTTCCCTCTCAGTGTATTTAGTGTGGGAACTCAGTCCAGTCCTACTCTGAGGAAATTCACTTATCGGCAAACAATGTGTTAAAATATTAGTTTTGTAGTCTCTTGTTAAATAAATTCTATAACAGTCAACATGAATATGTAACAATAATAACTGACAAAAGGGTTAATAGTTGACAGAACTATAGTTGGTTGAAATTATCAGAGATTTCGAGAATAATGTCGTAAATTTGTGAGAAATAAATCTTACATTTACAAGAAGAAAAAGTTGTAAATTTATGAGAATGAAGTGGAGAAAAAAATAGTCAGAGGAAAAATAGACCATACGTAGATTTTCAGGAAGGTAGGCAAGCTTTTTTTTTATAATGTGGCAGCTAAACAGAGCATTTGAGTACAAACAGAGTAGCATTCTCATGTCCTATTTTATTTTATTTTATTTTATTTTATTTTATTTTATTTTATTTTATTTTATTTTATTTTATTTTATTTTATTTTATTTTATTTTATTTTATTTTATTTTATTTTATTTTATTTTATTTTATTTTATTTTGTTGGAAGTTGATTATAATGTGGCAGCTAAACAGAGCATTTGAGTACAAACAGAGTAGCATTCTCATGTCTAATTTTATTTTATTTTATTTTATTTTATTTTATTTTATTTTATTTTATTTTATTTTATTTTATTTTATTTTATTTTATTTTATTTTATTTTATTTTATTTTATTTTATTTTATTTTATTTTATTTTATTTTATTTTATTTTATTGGAAGTTGATTATAATGTGGCAGCTAAACAGAGCATTTGAGTACAAACAGAGTAGCATTCTCATGTCTTATTTTATTTTATTTTATTTTATTTTATTTTATTTTATTTTATTTTATTTTATTTTATTTTATTTTATTTTATTTTATTTTATTTTATTTTATTTTATTTTATTTTATTTTATTTTATTTTATTTTATTTTATTGGAAGTTGATTATAATGTGGCAGCTAAACAGAGCATTTGAGTACAAACAGAGTAGCATTCTCATGTCTTATTTTATTTTATTTTATTTTATTTTATTTTATTTTATTTTATTTTATTTTATTTTATTTTATTTTATTTTATTTTATTTTATTTTATTTTATTTTATTTTATTTTATTTTATTTTATTTTATTTTATTTTATTTTATTTTATTTGAAGTTGATTATAATGTGGCAGCTAAACAGAGCATTTGAGTACAAACAGAGTAGCATTCTCATGTCTTACTTTACTTTACTTTACTTTACTTTACTTTACTTTACTTTACTTTACTTTACTTTACTTTACTTTACTTTACTTTACTTTACTTTACTTTACTTTACTTTACTTTACTTTACTTTACTTTACTTTACTTTACTTTACTTTACTTTACTTTACTTTACTTTACTTTGATTTTACTTTACTTTACTTTACTTTACTTTACTTTACTTTACTTTACTTTACTTTACTTTACTTTACTTTACTTTACTTTACTTTACTTTACTTTACTTTACTTTACTTTACTTTACTTTACTTTACTTTACTTTACTTTACTTTACTTTACTTTACTTTGATTTTATTTTACTTTATTTTGATTTTATTTTACTGTATTTTGATTTTATTTTACTTTATTTTGATTTTATTTTACTTTATTTTATTTAGTTGGAAGTTGAAAGAGTGAAGCTTCGAAATTTGAAACATGAAGTCACAAATTATCCAAGCTACTATAGCTACTACTACTCAAGCTACTACTCTGACCACTTTGCATATCAAATATTTGCAGAAATGTGAAAGGTGTATTCACTTTATTAAGATACTGTATGCTAGTATACAAGAGTATTCAGAATGTGAACGTATACACAACTCCAGAATAATACTCATGCATGTTTATTTGGGTACACAAAAAAAAAAACACATTTGTTGAGACACAAAATCCCCAGTCCTCGTGCAATTGAGGTTTGGAGTAATCAAACAAGTATGCCTTTAGTGCTTGAAAATGGCTTGACCCTATTTAGCATGCAAACGAGTTATTTAAGTGACCAGTCAGTTAACTTTGCCAGCAGCGACTTTCCTTTGGGGCCGAATGACTCAGATATTTCATGGCTCATCTCATCTCCCCATTTGGCCGAGTCTCTGGCCGTTTAGCTGCAAAGTTAATGAAATCAGAAGGAATAGTCTTCATGCTTGAATGGATGGAGGAAGGCAAAAGACTCATGCATATTATAAACTTCTGCAACCTTTGAGAGAGTGAGCCCTACCCACTGGTGACTGGTTGCCTCTCCGCAAGGCATCAACTACTGGAAATACCGCATATCATTTTTTTTTTAAATACACGACACTGTCTACGTCGACGGTCATTCTTGTTAACTTGTAAAAGATGCCAGCTGCCATTTGACGCCCCTGCGCAACATAAAGCTCCATTGCTCCATTGAAGGAAAGAGATTTCCCCTACTTACTATATATAAAAACGTATTTCCATCTCCGATTAAATGTGATTAATTGTGAGTTAACTATGGTGCAAGTGTGATTAATCATGATCAAATATTTTAATCGATTGACAGCCCTAATATACGTATATAGGTATTCTATGCTCTAACTATGAACATATTGGATTATAAATAAGGAATCCTACTTTGCAATTAATTTATCGCAACTAATTAACTGCGATAAATGAGGGATTAGTGAAAAACAAGGACCCCTGCTCAACATAAAGCTCCATTGAAGGAAAGAGATTTCCCATACTTACTATAGATGAAAATGTATTTCCATCTGTGATTAAATGTGATAATTGTGAGTTAACTATGGTGCAAGTGCGATTAATCGTGATCAAATATTTTAATCGATTGACAGCCGTAATATACGTATATAGCTATTCTATGCTCTAACTATGAAAATATTGGATTATAAATAAGGAATCCTACTTTGCAATTAATTTATCACAACTAATTAACTGTGATAAATGAGGGATTAGTGAAAAGCGAGGACCCTGGCGCAACATAAAGCTCCATTGCTCCATTAAAGGAAAGAGATTTCCTCTACTTACTATAGATAAAAACATATTTCCATCTGTGATTAAATGTGATTAATTGTGAGTTAACTATGGTGCAAATGCGATTAATCACGATCAAATATTTTACTCAATTGACAGCCCTAATATACGTATGTAGGTATTCTATGCTCTAACTATGAAAATATTGGATTATAAATAAGGAATCCTACTTTGCAATTAATTTATCGTAACTAATTAACCGCAATAAATAAGGGATTAGTGAAAAGCGAGGACCCTGCGCAACATAAAGCTCCATTGCTCCCTTCAAGGAAAGAGATTTACATAGATAAAAACGTATTTCCATCTGCGATTAAATGTGATTAATTATTAGTTAACTGTGGACAAATGTGATTAATCACGATCAAATCTTTTAATCGGTTGACAGCCCTAATATATATAGGTATTCTATGCTCTAACTATGAAAATATTGGATTATAAATAAGGAATCCTACTTTGCAATTAATTTATCACAACTAATTAACTGCAATAAACAAGGGATTAGTGAAAAGCGAGGACCCCTGCGCAACATAAAGCTCCATTGCTCCATTGAAGGACAGAGATTTATATAGATAAACATGTATTTCCATCTGTGATTAAATGTGATTAATTATGAGTTACTATGGCCAAATGCGATTAATCGTGATCAAATATTTTAATCGGTTGACAGCCCTAATATATATAGGTATTCTATGCTCTAACTATGAAAATATTGGATTATAAATAAGGAATCCTACTTTGCAATTAATTTATGGCAACTAATTAACCGCGATAAATGAGGGATTAGTGCAAAGGGAGGACATTAAAAGGACATTAAAAGTGTTGGCGCCTTGTGGGCTAAACACATGAGACAAGAAAATCAAATTGCGCTTTAAGTACAAGCAGCTTTTTGCCGTGTCCAAATATTTTCTTTTGAACATGTGACAAGATTTCATCTGTTGCCAATTTCCAAAGAGGAACTATTTCTTGCATTCAGTTATCGCTCTCGCAATCCTTGCTGCAGGCCGGCTTTATAAAGTCACCCACAACTTTCATTTCTTTCCATTTTGCAGCAATAATAACAAGTCTGGCAGAGTACACTATGGTTTTATGAAATGATATTTACATAATGTAAAAAACGGAGCCTTCCTTGCAGTGCGCAGCCCCTGAGACTGTCTCACATTTGCATTCTTGGCATTAAACGGTACTCTGGTGTTGAGGAATAATTCCAGCTTGAAGTCGTTTGCTGATATGAGTTCATCAGAGCATCTCTTCCCTCATTCTTCAGGGTGAAGTGCTCCATGAAAGATTTCATGATGAGCTATGAACCGGTTTTGAACATCTTTCGGAGCGTTGTATAATTTAGCAATCTCAAATGGGACACTTTGCATAATATTGTGTATTTCCACCCCACCGAGACAGACCACAGACATTAAAACAAAAACAGGATTCATTTTTGGAAATATTGGTGTCCATCCATCCATCCATTTTGGTCCGCTTATCCGGGTCCGGGTCGCAGGGGCAACAGTTTCAGTAGGGAAGCCCAGACTTCCCGGTCTCCGGCCACCTCCTCCAGGACACCAAGGCATTCCCAGGCCAGCTGTGAGACATAATCCCTCCAGCATGTCCTAAATCTTTTCCCGACTGGGCATGCCCAGAACACCTCAAAATATATATTGGTGTTCTTTTTGAAAACTGGGAAATAAAAACATCACAGTCATACAATGCAGGCGCTGAGCGGTTAGCACACGATTAATTGTGAGTTAACTATGGACCAAAAATGTGATTAATCACGATCAAATATTTTTAATTGATTGAAAGCCCTGATATATATAGGTATTCTAAGCTCTAACTATGAAAATACTGGATTATAAATATGGAATCCTACTTTGCAATTAATTTATCACAACTAATTAACCGCAATAAATGAGGGATTAGTGAAAAGCAAAGACCCCTGCGCAACATAAAGCTCCATTGCTCCATTGAAGGAAAAAGATTTATATAGATAAAAACGTATTTCCATCTGTGATTAATTGTGATTAATTACGAGTTAACTATGGGGGGGTGATTAATCACGATCAAATATTTTAATTGATTGTAAGCCCTGATATATATAGGTATTCTAAGCTAATACTGGATTATAAATAAGGAATCCTACTGCAATTAATTTATCGCAACTAATTAACCGTGATAAACGAGGGATTAGTGCAAAGGGAGGACTTAAGGACATTAAAAGTGTTGGCGCCTTGTGGGCTAAACACAACACAACAATCTGGGGGCTGCACGGCGCTGAGCGGTTAGCATGAGATTAAATGTGATTAATTGTGAGTTAACTATGGACAGATGATGTGATTAATCACAATCAAATATTTTAATTGATTGACAGTCCTGATATATATAGGTATTCTAAGCTCTAACTATGAAAATACTTGGTTATAAATAAGGAATCCTACTTTGCAATTAATTTATCGCAACTAATTAACCACGATAAAGGAGGGATTAGTGCAAAGGGAAGACTTTAAAAGTACATTAAAAGTGTTGGCGCCTTGTGAGCTATACACAACACAACAAATCTGGGGGCTGCACGGCGCTGAGCGGTTAGCATGCAATTAAATGTGATTAATTGTGAGTTAACTATGGACAGATGATGTGATTAATCACAATCAAATATTTTAATTGATTGACAGTCCTGATATATATAGGTATTCTAAGCTCTAACTATGAAAATACTTGGTTATAAATAAGGAATCCTACTTTGCAATTAATTTATCGCAACTAATTAACCACGATAAACGAGGGATTAGTGCAGAGGGAGGACTTAAGGACATTAAAAGTGTTGGCGCCTTGTGGGCTAAACACAACACAACAAATCTGGGGGCTGCGTGGCGCTGAGCGGTTAGCACGCAGGCCTCACAGCGAGGAGACCCAAGTTCAATTCCGCCCTTGGCCATCTCTGTGTGGAGTTTGCATGTTCTCCCCGTGCATGCGTGGGTTTTCTCCGGGTACTCCGGTTTCCTCCCACATTCCAAAAACATGCTAGGTTAATTAGCGACTCCAAATTGTCCATATTGTATGAATGTGAGTGTGAATGGTTGTTTGTCTATATGTGCCCTGTGATTGGCTGGCCACCAGTCACCAGCACCCCCCTGCGACCCACAAAAGTAGTAGGAAGAAGCAAAGCTTATTAAATCCTACCCCTCCATCTGGTACTTTTACAATCAGTAACTGTTACATTTGTTCACTTCCTGCTTTCCTAATATAGTTTCATTTTTTTTATTACACACCAAAGTACAAGGTGATATGAGCATCCAATGCCATAATGGGTACCATAGTAACTATCAATATAGTGATATATATAGCACATCATGACTGTACATAGTACATTGTTCATATTTGGTTGATTATTCTTCTTATTATTGTCTTCTTATCATTGTACAGTGCAGTTTTACACAACAATCCTATTCTTCAATTATTTCTATTCTGACAGCACAAATTCGAAGTCAGTTTACTCCGCGTATTATGTCGATTAAAACCAGAAGTAACAATGTCGGATTGCAGACGTATCATGCAGACCTCACGTCTGAGCAACGAAACCTTGAAGGGGGGGGGGGATGTCAAAAAGCGTCTGCATCGATGCCGCACCGCGCATGTGTGTGTGTGTGTGTGTGTGTAGACTTAGCAGTGCCTACGCTTCCATTCAAATGTCAGAGGGAGCATAAAACCCCAGGGCTACTTAGGAGAACAAACATTGTCAGAGTCAGAGAGGCATCACCTAACCTCGGAATGTGTTTGTTTCACGGTGCAAAGGATGCTGGGAGCCAGCTCGCATTAGTGTCGTCTTATCTCGGTGACAACAGCCTCCAGGTAGCAGGGGATGGGAAATCACGCATAAAGCTTTATCACTCAAATCTGTTTGTCTATTCTTCCGCACATGCTAGCCTATGCTCCGAGGGCAGTGTGATGTTTACAAATAAATATCGTAAAATGGAACGCAATACTACTCTGAATTGTCTTCCACATTTAGTCGTTCCATAAATACGCCTGCAGTCGAGAGCGGCTGGGGCAATTCCGGAGGTTATATTCCGTGGAGATTATTAGACTTTCCATGGCATGCAGGATCTATTTGTGCCTCTCTCCAAGTATTCTTATATGCTTATTATTTTGTCATGACTGATATAGAATAAAGGGCTGCGCGGTGGACGAGTGGTTAATGTGCAGACCTCACAGCTAGGAGACAAGGGTTCAATTCCACCCTCACTGTGTGGAGTTTGCATGTTCTCCGCGTGCATGCGTGGGTTTTCTCCGGGTACTCCGGTTTCCTCCCACATTCCAAAAACATGCTAGGTTAATTAGCGACTCCAAATTGTCCATAGGTATGAATGTGAGTGTGAATGGTTGTTTGTCTATATGTGCCCTGTGATTGGCTGGCCACAAGTCCAGGGTGTGCCCCGCCTCTCGCCCGAAGACAGATGGGATAGGCTCCAGCACCCCCGCGACCCTCATGAGGATAAGCGGTAGAAAATGAATGAATGAAGAAGACAGCTGGGATAGGCTCCAGCACCCCCCGCGACCCTCATGTAGATAAGCGGTACAAAATGAAGAAGCCAGCTGGGATAGGCTCCAGCACCCCTGTGACCCTCATGAGGATAAGTGGTAGAAAATGAATGAATGAAGATGACAGCTGGGATAGGCTCCAGCACCCCCGCGACCCTCATGAGGATAAGAGGTAGAAAATGAATAAATGAAGATGACAGCTGGGATAGGCTCCAGCACCCCCCGCAACCCTCATGTAGATAAGCGGTACAAAATGAAGAAGCCAGCTGGGATAGGCTCCAGCACCCCTGTGACCCTCATGAGGATAAGTGGTAGAAAATGAATGAATGAAGATGACAGCTGGGATAGGCTCCAGCACCCCCACGACCCTCATGAGGATAAGAGGTAGAAAATGAATAAATGAAGATGACAGCTGGGATAGGCTCCAGCACCCCCCGCGACCCTCACGTAGATAAGCGGTACAAAATGAAGAAGCCAGCTGGGATAGGCTCCAGCACCCCCCGCGACCCTCATGTAGATAAGCGGTACAAAATGAAGAAGCCAGCTGGGATAGGCTCCAGCAACCCCGCGACCCCATGAGGATAAGCGGTAGAAAATGAATAAATGAAGATGACAGCTGGGATAGGCTCCAGCACCCCCCGCGACCCTCATGTAGATAAGCCGTACAAAATGAAGAAGCCAGCTGGGATAGGCTCCAGCACCCCTGTGACCCTCATGAGGATAAGTGGTAGAAAATGAATGAATGAAGATGACAGCTGGGATAGGCTCCAGCACCCCCGCGACCCTCATGAGGATAAGAGGTAGAAAATGAATAAATGAAGATGACAGCTGGGATAGGCTCCAGCACCCCCCGCAACCCTCATGTAGATAAGCGGTACAAAATGAAGAAGCCAGCTGGGATAGGCTCCAGCACCCCTGTGACCCTCATGAGGATAAGTGGTAGAAAATGAATGAATGAAGATGACAGCTGGGATAGGCTCCAGCACCCCCACGACCCTCATGAGGATAAGAGGTAGAAAATGAATAAATGAAGATGACAGCTGGGATAGGCTCCAGCACCCCCCGCGACCCTCATGTAGATAAGCGGTACAAAATGAAGAAGCCAGCTGGGATAGGCTCCAGCACCCCTGTGACCCTCATGAGGATAAGTGGTAGAAAATGAATGAATGAAGATGACAGCTGGGATAGGCTCCAGCACCCCCGCGACCCTCATGAGGATAAGAGGTAGAAAATGAATAAATGAAGATGACAGCTGGGATAGGCTCCAGCACCCCCCGCAACCCTCATGTAGATAAGCGGTACAAAATGAAGAAGCCAGCTGGGATAGGCTCCAGCACCCCTGTGACCCTCATGAGGATAAGTGGTAGAAAATGAATGAATGAAGATGACAGCTGGGATAGGCTCCAGCACCCCCACGACCCTCATGAGGATAAGAGGTAGAAAATGAATAAATGAAGATGACAGCTGGGATAGGCTCCAGCACCCCCCGCGACCCTCACGTAGATAAGCGGTACAAAATGAAGAAGCCAGCTGGGATAGGCTCCAGCACCCCCCGCGACCCTCATGTAGATAAGCGGTACAAAATGAAGAAGCCAGCTGGGATAGGCTCCAGCAACCCCGCGACCCCATGAGGATAAGCGGTAGAAAATGAATAAATGAAGATGACAGCTGGGATAGGCTCCAGCACCCCCCGCGACCCTCATGTAGATAAGCCGTACAAAATGAAGAAGCCAGCTGGGATAGGCTCCAGCACCCCTGTGACCCTCATGAGGATAAGTGGTAGAAAATGAATGAATGAAGATGACAGCTGGGATAGGCTCCAGCACCCCCGCGACCCTCATGAGGATAAGAGGTAGAAAATGAATAAATGAAGATGACAGCTGGGATAGGCTCCAGCACCCCCCGCAACCCTCATGTAGATAAGCGGTACAAAATGAAGAAGCCAGCTGGGATAGGCTCCAGCACCCCTGTGACCCTCATGAGGATAAGTGGTAGAAAATGAATGAATGAAGATGACAGCTGGGATAGGCTCCAGCACCCCCACGACCCTCATGAGGATAAGAGGTAGAAAATGAATAAATGAAGATGACAGCTGGGATAGGCTCCAGCACCCCCCGCGACCCTCATGTAGATAAGCGGTACAAAATGAAGAAGCCAGCTGGGATAGGCTCCAGCACCCCTGTGACCCTCATGAGGATAAGTGGTAGAAAATGAATGAATGAAGATGACAGCTGGGATAGGCTCCAGCACCCCACGCGACCCTCATGAGGATAAGCGGTATAATAACAATAAACAAACACAAGAACAAACATGGCTGCATGATTAGGTCTAGTGGTTAGGGCGCAGGCCTCACAGCGAGGAGACCCGCGTTCAATTCCACTCTCAGGCATCCCCATGCATGCATGGGATTTCACATTCCAAAAACATGCTAGGTTAATTAGCGACTCCAAATTGTCCATAGGTATGAATGTGAGTGTGAATGGTTGTTTGTCTATATGTGCCCTGTGATTGGCAGCTTGAGACGTTCTTCAGTTTTACCACTTCCACACAAAATAGGAGGAGAACTTATTCATTAATTCATTTTCTACCGCTTTTCCTCACAAGGGTCGCGGGGGGTGCTGGAGCCTATCCCAGCTGTCTTCGGGCGAGAGGCGGGGTACACCCTGGACTGGTTGCCAGCCAATCACAGGGCACATATAGACAAACAACCATTCACACTCACATTCATACCTATGGACAATTTGGAGTCGCTAATTAACCTAGCATGTTTTTGGAGGAAACCGGAGTACCCGGAGAAAACCGGGGAGAACATGCAAACTCCACACAGAGATGCCCGAGGGTGGAATTGAACCCTGGTCTCCTAGCTGTGAGGTCTGCGTGCTAACCACTTGACCACCGTGCCGCCCGTGGCTAATATTAACAATACAAAAATTAGCAAAATAATGAAAAAAGCTAAATTGTTGACAGAACAGGGATTCAATTTCTTCAAAGTTGCCAGATCTTTACCGAATACTCAACATTTTATCGTACTTAATGTTTACGTCCTTAAAAATGGAGGTTTTGGAAATCTTCAGCCGGGATGAAAATTTTCCCAAATTCTGACTTCAGCGATAAAACTGCTCTTATGTACATATATCTCATTGATCTTTCATAACCGCAGGAACTCATCTGGAGGTAGTGAAGCTTGGAAAAAAGATCCAAGACGGGAATTTTTCAATTAACCTACTTTTGATTGGATTTTTTTTTTTTGTTCTCTTTCTTCTGTGCGTGGGAGGAGATGAAGGTTAGCGCTGTGTTGTAATGCTGCGTGTCTTTTCCAATTTGTGTGCATAGTTATCTGGGATCATCATGTTCACCCCCCCCCCCATTCCCAAACCCCCACACTGTGTTTTTCAATGAAGACAGCACATTCGTTTCTAGCATCAACCTGCATGGCCGATTAAAACCGAAGAAATGTTGCCTCCTAATTTATTCCCACTTAAGTTCTGGTGAGTGAATTGGTTTTAAAAATGGAGGCCGTGACTGTTATTCACAACCCTGAAACACCATTTTGTGTTGCGTAATCATCCGATGTGGATTATGAACCACGTTCTTCAACTCGGAATGAACACAAACAAAAAGACTGACTCGGTGTAAAATGACCACAGTCAAGACGCTCTTGATCATCAAGACCCGATTTAAAGAGCCGCCATGAATATGAGCGAGATCAATACCGAGTCCATTAGTCCTTCAAGCACAAGACGGAGAGTAACCAGAGCCAGCTCTTTGACCACTAAGAATGAACAGACAATTACCTAACTTCTGATCAACTTTAGAACCATTAAAATCGACTAAAGGGAAAATGGAACAACTTTGCCAGCTCATAAAGCCGCTTTAGAATGTATTTAAATGGACTGAGGAAATGTTCGATGCCACTCATAAATAAGACGTAGTATGTTTAGTCATAGACCAGGGTTCAATTCCACCCTCGGCTATCTCTGTGTGGAGTTTGCATGTTCTCCCCGTGCATGCGTGGGTTTTCTCCGGGTTACTCCGGTTTCCTCCCACATTCCAAAAAAAACATGCTAGGTTAATTAGCGACTCCAAATTGTCCATAGGTATGAATGTGAGTGTGAATGGTTGTTTGTCTATATGTGTCCTGTGATTGGCCGGCGACCAGTCCAGGGTGTACCCCGCCTCTCACCTGAAGACAGCTGGGATAGGCTCCAGCACCCCCCGCGACTCTCGTGAGGATAAGCGGAAGAAAATGAATGAATGAATGAGTTCTCCTCCTATTTTGTGTGGAAGTGGTAACTTTTTGGCTTCTTATTTTGTCTTTCTCCACCCTCTGACATCTCTGTGTGGAGTTTGCATGTTCTCCCCGTGCATGCGTGGGGTTTCTCCGGGTACTCGGTAGAAGTGGTAGAAAATGAATGAATGAATGAATGAATGTTTGGTCATACTGGAGGCCTGGTAGTGTAATGGTTCACTAATCTCTTGCTTATTGTGGTTCGTTGGTTCCAGACCCAAGACCTGGTAAGTAAACTTCTCTATATTCCTTTTGTATAAGTGCAGGGTCAGGCAAAATTTGTAGGTTAAATAAAAGGCAAATAAAGTAAAGTAAAAATAAAAAATAAAAAATAAAAAATAAAAAATAAAAAATAAAAAATAAAAAATAAAAAATAAAAAATGAAAAATGAAAAATGAAAAATGAAAAATGAAAAAAAATAAAAATAAATAAAAATAAAAATAAAAATAAAAATAAAACATAAATAAAAAATAAATAAAAAATAAAAAATAAAAAATAAAAAATAAAAAATAAAAAATAAAAAATAAAAAATACAAAATACAAAATACAAAATACAAAATACAAAATACAAAATACAAAATACAAAATACAAAATATATAAAATAAATAATTAATAAAATAAACAACAAAAACTTAAACTATATTAGGAAAGCAGGAAGTGAACAAATGTAACAGTTACTGATTGTAAAAGTACCAGATGGAGGGGTATGATTTAATAAGCTTTGCTTCTTCCTAGTCCTTTTGGACATGTGGAACTGTGAACTGATTATGTGATGCATTCAATTGTAATCTGATGCATGTTCAAATGAAATTTGAACATGCATTACCATTACCATTTAGGAACTAACAACAACATCGGCGTCACCAACGTCACCCCTTTGCGATCTGTAGACAACTTTGGCAGTGAATGAATCGGAAGCAGGAAGTCCATGGAAAAAAACGCAGAAAAAAGTACAAAATCTGGAAGATCTAGAAAGTGTCGCTTTATGCTCCTTCTCGACCTCATTCTTCCTCAGCACTCTGACCCGTCAAGCAGACTTGGTGACAGCCAATTAAGACGGCAGGTGACACGGCTCCCCCTCAGGCGGCGTCGGAAAAGTTAGTCAATATTTTCTGTGAAAGATATAAAAGGCTCACTCGCAAACACGGCATGGCAAGTGTCACACTTTCCTAATTAGCTGTCTTGTTTGACGTTGAAACGGAAAGTTCTTTCCTCCGAGTGGATGGAACAAACAATAGAACATGAATAAAAGATTCTTCTCCATTCATTCATGTCAGACATAAACAAATGACTGCCTTTTCAAAATATGTCACCTGTAGTGTCTTCGTTCCGCATCGCCATGTGTGTGGCCCCCGAGAGCGCTTGAAGGCATCACAGAGAGGAAGATGATGGTTTTGGGTGCTTCGGCGTTTTGTAACACGTAAATGGGGCCGACGCTTTACAGAAGTGGCTTTAATCTTCTCACCGCCAGAGCCGCTATCTTGTTCACCCACCTTCCACTCCTCTCATCTTCCCTCTCCATCCTCTCGGCTCACCTTTACAGCCTCCCCGCCCCTTCTCATCTTGATCCCTTCTTGCCTCCTCCTTTCATCTCCTCGCCCATTCTCTCCTTTTTAACCGTTCTGTGACTGACAGATATACGCCTCGCAACTTTTTGTCCAATGTGCCCTCGGAAATGGGTTATTCAGATTAGGTTCATTTTGAGTACTATTTTCTCTATTTATATTTAAATATTTGAAAAATAATAAAATATTATAATAATTACAATAAAATTTAAATAATAATTATTATATTATTATTATGTAAAATATGCAAATATAACAATAATATTATATATAATTAATATAATATTAGCATTAATATAATAATTATAATAACCATAATAGTTCTAATAATAATTATAATAATCTAATAATAATAATTATTATTATTATTATTATGTGCTTGTGTCCCTTTTTTCAGGAGCACTTTGTAAACAACAGACCATGTCAAAAAAACGAAATTGATAAAACCATCAAAAGGTTGGCTCAGGCCATGATGCCAGGTTGTATGTTGAGTTTAAATGAAATACTTTGGAAAGATTGGGCGGGCCGTATTCAAACACTTGGCGGGCCGGATGTGGCCCCCGGGCCGTAGTTTAACCACCCCTGCTTTAGACCATGTAGTTATTACACCACATTCAGTCTATGGGCTCCATGCATTTTCAATCTAATAGCGTTTCATAGAAGGCAGTCTTGGTACATCGCTCACAGTTGCACAACACTTAAATTACCATTAAACACTTACGTTATATTTGTTCACTTCCTGCTTTCCTAATATAGTTTTTATATATTTTTTTAATTTTATTTTTGTCACATAATCAGTTCACAGTTCCACATGTCCAAAAAGAGTAGGAAGAAGCAAAGCTTATTAAATCCTACCCCTCCATCTGGTACTTTTACAATCAGTAACTGTTACATTTGTTCACTTCCTGCTTTCCTAATATAGTTTAAGGTTTTTTATTTTGTATTTTTTTTGTCACATAATCAGTTCACAGTTCCACATGTCCAAAAGGAGTAGGAAGAAGCAAAGCTTGTTAAATCCTACCCCTTCATGTGGTACTTTTACAATCAGTAACTGTTACATTTGTTCACTTCCTGCTTTCCTAATATAGTTTAAGTTTTTTTTTGTCACATAATCAGTTCACAGTTCCACATGTTCAAAAGGAGTAGGAAGAAGCAAAGCTTATTAAATCCTACCCCTCCATCTGGTACTTTTACAATCAGTAACTGTTACATTTGTTCACTTCCTGCTTTCCTAATATAGTTTAAGTTTTATTATTTTAATTTTAATTTTAATTTTAATTTTAATTTTAATTTTAATTTTAATTTTAATTTTAATTTTAATTTTAATTTTAATTTTAATTTTAATTTTAATTTTAATTTTAATTTTAATTTTAATTTTGTATTTTTTTTGTCACATAATCAGTTCACATTTCCACATGTCCAAAGGGAGTAGGAAAAAGCAAAGCTTATTAAATCCTACCCCTCCATCTGGTACTTTTACAATCAGTAACTGTTACATTTGTTCACTTCCTGCTTTCCTAATATAGTTTAAGTTTTATTTTTTAATTTTAATTTTAATTTTAATTTTAATTTTAATTTTAATTTTAATTTTAATTTTAATTTTAATTTTAATTTTAATTTTAATTTTAATTAAATAATAATTTTAATTAAATAATAATAATAATAATAATAATAATAATAATAATAATAATAATAATAATAATAATAATAATAATAATAATAATAATAATAATAATAATTAATAATTAATTAATTTTTTTTGTCCCGTACCGAAGTATGAGGTGATATGACCATACAAAGAACTCACAAAAAATATTACAAAAAATGGGTCTAATTTTTCCATGACGCCACAGCAAGTTCCAAGAACTGATTTGTCCTCAGTGCTTTCTAATACTAAGCCCCCCCCCCCACTCTTATAACCTCACGCTTAAAAAAAGAAAAGCCGTGATGCTGCTGAGCAAAGTAAAACACCACAATCCTACCACCAGACACAGTAAGTCTTAACACAACTGACTACCATGACAAAGTACTTGGACTTCTCAACGATGCCGACACATACGTAAGACTAACGAGAGACCCGAGCATTTCGTATAACGAGTCAATCATAGAGCACCTGCAAGCATTGCAAAAGTCAGAACCCATTAGCCGTGCACTTTATTACCGATTAAACCCACAAGAGACCATAACTGGTATTTATGGTCTTCCAAAAATACACAAAGAAGGGGCTCCCCTCGGATCCACTTTCAGAAGCATTAAGTCTGGAATATTGCATGTGGTCAACATATTACCACGCCGGGTGGGCAAAACTACAAGGAAACACAAATACTCAAATATAATACTAGCATGAAGGTGGACTGTAGTGTACATGTACATGTAGACCACATTCACTCATTCATCATTTATGGTTATTTTTATGGATCTTGAATCAGTTTTTTTGCATGTAAAAATATAGGGGCTGCACGGCGACTGAGTGGTTAGCACACATGCCTCACAGCTAGGAGACCCGAGTTCAATTCCACTCTCTGTGTGGAGTTTGCATGTTCTCCCCGTGCATGTGTGAGTTTTCTCCGGGTACTCCGGTTTCCTCCCATACATCTATCCATCCATTTTTCTCCGCTTATCCGGGTCCGGGTCCGGGTCCGGGTCGCGGGGGCAGCAGTCTTAGTAGGGAAACCCAGACTTCCCGGTCCCCGGCCACCTCCTCCAGCTCCACTGGTCAGCTGTGAGACATAGTCCCTCCAGCGTGTCCTAGGTCTGCCCCGGGACATTTGTTCACTTCCTGCTTTCCATAATACAGTTTAAGTTTTTTTTGTTGTTGTTGTTTTTTTGTTTGTTTTTTTGTCCCATACCGAAGTATGACCATACAAAGAACTCACAAAAAATATTACAAAAAAGGGTCGAATTTTTCCATATTGCACAGCGAGTTCCAAGAGTTGATTTGATCACTGAGACGGAATCAGTTATTAGGAAACCGAAGGGGAACAAATTAGGTTAAATTAGGCTCCATGCATTTTCAATCTAATAGCCTTCTTGGTACACCGCGCACAGTTGCACAACACTTACATACGACTGACAGAAAAATAATAAGTTTCAGACGCTGAAATTGACATCAGATCATGTAAAAAAAAAAACATACAATTATAAATATGAAATAGTATCTAAATATTTTATATTATTATATATATTTTATATTTTATATTAATTTTATATTAATTTTATATTAATTTTATATTAATTTTATATTAATTTTATATTAATTTATTATTTATTTTATATTTACTCCGGTTTCCTCCCACATTCCAAAAACATGCTAGGTTAATTAGCGACTCCAAATTGTCCATAGGTATGAATGTGAGTGTGAATGGTTGTTTGTCTATATGTGCCCTGTGATTGGCTGGCCACCAGTCCAGGGTGTATCCTGCCTCTCGCCCGAAGACAGCTGGGATAGGCTCCAGCACCTTCCGCGACCCTTGTGAGGATAAACGGTAGAAAATGAATGAATGAATGAGTTCTCCTCCTATTTTGTGTGGAAGTGGTAACTTTTTTATATTTTTATTTTTATTTTTATTTTTATTTTTATTTTTATTTTTATTTTTATTTTTATTTTTATTTTTATTTTTATTTTTATTTTTATTTTTATTTTTATTTTTATTTTTTACAAAAAATCTGGAAGTTTGTCTGGCTTCCCAGCATGCCTTGCCTCACTTTTTCAGTAAAAAGTCGCTGTTTATATTTAACATACTTGATGTTTATTATTCCCCTTAGTCGTAGTAGTCGCCCTACGTGTTTGTTTACTTCTTGCATGTCATCGGCGTGATTATAGAAAGCGTTCCGTCACGCTACAAGAAGCTAACTGCTAGTCTAGACAAGGTCACTGTTAATTCCTCACCACCTGAGATGTTCTGCTCTTCAAGCTCTTCAGATGTTTCTTCCATTTTGTCTGTAATGGGCTCTTACTTCCTGTTTTCCCCGGAACATTGGACCATGTTAACGGATTAGGCTATACTTCCTCCTGGCAGTCTCCTAAAGCTTCTTTTTCCATCACCACCCCTCGTCATATTTTTTCCTCTCTCCTCGGGCATTTGAATTTTGTGTTGAATATTTATTGCTACAGAATTAGCATCACAAACACTCTCCCCAGGCTTTTTGTTATGCTTCGGGGGAGGGAGAGTGAGGAAAAGTAGATTACACTGTGCATTTCTCCCAGGCACACTCAAAGAAGACTTTCTAGGGTTCCTCATGCCTGGGAGCAGTACTCGGGCCTTATCCTGGTACTTTCCATCGACTTGAGGTAAAGATAACTTCAAATACTCCTATGATGGCAAATATACAGTTTTTTTCCTGAAAAATACAATTTATAATGGAGAGAAAATCAGCACACAATCTGAATCCGACTATAGTAGAACCTTGGTTAGTGTCTTTACTCCGTTCCAAATGTTTTATTTTCAATATTCAATTACAAATACTATATTTTGACTTTATTCCTGTCAAATTACTATAGATTGTTTATTGTTGTTGGTTTTTTTTTGTTCATTCATTCATTCCTTTTCTACTACTTAGCCTCACAAGCGTCACAGGGGTGCTGGAGCCTATCCCAGCTGTGTGTCGGGTAGGGAAAGACAAAATAAGAAGCCAAAAAGTTACCACTTCCACACAAAATAGGAGGAAAACTCATTCATTCATTCATTCATTTTCTACCGCTTATCCTCACAAGGGTCGCAGGGGGTGCTGGAGCCTATCCCAGCTGTCTGTCGGGTAGGGAAAGACAAAATAAGAAGCCAAAAAGTTACCACTTCCACACAAAATAGGAGGAAAACTCATTCATTCATTCATTTTCTACCGCTTATCCTCACGAGGGTCGCAGGGGGTGCTGGAGCCTATCCCCGGCTGTCTGTCGGGTAGGGAAAGACAAAATAAGAAGCCAAAAAGTTACCACTTCCACACAAAATAGGAGGAAAACTCATGAATTCATTCATTTTCTACCGCTTATCCTCACGAGAGTCACGAGGGTGCTGGAGCCTATCCCAGCTGTCTGTCAGGTGGGGAAAGACAAAATAAAAAGCCAAATAGTTACCACTTCCACACAAAATAGGAGGAAAACTCATTCATTAATTCATTTTCTACCGCTTATCCTCGCGAGGGTCGCAGGGGGTGCTGGAGCCTATCCCCAGCTGTCTGTCGGGTAGGGAAAGAGAAAATAAGAAGCCAAAAAGTTACCACTTCCGCACAAAATAGGAGGAAAACTCATTAATTCATTCATTTTCTACCGCTTATCCTCACGAGAGTCACAAGGGTGCTGGAGCCTATCCCAGCTGTCTGTCAGGTGGGGAAAGACAAAATAAGAAGCCAAAAAGTTACCACTTCCACACAAAATAGGAGGAAAACTCATTCATTCATTCATTCATTCATTTTCTACCGCTTATCCTCACAAGGGTCGCAGGGGGTGCTGGAGCCTATCCCAGCTGTCTGTCGGGTAGGGAAAGACAAAATAAGAAGCCAAAAAGTTACCACTTCCACACAAAATAGGAGGAAAACTAATTAATTCATTCATTTTCTACCACTTATCCTCACAAGGGTCGCGGGGCTGCTGGAGCCTATCCCAGCTGTCTTCAGGCGAGAGGCGGGATACACCCTGGACTGGTGGCCAGCCAATCACAGGGCACATATAGACAAACAACCATTCACACTCACATTCATACCTATGGACAATTTGGAGTCGCTAATTAACCTAGCATGTTTTTGGAATGTGGGAGGAAACCGGAGTACCCGGAGAAAACCCACGCATGCACGGGGAGAACATGCAAACTCCACACAGAGGGTGGAATCGAACTCGGGTCTCCTCGCTGTGAGGCCTGCGCTAACCACTCAACCAACTTGCAGCCTGTTTTTTTGTTATATTATGTTTCTAGAATAGCCCCAGGGCTACACTTTGGACTCCCTATGGAGGAGACTCGTGCACAGCTCCAGCTTTACCGATCCAATCCCAACACACCAATACCGATATCCATTTAGTGATTATGGCTGCACGGCGGTCAAGTGGTTAGCGCGCCGACCTCACCGGTAGGAGACCTGAGTTCAATCCCACCCTCGGCCATCTCTGTGTGGAGTTTGCATGTTCTCCCCGGGTTTTCTCCGGGTACTCCCACATTCCAAAAACATGCTAGGTTAATTAGCGACTCCAAATTGTCCATAGGTATGAATGTGAGTGTGAATGGTTGTTTGTCTATATGCCGACCAGTCCAGGGTGTAAGACAGCTGGGATAGGCTCCAGCACCCCCACGACCCTCGTGAGGATAAGCGGTAGAAAATGAATGAATGAATGAGTTCTCCTCCTATCTTGTGTGGAAGTGGTAACTTTTTGGCTTTTTATTTTGTCTGCAAATTGTCCATAGGTATGAATGTGAATGAATGAATGTTGTGATTATCTCAAACTGTAATCCATAACAGCCCCGCCTGTCAATCATCATTACCCACAAGTACGCCAGGACTGCGTCACAAGAAGCACGTGTTTGATTTCCAAGTGTTTCCTCAAGTGTCAGGGAAGTCACAACATCTGTTTGAGTCGGTCATGGTGTTGTTTTGAGACTCCCACTTTGCATGCTCAGGCTGCTCAGACGCGCTCGTTAACACCAACTCTAATGAGAATATGAGATTGTGTTTACATGCAAGATCAAAAAGTTGGGCTTTTATGAGAGCTCAGCTTTCCAAAGCTGCTGCTGGGATTTCAGCACACAGAAGATGAGGAGTCTTAGATCACTCAAATATTTTTGACAGTATATGTGAAGCTGGGACGAGGTCTCGTTTATCTCGCTTTAAAAAGTCCAGATTTGATTAAATGGAACTTTATTGATCCCTTAGTGTTGCAGTATACAAGACAATAGTGGCAATAGCATGTAGTACATAGTACAACCAAATAGAGTAATAAAGTATGAATACAAAGTGTACCGATTCAGTTTCTCCGCCCTTTCATTTGATTTTAAAGGTTTTTAATAAACAAACACAAGAACAAACAGGTCTGCATGGTGGTGGAGTGGTTAGCGTGCAGGCCTCACAGCTCGGAGACCCGAGTTTGATTCCACCCTTGGGTATCCCCTGCATGCATGGGTTTTCACATTCCAAAAACATGCTAGGTTAATTAGCGACTCCAAATTGTCCATAGGTATGAATGTGAGTGTGAATGGTTGTTTGTCTATATGTGCCCTGTGATTGGCTGGCCACCAGTCCAGGGTGTACCCCGCCTCTCGCCCGAAGACAGCTGGGATAGGCTCCAGCACCCCCCGCAACCCTCGTGAAGATAAGCAATAGAAAATGAATGAATGAATGAGTTCTCCTCATATTTTGTGTGGAAGTGGTAACTTTTTGGCTTCTTATTTTGTCTTTCCCCACCCCTCGGCCATCTCTGTGTGGAGTTTGCATGTTCTCCCCGTGCATGCGTGGGTTTCCTCCCACATTCCAAAAACATGCTAGGTTAATTAGCGACTCCAAATTGTCCATAGGTATGAATGTGAGTGTGAATGGTTGTTTGTCTATATGTGCCCTGTGATTGGCTGGCCACCAGTCCAGGGTGTACCCCGCCTCTCGCCCGAAGACAGCTGGGATAGGCTCCAGCACCACCCGCGACCCTCGTGAAGATAAGCAATAGAAAATGAATGAATGAGTTCTCCTCCTATTTTGTGTGGAAGTGGTACATTTTTGGCTTCTTATTTTGTCTTTCCCCACCCTCGGCCATCTCTGTGTGGAGTTTGCATGTTCTCCCCGTGCATGCGTGGGTTTCCTCCCACATTCCAAAAACATGCTAGGTTAATTAGCGACTCCAAATTGTCCATAGGTATGAATGTGAGTGTGAATGGTTGTTTGTCTATATGTGCCCTGTGATTGGCTGGCCACCAGTCCAGGGTGTACCCCGCCTCTCGCCCGAAGACAGTTGGGATAGGCTCCAGCACCCCCCGCAACCCTTGTGAAGATAAGCAATAGAAAATGAATGAATGAATGAGTTCTCCTCATATTTTGTGTGGAAGTGGTAACTTTTTGGCTTCTTATTTTGTCTTTCCCCACCCCTCGGCCATCTCTGTGTGGAGTTTGCATGTTCTCCCCATGCATGCGTGGGTTTTCCTCCCACATTCCAAAAACATGTCTATATGTGCCCTGTGATTGGCTGGCCTCACTGAACATTCCATGTTCACAAGCACCAGAACAACAAGCGTTTATTGCAGGTTTGAATTACCTCACAATAATTCCTAATAATCCCTAACACAGCCTGCTGTTCCAACGGCGTTCCAATGGCTCATTTTCTCTTATTATGTTTATGATATTGGGTAATAGGAGAGTAAACGTGGCTATAGTTTTATTATTTTATATCAAAAGAGCTCTATGAATGTTGAAAACCATATTTAGAAGCCTGTAAACTGGTTTTCTATGCTCTATTCAATTTATCACAGTCAGGTCTGGAACCAATTAACAACAATAAATGAGGGATTGTTTTATTTTATATGCGTTTTTTTTATTTATTTATTTTTAAAAAGACCCACCAATTAATTGGCCCGCCTATTAATGAGATTAATTTAATGGTCGTTTTGGCTGATTATAGTCATAATAAAATAGATATTTGTACCTAGTGAGGGGGCATATGAAAGTAAATGTATTAATTCATGTAGACTTTGAATTATTTAATGATTTATTAAATGTCCAAATTATTCATATGCTGCTTGTTCCATACAATTTCTGATAAAAATCAATTTTTTTTTCTCTTTTTATATCTGTGTAACATGTGTTCCAACCATCAAAAGCAGCTATTTCCTTTTTTAATAATTGAAAAATGTAAAATTTTAATTAGCCGATATATCGTTTGTTGGAATTTTTTATTCCCTAATATCCCATCGGCCAAAAAATCCATATCAATCCGCCCCTAATATACATTCCTCGTAGTATCCGAGTCAAGAGTCATTGGTCGGCAGGAACCACCTCCAGGAGAATCTGTATGGTTCTGTTGATCCAATCTATAAATGATATAAAAAAAATATTACAAATATTAAAAGTGATACTGTATTTCTTTTTTTTTTTTCTATTCGTACCAATTTAATCAATGAATCCACCAAAGAACACCAAATAAGAATAATAGTGGAATATTATATTATTATTATATAAACTGTACCACTTCCACACAGAATGGGAGAATAACCTATTTTCACTCGATCATGTCGGCAATGCTATGGCTGATTCCATGCAATGTGACCATCATCTAATGCAAATGCAGGGGTCTCAAACATGCGGCCCGCGGGCCAAATGTGGCCCGCAATACACTAGTTTGAGGCCCCCGCCTTGATGTGAAAGTTTAATGTCAGTGCGACCCGCGCAAGTTTGATACGGATGCTGTATGGTATCATGTACCCAGAAAAAATTATTACGTTTGATTAATGTTCATGTAAAGGTTAAATAACTGTTAATAGTTATCCTCCCTATCCGTGTGGAAGTGGTAAGTTTTTGGCTATTTAAGTTTAAAGGAAATAAGTTGAAGGCTACCGTTTTGGGTGGCTAGCTCTCTAGTTTGCGAGTTAGCATGTGTCTCAAGACCCTGCAGTTGCGCAATATGTTGTAAATAAAAAGAGTATAAATGTGACTATAGTCGTGTTTTGTCATGTCTACAGGGCTCTAATAATGCTTTGTTCATTTTAATCTGAAAAATATAATTTGTCTACCCACCAACTATATGTGGTTTCTTGAGTTTTTATTATTATTATTATTATTATATTTATTTATTACTGATTTATTTTCTTTATTCTTGATTTTATTTATTTTTCATCTTATTTTGTGGAGAAAAATAAAAAGTAAGATATTTGAGAACAGTGGAATGTTTTATCAGAGCTTTTATTGTAGAAAATTTGAACCAAAGCGAAGTTTTTTAAATTTTTTTCTTTTTAATAAATGCGTTTTTTGGGTTTTTTTTTTTTTGAAAACCTGATGCGACCCAGTCTCACCCAGACCCGAGCTCCAGTGGCCCCCAAGTAAATTGAGTCTGAGACCCCTGATCTAATGTCATGTCTTGTATGGCCCATTACTGACACCTAGTGGCCGGAATACTACATACGACTACATATAAAACAGTCATCATTTATTATTAGTGTTTTAAAAAACAAGACTATGACTGTATATGCATTTCCATTTGTTTTGCGCATGTAAAACTATAATTGTAAATTATAAAAAAATATTTTGTTGCAAAATAATGGAGGTAAATTATAAAAAAAATGGGGTGTTCCACTGTATTCCATCTCATTCTGATAAAAGAAACCTACCATGTTCATGTCTTTGTAACAGAGATAAACTGTGGTTATTATGTACCATATTCATATACTGTATTAATATTCGCTTGTTATCTGCAGGGAAGGAGTGGAGGCAACTGGACTTTAGAAGAAGTTAAAGTGAAACGTCTTCTCATTGCCTCCATTCAACCTTTGCAGATGTTTAATGTTCAACCAATCACTGCTTCAGACTCACCTAAAGCTCTCTGCAACCACTTGGGCCGACAGTTGAAGCGAACAAAGATGTAGTAGGCTGGGATCCCGGTTAGAGAAATGGCAAATCCAGTTCCAGTGGTGACTGGTTCCGAGTACAGAGAGAGGAAGACCATGAAGAAACAAGTAAGGCCAAACACCACCGGGATGAAGATCGGTACCTGGGGGACAATTCAAGGGTAAATAAAGCATGTTCGATTGCTCACAATTGGTTTGAGATATCCCACTTGTTGGCATTTCTGGAAAATTCTCTTGGGACTGGGAACCAGTCCAGGGTGTACCCCGCCTCTCGCCCGAAGACAGCTGGGATAGGCTCCAGCACCCCCCGCAACCCTTGTGAGGATAAGCGGTAGAAAATGAATGAATGAATGAGTTCTCCTCCTATTTTGTGTGGAAGTGGTAACTTTTTGGCTTCTTATTTTGTCTTTCCCCACCCTCGGCCATCTCTGTGTGGAGTTTGCATGTTCTCCCCGTGCATGTGTGGGTTTCCTCCCACATTCCAAAAACATGCTAGGTTAATTAGCGACTCCAAATTGTCCATAGGTATGAATGTGAGTGTGAATGGTTGTTTGTCTATATGTGCCCTGTGATTGGCTGGCCACCAGTCCAGGGTGTACCCTGCCTCTCGCCCGAAGACAGTTGGGATAGACTCCAGCACCCCCGCGATCCTCGTGAAGATAAGCAGTAGAAAATGAATGAATGAATGAGTTCTCCTCCTATTTTGTGTGGAAGTGGTAAATTTTTGGCTTCTTATTTTGTCTTTCCCCACCCTCGGCCATCTCTGTGTGGAGTTTGCATGTTTTCCCCGTGCATGCGTGGGTTTCCTCCCACATTCCAAAAACATGCTAGGTTATATTAGCGACTCCAAATTGTCCATAGGTATGAATGTGAGTGTGAATGGTTGTTTGTCTATATGTGCCCTGTGATTGGCTGGCCACCAGTCCAGGGTGTACCCCGCCTCTCGTCTGAAGGCAGCTGGGATAGGCTCCAGCACCCCCCGCAACCCTCGTGAAGATCCGCAATAGAAAATGAATGAATGAATTAGTTCTCCTCCTATTTTGTGTGGAAGTGGTAACTTTTTGGCTTCTTATTTTGTGTTTCCCCACCCTCGGCCATCTCTGTGTGGAGTTTGCATGTTCTCCCCGTGCATGCGTGGGTTTCCTCCCACATTCCAAAAACATGCTAGGTTAATTAGCAACTCCAAATTGTCCATAGGTATGAATGTGAGTGTGAATGGTTGTTTGTCTATATGTGCCCTGTGATTGGCTGGCTGGCCACCGGTCCAGGGTGTACTCCGCCTCTCGCCCGAAGGCAGCTGGGATAGGCTCCAGCACCCCCGCGACCCTTGTGAGGATAATGAGTTTTCCTCCTATTTTGTGTGGAAGTGGTAACTTTTAAAAACATATAAAATATTATTCATAAAATAGATCACTTACATCGTCAGTTATAAGAGAAGAACGTTCCACGATCCACAGAAACGTGTTACGTGTATTTCCCGCAAACGTAAATTGAATATTTTTTAGAACTGTCTAAATGCCGTTTTAACATTATTAGAGTCTTATAGACAGTAAATAACACCCCTACAATCACCATTAACCTCATATTGTTCTTTGTTTACAACACATTGCTCACCAGGCAATAAGATCACTGCAGGGACACAAGCATAGCA
Organism: Doryrhamphus excisus; assembly: GCF_037039965.1. NCBI lineage: Eukaryota > Metazoa > Chordata > Actinopteri > Syngnathiformes > Syngnathidae > Doryrhamphus > Doryrhamphus excisus. Next base: position 3,904,704 of record NC_136378.1, on the reverse strand, counting down.
AGCTACCAAGCTAACGAGTTAGCCTCTCCGATTTATTTATTCTAAATGTAAAATCTAATCTAATATCATGTAATATTTCAGACTAGTGGTGTGTCAGTCATGAACGAACAGGTAAAAATAACTAGTTCTTTTTTGTGAACGGAATGCCCCTAAAATACCCGTTCAGTTACAAATGCTTTTTTTTCATTGGCTGGAGAGTCATTTCACTGTTCCTATTGCAGGGGGCGGGACTATCAGCGTGCTTGCCTGTCTTATGCTATCATCGCCTCGCTCTTGTGGGTGGGTGGGGTTAGCTAACTGAAAGACCGAACCCGAGAGATCATAATTCATAGTTCTTTTGTCCCGTTCGTTCATGACAGACACACCACTCGGGGAGCTCACAGGCTAAACGACCAATTGACCGAAATGAACAAAATGAACGGATCTTTTTACTGAATGAACCGGAATTCAATGAACTGTTTTGCCCACCACTATTTCTGACGTCTAGTGGCCAGAATACTACATATAACTTTTTATTCAATAACTATAATCCAAATAGCGTATTTTGTATATATCTGTGTTAGGAATGATTCTCTTCCTCAGCCTCCACTTGTGAAGGTAGTTACACTTTTCACCAGAAGATGGCGACAGACTGCGGATAATCAAATCTCAGACAGCTGCTTTAAAAAGTATTGTCCTGCAGTTCTTGGAATTCTTTGAGTCCATCTGTCTCTAAATTCACCCCCAATCATGACAAGATGCATTGTGTCCCAACATAGGGATGCCAAAAGCTGCTAAAAAGACAAAAAGCATTAACTTGCTTGGCTATAATGCTGAAAGTGAGTCGATACTGACCTTAAAGGGGCGTGGGAGGTCGGGTTGGGTGTATCGAAGGTAGACTAAACCGAGCACGACCACACCAATCTTTAACCACCGCAGGAAGCTCATGAAGTTTAACAGACTGTAGATGTCGCCCACAAACAGCTGGATGATGGTCAGGGGATACTGCACACATTTTTTGGGTTTGTTATGAGGCCTCTGAAGTGTTATTTCAGATGTGCTGGCCTTTGCTCAGTTCCAAGCACGCAAAAACAGATTCTGTTTCGTAGTACACTGACCAGTATGAGGACGGCAGCTATTGGAGTGTTTCTGCGGAGGTGTATCATGGAGTAAACGTGAGGTAGTTGCCCTTCACGTGACGCAACCAAAAACGTTCTGCAAAACACAAATACAAATAAGTACAAGTTATTTTTGTCTTACGACTACCATCAACTTTCACGTCTTTGACGTTCTTTGACAGCAATTGGAGTTAAAACACATACAGTGGTATGAAAAAGTATCTGAACCTTTTGGAATTTCTCACATTTCTGCATGAAATCACCCATCAAATGTGATCTGATCTTTGTCAAAAATCACACAAATGAAAAAACAGTGTCTGCTTTAACTGAAACCGCCCAAACATTTATAGGTTTTCATATTTTAATGAGGATATCATGCAAACGATGACAGAAGGGGGAGGAATAAGTAACTGAACCCTCTGCCTAAGAGCAATTGAAACCTATTTTTTTTCATCTGTGTGATTTTGATAAAGATCAAATCACATTTGATGGTGATTTTATGCAGAAATATGAGAAATTCCAAAAGGTTCAGATACAGGCCATGGGTGGAATACATTAAAATAGGCTGTTTTGGAAATACAGCTGGAATAGGTGCAGATTCTGGAAGCTCTATAAAGCTTTCTGTGCTAGTTATTGTGTGTAGCTGCTCTATAGGAGTCCATAAGGATCTTGGCTGAGTTCTTGACATAAAACATTACATTTGATATGACTTTATGAACGTTCTACATACAAGTAATGAAAAGAATGGAAATGAAAGTTTACCTTGACAGAGCCAAGAGGCAACCGTTCATGGATCCGTAGCACGACATGGCCACAAATACCGGCACTGCTAACGAGAAATCCCCCATCAATTTATTTGCAAATGTCTGTGAACAAGGAAATAATGTTAAGCAAAGAGGCACTTTGTGGGAGCAATATGTTATTTTTAACAAGGAATCAAAGGTGATATGAGAACTTGTCTTCCTAGAGGATATAATGTCTGTTTTTTATTTTTTATTTTTTATTTTTTATTTTTTATTTTTTATTTTTTATTTTTTATTTTTTATTTTTTATTTTTTATTTTTTATTTTTTATTTTTTATTTTTTATTTTTTATTTTTTATTTTTTATTTTTTATTTTTTATTTTTTATTTTTTATTTTTATTTTTTTTTGGTCATGTACCAAAGTACGAGGTGATATGAGAACTTGCCTTCCTAGAGGACATAATGTCTGTTTTTTATTTTTTATTTTTTATTTTTTATTTTTTATTTTTTATTTTTTATTTTTTATTTTTTATGTTTTATTTTTTATTTTTTATTTTTTATTTTTTATTTTTTATTTTTTATTTTTTATTTTTTATTTTTTATTTTTTATTTTTTATTTTTTATTTTTTATTTTTTATTTTTTATTTTTTATTTTTTATTTTTTATTTTTTATTGTCATTGCACACAGTACATAACCAGCTCCACCTCCATTTCTAACAACATTAAGCCGTGTCAAAACTTGTTTTCTGTAATAATCAGTTCCAGAGTCAAGCTCTGGCCCTCATAAAACCTTTTTATGCATGATTTTAACCTTGATTTTAACATTGTAGTATGTAGTATGTAGTATATTGTTTACCACAGCGACTGCGTCTGAGGCCAGGAGTTCATCAGCTGACATTACGGTGTAGTACGCCACGTTAACCAGCACATAGAAGATCGTCACAATCGCCATGGAGATACAGATAGCCAAGGGCACCGTCCTGAAAAGGAATAGCAGAATTAGGCTCTGAAACCTGAAACTCATTCATTATTATCCTCACAAAGGTGGCGGGGGTGCTGGAGCCTATCCCAGGTGTCTTCACACCCTGGACTGGTGGCCAGCCGCTCACAGGGCACATTTAAACAAACAACCATTCACACTCACATTCATACCTATGGATAATTTGGAGTCGCTAATTAACCTAGCATGTTTTTGGAATGTGGGGGGAAACCGGAGTACCCGGAGAAAACCCACGCATGCACGGGGAGAACATGCAAACTCCACACAGAGATGGCCGAGGGTGGGGAAAGACAAAATAAAAAGCCAAAAAGTTACCACTTCCACACAAGATAGGAGGAGAACTCATTCATTCATTTATTTTCTACAGCTTATCCTCACGAGGGTCACGCCCGGGGGGGGGGGTGCTGGAGCCTATCCCAGCTGTCTTGGGGTGAGAGGCGGGGAAAGTCGGGTTTCCTAGCTGTGAAATCTGCACGCTAACCACTCGACCGCCGTGCAGCCCCCATCTAAAACTAGCTTTTTAAAATGTATAAATGGAATAGTATAAAAAACCTCTTTACAAGCTTCTTAATACTTCATTTAACATTATTAGAGCCCTCTAGACAGTACATAACACCCCTATATTAACCTTTACGCTCGTATTACCTAATATGGCAGACAGGAGAAAATAAGACGTGCGTGCTAGGGGACAGGAAGTGACATGGGGGCGGGTTCAGAGTTGAGTTTTGGTGTGGGGTTGTGCTTGTTGTGAGGTCATTCAAAGCTGTAAAAAGCTTGTTTTTCTAGCAATCAAGTCTGGTGCTTGTGTGTCACCCAAGGCTAACATCCATCCATCCATTTTCTATGCCGCTTATCCTCACAAGGGTCGCGGGGGTATGCTGGAGTTGTTAAGAACTTTGTTGTTGTTGATTGTTGACATCCTGTTTTAGGCTGTAAATGTAGGATGAGGCCAATGAACCGTAGTGTCTGGTATGTGGAGAGGATGTAAGTACGAATCTATAGAAAAGAATCTATCCTTAGGGCATAATAAAGTCTTAAGGTGCCATTACGCTACAGCGGGGGGCATCCAAAGTGTGGCCTGGGGGATATTTGCAAGTCACGGATGTCTTTTTATTGGTCCTAAAGAGTGAAAAATCATTAAGGGAAAAAAGTTGTGTTTGTTTTAATTTTACAAGAATAATGTGGCAATGTTTAGAAAATAGGTTGGAAATAAGTTATAATGAGGACATGATGTCTGTTATTTATTTATTTATTTATTTATTTATTTATTTATTTATTTATTTATTTATTTATTTATTTATTTATTTATTTATTTATTTAGTTATTTAGTTATTTAGTTATTTAGTTATTTAGTTATTTAGTTATTTAGTTATTTGTTTATTTAGTTATTTATTTATTTATTATTTTTTATTTATTTTTTGTCATGTACCGAAGTATGAGGTGATATGAGAACTTGCCTTCCTAGAGGACATAATGTCTGTTTTATTTTTATTTTTATTTTTATTTTTATTTTTATTTTTATTTTTATTTTTATTTTTATTTTTATTTTTATTTTTATTTTTATTTTTATTTTTATTTTTATTTTTATTTTTATTTTTATTTTTATTTTTATTTTTATTTTTATTTTTATTTTTATTTTTATTTTTATTTTTTGTCATGTACCGAAGTACGAGGTGAATAGAATAATGTGGCAATGTTTAGAAAATAGGTTGGAAATAAGTCATAATGAGGACATGATGTCTTTTATTTTTTATTTTTAATTTTTAATTTTTAATTTTTAATTTTTAATTTTTAATTTTTAATTTTTTATTTTTTATTTTTTATTTTTTATTTTTTATTTTTTATTTTTTATTTTTTATTTTTTATTTTTTATTTTTTATTATTTTATTTTTATTTTTATTTTTATTTTTATTTTTATTTTTATTTTTATTTTTATTTTTATTTTTATTTTTATTTTTATTTTTATTTTTATTTTTATTTTTATTTTTATTTTTATTTTTATTTTTATTTTTATTTTTTTATTTTTTTTTATATAAATAAAAAAAAATATTTTTATATAACTTTAAAATAATTGTGAAACTCACCTTTCAGGATTATCAATCTCCTCTGTAACAAAATTGAGATAGAACCTGGAAAACAGAAGAGCAAGGTATAAGATATATAGTAAAATAATAATAATAATAATAATTCAGAATATACCTGCATGCTTCAGCCTCTTGTGGCATGGCACAAAAACACAGAGCGGGGCCTATTTACATTTACAATACATACAATATATTTCCATGGATCTTATTGACAAAAGTGAAAAATAGCAAATACACCAAAATATTCAGACTTTTTTTTTTTTATTGTGTATTTTTGGCCTTGTGCTACTTATAATCCGGAGTGATTTATAGTCTGAAAAATACGTACCATCCAGCGTATGCGTACATCCCAGAGTAGAAGGCCAGAGGCAAGGAAGACAACTTCATATTGTGTAGTTCAAAGGCATTCTCAAAGTTCTGGGTCTCCCCTGCACACACACACACACACACACACACACACACACACACATTTTAAGATGCATAGTTCGGAGGAGATGGTTTACGGTAGTTTTAACAATTAGAATGAAGGACACTATTTTGTGTTTATAAAAATACCTTTGGTACTACCAATACAAAAGTGTTTTGTACTTGCATTCCAGCCTCCAAATAAAGCTCTCCTACCTGTGAAGAAATGGTACAGTCCAGGGAAAATGATGACGCTGAGAGCCAGCAGCTTGCAAATGGTAAGGAAGATTTGAATCCTGGCTGTCCATGTGACACTCATACTATTGGTGTACATTACTGAAGCTGCAGAGACACAGAAAGTCACGTAAAGTACTCACATTCACATTACGGGTACTGCATAACATAACAGGCCAATATACCCGTACGTCGTGATCTACTTTCCATGTACTGAATTGATAAGTGTACTGGTGTTTGAGTGTAATCAATATGGGTATAACTCCATATTGATTCAGCTGTTATGTTATCTGCCGCCCTGAGAAGAGTCCAGAAAGTGTTTTATAAACCCGAAAATCCACAGGTTGAGTTCAATTAAGTCACCGCATGACTCATTTTGGTGTGATGTTGGAGTACTGAATGAAGTACTTACTGATTCCGACGGCTGTGGTGAGTTTGACAGCCATAGGTGGAATACCACAGGGCATGAAGAAAGGCTCCAGGATGTACTGCCCGAATGCCAGAGAGATGACCGCCATCCCTGCAGGCCTGGTGGGCAAAGACAAATAATAGGGTGTCGAATCGAATCGTTAAAAAATATAAATATAAAAAATATATATTTTAAAAAAAATATATATATATATTTCTTTTTTTTTTATTACTTTCATTTTAACTAACTTATGAAATGTATGAATTATTAATGTCTTTGACCCAAAGACATGAAACATGTTGTACGCTAACTGACGTTAGACCGACATTTATATATATATTTATATATGTATACATTATTAAAAAATAAAATTAAATAAATAAATACATTTTAAAAAGATATTTAAATATATATATATATTTGGTTTTTTTCAAATAATAGGGTGTTGAATCGAATGGTTAAAAAATATAAATATAAAAAAATATTACATTTTTCTATATATATGAATATATTTTTTTAATTAAAAAAATAATGTAAAAAAATTTAAAATTCATTTAAAAATACATTTTTTAATATAAATATATATTTTTATAATTTTTAACAATTTGATTCGATGCCTTATTATTTGAAAAAATAGAAAAAAATTTAATTTAAAATATATATATGTATATATAATTTTTTATATATTTTTTTATATTTATATTTTTTAACGATTCGACACCCTATCATAATAATATACATATACATAAATATATATATAAATGCCGGTCTAACCTCGGTTAGCGTACACCATGTGTCATGTCTTTGGGTCAAAGACATTAATAATTCATACGTTTCATAAGTTAATTAAAATGAAAGTAATAGATAAAAGTTCTAATAAATATTGTTAAAAACGTTAAGGTTAAAAAGTTTACAGAGTGAGACATCTTCTCTAGAAAGTATCATTTTGGGCCGCTAGAGAGTGAGTGCTCTCGCATATAGACAAGCTTTGTCGTTTTCTCTCGGTGAAAAGCAGGCTAGCCTCACGGCAGAAACGAAACAGGGAAAAAAAAACTCATAAACACGCTGAAAGTTACTCTAAACGCTTGTTTCTTGGGAAATTCTCGTCTTTGTAAGTATATTGTTGTATAAAGGACTTACATAGATGCATCTGCTACTTCAAAAGTTGTAGTTGTTAAGTTAAGCTAACTTCATGCTACTGCTAGTGGTGTACGTGTGTTAGCTAGCTGTTAGCTGATGTGTGTTTAGCCTGTATTGGAACTTCATTCTATTTTTTATGTATGTTTCAGTTACCACATATTTTTACAAGATAAAGCTTCATAAAGCAAGAAAAGCAAGCTTTGTATGCGGAGTTTTCTTCATTGGTTCGCTGGCACAATTTTTGCCTCAGTTTGCATACATTTTCCAGTTAACATACAAAATGGCCGACGTCTTGTGTTATCAATACAATGCATGAGTCTCAGAAGACATTGTGATGACGTGTAGTATTTCCACAATACAAAAAATGTCCGCTATGTACTGTATATTCTGTGTACTTTCATTCTGGGTTTCCTCATTGATTATTCAAACCAGTTCGGTAATCAAATGTATTGTTCTTATTATTAATTGATACAATTTGAATGCATTTAAAATTGTATAAGCATAGGCTAATTGTCTGATAGCAGGAAAAAACGCTAAAAGGAATACACACGCTTCATGGTCAACATCTGACCTTGTAGAGTTGACTTTTTCCCTTTTTTTTAGCATCTCTCTTGTATTTCCATTTGGGCTCATTTGTGGAATTCAAACCGACCAATCAAAATGCAAATCAAATGGAAATGTGGTCGAATGTTTTTGCATCCTGCAGTGATTGACATGTCTATCAAATTTCATGTGAATTAAAATGAAAACTTCACAGCGGGGTGGCTTTTTCAGATGCTAAAAAACAACTGATGTGCCATTGAGCAGTTCAAGGGTTTGGTACCTTGTGTAAGTCTCCCCTCAACCGTGCCAGGCCCAAATTTTAACCTCAGCAAAGGAATTTTAATACTAATTGGTTACAGACTGAGTGTTTTTCTTGTTTGTTTATTTTATGGAGCTTTTAGTTCCAACGTAAGATTGTAGTCAAACTGAGACTAACATTACCTGATTGCCGTGAGATCCGCCCATAGACTAATGAAAGCCACTTGTGGGCCAAAAGCCTCCAGTAAATACGTGTAATGCCCCCCAGATTTGTGAATGCTCGTTCCCAGCTCAGCATAGGACAAGGCTCCTGGAAGACAGATCAGATCATAGTGTATTAGCTGTACAATAGCATGTCTGCATCACATTTGTTTCTTGTCCACACAACTGGCCTTGAATTCAATAGTGTTTCCCCAAATGAACCCCGATTGCTTCCTATTAGGATTTTTACATGGTAATGGTAAAGGTTTTATTTCATTTGAACATGCATCAGATTACAATTGAATGCATCACATAATCAGTTCACAGTTCCACATGTCCAAAAGGAGTAGGAAGAAGCAAAGCTTATTAAATCCTACCCCTCCATCTGGTACTTTTACAATCAGTAACTGTTACATTTGTTCACTTTCTGCCATTTTAATTTTAATTTAAGATAATTTTAATTTAAGCAATTTAAGATCATTTTTATTTTAATTTTCATTTAAGCAATTTGAGCTAATTTTCATTTTAACTTAAGCAATTTAAGCTAATTTTAATTTTCATTTAAGCAATTTAAGCTAATTTTCATTTTAATTTAAACTAATTTTAATTTACGCAATTTAAGCTAATTTTCATTTTCATTTAAGCAAATTTTAATTTAAGCAATTTAAGCAAATTTTAATTTAAGCAATTTAAGCAAATTTTAATTTTCATTTAAGCTAATTTTCATTTAAGGAATTAAAGCAAATTTTAATTTTCATTTAAGCAATTTAAGCAAATTTTAATTTTCATTTAAGCTAATTTTCATTTAAGCAATTTAAGCAAATTTTAATTTTCATTTAAGCAAATTTTAATTTTCATTTAAGCTAATTTTCATTTAAGCCATTTAAGCCAATTTTAATTTTCATTTAAGCTAATTTTCATTTAAGCCATTTAAGCCAATTTTAATTTTCATTTAAGCTAATTTTCATTTAAGCCATTTAAGCAAATTTTAATTTTCATTTAAGCAATTTAAGCCAATTTTAATTTTCATTTAAGCCAATTTTCATTTGAGCAATTTAAGCTAATTTTAATTTTCATTTAAGCAAATTTTAATTTTAATTTGCACATCACATCACATTATTGCACATCATGACTGGTTCAAGACTCTTCATCCTTGTATTTAGCAAACATCAACTGCTTGTATTGTTTCTTGAATTGGCTCATCGTTGTGCATTGTTTGACTTCCTTACTCAATCCATTCCATAGTTTGATTCCACATACTGAAATGCTATGGCTTTTTAACGTAGTCCTAGCATAGAAGTGTTTCAAATGTACTTCTTCCCTGAGATCATATTTCTCCTCTCTTGTAGAGAAGTATTGGATGACATGAATCTATGACGAGTTCATGATTGACACAAAATAGAAAGGAAAAGTAAAACTCACCAAAGAGTGAAAGCACACCACAAGCGATCCACACAATGAGAGACATTCCAACACTGCCCGAATGTTTAAGGATTCCTTTTGGGGAAATAAAGATCCCTGCTCCAATGATGACCCCAGCGATGACAGAAATCCCAGATAGCAACGTCACTTTCTTCCCCAGTTCCACCTTTTTGTTAGTGGGGAACCTTGACAGACTTTGATGGATTGCTTGTCCATCCGCATCCACGTCAACTTCCAGCGACCTTCTATTCATCTTTCCAAGGACACACACACGCAGTTCGGAAAAGACAATGTCGGATGTTTTATCAGCGGAGAGTCACTCAGCCTTTTCTGAGCAGGGAGTTGCAAAACTTCGTAAATTCCATTTGGGGGGGGGGGGTTTGCGAGGTGGGGGGGGGTGCTTCCTCTAATTTGCTCTCTTTCTCTCCACCCTCCTCTTTTATTAAATCCCGAGCACCGAGAGTGCAATGTTTATTTTTCATTCTCGACATTTCCTGGCACTTTTTGCTGGCCTTAACATACACGGACAGTCATCAAATTAAAATAAAATTTAAAAAAATTATATTTTAGTGGTTTAGATCACAGTAGTGGACCTTATTAATATCTCATTAGTCAAAAAAATTAAGTAAACGGCTCTTCCGGCACTACTAAGCAAGGCATTTTCAACGCATGTGAAAATATAACAGCATGGGAATTCCATACTTTTCCCTAGGAAAGGCAAACCCGGCTTTAAAAAGCTAAAGCCTGAGGCCTTGGTGTTTGCTAGGGGCGGGGCTTAGTCCGTTATTGCATACTCTGCCCAAGCAGGGCTGCCCGTTGCTGTTTTATGCTTGAATTGCTTCTCTGTAAGGGAAGGGGGGGCCGCAGACAATGTAGTCTTGGGGGCCCTAGGTGCCTTAATCCATCCGCTGTGTGCAGCACAGGTACTTAAACCTAAACCTCATGCAGGCCAGACCACTATATGATATGGTTTGATTCCTTTAAATGTGTTTATTTACACACGTATAAACACATTTAATGTATAAAATGTATACTGTAGCTACTTAACACTAATAAATCATAATGATTCTATCAGCACACAACTACGCTGCGTTCAAGGACAGACAAACAAAGTGTGAAATCACAATACATGAGAAAAAACACTATCAGTACATATCACTATATGTGTGGCCTACATGCTAACCAAACTAACCAACTAACTAACCAAACTGCAAAGGATTCAGACCCTGAATTGAAGGACAACAAATAGTCATAACCGAGTATAATGACGGAATGGCGCTGGTACAAACCTGATTCGGTACCCACATCTCTGCTGACCTCTGCTGGCTGTCCAGAAAATTCAACAGCTCCCATTAATGAACATGCAAACAAATGCTGCCCTCTGCTGGACGTTCCCAGTAAACGTCACTGGGAAAAAAAAGCAACCATATTTACTGCAACATACGACTCTTTTTTTTCCTTTGAATGCTAAAAATTAAGATTAGTGAATATGATATTGTGTCAGATGTGAAACTGGCACATCACAGCGCCAAACCATATTTGGTTGAAATATACCAAATACATGTTTTATTTTACACGGGTTCTTAAACTGTAAACAAAAGCGTCACAAAACGCATGCGCAGAAACTTGGGTAAGACTCGGGTAAGATTCACTCAAGTTACAGTCAAAGAGCATATGAAATTAACTAACATGTTAACACGTCACTCCCTGACATGTTACGTAATATTAATTTATGTTAATTTAGCTGGCGTTAGCAGGGCAGAGTAAGTGAATGAGTAAAGAAACCGTGTATCTGTGAGTTTCAATTCATTTTCAAAAAGCCAATTTTGAACGGCTCGTTCACTACTCGCACATCGCTATGCAGCTGTCAATCATATGATTGTCATGTCGTGGTGATCCTCCACGTGTGGCCGGAAAAGTGTAATCTTCGGACACACCCCTTTGTGATGGACAGTGAGGACGAAGACGTGGAGGAGGTCGTGAAAGGTGGGTTTTTAGCAGAACTATGTGTTTTTTTTAAGCTAGTCGGCCTCCGCGGCAGCACGGCGCCGGGGACTCGATTTCAGAAGTAACCCCGCCTGACATGCAGTGAGGCCGGCGTAGCTTCTCTTACAACTCCCGCTGCTGTTTCCCTGCTCGAAGGCTTTTTAGCCGAAAAGCAAGCGATACATTCGTCTAACAAATTTAGCAAATACAAGTTGTGTAACCTAACTAATATGATTTAATATCTTCATAATATATATTTAACCTGGAAGTACTTTAGAGTAGCAACAAAAAACGGAAAACGACTCAAAGTTTAGAGGTGGCGCCACTACACAGTAATAACAGTGTTTCCCACAGGTATGCAATGTATCTGTGGCGCTGGGTTGCTAAATAAATTACAGTATTAAAGCTGTGTCTGAATGTGTATTTATTGCAAATATCAATGAAGTCAAATACTTGTGTTTAGGTCCACTGGATGATGACGGCCAACCTCATGGACTATGCACCGTGATCTACTCATCCAGTGATCGTTTTGAAGGACACTTCACGCACGGAGAGAAGAGCGGGAAGGGCAAATTCTTTTTCTTTGATGGAAGGTATATATACGTAGTATATAGTCAGAAAAAAACACACACATGCGCTCCCTCTGATGCATTCACAGCCACATAAAACAGTCGGCAATGACAAAATCTTAACACAACCTACCTTCTTCTCAGTACCTTGGAGGGCTTCTATGTGGATGATGCTCTTCAGGGCCAGGGCGTGTATACATACGAAGATGGAGGAATCATGCACGGCACGTATGTGGACGGTGAACTCAACGGGCCGGCTCAGGAGGTGGATGGAGAAGGTCGTCTGGTCTTCAAGGGCCAGTACAAAGACAACACTCGCTATGGGGAATGCTGGGTGTACTATCCTGTGAGTTACGTCCATGTTTACTACCTATATGGAACTTCACAAATATTGAATGTTTTGTATATTGTGTTGCTTCCAGGATGGAGGTTGTGTATTCGGCAAGGTGAACGAAGAGGGGGAGATGACAGGAGATTTATTAGCGTACATCTACCCTGATGGACGCACCGCACTTTATGGAAGTTTTGTGGACGGAGAACTCATCCAAGCTTTGCTGGCCACCGTGACTGTTGGCGAGACAGGAAGGCCGTCTTTTGAGGTCACGCCTAATAGTAAGCAAGTAGCCATGATACACAGACACTTTTATGTGCCTCACAAAAGTCAGTACATTTCTGCAAACATTTATAACATCTGCTATGCAAGCTGTACACTGACTACTTTACATTGCATTATAATGTTGGTGAGAGTCTATACAGTAATCCTCCCTTTTAGGGTAATGGTAATGGTTTAATTTCATTTGAACATGCATCAGATTACAATTGAATGCATCACATAATCAGTTCACAGTTCCACATGTCCAAAAGGAGTAGGAAGAAGCAAAGCTTATTAAATCCTACCTTTCCATCTGGTACTTTTACAATCAGTAACTGTTACATTTGTTCACTTCCTGCTTTCCTAATAGTTAAATTTTTTGTAATTTTTTTTGTCACATAATCAGTTCACAGTTCCACATGTCCAAAAGGAGTAGGAAGAAGCAAAGCTTATTAAATCCTACCCCTCCATCTGGTACTTTTACAATCAGTAACTGTTACATTTGTTCACTTCCTGCTTTCCTAATAGTTTAAATTTTTTTATTTTTTTTTTGTCACATAATCAGTTCACAGTTCCACATGTCCAAAAGGAGTAGGAAGAAGCAAAACTTATTAAATCCTACCCCTACATCTGGTACTTTTACAATCAGTAACTGTTACATTTGTTCACTTCCTGCTTTCCTAATAGTTTAATTTTTTTTATTTTTTTTTTGTCACATAATCAGTTCACAGTTCCACATGTCCAAAAGGAGTAGGAAGAAGCAAAGCTTATTAAATCCTACCCCTACATCTGGTACTTTTACAATCAGTAACTGTTACATTTGTTCACTTCCTGCTTTCCTAATAGTTTAATTTTTTTTATTTTTTTTTGTCACATAATCAGTTCACAGTTCCACATGTCCAAAAGGAGTAGGAAGAAGCAAAGCTTATTAAATCCTACCCCTCCATCTGGTACTTTTACAATCAGTAACTGTTACATTTGTTCACTTCCTGCTTTCCTAATATAGTTTAATTTTTTTTTTTTTTTTTTTTTTTTTTTTTTTGTCACATAATTAGTTCACAGTTCCACATGTCCAAAAGGAGTAGGAAGAAGCAAAGCTTATTAAATCCTACCCCTCCATCTGGTACTTTTACAATCAGTAACTGCTACATTTGTTCACTTCCTGCTTTCCTAATATAATTTAAGTTTTTGTCGTTGTTTATTTTATTTTATTAATTTTTATTTATTTAGTTAATTTTTAAAAAATATTTTTTTCAAAGTACGAGGTGATATGAGAACTTGCCTTCCAAGAGGACGTAATGTCTGTTTTGGTCAAGTAGTTTGGAAAATAAATTACCCGCAAAAAATGCGACTTATACTCCAGTGCGACTTATATATGTTTTTTTCTACCTAATTATGCATTTTTGTCCTTGTGCGACTTTTTTTTTGTTTGTTTGTTTTTTGACCCGTACCGAAGTACAAGGTGATATGACCATACAATGACATAATGGGTACCATAGTAACTGTATTGCATTTTATTGCAGTTAATCAGTCCCAGCATGACCATGATATGTAAATTTCCGTGAAGTAGGATCCCTTATTTATAAATTGTATATTAAAACACAGAAAACTTGTTTACAACTTTCTAAATACTGTATTTTTTAAATTATTAGAGCCCTTCACATATAAAATAACACCCCTATAGTTACATTTTATTTTCAAATACTTTCTTCAAGGTGCAGTTTACACACATGACAAGTCCACGTCCACTTGTATCGCTACCCATGCTTTGCTTCCAGACCCTTATGAAAACCAGAGGTAGGTCAGCTTTATCCAGGACTTAGACGCACACTTCTTCTATATAAGATCTTCCTGTGTTTTTTGAGGGTTTTTGTGGCAGAGTCCATAATCGAAGGTGCCGGACAAGGTCTGTTTGCTAAGACGGATGCTGAAAGAGACACTGTGATGGCTTTTTACAACGGAGTAAGAATCACACACTCAGAGGTACAGTATGTAGCGATACAGTATGTACAAACACCCGTATTATATTGCAGTATTGTCTTGGACTCAAACCCATTTTTTTCCTAAGGTGGACAAGAGAGACTGGGCGTTGAATGGGAACACGATCTCACTGGACGAGGATACCGTAATCGACGTACCGCAGCCGTTTGACCAGACAGAGCGATACTGTGCCTCTCTGGGTCACAAGGCGAACCACTCCTTCACCCCCAATTGCAAATATGACGCGTGAGTACCAAAGAACTTATACAAAGTCCGATCATTTTCTTAGTACTTCAAGTAGGTTTTGGTTTTGCAGGTTTATTCACCCCCGTTTTGGGTCAATAAAGTGCATTCGAACATTAAGGCCTGTGCAGAAGGACGAGGAGCTGACGGTTGCCTATGGTTACGACCATGCATTGACTGAGAAGAACGGGCCAGAGGCCCCCGACTGGTACAAGCAGGAGCTCTTTGTGTTCCAGCAGAGACAGTCCAAAGATGCAGATATTCATTTTGAACAGTAAAATTAATATCAGGTTCATTTTATATGAAAACTTAATGGGATGTTGGAGCAATGCAAGATCCTAATGGAAGATTAAAATGCAGAACTTTGACCCACAAGTGCCACATTATTTACTTTGCTAATCTCTGACAATCTAAGTAACCAATTTATTGTTTTTTTTTTGTAGTTGTGAAGGCAAAGTAAATTATTTTAGAAAGCAGTAGAAACATTTCTATCCAAAAATTATTGTTGCCCTAACCTATGCACAATTTAGAGCAGGGTCCAGCGAGGGTCACTTACTGAAAGTGAAAGGAAGCAAGGACCATTTATAATGTTATTCTTGTAAAATTACTTTTTAATTTACAGGAAATGAAAACACTTTACCCACCTATGTTTATGCTTAGAGGCTTAATTCTATATTAGTCTGTTTTTATAATTTTTTAGCCTATTATGTGCCAGATTCTTATATAAAAAAATAATATTTAATATATATAATATTATATTAAATTATATATAATGTTTAATATATAAATTAAATAATAAATTATTATTTTATACTGTAAATATTTTTAAATTGAAAAAAAGTATGTCTTTACAACAAATATGGCATCATTTCCAAAGATTTTTTGGCTTGATTTCGTGCCAGAACAGGTAAAGGAGTGACAAGTCAATTAAGGAAGTTCAACTCATGATTCACGTGAGTTATGTTTATGTTTTATGTTTGTACATGTCTTATGTTTTTTTATGTTAAAAAAACATAAGACATTTTTAACAATGTCTTATGTATAGCATAAGACATTATATGACTTATAATGTCGTATAATTATGACTTATATGACTTATTATATTATCATGATTATGATTATACATAAGTATACTTATACTCATATAAGTATAAGTAACTTATACTTATAACTTATACATAAGTATAAGTGTACTTATACTCATAAGTTACTTATACTTATATGAGTATAAGTATAAGTACACTTATACTTATGTATAAGTTACATACGTTTATGTAACTTATAAGTTTATAATAGGTATAAGTAACTTGTACTCATAACTTATACATAAGTATAAGTATACTTATACTCATATAAGTATAAGTAAGTTATACTTATGTATAAGTTACATACGTTTATGTAACTTATAAGTTACATAAACATAAGTTTATAATAAGTACAAGTAACTTATACTTATAACTTATACATAAGTATAAGTAACTTATACTTATATATAAGTTACATATGTTTATGTAACTTATAAGTTACATAAACTTAAGTTTATAATAAGTATAAGTAACTTATACTTATAACTTATACATAAGCATAAGTACTTATACTCGTATAAGTATAAGTAACTTATACTTATGTATAAGTTACATACGTTTATGTAACTTATAAGTTACATAAACTTAAGTTTATAATAAGTATAACTTATACTTATAACTTATACATAAGTACAAGTAACTTATACTTATGTATAAGTTACATACGTGTATGTAACTTATAAGTTACATAAACTTATTTATAACTTAGAAACTTATAAGTTTATAACCTTATACATGTTTATTTATAAACATAAATAGTGTTTATATGTATATAAACACTATATTGTTTATAGTCAACAATAAATTAATACTAATAATTAGGTAATAATAAGTAGGGGTTTCCTATAGGATTCAGCTGGTTAATTATATAAGGCGGTACCTGTGGCGTCCTGGCATCCTGACAGCCTAAAATCAGGGTCCACTATTGTCAGTGACGTGTCAGAGAGCAGGTGAACGAGTAACTTCCTCCAAACTGAAAGCAACTTTATTGTCTTTTAACTTTACACTCCTCAACTTTGCCGTTCAACTTTCATACACTTATTTAATATACATATGTTCGAGTAATGTATTATAGTTAGTATGGTTCTCATACATAAACGTTAATCGACGTTTTTGGTTCGGCTAACGCCTGGAGATGGACCGATACCGATACTTCATGTTTAACCAGAAAACGGTGCTCGTCCTCGGTGTCCTGCAAGTGGCGTGTGCCGCTCTCTGCCTTGTCTGCGGCTTCATGGACGCTGTCTTCCGGAAGGACACCCCGCTGAGCACCACCAGGACTCCGGTGTGGGGCGGGATGGTGAGAAACAATAAGCTAACCTTCTCCTTGCTTTGTTGTCGATATTTTAATGTGTATTATTAACATATCTAGTTTAACAATACATGTTGTAGCCTGAACCCGTACAGGTGTTCTCATCCGGGTACTTTCGACTTGTGGTAGGCGATACTGCAACTGTTAGTATCGATTCGATACCAAGTTAGCTACATTTTAACAGAATTATATATCAAATATAAATTATTACCCACTTAGGGAGTATGAGATGTGTTTTCTGTGGAAAAAGCAGCAATTTTTTAGGAAAAAAAATAATTCTGTGAAACTTATTTGAAGTCATTGTGATTGTTTTTATTTTGGCGGCTATCAAAAGTAACTGTTGCATTCATGAAATCCGTAATTATTATGGATTTCATCTGTTTGCAATCCAAATCCCTGCTTTTTTACTTCCTTCCAAGTCATGGCCTCCATTTTAACAGTATTGTTTATCAAATATAAATTATTACCCACTTGGGGAGTATGAGATGTGTTTTCTGTGGAAAAAACAGCCATTTTTTAGGAAAAAAAATAATTCTGTGAAACTTATTTGAAGTCATTGTGATTATTTTTATTTTCGGCGGCTATCAAAAGGAACTGTTGCATTCATGAAATCCGTAATTCATATGAATGTCATCTGTTTGCAATCCAAATCCCTGCTTTTTTACTTCCTTCCAGGTCATGGCTTGTCCTGGTGTTTTGGCTCTTTTTGCATCTCAAAGAAAAAACCCCATACTGGTAAGTCAGCATCCAGTATGTCCATTCCAGGAGTGTGCTTTATAGCAGTTAATTTAGAGCTGCAACAATTAATCAATTAATCGACATCTACTTTGGTATTTGATTCATTGTTTTTTTCTTTAAGAAAGTAAATATCCTCTGATTTCAACCAATACTTAGTCATCCATGAAAGCAGACCAGGCAAAACAACATCAGTCATCAGTAGCGATCCAAATTAATCGATGGCGGGCTGCCACAAATTATCCTTCCCGCAGGTGAGCGTAATGGTGGTGGTGGCGTTGCTGTCTTGCGTGGGTGCCGTCTTTGTGTTGGGCTACGCTTGTCTAACGCTCACCTACGGAGAGGAGGACAAGGGGGTCTTCCACCACCATGACAGTCCCGAAGTGGTAAAGCACACACAACAGCACATACATTAAACACAACACCACAACGACAAACAAGGTTGCTGTCCGCATGCAGACGTTCGTGCTGCATCGCATGGTGAAGGGCGCCAACGCTACTATACTGCTGAGCTGTGTCGTCAGCCTGCTCGTGTCTTCTCTGATCGCCTACGTGGGCTGCTGTAGTCTCCCCCGCTGTGGATGCTACGACGCCAGAACCGGACTTGTACGCATAAATACGATTCAATGTAGTCTCGGAATCACATCTGCAGTGATGCCACGTGGCGTTTGTGTATTGCAGGAGACGCTGGTTCCACAGTGCGACCCTGGAGATGCTGAGATGGTGTGCACCTGGCAAGGTAAGCGACCTGCCGTCATGTGTTTAAAAAAATCTCGAATGTCCGGTACGAGTCTGTGATGATGTCTCGTGCGCAGCCGCAGGGGACGACAGGCTCTTCAACGCTCCTGATTGCGGCACCATGGAGGAGGATGACGAAGGTTCCTCCTCCTCCAAGCTGCCGTCATACAGCAGACTAGACTGAGATTTTTGAAATTATGTGGAATTGTGTTTTTATCAATAAATTCTGACTGAAATGTTTAGTTTATGAAATGCTTTTATGTAAAGACGTTTATTGCAATATTACATGACTAAACTACTGCATAAGGTTTACAAAAACTTATTTTTTTATGACATGTGTTATTACCATACCTGCCAACATTTGCATGGAAAAATATGGACACAAAAACATGGAAATTCCCAACTTCCCACCACTATTTCAATAACTGTGACACAGGCAGTCCTGCTGGCCCTGCATCCTGCCCGGGTTCGAACCTGCTAAATGAGGGTTGAGAAGCAGATTTCACACAGCCACACCAGATAGCATCCATTTTCAGCAGTGAAACATAAGTTTTGTCACCCGGTGAATCGGTGAACCTCAAGCACACACACACACGAGTCAGTGAAACGATTCTTTCAAGCAACAGTGAATCAATGATACTTAAATCTTCATTAAGTATCTGTGAGTCAGTAAAATTCTTCTACAAGCACCTGTAAATCACAAATTCGGGACTTCGCCAAACACCCAAGTCACTAAAACTCAAGATGAATCGGTGAAATTAGTCTCTACAGCACTCAGAAGTCAATGAAATTCAAGTCTTCATCACGTAACCCAGAGTCGGTAAAACTTGAGGCTTTGTCAATGTGAGTCAATGAACCTAGAGTCTCATCGAGAACCCATAAATCTCACCCACAATCAGTGAACCTCGAGTCTTTGTCCAGTACCCATGAGTCTGTAAAACATGAGACAATTCAGTGAAATGGATCTGTCAAGAAATCATGAGTCAATAAGTCTTCCGTGAGTCAGTGAACCTCGAGTCTTTGTCCAGTACCCATGATTCAGTAAAATGAATTGTCATGAAGTCATGAGTCAATAAGTCTTCCGTGAGTCAGTGAACCTCGATAATTCGACAATGAACCTCAAGTCAGTTGAGCGCCTGTGAGTCGGTGAACCCAGACTCTTCGTCCAGTAACCGATGAACGAGTACATGGTTGGTTTTGTGGAGTCTTTGATGCTAGAGTCGAAAGTCGAGAGTTGATTTGAGGACTCAGAAGTCAATAAAATTCAAGTCTTCATCACGCAACCCTGAGTCGGTAAGACTTGAGGCTTTGTCAATGTGAGTCAATGACCCTCGAGTCTCATTGAGAACCCACGAATCTCACGAGCACTCCTGAGTCAGTGAACCTCGAGTCTTTGTCCAGCACCCATGATTCAGTAAAATGGATCTGTCAAGAAGTCATGAGTCACTAAGTCTTCCGTGAGTCAGTGAACCTCAAGTCTTTGTCCAGCACCCATGATTCAGTAAAATGTCAAGAAGTCATGAGTCAATAAGTCTTCTGTGAGTCAGTGAACCTCGAGTCTTTGTCCAGTACCCATGATTCAGTAAAATGGATCTGTCAAGAAGTCATGAGTCAATAAGTCTTCCGTGAGTCAGTGAACCTCGATAATTCGACAATGAACCTCAAGTCAGTTGAGCGCCTGTGAGTCGGTGAACCCAGACTCTTCGTCCAGTAACCGATGAACGAGTACATGGTTGGTTTTGTGGAGTCTTTGATGCTAGAGTCGAAAGTCGAGAGTTGATTTGAGGACTCAGAAGTCAGTGAACCTCAAATCTTCATCACGCAACCCTGAGTCGGTAAGACTTGAGGCTTTGTCAATGTGAGTCAATGACCCTCGAGTCTCATTGAGAACCCACGAATCTCACGAGCACTCCTGAGTCAGTGAACCTCGAGTCTTTGTCCAGCACCCATGATTCAGTAAAATGGATCTGTCAAGAAGTCATGAGTCACTAAGTCTTCCGTGAGTCAGTGAACCTCAAGTCTTTGTCCAGCACCCATGATTCAGTAAAATGTCAAGAAGTCATGAGTCAATAAGTCTTCTGTGAGTCAGTGAACCTTGAGTCTTTGTCCAGTACCCATGATTCAGTAAAATGGATCTGTCAAGAAGTCATGAGTCAATAAGTCTTCCGTGAGTCAGTGAACCTCGATAATTCGACAATGAACCTCAAGTCAGTTGAGCGCCTGTGAGTCGGTGAACCCAGACTCTTCGTCCAGTAACCGATGAACGAGTACATGGTTGGTTTTGTTGAGTCTTTGATGCTAGAGTCGAAAGTCGAGAGTTGATTTGAGGACTCAGAAGTCAATAAAATTCAAGTCTTCATCACGCAACCCTGAGTCGGTAAGACTTGAGGCTTTGTCAATGTGAGTCAATGACCCTCGAGTCTCATTGAGAACCCACGAATCTCACGAGCACTCCTGAGTCAGTGAAACTCGAGTTTTCAGAGAGCACTCACGAGTCAGTGAACCTCGAGTCTTTGTCAGTAAAAGTAAAATGGATCCGTCAAGAAGTCATGAGTCACTAAGTCTTCCGTGAGTCAGTGAACCTCGAGTCTTTGTCCAGCACCCATGATTCAGTAAAATGGATCTGTCAAGAAGTCATGAGTCAGTAAGTCTTCCGTGAGTCAGTGAACCTCGAGTCTTTGTCCAGCACCCATGATTCAGTAAAATGTCAAGAAGTCATGAGTCAGTAAGTCTTCCGTGAGTCAGTGAACCTCGAGTCTTTGTCCAGCACCCATGATTCAGTAAAATGTCAAGAAGTCATGAGTCAATAAGTCTTCTGTGAGTCAGTGAACCTCGAGTCTTTGTCCAGTACCCATGAGTCTGTAATACATGAGACAATTCAGTAAAATGGATCTGTCATGAGTCAATAAGTCTTCCGTGAGTCAGTGAATTTCAAGAATTCGACAATGAACCTCAAGTCAGTTGAGCGCCTGTGAGTCGGTGAACCCAGACTCTTCATCCAGCAACCGATGAACGAGTAAACGGTTGGTTTTGTTGAGTCTTTGATGCTCAAGTAGAAAGTCGGGAGTTGATTTGAGGCAAGATTTTGTTGTGTTGCTTTTTTTCCATAGGGTTAATTCATTTATACAACTAAAATTGCACAATTAATGTCATTCCCTTTTGTCATTTCCTGTTTTAATTTAGCTAACAGTAGCAGAGGTAAGTAAACAAGTTAACACAGGAGAGTACCCGTGAGTCCCGCAAGGTTTGAACAGCTTGTGCATGAATCGCACATCTACAAAGCAGTGAATCGTATGAAAGCTCATCATAATCCAGTTTAAATTGATTTATGATCACCTTGTTGCATCTCATTCCAACAGAAAAAACAAGCCGCCATTTTACCAATTGCCATAATGAATGCAAGCACACGCATGCTTTTATGGCTCTGAAGTTTTCATGTCCTCATGATCGTCTTCTTTAGTCGTGTCCTTCTGTAACATCAGCAGCTGCTGCAGGTCCATCCCCGTGACCCGTCAGCTCCATCATCCCTCCTATTGCTCAAATTGATGCTGCCTCCTGATCCCACAGGAGGTTGGCTCAATATCAGAGGTTTCTGGGACTTCAGCTTGTGAGCCACTGTCATAAAAATGGCCTCCACGTGGTCGCTGTCGTCAGAACTCACTCCCCCCTGGCTGTTCGGATTCTTAGCAGACGTCTCAAACAAAGGCATGGAGTGTGAGTCCGCAAACTGCTGTGCCACATCTGTTCCCACTTGAACAAAGTCTTGGAGATCGCACTTGTTTCCGACCAAAATCCTGGGCACCTCGGTTCCCAAAGCGTGCTGCTTACATTCCTCAATCCATGCGGGTAGGCTGCGAAAGCTGGCGGCGTTGGTGATATCGTAGACGAAGACGACGGCGTGGACGTTGCGGTAATAGTGCTGGACCATGGATTTCCTGAAACGCTCCTGGCCTGCTGTGTCCCACAACTGTATCTATAGAAAGATAAAACTCAGTAATCATTCATAAATAGGTATTATGTACAGCATATGTACATTAAAAAACATTTTGTACATATTAATGTCACCATTTCATCAAGCACTGAAATATCCCACTGTCTTTGACAGTATCTATGCGGATGGTATCAAATCGATATAAAAAATGTGCAGTATCGCCCCACACAATAACTATGGAATCATGAATTAAAGACCACAATCTCATACCATTGACGTGACGTGTCTATATATTATATAATTCATTCCCTACATGTCAATAAACGTCTTTGAGTCAACATAAGCTGAGATTGCGTGTAAATAAATCAAATGCATGCAATAAAATGTTAATAATTGGAATTTATCGGAAGCATCCACCTTGATTTTCTCGCCGTCGATCTCCACCAGCCTCTCCCTGAAGTCCACCCCAATGGTGGCCTCGGTCTTCTCTGGGAACTTTCCGGCGCAGAAGCGGTACGTTAGGCAGGTCTTCCCGACCCCCGAGTCTCCAATAACGATTATTTTAAAGATACGAGTCCTTGGCGGGGGGAGAAGCACAGAGCTCGTCAGAGAGCTGGAGAATTCACCCGAAGAGACGCTCTGCGCCATGACAGCCGGACTCGCTGAGGGGCTGCTGGACGAGCAACAAACGCCCCTTTTACAGCTGCTCTAAAGTCTAAACAAGTATTACAACACAACTATCTCTTAAAATACACCTCTGTGTGACAATATGTCATTCATTTGGATTTTCATTGACAGCCATTAACCATATATATGTGAAAAAGGTATAATGTATCATTGTATTTATTCCTGAATCACCGAGCCACGTACAACGTCACCGATGTAAGTCACTTCTCGCGAGATTAAATATTGAATTCATGGGAAATGGAAACGTCACCTCCACTTACTTAATGAAAAAACTGACTTAATGTACTCACTGAATATGGACCTTTAAAATATTCACAGTGTGATAGTGTTAATAATTTAAGAAAGTAGTCTATACACAAAAAACGTATTTTCACTCACGTGAAGCCATAACAAGCACTCTTACATCATGACCTTCACATGCCCACATGTATAGCTGCCCATTTCTAATCCCAATAACAAAAAACATCAAATAAAATGTAAGTTGTTGATAATTTCCACTTCGTAACATTTAAACAATGTTATAAAGACATATTTAGTGTCATACTAATTTTATGTTTCTTTTAAACACGTATTTTGTTCTAAAGTGTCATGCGCCAATTCAGGCACTATACACGTAACCTATTTTAGGGGTCCTTCGGTGGTGCCTGGTGTAACATGTGTTAGATCCTTCCAGAAAGAGCGTCACAGTCCTTGTGCTGTTCACCTAGCGCTACTGTCACTGCGTATTACCTTGAACCCAGAACTCGCTCTCGGAAAGACTCAAGGCACTGATTAATTCCAGGTCTTTAAGATATTTTCTGCTTGTTAACTCGTTTTCTTAAACTAAATCAGCCTAGCTGTCAAAAAATGGCAATGCTTAAATTCGCTAGCAGCGTTTCAAGGAGTCTCTGGACAAACAGCGGTACACGAAATGCGTCTTCCGTGCTCGCAAAGGTGAGTTTATGACACATTTAAATTAAACCAAGTACTCGTCGTATTGAGTCATTTACGTTTTGTGAGACGACACAAGCTAGCAGTTAGCATGTAGCTAACACACGCAGTCGTGACTTTTAAAACTCATATTTCTCTTAAGCTCTCACGGGTTCCTTGGAATGAAACTGTGACATTTTAAATTGTCGTCGTTAATTGTACGCCAACTAATGTGATATATTTTATTTTTATATATGTTGTGATACTAATTTAAGTGTTTAGCTTTAGCATTTTAAATGCTAACGCCTGTTATGTCATTTCATCCGCGGCGTCATTGTGCAATGAATGAACTTGCGAGTATACTGTTGGGATATTTGTTTAGAAATATTTTTTTAATTTCATTAGATGACTGTCTTATGATGTTTAGTTTCATAACACGTGTGTAACGGATGTGTCTTGGTGACCTTCAATGTGATGTCCTTTCCCCAGCATGATGCAACACAACAGAAATGCTGTCTAATGTCTAATGATCCTGCGGTCTACTTGTAATTTTTATCCTCTCAACATCCGTTTATATATTCTTTTTAGCCCAAAGCATTAAATGCATGCTTTGCATATCACAAAAATGTATTACATTCTTACGAGAAATATTATTTAGTAACTATTGTCATCACAGTAATTGGTAACATGGCTGTATTTCATTACAGGCTTGCTGGAGTGAACTCCAGTCGGATGCTCACAGAGCCCTGTCCAGAAGACACTATGCGTAAGGATCTTTTAAATTAAAAATGAAAATGAATGCATTGAATGGTCAGAGTTATGATACATTATATGCTCCTCTGAAGGCCGTTGCATTAGAAAAGTTGGAACAAAAAGGCTTGGAAAACAGCAATTTGCCAAAACTTTAAGTTAGCAGCCTAATTTTTGGCATTAAAATAAACGGTTGCAACACAATATGAACTATGTGTAAGTCTTAGCAGGTTTAAATGATACGGCAGGGAGTCATCTTTTACCTTTTTAAAGTACAACAAGTATTAGTATTATCAGACACTCCCAATATCAGCAATATGTGCTCTTTTGCAGGTCAGAAGCCGTCAAGGGTGCCGTCATTGGAATCGACCTGGGAACCACCAACTCGTGTGTTGCCGTCATGGAGGGTAAACAAGCAAAGGTAATAAAAAAACCTAATATCGCATTTCATATCCAGTTTTAACAATAAGCAAACACTGTTTTCTGATTTAAGTACATGCTGGTAGTGTTGCACAAAGTAACCCGTTTATTTGGCTCGACAGGTGTTGGAGAACGCAGAGGGAGCCAGAACGACTCCTTCGGTTGTTGCCTTTGCTGCCGACGGAGAGCGTCTGGTCGGCATTCCCGCCAAACGGCAGGCCGTCATCAATCCACAGAACACGCTGTATGCCACAAAGAGGCTGATCGGCCGTCGCTTTGACGACCCAGAAGTCCAGAAAGACTTGTAAGTGAGGGGTGCCCAGTGTTACACCCGCAAACATAATAACTGCCCACAAACGTAATACAAATCTGCAGCTTTGAATGTAATAATCCCGCAAATGTAATAAAAATTTGCCCACTGCAAACGTAATACTGAATTTCCTTAATAGTTATTACATTTGCAGGAAATTACTATTATTATTATTATTTTGTTTGTAGGCGTACATGTGCGTTTTAGTTACAGTATATTATTGTATGTGTGATTTTGTGTGCATATGGGAAATAAATAATCAAAATAAATAATAAAATATAATAATAATAGTAATAAAATTTTATTAAAACAATTGCAATTATCACAATTGTTATCTTTTTTAATTTAAAATACATTATAATTTAATAATTAAAGATTCCTTTAATGTATTCAAATGTATTTAATGTATTCAAATGATACTCCTTGAATAATATTTTTTCCACAAAAAAGAAAAAAAAGAATTTTTGTTAAAATCCTCAAAATGACATCTACACCTTCTCCCTCATTGTAAGAAAAAAGAACAAACAACAACCACAAAGATCATTATTTTGTCTCATATTACATTTGTGGGAAGTTATTACATTTACAGATTTTCACTTTCCCACATATGTAATAATTTCCTGCAAATGTAATAGTTATTACATTTGCAGGAAATTCAGTATTACGTTCCCAGTAGGCAAATTTTATTACATTTGTGGGAAATTCAATACATTTGTGGGATTATTAAATTCAAAACTAAAGATTTGTATTACGTTTGTGGTTTATTAGGTTTGTGGGCAGTTAGATTAATAGTGTTTTTCATCAACAGGAAGAATGTGCCCTACAAGATTGTGCGTGCTTCCAATGGCGATGCCTGGGTGGAGGCTCATGGGAAAATGTACTCGCCCAGCCAAGCGGGGGCTTTCGTCTTAATAAAGATGAAGGAGGCGGCAGGTACGACTGTTGTGCGTGTGTTACACAGACTCACAAATGTGCTGATTTTGCTGATTGGTCTTGCAGAGAACTACCTGGGAACTAAAGTGAAGAATGCTGTGGTCACAGTACCGGCTTACTTCAATGATTCTCAGAGACAGGTATCGGACTTTTGGGGCTTATCATTCAACCTGATCACATTCAAGGAAGCATTTGCAAGTTATATTTTATACAGCATTTGTGTGTTTTTTTAATACAATAACCAGATGCTTATAGTGCACCTGATAAAAGTAACTTAACAACAATTACCAAAGATGTAGAGCAGTCTGTATGACACACTTACAGCTAATACACATACGTAAATAAGACACATGGATCCAGTAGGGGCCCAATGCTGGTAAGAATAAGTGCAAAAAAAAAAAACTAATCCAGGTAGACTGATGCACTTTCTGTGGAGGCAACTCGACTACCAACATGCAGACAAAAGCTTATTTCCAAAAAAAAAAAAAAACGTCTGCCCTGATATATATATTTTTACAGTATATAACATAGGCCGGCTTCCCAACCAAATGTTTGAACCCAATGGATTAGATTGGATTACATTCAACTTAATTGTTATTGCTCATGTCGTTGGTACAGGGCAACAAAATGCAGTTAGCATCCAACCAGAAGTGCAAATTCATAAATACCTTATTAGTAAGTAAATGTAGAAATAGAATAGAGCTGTAAATGGACAGATATATGTACAAACAGGCTGTGACTATGATACAGTGTGGATATATACAGGGATATAAATGACTATAATATGGCAATTACAGATTATAAACAGTATGCACAGTATGAATGTGACAAGATACAATAACAGTAATATGTACAGTAACGCAATGAAGTCGCGGGGCCCACACGTCCAAATAATTGCCCTTTCCTGTTCTAGCAGTTGCCTGTGTTTTTACTCTGTTGTGACTTGTTTTTGTATCGCTGATAAAAACATATCCCTCTGAATTCAGGCAACCAAAGATGCTGGACAGATCGCTGGTTTGAACGTGCTGCGCGTAATCAATGAGCCCACGGCAGCGGCTC
Source organism: Doryrhamphus excisus (assembly GCF_037039965.1). Taxonomy (NCBI): domain Eukaryota; kingdom Metazoa; phylum Chordata; class Actinopteri; order Syngnathiformes; family Syngnathidae; genus Doryrhamphus; species Doryrhamphus excisus. Next base: position 3,876,929 of record NC_136378.1, on the reverse strand, counting down.
TGGCCTACGGCCTGGACAAAACCCAGGACAAGATGTGAGTTAAGCCTTGTTTGTACTTGACGTGTCTTCACTTGTTCTTCCTTGGACTTCTTACTAAGGGCAAAGCATTGCTGATGTAATTGCCGCTACTGATGAAGCTACGCTAACCTCACCCACTTATTATTATAATAATATAATAATAATAATACAGTATTTTCCGTACTATAAGTCACACTTTTTTGAATAGGTTGGCTCTTCCTGCGACTTATACTCCAGAGCGACTTATAAATGAAAAATGTGTTTATGTTACATAAACACTGGACACCTTTTCTGTTCATGTTTATTGTTTGTGTAGCTGAATAACTATTATATTAGCATATCTTACATCTATTCAGCCTGTTCTCTATTCTTTTATTGTTACAACTTGCCTTCCAAGAGGACGTAATGTCTGTTTTGGTCAAATAGTTTGGAAAATAAATTACCCGCAAAAAATGAGACTTATACTCCAGTGCGACTTATGTATGTTTTGTTTTTTTTCTACCTAATTATGCACTTTTGGCCTTGTGCGACTTATGTATGTTTTTTTTCCTACCTAATTATGCACTTTTGGCCTTGTGCGACTTATACTCCAGTGCGACTTATGTATGTTTTTTCTACCTAATTATGCATTTTTGGCCTTGTGCGACTTATACTCCAGTGCGACTTATGTATGTTTTTTTTTTCTACCTAATTATGCACTTTTGGCCTTGTGCGACTTATACTCCAGTGCGACTTATGTATGGTTTTTTTTTTCTACCTAATTATGCACTTTTGGCCTTGTGCGACTTATGTATGTTTTTTCTACCTAATTATGCACTTTTGGCCTTGTGCGACTTATGTATGTTTTTTTTTCTACCTAATTATGCACTTTTGGCCTTGTGCGACTTCTACTCCAGTGCGACTTATGTATGTTTTTTTTTTCTACCTAGTTATGCAGTTTTGGCCTTGTGCGACTTATACTCCAGTGCGACTTATGTATGTTTTTTTTTTCTACCTAATTATGCACTTTTGGCCTTGTGCGACTTATACTCCAGTGCGACTAATAGTCCAGAAAACATGGTATAATAATGTGCTTAAAATGTTTACTGATACACACACACACACACTGAAGTCTTTTTAAAAAGTTTTGTTTAAAAAAAAAAAAAATAATAATAACAACTTGCCTTGGCCATGCCCAACATTACACACTATGCATGCACAACCTCTTCTAAATGCGTGCCGCTTATCGGGCTCAAAATGGCATTGCATTGTGGGCTGCCACTGTCCACTCTTTATGATGATGTAAGTAACAGACTGGAGTGAAACAGCCACTGCCTGGCTATTTGTCCTGCTAGCTTTAGCTTAGCCAAAGCCAGCAATGGCAGCTTTGAATGCATCATATTCTACAGTGAATGAGGCCCGTTCTATTGAATGTTTTTTTTTTTTTTTTTTTTTTTGCAGCCCATGCCGCAAATTATTTCAGACTTGCATAGTCACAAATTCATACATTTGCAGTACTGTGAATATTGAATGGCAAATGTGTGGGGATCCACTCTACTATAATAATAAGATGACACAGCCTTCATGGCTGAAGCTAACTGAAAACTACTTTTATCTCTGCTTGTATTTTCCAGTATTGCTGTGTATGATCTTGGCGGAGGCACGTTTGATGTCTCCATCTTGGAGATACAAAAGGGAGTCTTTGAAGTGAAGTCCACCAACGGTGACACCTTCCTGGGAGGAGAGGACTTTGACCAACACCTCCTGAAACACCTCGTTAAGGAGTTCAAAAGAGAGGTGAACAGTCAGTCCATTATCGGCACACTCCCCTCATTTTTTTTTTTTTTTTTTTTTTATTCCTGGGGGTTTATGTGTGCTCTGTGTTGCCTCCCCCAGTCTGGCGTGGATCTGATGAAAGACAACATGGCGCTTCAGAGAGTCCGAGAGGCTGCCGAGAAGGCCAAGTGTGAACTTTCATCTTCATTGCAGGTATACACATGATGATACATCTCTAGTTCACCTCAGTGTTGTTCTACCGCACCAGCCTTCATAGCATCTATAAGTCCTGTCATTGTTGTCACTCGGGTCAATTCTGTAATTGGGACTTTCTCCTCTCTCTTCTAGACGGACATCAACCTTCCGTACCTGACCATGGACGCCTCCGGTCCCAAACATCTCAACATGAAACTCACTCGGGCTCAGTTCGAGGACATTGTAGCCGACTTGATCCGCCGCACCGTGGCTCCCTGTCAGAAGGCCATGCAAGACGCGGGGGTGTCCAAGGGAGACATTGGAGAGGTGCTGCTTGTCGGAGGAATGTCTCGCATGCCAAAGGTATGTCTCTTAGGGAAGATTCTTTTTTTTTTTTGACCCATGAATGCTTTGCTGCTCTCCAAGGGTGTATTTTTTGCGGGCAAATTTCTTCATTTTACTCAAGTTGCTATTGCACATCCCACTTTGAAAAAACACTGATCTGAACTAGGGCGGCACGGCGGTCGAGTGGTTAGAGCGCAGACCTCACAGCTCGGAGACCAGGGTTCAATTCCACCCTCGGCCATCTCTGTGTGGAGTTTGCATGTTCTCCCCGTGCATGCGTGGGTTTTCTCCGGGTACTCCGGTTTCCTCCCACATTCCAAAAACATGCTAGGTTAATTAGCGACTCCAAATTGTCCATAGGTATGAATGTGAGTGTGAATGGTTGTTTGTCTATATGTGCCCTGTGATTGGCTGGCCTACAGTCCAGGGTGTATCCCGCCTCTCGCCTGAAGACTGCTGGGATAGGCTCTAGCACCCCCCGCAACCCTCTTGAGGAAAAAGCGGTAGAAAATGAATGAATGAATGAGTTCTCCTCCTATTTTGTGGGGAAGTGGTAACTTTTTTGCTTCTTATTTTGTCTTTCCCCACCCTCGGCCATCTCTATGTGGAGTTTGCATGTTCTCCCCGTGCATGCGTGGGTTTTCTCCGGGTACTCCGGTTTCCTCCCACATTTCAAAAGCATGCTAGGTTAATTGGTGACTCCAAATTGTCCATAGGTATGAATGTGTGAATGTTTTTTTTGTCTCTCGCCCAAAGACAGCTGGGATAGGCTCCAGCACACCCGCAACCCTTGTGAGGGTAAGCGGTAGAAAATAAATGAATGAATGAGTTCTCCTCCTATCTTGTGTGGAAGTGGTAACTTTTTGGCTTTTTATTTTGTCTTTCAACACCCTCGGCCATCTCTGTGAATGTTTTTTTGTCTATATGTGCCCTGCGATTGGCTGGCAACCGGTCCAGGGTGTACCCCGCCTCTCAGCTGGGATAGGCTCCAGCACCCCCGTGACCCTCGTGAGGAAAAGTGGTAGAAAATGAATGAATGAATGATCTGCACTAAAAGTTAGATTTTTGACCTTGCATTTGTTGTCTGTCATCCCCATCAGTGTAATGCTAAGCTAACATGGTCTCTGCAGGTCCAGCTGACAGTCCAGGACCTGTTTGGTCGTGCCCCCAGCAAGTCAGTCAACCCAGATGAGGCTGTCGCCATCGGAGCGGCCATCCAGGGTGGTGTCCTGGCTGGAGACGTCACCGACGTGCTGCTTCTGGACGTGACGCCGCTGTCGCTGGGAATCGAGACCCTCGGCGGGGTTTTCACCAAACTCATCAACAGGAACACCACCATCCCAACCAAGAAGAGCCAGGTACGGCATATCCGTCCGTGTAAGGCATGCTTTGTCACGTAATGAGCCAACTGAGCTGAAATGTATCACATGATCTCCTCAGGTCTTCTCCACAGCAGCAGACGGACAGACTCAAGTGGAGATCAAGGTGTGTCAGGGTGAGAGGGAGATGGCGGCAGACAACACTGTGCTGGGTCAGTTCTCCTTGGTGGGAATCCCGCCAGCCCCTCGAGGCGTTCCACAGATCGAGGTCACGTTTGACATTGACGCCAACGGCATTGTTCATGTGTCTGCCAGAGACAAAGGCACCGGCCGCGAACAACAGAGTGAGTTTTGGAACAAATGTTCACCACTGCTTATGAAATAGCCAACAAATCCAATGTCGGAGCTTTTTAGTTCTCTGCATGCAATATAATGAAAAATTAGTATATGGGAATAATATGCACTAATGTGTCTACAGTTGTTATCCAGTCTTCGGGTGGCCTCAGTAAGGATGACATTGAGAACATGATCAAGAATGCTGAGAAGTATGCCGAGGAGGACAGGAGGAGAAAGGTGAGAGCTTGAAAATGCGGAGCGCTCATGTAGAGCAACGTAATGCGCCACACAGTGTTTGAATCCATAGTCACTTGAGTAGCTTTGAGTTAGTGACTAATTTCCATTAACGATCAGCAAAAGTACACCAAATGAGACCAGGAGAAACGGAGGTTCAGTCAGCGATCGAATGTTCAGACGACTCCAAACATGTATACTAAATCATATGAAGTAGTTGACAATCAATAATTGATGTGTGCCTTAGGAACGCGTGGAGGCTGTAAATATGGCTGAGAGCATTGTTCATGACACAGAATCAAAGATGGAGGAATTCAAGGAGCAACTTCCTGCTGATGAGGTATGGTATAGTCTCTTATTTTTTGGCCTTGCTGAAAGGTCAAATGTATAGCTCATAGTTTCACATATGACTTAATACAGTAACTTGTTGACTCCCACGGGGCACTGACTGAGTGGGACTGCTTTAAAGCCTCCTCCCTGTGCTTTCAGTGTGCCAAGCTGAAGGAGGAAATCACCAAGGTCCGAGATCTTCTTGCCAACAAGGATTCGGAGACAGGGGACAACATCAAGCAGGCGGCCACCAACCTTCAGCAGGCATCGCTTAAACTCTTTGAAATGGCTTACAAGAAGGTGTGTACTATGATGTCATCCGGGCAAACTTTATTTGTAACCATATAGATAGATAGATAGATGCACAATAACACAGCAGTGAAATTACCAACAAAATGTCGTTGCCTGGCTCCCTTATAATAATAAATAATGTGGAGAATAAATAGATTACATCAAATATGAACAATGTACAGCGTAAACAGTAATTTGTATAAATAATAATTTAAAGTTGTGCGTGTGGGCAGGTAGAGGGGCTTATTTGGCATTGAGCAGTCTGCTGGCCAGGGGGAAGTATTATCTACTTAGTACTAGTAGTACTAATAGTACTAAAAGTACTAATAGTAGTATTAGTACTATCTCTAAACCTGCTTGTTCTACAGCGGATGCTGCAGAGCCTTCTCCCCGACGCCAGGCGAGAAAACAGTCCATGTTGGGGGGGGGGGGTCAGAGTAGATCCGACGGGCTCTTGATACGCAGCGGCTGTTTGTGATGTCCTTAATAGGGGGGGGAGCGGGGTCCCGATGACACTTGATGAGTACTGACACTTGATGATTGTAGACATTTGACGGAATTTCGGCAAAGAAACGCCTTAATAGCAATGTTGGGAATAATCCAACAGCATCGGCTCACTCCCTCACTGGGTGGAAATGATAATAATAATAATATACAAGGCACACCCATAAGTTTGTCGTCTTCAGGTTTTCCGAGACTTAGTCTTTTAATCAGAACTGTTGTTTACAGATGTATGAAGTCACGGTGGTGGGAATGTGGTTGTGCAAGATTTGATGTGTATCTTCCCCTCCTGCAGATGGCAGCAGAACGTGACAGCAGCAGCAGTTCCAGCAGTTCTAGCAGCTCCAGCTCGGAGAGCGAGAAGAAAGAAGGCCAGCAGTAGATTTGTTGCTCGTCACCGTCTGCGATAACAGGACTGTTGAGGGGTCAGGGATGGTTTCAGTGGTTGCAGTGACGTGCGGTCAGGGAAGGCAGCTGAGGCTCGGCCCCGCCTGTCATGATGAGGATAAAAAAAAAAAGTAAAATAATTGTCCATTGAATTGTTATAAATGTGTTTATGTATGATTCCAGTTGTAAGCATTGAATTTGCACATTACCTGATGGAATACGGGGCATGTGCGGCCGGGCCTACCTTCTGAGTGCACTGAATAGCGGATGGCGTGTGCCCAATTCTCGTTGTCTGCAACATTTATTCTCCAGCGGAGTCGGTGCCTCACCAGCCACGAACCTCCCCGCACGTCACTGAATGGTTGTCATTCTCACCAGGATTTACTTTTACTGTGTTTTGGCAGTAAAATGCTCCAATGAAAAGTCTGTATGTTCCGAGTTTTGTCTGTAATTTATCATGTATGTTCACTTTTACAATCTTAGTCAAATTCTTTTGTCATTCTTTAGTCATCATGAAAGAAAAAAACACAACTCCACCATCTTCACACAATTTAAAGTACTAATATTCTAAAGTTGGAATATTCAGGTTGCTGCCATACATGCCCTTGGGTTGTGACTTTTGCTTAAGTGTGTGTGTGTGTGTGAGAGAGAGAGAGAGAGAGAGAGATCTGGGCAGGAAAACATGGGATGGAATGCTATTTCTGTTGCTGCATTTTGTAATAAAACATTTAAACAAAGGTGTTAGAATCAAGTGTGGTTTGTAATTGATAAACAGGGTCTCATTTGCAGTGCAGCTTCCGACCGTATGGTGGCGGTAATGTGTCAGTCAGCTCTTTAACAATCTCACAAAAGATCAGAAGAACACATTCAACTCCAGCTAACAATGGAGACGTTTTTAAAACCAAAAAACGAAGACAAAAGTGGTACCAGTCCCTTCCAAAAGATTACATTTTTACGTAAATACAATCATGACTTCAAATACGGCTTTGTAAATGGAGGAAACGAGGCAGAGCCGCGAGCCCAGTGTATGGAGTGAGGTCTGACGCTAACGCTTTAAAAGTAATATCGAAATATTCTTTTTTTATTAATAAGCCTGATTTAAGTCTTCAAATTTTTCTTGCTTGATTTGTTCCATGATTTAATAACAAAAGTTAAAATAGGTTAATAATCTTTGTGATAATGTCATGTTATTATTCATGAAACTTGATTCAGGTTTTAGCCTGTTAGCTTGTTAGCTAGTTAAACTGTGTGGATTTGATTTATGAGTAAAAACAAATTAATGAGCTCAATTAAATCTATACAGTGTTAATATTTAGTAGCAAACTCTGATTTAGTAGCAAAAGTTAAGATAGGTTTAATAATATTTGTGATCATGTCATGTTATTCATGAAACTTGATTCAGGTTTTAGCCCGTTAGCTTGTTAGCTAGTTAAACTGTGAGTGGATTTGATTTATGAGCAAAAACAAATTAATGAGATCAATTAAATCTATACAGTGTTAATATTTAATGGGCCCCGGGCCACTCTGATTTAGTAGCAAAAGTTAAGATAGGTTTAATAATCTTTGTGATCATGTCATGTTATTATTCATGAAACTTGATTCAGGTTTTAGCTTGTTAGCTTGTTAGCTAGTTAAACTGTGTGTGGATTTGATTTATGAGTAAAAACAAATTAATGAGATAAATTAAATCTATACACTGTTAATATTTAATGGACCCCGGGCCACAATGCACTGAAATAATTGGACCTCTGGTTTAAAGGAAACTTGCTTGCAGGAAAAGTTAGAATTCATAATAAATGTCAAAATATAATGGGAATAAAGTCATAATTATGAGAAAAAAGTTACAAGAAATATTTGGAAAATAAATGGAAAAAAAGGAATAATTTTATAAGATTAATGAGAAAGCAAAATATAAATAGAAAACAGTTACATAAGAAGTGGATAGGCCTACATGAGAAATAATAATACAAATATTTACCTATGAAAATAATAAATCACGCATGCATCTTCAGGTAGGTTACTGTCTACTGCAGGACAATATACGGTAAGTTATCAAACAAAATAATATCTTAAAACAATGATAATCTGTACTGCTTTTCTGTTACGTGATGAGGCCTGTTCCCTCAGCTGAACATGCTTTCATGCTAATAAGGTCCTGGGCCTTGGTTCTGAGGGATCTGGTTCTGAGGGATCTGAGGATTAATAACACATCCAGATTCAAGGCCCACACAGACACACTCGTGGGTTCCGATGCCACTTCAAACCAGGCTCTTGAATTTCAAATGAACATTCACGCACGCGTAGACGCAATTTGCAATTTAAACTATGCTTTTGTCTTAGCTCGAGTGCCATGTCATCATCCAGGCAGATGGAGCACGGGTTCAGGCTTTTTCCAGTATTCACCATGACTACATATTGGCTGCATTCACACGCATATCGCTGACGGATGATGACTTCTCAAGGAACGGAACGTTGTGGTATCGGAAGAATAAGCAGGTGTGTTGACTTTGTTTCTTCATGGTAACAAGCATACAGCTTGTTGCTATGCTACTGACAACATCGCCAATGATCTTCTTATCATTGCTGCTGATCTGATGAATATGTGTGTGTGTGTGTGTGTGTAGTATGAATACACACAGGTTGTCTGTGAAAACATGGACCGAGGAGGACAGTGACCGTGCTGACAGCACACTTAGCAGGTACACACACTAATCAATCTTTTTTTTTTTTAAATTGTGAGTAAAATGCAATGACAATAAAATCAATGATTGATTTATCATTTCAATTATTAATTTTTTTTTGCATGTTTTCAAATTTGGATGTCCGATTAGGGCTTTTTTGTTTGATGATCTGAAACATTTAAGTGTGACAAAAATGGAAAAAAATAATAAACACAAATACTCTAGGAGAATTCCATTAAGTGCCTTATTAGCTGCCTCATGCTAACAGTTTTTCCACTATTTCCACTATGGCCCCCGTTTGTGGAACAGCCTGCCGGAGGACCTGAGGGCCGTAGAGAACGTTGAGATTTTTTTAAAAATAGGCTCAAGACCCACCTATTTAATTTGGCTTTTAACTTGTGCTCTTAGTATACTCTTTTTTTTTATGTTTTTTTTTATACCCTATACCTTTTTGTTTTGGATCTTAACCAATATTTTTACACATGCTTATTTTAGTTTTTATTAATGTTCTTATATATTTTACTTTTTATGTCATTATTTCTATATATATGTACTTTCTATATTCTTATTTTTTATTTTTTAATATTTTTTATCCCATATATCCCATCTTTTTTAACATGTAAAGCACTTTGTGCTACATTCTATGTATGAAAAGTGCTCTACAAATAAAGTTTGATTAATATTTATATGACATTGTAAGTTACAGTTTGTTGACAATGTGTCTGATTGATGAATTGATTAACAGTAATATTAATTTTCAGAGGACAGTCCGTGTGTGATGACACTTCCTCAGAACTACAGAGGATGGCAGCCATTGATCGGCGAGACATCAACTCCCAGAATTCCTTTCGTGGCCGAGGGGCTCTGTCCAGGTACAAGGGACTTCTATCTGGAAGCAGTCGGAGTCAAACGACAGAAGGTGTAAAATGTTGCCTCTGCTTTGTCTGCAGGATTGTCAACATGGTGATGACTCTGAGGGAATGGGCTCAGAAGAGCATGGCCGAGGAGGTGGAGAGGCCCGATTCTTTTCTGGAGCGTTTTCGAGGCCCCGCCCACATGGATATACAAGCGCCACCGAGTCGGTTTAGTCACAGCCGCAATGGATCTGAAACGGGGAACGAAATCAGACGTACTCGAAAAAAGTAAGTTGGAAGGCGGATGCCTCATTCAGACTCAAGTCAGACTTCACTTCACAAAATCATTAGAAAGGTCAGAGAAGAAATGGTCACACTAAAAAGATGCTTTGATGATAATAGATTGTCCTTGAACCTAAATAAAACTAAAATCATGCTATTTGGTAACAGCAGAAAGGACACGCATCATCATGTCTACTAATAGATGGTGTAGACATTGAAAGGGTAAAGGAAAATAAATTTCTGGGGATCTCAATAGATGAAAATATGAGCTGGAAACCTCATATTACAAATATACAACATAAGGTGGCCAGAAATATTTCAATATTGAACAAAGCAAAATTTGTTCTCAATCAGAAATCACTCCACACTCTTTATTGCTCTCTGGTTCTACCATATCTTACTTATTGTGTGGAAATATGGACTAATAACTATAAAATCCATCTTCACTCGCTAAATGTACTGCAAAAAAGGTCAGTAAGGATAATTCATAATGCCGCCTACAGAGAACATACTAACTCCTTATTTCTAAAATCACAAATACTTCAACTTGCTGATATAGTTCATCTTCAAACAGCTAAAATAATGCATAAGGCTAAAAATAACCAATTAGCAATTTAAATTTAAATTTAAATTTTATTAGTAAAGCAGGAAGTTAACAAAAAAAATGAAAAAATTTAAATTTAAATTTTTTTTAAATTTGAATTAAAAAAAAAAAAAAACTTAAATTATATCTTTGGTTAGTCTCCTGTTTTGGAACAGTTGGCCTTCTTGAGCATCTTTTAATGTCCAAATGTATAGTGCATTATATGGTGCAAATGCATTATGTCATTGTATGGTCATATCACCTCGTACTTTGGTAAGTGACAAAAAAAAAAAAAAATATATATATATATATATATATATATATATAATAAAAAAAAATCATAAAATAAATTTAAAAAAACTTAAATTATATTAGGAAAAATACAAAAAAATACAAAAAAACAACTAAAATTATATTAGGAAAGCAGGAAGTGAACAAATGTAACAGTTACTGATTGTTAAAGTACCAGATAGAGTGGTAGGATTTAATAAGCTTTGCTTCTTCCTACTCCTTTTGGACATGTGGAACTGTGAACTGATTATGTGATGCATTCAATTGTAATCTGATGCATGTTCAAATGAAATTTTAGCAGTTGTATGATTCCATGTGATTCCAGACTCAGTAAAATCCAGGATTCATGGATTGTAACATTCCTACAGTAAGAATGACTCTGCAATGGCTTTTTTTTATTGCTGTTATGTCGTTTTTGTTCCAGGAGAACATGCAACAACGTCATCTTATCACCTTCGGATGATGTGTACTACCATTGGCTGATGGTGATTGGGCCTGCTGTTTTTTATAACTGGACCCTCTTGGTGGTCAGGTTGGGAGTCCATTTTTTTTCTGTCAAAAAAACAACATCCATATAATAATAACACATCTTCCTGTTTTTTTTAGGGCCTGTTTTGATGAGCTGCAGATGAGGAACGTTATGGTGTGGCTGGTCATGGACTACATCTGTGATGGAATCTATATTTTGGACATAGCTGTTCGTCTCCACACTGGTGCTTTTCATACAGATCAGTGACTTTGCCTGGCAAAACAGTAACTAAAAAACATATGATAATCACTATTTGTCCTGGGAAAAGGTTTTCTGTGCTCTAACTATGAAAATAATTAATTTATAGATGAGGAATCTATGGATTTTGGTTGAATTGTTATGATGCAAAATGAGAAGAAATGTAAATTGATGCAATCTGACCCGTTGGTTTGTATTTGTAAAGGTTTCTTGGACCAGGGATTGATAGTGAAAGACAGCCAGCGTCTGAGGGAAACCTATGTCCGAACTTTCCAGTGTCAGCTCGACATCTGCTCCATCCTTCCGACTGACCTCTTGTACTTGACCTTTGGAGTTAGTTACACCCCTCTTCTTCGCTTCAATCGGCTGCTGCGTCTGCCGAGGCTGTTTGAATTCTTCGAACGCACCGAGACAAGAACTGGCTACCCTAATACTTTCCGTATATGTAAACTTGTAGTATACATCCTAGTGATCATTCACTGGAACGCCTGTGTGTACTACAGTTTCTCCAAAGTCCTCGGACTGGGTTCGGATTCTTGGGTGTATCCCAATGCTTCTGATCCGGAGTTTGCCTCGCTAACCAGAAGTTACATTTACTGCCTGTACTGGTCTACGTTGACTCTAACCACCATTGGCGAGACGCCGCCTCCCGTCAGAGACGAGGAGTATCTCTTCCTGATATTTGACTTTCTGGTAAGTTATTCTGCGACGTCTTGTCTGCTCTCATTGCTAGTTTTCATAGTTATTTTTCTCTTCTAGGTTGGCGTCCTGATCTTCGCCTCCATTGTAGGGAATGTCGGATCCATGATATCGAACATGAACGCGACCCGAGCGTCCTTTCAGGCTCGCGTCGATGCTCTAAAACATTACATGCACTTCAGGCATGTCAACAAGGTGCTAGAACAGCGTGTGATTCGTTGGTTTGACTACCTCTGGACCAATCAGAAGACAATAGACGAACAGGAAGTGCTAAGGAGCTTGCCCAGTAAACTGAGAGCGGAGATCGCTATCAATGTTCATCTGGATACATTGAAGAAGGTGAGTTCAAGACGCGGAACCATCTATCAGACAGAATACAGATTATTATAGATACATGTTTTTTTTTCTTTATGCACATACATAGGTACGTATTTTCCAGGACTGTGAGGCAGGGCTCTTGGTAGAGTTGGTGCTAAAACTTCAACCGCAGGTTTTCAGTCCGGGTGACTACATCTGCAGAAAGGTTAGTTTCTACCATAGTTTATATTTTGTCTGTCCAAGAAAAGGGGGCTTATAATGTAAACATTTCCACCACAGTTATGATAGAAGACATGTCATTTCTCAAACCTTAGTAATGTTTTTTTTTGGGGGGGGGGGTCGTATACTGCTGCCATACACAGATTACAATGCCTAAAAAAAGACGCCAACAAGAGAGACATGGAGACATGTTCTGCACATGCGTAGAACTGATTGCGTTTCCAGTATGCCCTCTACCTGCCCACACGCAAAACTTAAATTATTATTATTTATTCTAAATTATTTAAATTATTTGTACAAATTACTGTTTATGCTGTACATTGTTCATATTTGATGTCATCTATTTATTATTTATTATTTATTATTTATTATTTATTATTTATTATTTATTATTTATTATTTATTATTTATTATTTATTATTTATTATTTATTATTTATTATTTATTATTTATTATTATTCGGGAGCCAGGCAACGACATTTCGTTGGCAATTTCACTGTTGTGTTATTGTGCAATGACAATAAATAAAGTGTATCTATCTATTTATTTATTATTTATTATTTATTATTTATTATTTATTATTTATTATTTATTATTTATTATTTATTATTTATTATTTATTATTTATTATTTATTATTTATTATTTATTATTTATTATTTATTATCCTCGTTTCTCTCTGGTATTATATGGGAGCCAGGCCACAACATTTCATCCGTTAATGTTACTTTTTGACATCTTTGGCAGTGAATGAGTTAAGAAATCATATGGAGGGGGGTTCTTAAATCTTGAAAAAAATTGACAAAAAAATGAAATACTAAAATGAAAAGAAACATTTCATGTACTTTTTTCCTCTTGCCCAGGGAGACGTTGGTAAAGAGATGTATATAATTAAAGATGGCCGCCTGGCAGTGGTAGGGGAAGACGGCGCTACCCAGTTAGCCGTTCTCACAGCAGGTAGTTGCTTCGGAGAAATCAGCATCCTGAACATCAGCGGCAGCAAGATGGGGAACCGCCGTACGGCAAATATTCGCAGTCTGGGATATTCGGACCTTTTCTGCCTTTCCAAACAAGACCTGATGGATGCACTGCAGGAGTTCCCCCACGCCAGGGCCCAGCTGGAGCAGAGGGGTCGGGATATCCTGCTGAAGGAGGGGCTCCTGGAGGAAGTCAGTGTGTCTGCGGGGGAGGAGCTGGGGGAGAAGGTGGAGAGGTTGGAAACCGGTCTGGATCGGCTGCAGGTCAGTTGCCATCCTATTGTAGATCCCCGCTTCTGTTTATGTTCCAAGGTTAGCTGCGACTTCTGGTGCATTCAAGGCCTAATATTATCAATTTACCAGGTGAATGACTTAGTTTTCTGAGAAAAAAACATTTATTTTATTTTTTATTTATTAATGTTATTTATTATTATTTTTATTTTATTTTTTTGTTTGTTTTTTAACAAATAATAATACCTTATGAACAACTTTTTCCTCGTTTTCAGACAAGCTTGGCACGTCTTCAGAGTGAGTTCAACTCTTCTCAGCTTCGGATGAAACAGCGAATCACAGCCCTTGAACACATCACCACGGCAACCACCGGAAGTGGTTTTCTGTCGGACACAGACTGTAACGACAGCGCCTCCGGTGGTGACGGAATGCGGAGCGAAATCAATATTCGCCTCTAAATGACCTTCGATACATACTGTATTGCCTTTGTTTCATTGGATGAGTATTTATTTGAAGCTCACATTTATGCTGGTGTACTTTTGTTGTCACTTTTACTCGTGCACACAGTAACATTACAGGAAGGGGAATTTGGGAGTGATATGGGAAACTACATTTCTTTAATTGAAAGTCTTTGTCAAGCAACCATGAATTAGTAAAACTCCAGTCTTACCCGTATGTTTTAATTTATACTGTAATTATCGACCGAGGGTATTCAATCAATGTAATTGAATTAATAAATAAACATTTTGGGTTTAAAATATTGGCGCTGGGAACACTTCCTGGTTCCCAGCGTGCTTTGCGGCATCATCGATGTAAATAGCTCTGCAGTTTGGAGTTTAATTGAAAGTCTTTGTCAAGCAACAATGAATCAGTGAAACGCCAGTCTTACCCGTATGTTTTAATTTATACTGTAATTATCGACCGAGTGTACTCAATCAATGTATTTGAAATAATAAATGAACTTTTAGGTTTAAATATATTGGCGCTGGGAACACTTCCTGGTTCCCAGCGTGCTTTGCGGCATCATCGATGTAAATAGCTCTTCAGTTTGGAGTTTAAAGTCGCATAATTGTTCATTGTTGTTCTGCTTAACTTGTGAGAGTGTATTGTCTGTTTTTATTTATCTGTTGCGTTATTGTGTGATGTTTTAGGGATTTCTTGTTGTCACACAATGACTGAAATTGTTATGCCGAGCGTTCAAGTGGTGAAATGTAATGACGGTGCGTTTTGTTACATACGAGCTAGCTTCTTCTGGTCTTAAAACAAAGCCTTTCCCTGCTATAAGACCCTAGAGCGTCATCATATCAGATTAATACAATATCATGAATATGAATGAGTCCTCATAACATAGAAAGGTTCAATATTTACTTGACGAATTTAAATGACCTAAGAGCGCCCCACCCAGTGTTTGAAATGGAAGCACCGTGAGAATGTTAGAGTGTCATCACGTGCTCTGTAGCCCCGCCCACCAACGACTAACTGACCAACGTCCAACATTGCGTTTGTAGAAGACTTCAGGAAGTCAATGCTGAAGAAGACGGCAGAAAGGTAAAAAAAAATGATTTCCTCACAGTTTATTTTTGCTCTTTTTTTGTCTCCTGCCATACAAGGAGAGGTGATGAAAGTATTGTTGATATAGTAGTTACAATATATGATTTGTACTGCATATATGTGTGATATATGTTTCAGAAATGGCGCTTCGCCTCATGTTGATGTCAGCCGGCGTATCAGCAACGTCTGCAGCAGATGTGGTAAGACCGCCACAAATATATTTGATGGCACCTTTCACTCGCTCATAAAACACATTATGACAGGACTATTGTTACAACTCTGTACAGTAGGTGTCAGTATGGATCATAGAGTCATATGAGAACTACTCATTTTGTTATTATTCCAAATATTTACATTTTTAATGATTCAGACATTGTTGTTGTATTTTGATACTAATTAATGCTGTGGTTTGAATATTGTGATTTTTCAGCTGGGCGTCATAGAGAGTCTCTTTCTGGCCACCCATCAGCGTCCTTGGCTCTGGGCTGTTTATGTCTTCACCGTTGGACTGCCTATCATTCTTTTCATTAGCTTCATGTGGCCCCACAAGGTGCATTTACTTCCTCAATCTGTTTAATAGTACTTGTAGAAATTGTCAATCGGCAATTTTGTTACTAATTACAAATTAATTCATGAAAAATTAATGTTTTGTGGTTGACTATGGCTTATTATTAGTCAAAAAATAGTATAATAGACAAGTTATATGTAGTATTCAGCCATGAATGCAGAGTGAAAAAAGGTTCTCCCATTCCATGTGGAAGTGGTACCTTTTTTGGCTACATACTTTGACCTTCCCCACTCAATTTCAAACCCTCTCTTAATGGGATAGTTCGGATTTTTTTACATTTTACATTCAAAAGATTTGGATCCTAAAACCATTGTTTACATAAAACTCAGAAATCCCGATCACCCTGTTATTTTCTCTCTGTATCACTAGCCGCTGCCGCTTGTACATTGTTGCGATGTGTTCATGTGCAAATGAAGACCGCCGCAAAGCTAATTCTCTCATGTCATAGCATGTAAACACAGTTACTAGTAGTATTACTACAAATACTACCAAACACATCATTACAATCCTTTTGGGTTTTAGAGGTTCGGCCCTCCTGATGGACAATATTACTACAAGATGACTGCTGATGACCGACCAGATGATCCTGAATGCTCACAGAGGAAAGGTCCAAGGCATATCCGTGGTAATGCTAAAATACTATACTAAAATACTATAGTAAAGTATCTGAAGTGTACTATATAGCTTTGTGCTGTATTTCAACTCATTAAGTCCCTAAGTGATGTACTTTTTTGTTAACTAACACAGTTACACTGCAAGTTTTAAAAATGTGAAGACAAAACATGTTTTTATAGTTTTATAATTATAGTTTTATGTGCATAAAACAGTTCTAAATGTGGGGAAAAGATGAATGAAATGGATAAATGAATGACTCAGATTAAATCCAGTAAAAATGGGCATAGTTCAGCATTAATGGTAATGGTGATTAATCATGATTAATTAATTTTCGAACGGGGATTAATCTAATTAATTTTTAAATCATATGATAGCACTGTGTGGATTTTACATAATCCAGTAAAAATGGGCATAGTTTAGCAATAGTTGGCAATGGTGATTAATCATGATTAATACATTTTCCAAACCTGGATTAATCTAATCAATTTTTAAAATCATGATAGCACTGTGTGGATTTTACATAAATAAAATGATAATAAATAAATTATTAATAAATTAGTGGATAAATGAATGATTCAGATTAAATCCAGTAAAAATGGCCATAGTTCAGCATTAATGTAATGGTGATTAATCATGATTAATTAATTTTCAAACTGGGATTAATCTAATTAATTTTTTAAATCATATGATAGCACTGTGTGGATTTTACAGTGGATTTTACATAATCCAGTAAAAATGGGCATAGTTCAGCAATAGTTGGTAATGGTGATTAATCATGATTAATTAATTTTCCCAACCCGGGATTAATCTAATAAATTTTTAAATCATGATAGCACTGTGTGGATTTTACATAAATAAAATATTAATACAAATATTATAAATTAATAAATAAATAATAATGAATAACTTAATAAATAAATAATGGCCTATTGGTATGGCCCCCATCACTTTCTTTATTTTCCCTCCAAATTAGTTCTTAATGGTTAAGTTGGGGAAGGTGCAGTAATTATAAAACGTAATTATATACGTAATTATGAAAGTGCCCTTCTCTTCTCTGTCCTCCTATTTTAGCTGAAGCTGACAGGACATCAGCAAGAAGAAGAGACCCTGGTGGTAACCCTGGTAACTAAGACACAAAGGTGAGTTTCAAGCCACAATACATCTTCACTCCCTGAGGCCATGGTAACCACAGATACACTGTTTTCCGGAAAATCGAGTTTGCTACATCAGACTTGCAAAATCAATGCATGAATATCATTCAATTATATTACCCAATTTTGGTGCTAGTGCTTAAATATTACCTGAGCTGGTACTTGAAAAATAAAAAAACATACAAATTTTGCCCCAAAACATTGCCTTTTTCTGTTTACAGAATTTTGTTTGAATGATCACAGCAAAACTGGAGGATCACACACAACACAAGAAGATGACACATGATTGGAAAGTTTAATAAAACTGGTAAACTGCTAAAATCACTGGTAAATCATTGGTACAGTTTAGTATGCATGTATCCATATTGTTGACATCCACACACTTTAATTGCTCTCTTAATGCAATCCTAGACATGAGTTCAAGTTTGCATGTTCCCCCCGTGCATGCGTGGGTTTTCTCCGGGTACTCCGGTTTCCTCCCACATTCCAAAAACATGCTAGGTTAATTAGCGACTCCAAATTGTCCATAGGTATGAATGTGAGTGTGAATGGTTGTTTGTCTATATGTGCTCTGTGATTGGCTGGCCACCAGTCCAGGGTGTACCCCGTCTCTCGCTCCAAGACAGCTGGGATAGGCTCCAGCACCCCCCACAATCCCTCGTGAGGATAAGCAGTAGAAAATGAATGAATGAATAAGTTCTCCTCCTAGTTTGTGTGGAAGTGGTAACTTTTTGGCTTCTTATTTTGTCTTTCCCCACCCTCGGCCATCTCTATGTGGAGTTTGCATGTTCTCCCCGTGCATGCGTGGGTTTTCTCCGAGTACTCCGGTTTCCTCCCACATTCCAAAAACATGCTAGGTTAATTAACGACTCCAAATTGTCCATAGGTATGAATGTGAGTGTGAATGGTTGTTTGTCTATATGTGCTCTGTGATTGGCTGGCCACCAGTCCAGGGTGTACCCCGCCTCTCGCTCCAAGACAGCTGGGATAGGCTCCAGCACCCCCCACAAACAACACATCAGTTGTGTACAATAGCAATATAATCCTTTACAGCATTTTGCTTCCTTAAAGCATCCATTCTAGGAATGGAATGCGTTCATAACCTGACCATCTGTACAACACATGTCGAGAGAAATTACCGTTTTGGGTCTCGAATCAACAAAAGCGTTGGACCGTGTACGTCAAGATTGACTTAATCTGCACTTGTTATTTATTAGAACACGGTGGACTAGAACTGGAGAACACAGATGGGCTGCTGTCCCGGTACAAAAGGTGGGTGCCAAGCACCCAAATACAGATGGGTTTAGCTGTTTTTATTTTTATTTTTATTTTTATTTTTATTTTTATTTTTATTTTTATTTTTATTTTTATTTTTATTTTTATTTTTATTTTTATTTTTATTTTTATTTTTATTTTTATTTTTATTTTTATTTTTATTTTTATTTTTATTTTTATTTTTATTTATCTTCTTCAGGCAACAACATTTCATCTATCTATCATTCATACCTATTGATGGTATGATCATAAAAAAGACAAGCGATATCTTATTAATTAATATTTTTGGGTTTCTTGAAAGAATTCAGATATCCCATCAAAACATCATTCAACATAACAACCAAAGTTTTTCTGGGAAGGTTTTGGATAAATTTCGCATCTGTTTTTAATATTTCCTGCATACTTGAAATGTTTTTGGCTGCTGAGAAGCGGCCATTTCGTCAGTGTTTTGGCCTCAGCTTTGTTTCGCTCCTGCCTGTGTCGGGAAGATTTAAACGCACGGAACAAAATGGGAAGAGCTGGTTTGAGTGCTTCAGAATTGATCTCCAACAAACGAAGAAGAGGATGGCTGATCTACTCCGGCTGCTGATGGTCGTTACGCTTTGCTATCATTCTTTTTGTGTAAGTCTATTTATTATAACACTTCATCTATCTGTGGTTTGTGTATTTAATTCATGTTTTCCCAGCTCTTCATTCTCATTTATGCTTTTGCAGGCGTCAGACCAATGCAGCGAGGAACTGACTCGTCTTCGGGAACAGCAGAAGCTTCTGCAAAGTCAACTTCAGCAGCAAGATCTCCTCCTACGTAGACTACGACTGCTCAACCAAGCCGCCAACGTGCCAAACACCGCAGTGGACCAGAACCCCCAAACACAGCACCAAGGTCCCGGTTGCAAGACGACACACAAAAAGTCCGTCATCCATGTAATCCATGTTTTGTTTCCCATGTGTTGGCAGACTGCTCTCAGTTGTACAATTCCGGCTTCAAGACCAGCGGATACTACAGCATCCAACCTCGAGGCGCCTCTGCTCCAGTCAGGGTCTACTGCGACATGAGCGAAGGAGGCGGTTGGACGGTGATGCAAAGACGCATTAACGGAGCAGAGAATTTTAGCAGGTTGGTCCGTGGGAGTCCATTAAGACAAATTCATTGTAAAAAGTCATTCATCATACACTATACATGACTATACCAGTCATGATGTGCTATATATATCACTATATTGACAGTTACTATGGTACACATTATGGCATTGGATGCTCATATCACCTCGTACTTTGGTTCAAAACAATTAAAAAATTTTTTTTTTTTCTTTTAAAATATAAATTAAAAAAAAATTACTTCAATTATATTAGAAAGGCAGGAAGTAAACAAATGTAACAGTTACTGATTGTAAAAGTATGTGGTCATATCACTTCGTACTTCGGTTCAAAACAATTAAAAAAAAAATTAAATTAACATTTTTTTTATTCCAAAAATTTGAAAAAACAAATTTAATTTGAAAAAATTTTAAAAAATTACTTCAATTATATTAAAAAAGCAGGAAGTGAACAAATGTAACAGTTACTGATTGTAAAAGTATGTGGTTATATCACTTCGTACTTCGGTTCAAAACAATTAAAAAAAAATTAAATTAACATTTTTTTTATTTCCAAAAATTTGAAAAAACAAATTTAATTTGAAAAAATTTAAAAAAATTACTTCAATTATATTAAAAAAGCAGGAAGTGAACAAATGTAACAGTTACTGATTGTAAAAGTATGTGGTCATATCACCTCGTACTTCGGTTCAAAACAATTAAAAAAAAAATTAAATTAAATTTTTTTTATTTCCAAAAATTTGAAAAAACAAATTTAATTTGAAAAAATTTAAAAAAATTACTTCAATTATATTAAAAAAGCAGGAAGTGAACAAATGTAACAGTTACTGATCGTAAAAGTATGTGGTCATATCACTTCGTACTTCGGTTCAAAACAATTAAAAAAAAAATTAAATTAACATTTTTTTTATTCCAAAAATTTGAAAAAACAAATTTAATTTGAAAAAATTTTAAAAAATTACTTCAATTATATTAAAAAAGCAGGAAGTGAACAAATGTAACAGTTACTGATTGTAAAAGTATGTGGTTATATCACTTCGTACTTCGGTTCAAAACAATTAAAAAAAAATTAAATTAACATTTTTTTTATTTCCAAAAATTTGAAAAAACAAATTTAATTTGAAAAAATTTAAAAAAATTACTTCAATTATATTAAAAAAGCAGGAAGTGAACAAATGTAACAGTTACTGATTGTAAAAGTATGTGGTCATATCACCTCGTACTTCGGTTCAAAACAATTAAAAAAAAAATTAAATTAAATTTTTTTTATTTCCAAAAATTTGAAAAAACAAATTTAATTTGAAAAAATTTAAAAAAATTACTTCAATTATATTAAAAAAGCAGGAAGTGAACAAATGTAACAGTTACTGATTGTAAAAGTATGTGGTCATATCACTTCGTACTTCGGTTCAAAACAATTAAAAAAAAAATTAAATTAACATTTTTTTTATTCCAAAAATTTGAAAAAACAAATTTAATTTGAAAAAATTTAAAAAAATTACTTCAATTATATTAAAAAAGCAGGAAGTGAACAAATGTAACAGTTACTGATCGTAAAAGTATGTGGTCATATCACTTCGTACTTCGGTTCAAAACAATTAAAAAAAAATTAAATTAACATTTTTTTTATTTCCAAAAATTTGAAAAAACAAATTTAATTTGAAAAAATTTAAAAAGATTACTTCAATTATATTAAAAAAGCAGGAAGTGAACAAATGTAACAGTTACTGATTGTAAAAGTATGTGGTCATATCACCTCGTACTTTGGTTCAAAACAATTTTTTAAAAATTTTAAAAAATTTAAAAAATGTAAATAAAAAAAAATTATTTCAATTATATTAGGAAGGCAGGAACAATGTAACCAGAACAAATGTACCAGTTACTGCTTGTAAAGGTATGTGGTCATATCACCTCGTACTTTGGTTCAAAACAATTTTAAAAAATTTAAAATTAAAAAAAAAATGTATTTCAAAAAATTTTTTTAATTAATTTTTTTATTTCAAAAAATTTAAAAAAATACTTCAATTATATTAAAAAGGCAGGAAGTGAACAAATGTAACAGTTACTGATTGTAAAAGTATGTGGTCATATCACCTCGTACTTCGTTTCAAAACAATTTTTAAAAAATTGGTCTTCTGCGGCCGAATCTGGTTCTTGGGACATGTCCCGTTACGCCTCCTTGGTGAGGTGTTCCGGGCATGCCCAGCCGGGAAAGGACCCCGGGGTAAAATACAGACCTAGGACACGCTGGAGGGATTATGTCTCACAGCTGGCCTGGGAACATCTTTGTGTCCTCCTGGTGGAGCTGGAGGAGGTAGCTGGGGACCGGGAAGTCTGGGCTTCCCGACCGTGACTGCTGCCCCCACGGATAAGCATAGGAAAATTGATTTATTGTTTAAGAATGCTATTACAGAATACATCTTGACCCCGCCCCACTCTGTTATCTGTCTGTGATTATTAGATCATGGGTGGAGTACAAGAATGGTTTTGGAAACATGGTGGCAGACCTTGGAGAGTTCTGGCTTGGCAATGACAACCTGCATTACATCACCGCACAAGGTATGACTTCATCATGTCTGTAGTACACCCAAGAAGTACACGCAATGTTCAACATTGTGTTGTACTGCTATGATGGTATTTACAGTGTTTTGTAAATATTCTCATTCTCATTCATCCAAGTATCTGTGGGGCTGCACGGTGGTCGAGTGGTTAGCGCGTAGACCTCACAGCTAGGAGACCCGGGTTCAATTCCACCCTCGGCCATCTCTGTGTGGAGTTTGCATGTTCTCCCCGTGCATGCGTGGGTTTTCTCCGGGTACTCCGGTTTCCTCCCCCATTCCAAAAACATGCTAGGTTAATTCGCGACTCCAAATTGTCCATAGGTATGAATGTGAGTGTGAATGGTTGTTTGTCTATATGTGCCCTGTGATTGGCTGGCCACCAGTCCAGGGTGTACCCCGCCTCTCGCTAGATTGCTTGACAGCTGTCATAGGCTCCAGCACCCCCCGCAACCCTCGTGAGGGTAAGCGGTAGATAATGAATGAATGAATGAGTTCTCCTCCTATTTTGTGTGGAAGTGGTAACTTTTTGGCTTCTTATTTTGTCTTTGACCACCCTCGGCCATCTCTGTGTGGAGTTTACATGTTCTCCCCGTGCATGCGTGGGTTTTCTCCGGGTACTCCGGTTTCCTCCCACATTCCAAAAACATGCTAGGTTAATTAGCGACTCCAAATTGTCCATAGGTATGAATGTGAGTGTGAATGGTTGTTTGTCTATATGTGCCCTGTGATTGGCTGGCTGGCCACCAGTCCAGGGTGTACCCTGCCTCTTGCCCGAAAACAGCTGGGATAGGCTCCAGCACCCTGGACCCTCGTGAGGATAAGCGGTAGAAAATGAATGAATGAATGAATGAGGATCCAAGTATCTGTATTCTAAGGGCATTGAATCTTAGTATAGTAATATAGTATAGTACTATAGTAGTATATTAGTATTGTAATTAGTATAGTAATTCCCAGTCAAAATTGTGTATTTTGTATGATAAACAGATACATTTTTATCCTGAATTCACATACTCCCTACGGCAATTGATGTACCCCGCTTTGGGAACTACTTATAGGTAGTATTTATAATATTTATAGTACGTAAACTCTTCCAACTGTGACGGAAATAATACATTTAGATTATGGCCATAAAGTACAATATCATTTTGTGTTTATTTATTTATTCCAGGCAATTACACATTGGCGATTCATCTGGAAGACTTCGATGGCAGCCAACGTCATGCTGAGTATCGGAACTTTAAAGTAGCGGATGAAAAGGTGCGAGTAACACACAAAGCTGCCACTTTAGGTGTTCCCCAGGGGTCTATTCTCAAACCTCATTTGTTGTCATTTCTTGTCTATATTTGCAATTTTTCTGAATGTACTACCGCAGGATCCTTGAATTTACCGTAGTAACTTTCGACCCATTGCAGGATTTGTACCGACTCACTTTTGGAGATTACACCGGCACAGCAGGAGATGCTCTGTCTGGGAATTACCAGGCGGGGGTGTCGGAGTGGGCCAGTCATCAGGGCATTCCATTCAGCACCCATGACAAGGACAATGACAACTACCAAGGAAGCTGTGCACAGGAAGATAAAGGAGGCTGGTGGTTCAACAAGTATGTCATATACTTATATACTTATATACTTATGTATGTATATTTAATAACCAAGAAACTAATCATCACATCGTTCCATTCCCCAAGGTGCCACGCAGCCCATCTGAATGGCCGCTACTACCCCAGCGGGTACTACAGCGGGCTGACTGATGACGGTGTGGTCTGGTACACGTGGAGAGGATGGTGGTACTCGCTGAAAACCAGCATCATGAAACTACGACCCGACAGCTTCAAAATCAACCCTTCGGATGACCCCAATATGGTTCGTAAGGCTTAGATATTAACGTTCAAACACCTACGCAATCGAACAAGCGGTCATATACATATTGCTACAGTATACAACCTGAATACTATAAATATACTGTTATAAATGTAGAAACCATACACAAAACAGCAAAACTGCCCCAGACCAGCATACTACCACCACCATATTTTACTGTTGGTATGATGTTTTTTTCTGAAATTCAGCATTACTTTTTTATTTTTACATCTTCCAAAAAGTACAACTTTTGTCTCATTACACCACAGAGTATTTTCCCAAAGTACTTCGGCATCATTAATAAGTTTTCTGGCAAAATTGAGACCCGCCTAAATGTATTTTCTCTCTTATAGTGGAGTCTTTGGTTGTTGTTGTGGGGTCTTTTGTGACCTCTTGGATGAGTCGTGACTGGCTGTGCTCTCAGTCATTTTGGATGGCCGGCCAGTTATGTTTTAAAACTTATTATGTTATGATTTGCCACCAAAAAAAGTAAAAAAAAAATACAATAACAAAAAGAAAGTAGTCACTAAATAAAATATTTTTGTCTTACTGCTATGACAGATAAGACACATTGCTCTGCCTCCTCCAGGCTCAGAAGAAGTGACAAAAATTTTAAAAAATATTATTTAAATTTTCAATAATTGAAATAATAATTTGAAATAATAATTTCAAATTAATTTGAATTATTTCAATATTGTTTCAAGCATATATCAAACAGGAAACGTGCTTTTCAATGTTAGTTTTCATTGCTGAAATAAAATTAATAAATTATCTTAATAAATAAATTTAAAAAATAAGATTAATAAGATTAACATGTGTTTTGGAATATATTCCTTACAGAATTATTTTTTCTCTCACTCCATTTTTCCTTTTTGCATTTTAAAGCTCCAACAGTAAAAATGTCCAGTGTTGGAATCGAACAGCCTCATAAGTTCTTTGTCACACACTTTGTCAGCCTCTCTCTGATTTGCTTTCATAGTCGTGACACCTCGTGTCTCGAGCCAAATTAGCCCTTGAGCTTGTACTCTCCTCTTCATCGCACAGTAGTTTTTTTAACCCTGTTGGTGCATTTTTTTTTTTTACACTGCGCCACCCTGAGTTAAAATCGCGGGTTCAATCACCTTCAACCCGGACGTTGCATCACATGCATTTCTTTGTGTGTATGTGCATGAGACGTAAAATGACAAATATTGACAATTAAATGTTATTTTTTTTGTATTCTGAAGAAAACTGTTGATTGTGTTGTGTTTAGGAAAAATGGGATTTAAGTTAGAATTGAATTGAATGTTATCATGAATATGTTGTCCAAAGGGGAAAAGTATATGATAGTTGATGAAAAGTTCCCATGCAGATCACATAAGCTAAACAAACCAGTTTTCCATAGTAGGACAAGAAACATTGCCCAAGGGCAGATTTTTGGAATTTTTGTGTCATTTTATCATATAAAATGTTTAAACCTTCAAGTCGAAGAGTATATTCATATTATCTGTGGTTCAATCAAAAATCAAAGTCCTGAATTGGGAAAAGCTGTCACAAACCTGTCCCCCATCAGACCACGCAGCCACGTACTTAGGCTGATTGGCGGCAGCTGGGAGCCACGACTCGGCTACCGGCTCCCTCGTCCTGTCCAGCCTCTTCACTTCGTTTATGAATGAACTTTGAACTATTTAAGCTTGCATCTGCATTTTCTGGTCCATAGCGGGAACGTAACGTCATAACCATTAACATGTTGATGTTCAATTCATTTAAAAAAAGAAGACTTTCAACTGCTATTATATAAAATTTGTCAGGGATTTTTTTTGTAAAAAAAAATCTATGAAAAATTATTAAAAAATCAATAAAAAATATAAAATTATTTAGGAGGGCTTCTGATTATTACCACTACTACTACTAGTAGTAGTAGGCTAGTATTAGCCTGCTTATTTGCTTGCTTATTAGCCTGCTTTTGCCCTATTGTATGAAATTTGTCAGATTTATTTGTAAAAAAAAAAAAATCAATAAAAAAAAAATCAATAAAAAATATAAAACTATTTAGGGGGGCTTTTGGTTATTACTACTACTAGTAGTAGTAGTAGGCTAGTATTAGCCTGCTTATTTGCTTGCCTTTGCCCTATTATTTGAAATTTGTCAGAGATTTTTTTTGTAAAAAAAAAAAAGAAAAATAATTTAAAAATCAATAAAAAATATGAAACTATTTAGGGGGGCTTTTGGTTATTACTACTACTACTAGTACTAGTAGTAGGCTAGTATTAGCCTGCTTATTTGCTTGCTTATTAGCCTGCTTTTGCCCTATTATTTGAAATTTGTCTTAGATTTTTTTTGTAAAAAAAAATCAATGAAAAATAATTTTAAAAATCAATAAAAAATATCAAATTTTTTAGGGGGGCTTCTGATTATTACTACTACTACTAGTAGTAGTAGTAGGCTAATATTAGCCTGCTTATTGGCTTGCTTATTTGCTTGCTTTTGCCCTATTATATGAAATTTGTCAGATTTATTTGTAAAAAAAAAAAAATCAAAAAAAAAATCAATAAAAAATATAAAACTATTTAGGGGGGCTTTTGGTTATTACTGGCTAGTATTAGCCTGCTTATTAGCTTGCTTATTAGCCTGCTTTTGCCCTATTATATGAAATTTGTCAGATTTATTTGTAAACAAAAATCTATGAAAAAAAAATCAATTAAAAAAAAGTGAAAAATTATTTAAAAATCAATAAAAAATATCAAATTATTTAGGAGGGCTTCTGATTATTACTACTACTAGTAGTAGTAGTAGTAGGCTAGTATTAGCCTGCTTATTTGCTTACTTTTGCCCTATTATATGAAATTTGTCAGATTTATTTGTAAAAAAAATCTATGAAAAAAAAATCAATAAAAAATATATAACTATTTAGGGGGTCTTTTGGTTATTACTATTACTAGTAGTAGTAGTAGTAATAACCAAAAGCCCTACTACTAGTAGTAGTAGTAGTAGGCTAGTAGTAGCCTGCTTATTTGTTTGCTTATTAGCCTGCTTTTGCACTATTATTTGAAATTTGAGAGATTTTTTTTGTAAAAAAAAAAAAAAAGAAAAAGAAAAAAAAATCAATAAAAAATATAAAATTATTTCAGGGGGGCATACTGATGAGTCTTTGAATTGTGAAAATTGGTAAAATTATGATAAAAAAAAGTCATTTTGTTGGCGTAGGAAGACAATGGAAGTAAACAAGCAATGAAACATGACACTGCAGCCGTTTGGTTGTATATTATTGTAGTTCTGGTACATTATTTGTAGTACATTGTACCTGCCTTAGGTTTTACTTGGCTATAAAATAAAAAAAAACTAATTATACCACCCAAGAGGAGTCTGTGATACGTTACCCATACCAGTGTATTGATTTATGTACATGCTTCAGTTTCGTAGTTTCGTACTTCTACTCCGTCTGGCCCCACCAGCACCTTAAGTGGCTTGTCAGGCCCAACCAGGTATTTGACATACCTGGGGGATTTTGCAACCACCTGAGGGTACAGCTTGAGGAACCCTTATGTTATATTCCCAGGTAGTCTTCTCCAGTTCATACAAATAAAATAAGGACTGCTAAGAGAGCATATCTCAGGATATGTTTGCATATTATTATTATTATTATTATTATTATTATTATTATTACAATTCAACCTGGACTTGTAAGTCCATGTCATCATCCCTCCCATCAAAAATGTCGACCGGTAGGTGTCAATCAATGCCAGTCGCATGTGTCACTTGTTTCCGAGTATGACACCAGGGGTGTCACTAGGTTCTGAGGACAAGGGGGGGACTTAGTTCCCCCCGGAAATGCACAGGATATGAATGAATGTAGTAGACACAATCTACACTGCAAAGAACATTTTAGGGGGGCTTCTGATTATTACTACTACTAGTACTACTACTAGTAGTACTAGTAGTAGGCTAGTATTAGCCTGCTTATTGGCTTGCTTATTAGCCTGCTTTTGCCCTATTATATGAAATTTGTCAGAGATTTTTTTTTGTAAAAAAAAAAAAAAAATCTCAAAATTTTTTTTAAAAATCTAAAATTATTTAGGGGGGGCTTAAGAACATTTTAGGGAGACTTCTGATTATTACTACTACTAGTAGTAGTAGTAGTAGGCTAGTATTAGCCTGCTTATTGGCTTGCTTATTAGCCTGCTTTTGCCCTATTTATTTAAAATTTGTCGGAAATTTTTTTGTAAAAAAAATAAATGAAAAAAAAGAAAAAAGAAAATTATTTAGGGGGATTAAGAACATTTTAGGGGCGCTTCTGATTATTACCTGCTTATTAGCTTGCTTTTGCCCTATTATATGAAATTTGTCAGATTTTTTTTTGTAAAAAAAAAAAAAAAAAATCTCAAAATTTTTTTAAAAAATGCATAAAAAATCTAAAATTATTTAGGGGGGGCTTAAGAACATTTTAGGGAGACTTCTGATTATTACTACTACTACTAGTAGTAGTAGTAGGCTAGTATTAGCCTGCTTATTGGCTTGCTTATTAGCCTGCTTTTGCCCTATTTATTTAAAATTTGTCGGAAATTTTTTTGTAAAAAAAATAAATGAAAAAAAAGAAAAAAGAAAATTATTTAGGGGGATTAAGAACATTTTAGGGGCGCTTCTGATTATTACCTGCTTATTAGCTTGCTTTTGCCCTATTATATGAAATTTGTCAGATTTTTTTTTGTAAAAAAAAAAAAAAAATCTCAAAATTTTTTTTAAAAATGCAGAAAAAATCTAAAATTATTTAGGGGGGGCTTAAGAACATTTTAGGGAGACTTCTGATTATTACTACTACTACTAGTAGTAGTAGTAGGCTAGTATTAGCCTGCTTTTGCCTTATTTATTTAAAATTTGTTGGAATTTTTTTTGTAAAAAAAATAAATGAAAAAAAAAGAAAAAAGAAAATTATTTAGGGGGGGATTAAGAACATTTTAGGGGCGCTTCTGATTATTACCTGCTTATTAGCTTGCTTATTAGCTTGCTTTTGCCCTATTATATGAAATTTGTGAGAGATATTTTTTGTAAAAAAAAACAAAAAAAAAAGATTTTTTTTTAAAAAATCAATAAAAAAATATTGGGCTTCTGATTATTACTACTACTAGTAGTAGTAGTAGTAGTAGGCTAGTATTAGCCTGCTTATTGGCTTGCTTATTAGCCTTTATTAGCTTATTAGTTCTATTATTTGAAATTTATCAGAGATTTTTTTGTAAAAAAAAATCAATGAAAAAATTTTTTTAAATCAATGAAAAATATAAAATTATTTCGGGGGGCTTCTGATTATTACTACTACTAGTAGTAGTAGTAGTAGGCTAGTATTAGCCTGCTTATTGGCTTGCTTATTAGCCTTTATTAGCTTATTGGTTCTATTATTTGAAATTTGTCAGAAATTTTATTTGTAAAAAAAAAAAAAAATCTATGAAAAATTTTAAAAAATCAATGAAAAAATATCAAATTATTTAGGGGGGCTTACGCCTAATGACGCCATTGTATGGCACGAAGTCGCTAGTTTTACTGCCTCAAAAGATGAAGACTCAACTTTTACTGTCTCACTCCAGTTTCACTGACTCAATTTTCATTGGTTTCTGCATCCGCACTTTGTCATGAGTTAGTTGAATCAGCTGAGAAGTCATTTAGTGACTCATAAGTAGCTGAGTCAGTGAAAGGAATTGAGTAATCATTTATTCCACACATGATTTGACACGTTTAGCTCCCACACCTTATGTCTGTTTGTACAATAATGTCCAATATAAAAAAAAATAATCCTAATCCAGAACCGTGTCAATACTGCTAAAAGCGGCATTCAAACATTCATGGAATATTTGTCTCTCCGCCCCATTAGAATTCCGGTTTAACCTGGTCAAGACTTTGGCATAATTAATCCCACAGAAGAAAGATTTACCTCAAAGGAGGCTTTTTTTTAGCTTCTATACATTTGAATTAGCTGCTAGACAGGTTCTACAGACTTTTTTTTTTTTTTTTTTAAAGTTTGACTCTTTATTATCGTTTTTTTTTCCGATATTCCAAATAGATTCTTATTTTATAAAAGATTTAATATCATGATATTTTTTTTCCGCATGATATTTCTATTGTAATGATTTAATTGTGATGCAGTTACGTCATTATTTTTATTTTCACTTGCCCCTCCCCCTTTTGAGTGGGCGGATCCCTTTTTTTTTTTTTTTTTTTTTTTTTTTTACATACAACAGAAGCCCGGAGTCGTACTCCTGCAACAGTTGGAGTTGGAGTCATCATCACCATAGGATGGGACGCTAGCTGCCTGTGCTAATTTGAAGCCTTGTTTTGTTACCCAAAACAGGTAAGTGAAGATAACTACAAATTCCTGGGGGCAGTGAACGTCACAAATGTTATAATTGTCTGTGTGTATTTGCAGTTGAATGTCCTGGTGCTACTGTCGCTGGAAGTAGTAGTATTTTTTAGTAAAAAAAAAATAAAAATCAATGAAAAAAAATATTTAGGGGGGCTTAAGAACATTTTAGGGGGGCTTCTGATTATTACTACTACTACTTCTAGTAGTAGTAGGCTAGTATTAGCCTGCTTATTAGCTTGCTTATTAGCTTGTTTTTGCCCTATTATATAAAATTTGTATAAAAAAAAATAAAAATCAATGAAAAAAAATCAATAAAAAATAAAAAAAATATTTAGGGGGACTTAAGAACATTTTAGGGGGGCTTCTGATTATTACTACTACTACTTCTAGTAGTAGTAGGCTAGTATTAGCCTACTTATTGGCTTGCTTATTAGCTTGTTTTTGCCCTATTATATAAAATTTGTATAAAAAAAAATAAAAATCAATGAAAAAAATTAAATAAAAATATAAAATTATTTAGGGGGGCCTAAGAACATTTTAGGGGGGCTTCTGATTATTATTACTACTACTACTAGTAGTATTAGCCTGCTTATTGGTTTGCTAATTTGCCTGCTTTTGCCCTATTATATGAATTTTTTTTGTAAAAAAAAAAAGAAAAACAAATCAATAAAAAAATATCAAATTATTTAGGGGGGCTTAAGAACATTTTGGGGCGGGGGGCTTCTGATTATTACTACTATGTAGTAGGCTAGTATTAGCCTGCTTATTGGCTTGCTTATTAGCTTGTTTTTGCCCTATTATATGAAATTTGTCAGAATTTTTTTTTTGTAAAAAAAAGCAAAAAAAAAAAAAATCAATAAAAAATAAAAAATATCAAATTATTTAGGGGGATTCTGATTATTACTACTACTACCAGTAGTATTAGCCTGCTTATTGGTTTGCTTATTTGCCTACTTTTGCCCTATTATATGACATTTTTTTGTAAAAAAAAAAAAAAAAAAAAAAAAAAAAAAGAAAAATCAATAAAAAAATATCAAATTATTTAGGGGGGGCTTAAGAACATTTTTGCGGGGGGCTTCTGATTATTACTACTACTACTACTAGTATTAGCCTGCTTATTGGCTTGCTTATTAGCTTGTTTTTGCCCTATTATATGAAATTTGTCAGAGATTTTTTTTTGTAAAAAAAATCAATAAAAAATCTAAAATTATTTAGGGGGGCTTAAGAACATTTTAGGGGGGCTTCTGATTACTACTACTACTACTACTAGTATTATATAAAAAAAAAATTGTAAAAAAAAAAAAAAAAATCAATAAAAAAAATATCAAATTATTTAGGGGGACTTAAGAACATTTTTTGGGGGGGGCTTCTGATTATTACTACTATGTAGTAGGCTCGTATTAGCCTGCTTGCTTATTAGCTTGTTTTTGCCCTATTATATGAAATTTGTCAGAGATTTTTTTTTGTAAAAAAAATCAATAAAAAATGGGCGGATCCCTTTTTTTTTTACATACAACAGAAGCCCGGAGTCGTACTCCTGCAACAGTTGGAGTTGGAGTCATCATCACCATAGGATGGGACGCTAGCTGCCTGTGCTAATTTAAAGCCTTGTTTTGTTACCCAAAACAGGTAAGTGAAGATAACTACAAATTCCTGGGGGCAGTGAACGTCACAAACGTTATAATTGTTTGTGTGTATTTGCAGTTGAATGGCCCGGTGCTACTGTCGCTGGCGTAGGGTTCTGATCTGCGTGTGCAGTCCATGCATCTGCCTGATCCTGCTGGTTCTTTACGCAGGCATCATGGTTTGTACGGACATGAACCGGAAAACACGGCAACTCAGCGTCGATTCCATACGTTCTCTGCAAAATAAACATTTCGTTGCTTCGGGAGGTTTTAAAAGTAACACTTTCGCCTCTTTGCCGAAAAGTTTCTGGAAATTCCATGAAGAAGCTTTTTGGAATCGACTCCAAGTGACAATCGACCGGCATTTTAACCCAATCCTGAAAGCATCCAAAACCGGGACAAGGATTCGGAACGATTCGTTTTACGATTCTCTTTTAAGTCACAGCTTCTCTGATGTCATCGACTTGGAGATCATGAAAAAAAAAATCGAACTTCTACCAAAACAGATGCAAGACTTTGTTCGTTACATGAAACGAAGAAACTACCCCGTTATTATCCAACCTTCAAGTTCTACCTGCGGAGCAGGCTCGGAGAACCACAAGGAACCTCCGTTGCTTCTTCTCGCTATTAAATCCACCGAGTTGAACTTCAAAAACCGTCAAGCTATTCGACAAACTTGGGGTCAAATAGGATGGGTGGTCGCACGCAGGAAGAACGGCACCAAACAGGAAGTCGGAGGGTACATCCGTCGGGTGTTTCTCATCGCCAGAGACAACTTCAGCAATGTTGGAGTAGATGTTTCCAAGTTGCTCCAAATGGAGGCTCAATTCTATGGAGATATTTTACAATGGGACTTCAGCGACACTTTTTTCAACCTCACCTTGAAGGACGTTCTCTTCTGGAATTGGTTCTCCAACCGTTGCGGACAGACTCGTTTCATTTTTAAAGGAGATGATGACGTATTCGTGAACCTCCCGAACATCATCGCTTACCTCCATGAGCAGCTGGAGAAACCAAATGCAGAACAAACCATGAAAGAATTCATGGTGGGTGACGTCATCGGAGCAGCTTTGCCTAATCGACTCTACCACTCAAAGTACTTCGTACCGGATAGTTTCTACAAGGGTCTTTACCCGACGTACGCGGGCGGCGGCGGAGTGATCTACTCCGGCCGCCTCGCCGAACGTTTACACGACGTCTCCAGAAGGGTCCACCTCTTCCCGATCGATGATGTTTTTGTCGGGATGTGTATGGCTCGACTCAACGCGTCTCCTGTTCACCACCCGGCTTTTTTGACCTTTGACTTTCCTGAGAAGGAAGAGGCGGAGCCGTGTGCGTATCACACGATCCTATTGGTTCATAAACGGAGCCCAAAGCAACTGATTGAACTGTGGGATCACATGACCAAGACACGGGAACAATGTTGGAATGTTCCATTAAGGGTTTCAGACCAGAAGAAAAATGCAGAAAATGAGAAAAAAAACCATGACTATATAATATTGCCATAAAAATATGTATTTTGGACAAATTTATTTTATTTTGTACAATTTTGAAAAATACAAAAACAATGAAAAAAATACAAAACTGTGTTTTTGTCGTCTCCGGTATTTGTTGCTACCTCATTATTAGATTCTAATATAATCAAAATCTAGTAGAAAAATTACTAGAATATTAATTTTGCTAATTTTGACCTTAATAAGGTTTTAAGTAGAGCTACAATACGCAAAAATATGGAACTTGTCAATCAAAAAATAATAAAAATGAACTAAAATAGATCAAATTTAAGACCACAGGCTCTAAAAGTCAAAATTCCGACAATAAAGGCCTTACTTAGATATACATGTTAGCATTGTTAGCATTGTTAGCATCTTTTTTACTTCCTGCTCTCTACATTAATTTGGCTTCATTTTTTTATTTTACTTCATTTGAATGATGAATGCAGCTAAGAGCCCCGTGTTCAATTCCACCCTCGGCCATTTCTGTGTGGAATTTTCATTTGCATTTCTCCGGGTTTTCTCCCACATTCCAAAAACATGCTAGGTTAATTAGCGACTCCAAATTGTCCATAGGTATGAATGTGAGTGTGAATGGTTGTTTGTCTATATGTGCCCTGTGATTGGCTGGCGACCAGTCCAGGGTGTACCCCGCCTCTCGTTCCAAGACAGCTGGGATAGGCTCCAGCACCCGCTCCGTGACCCTCGTGAGGATAAGCGGTAGAAAATGAATGAATGAATGAGTTCTCCTCCTATTTTGTGTGGAAGTGGTAACTTTTTGGCTTCTTATTTTGTCTTTCCCCACCCTCGGCCATCTCTGTGTGGAGTTTGCATGTTCTCCCCGTGCATGCGTGGGTTTTCTCCCACATTCCAAAAACATGCTAGGTTAATTAGCGACTCCAAATTGTCCATAGGTATGAATGTGAGTGTGAATGGTTGTTTGTCTATATGTGCCCTGTGATTGGCTGGCCACCAGTCCAGGGTGTACCCTGCCCGCCTTTAGCCCAAAGATAGCTGGGATAGGCTCCAGCAACCCCCACGATCCTTGTCAGGATAAGCGGTAGAAAATGAATGAGTTCTCCTATTTTGTGTGGAAGTGGTAACTTTTTGGCTTCTTTTTGGCTTCTTATTTTGTCTTTTCCCCACCCTGTTCTCCCCGTGCATGCGTGTTTTTTTTTTTCCCGGGTACTCCGGTTTCCTCCCACATTCCAAAAACATGCTAGGTTAATTAGCGACTCCAAATTGTCCATAGGTATGAATGTGAGTGTGAATGGTTGTTTGTCTATATGTGCCCTGTGATTGGCTGGCGCCCGAAGACAGCTGGGATAGGCTCCAGCACCCCTCGCGAAAATGAATGAATGAATGAATGAATGAACTATGGTACATTCAAGGACTTAAGTAAAATATAGTGACATAATCATGTAAATAAAAATAGTTGTACCTGTTTTATCATCTATTTATAAATGATTACAAACATACAATGAATGACATGTTTTGTTTTTGTTTCTTTGAGACAATTTTTAGGACCAAACATCTAGAAATGTGAACGAGTATTTTTACTACATATGAGTCCAAATATTCCAAAAGTATTAATGTAGTAGTAGTCGTTAAAACAGCTTATTGATGCTAATAACCCCCCCACATCATCATATATACGTCAGGTGTCAATTGCTAGACGTTCCCCTTCCTGTGTAACAGGTTACCTTGCCCTGTGTGCTATGCTAACTATTACTACTAGGACATTTTTTGTACACGTTCAAGAATTAAATAAAATTCAGCAATGTTATGAAATTGGTTGTATTTCACATATAAAATATTTAGATTGGTTAAAATATTTTTTAATGTAGAATAAATGATTTGATGTTCGAGGGAGTTTGCAACATGGCCTCCAGCTGCAGGAATTTTTTTTGTGTCCTTGTACGACCGGAAAAGGGGGTACGACCAGCTTTATCGAGAACCTGTTGCACAAGTTCGGTATGGCGTAATGTTATAATCATAACATAAACACAGCGAAACATGGCGGCGGAGGGAAGAAATATTACAAACATAAACTCTAATGATGTTCAGTTTATTTAAATGTATTTGTGAATACACTATTTAAGAACCATTGTCTTAACATGTGAAGATAAGCACAGGAATGATTATGTAATATGGGAATATTTTCATCTAGGTGTCCAACATTTTGAGTCCAGCCATCAAAACGTCCGACTGAAGTCCATAAGTTGTTAGAACATGAAGTATTCATTCTTCATCCTCACTGTCCTCGTCATCCTCGCTCTCACTGTACTGGTACGTGCAGCGGTTGGTGTTGACAAAAAGGTCAGCTTCGTCGTCCTCAGAGTCGCCCGAGGTGTCCTTCTCGTCCTCGTCGTCTTCGTTCTCCTCACCGTGGTCTTCCCGGTTTGGCTTGTTTTCCTTGGTGAAGCCCTCAGGCCTGGATGGGAATTATATGGTAATGGTTTCATTTCATTTGAACATTGTTCCACATGTCCGAAAGGAGTAGGAAGAAGCAAAGCTTATTAAATCCTACCCCTCCATCTGGTACTTTTACAATCAGTAACTGTTACATTTGTTCACTTCCTGCTTTCCTAATATAGGTTTTTTTTGTTTTGTTTTTTTTTTGTCACATAATCAGTTCCGGTACTTTTACAATCAGTAACTGTTACATTTGTTCACTTCCTGCTTTCCTAATATAGTTTAAGGTTTTTTTTTATTTTTTTTTGTCCCGTACCAAAGTACGAGGTGATATGACCAAACAAAGAACTCACAAAAAATATTACAAAAAACGGTCGAATTTTATTACTTTTTTTTTTTATTTTTTTTTAATTTTTGTCACATAATCAGTTCACAGTTCCACATGTCAAAAAGAGTAGGAAGAAGCAAAGCTTATTAAATCCTACCCCTCCATCTGGTACTTTTACAATCAGTAACTGTTACATTTGTTCACTTCCTGCTTTCCTAATATAAGTGTTTTTGTTTAAATTAAAATAAAAAATAAAAATAAACAGTAACTGTTACATTTGTTCACTTCCTGCTTTCCTAAAATAGGTATTTTTTTTATTGTTATTTTTTTTGTCACATAATCAGTTCCGGTACTTTTACAATCAGTAACTGTTACATTTGTTCACTTCCTGCTTTCCTAATAATGACAACAATTTTTTTTATTTTTTGTTTTATTTTTTTTATTGTTATTATTTTTTTATTTTGTTTTTGTCACATAATCAGTTCCCAGTTCCACATGTCCAAAAGGAGTAGGAAGAAGCAAAGCTTATTAAATCCTACCCCTCCATCTGGTACTTTTACAATCAGTAACTGTTACATTTGTTCACTTCCTGCTTTCCTAATATAGTTTAAGGTTTTTTTTGTATTTTTTTTATTATTTTGTCTCGTACCAAAGTACGAGGTGATATGACCATACAAAGAACTCACAAAAAATATTACAAAAAACGGTCAAATGTTATTATTACAATCAGTAACTGTTACATTTGTTCACTTCCTGCTTTCCTGATATAATTTGGGTTTTTTTTGTATTTTTTTTGTGTAATTTTTTATTTTTTTTGTCTCGTACCAAACTACGAGGTGATATGACCATACAAAGAAGTCACAAAAAATATTTTAAAAAATGGACAAATCGTATTAAGTTTTATTATTATTATTTATTTATTTATTTTTCGCCACATAATGAGTTCACAGTTCCACATGTCCGAAAGGAGTAGGAAGAAGCAAAGCTTATTAAATCCTACCCTTCCATCTGGTACTTTTACAATCAGTAACTGTTACATTTGTTCACTTCCTGCTTTCCATAATACAGTTTAAGGTAATGTACCTCGTACTCAATCCATTCCATAGTTTGATTCCACATACTGAAATGCTATGGCTTTTTAACGTAGTCCTAGCATAGAAGTGTTTCAAATGTACTTCTTCCCTGAGATCATATTTCTCCTCTCTTGTAGAGAAGTATTGGATGACATTTTTAGCTAATTGGTTATTTTTAGCCTTATGCATTATTTTAGCTGTTTGAAGATGAACTATATCAGCAAGTTGAAGTATTTGTGATTTTAGAAATAAGGAGTTAGTATGTTCTCTGAATTATCCTTACTGGCCTTTTTTGCAGTGCATTTAGTGTGATTGAGTGAAGATTGCTGTTATAGTTATTAGCCCATATTTCCACACAATAAGGAAATCAGACAATGCGGTTATCCCGTTGCGTTTGAGTTGGAACCCACCATAGATGATGCTTCTGCAGGTAATCTATGTGATCTTTGTAGAGAATGGAGCTGATTTCTGCCTTCACCTTCTCTCCTTCCTCAATTGGATCCACGATCACATAATCTCCTTGATAGAATGTACAATATTTAAAAAAATATATATAGTAAATTATCTATTTTAAATCGTAAAATGGTCGCTCACCTCTCTTGATCCAAATGTTCTTGCGGAATTTGGTGGGCATGCTCACCAGGAATATCTGGCCCTGAGCTGTGACGGTCTCGTGCAGATTGTTACCACGGCTACCAGTCACCTGTGCAGTGTCGTTGTCACGTGATTTACACTTGCATCACGTGTGAATATAAAATGTCACGTGTCTTACCAACCTTCACGATCTGTTGGTTCTCTGTCGGTGTGACAAAGTCTCCAAGAACCTCCTTCACAACATGTTTGCGTTTAGTGGCCTGCGACATTTTGATTCTTTAGCCGCCTGAGGAAATAAATACACAAAGTGTCCAAACTTTGATGAAGTATGTGCTTTAAAGAGGCTCAAAGCGATACGATGGAGGTCAATATATGCTAAGCTATATCAATGTAGCAAATTAGTCGTACTTTTTATAAATTACACTTACTTTTAGCATACAGTATACCCAGTACGGCCCGGGACTTTGGCCTGTTTAAAACAACATTATTACTACTAGTGATGCAATGCAGGTTTTCCCGCATATGGCAACTTTATTACGATGAATTCTAAGACAAAAAGAAAAGTCAAATCCTCTAAAAATACTCTAAAAACTTTATAATAAAAGGTAAACTGTCTTGTTTTATGTAATGTAAAATAAACTACATATATTGTAGCTGCTGTTCGCCAAAAACATACGAACCGTGATTTAGCGATAAGGGTATAAAAGTACCTTAAATAACGATTGTTCTCTCATTAATCAATCTCTCCTGAATCTTCCCAAAGCCCAAATGTAGCTTATATTAAAGTTATTAAAGTTATATTGACATATAAACTAAACCACATGCAAGCGACCGTGTTATCTGGCAACACAAGCAAAATGACACCGGTTCACTTCCGGGGTTGAGCGCCATATTGCATTTTTCAGAATTAAGTTTTAGTGTATTATAAATTAACATTAAACTCAAAACGATTCTTTAGTTAGCAATATTATTAAGAGTATATACAAGTTAAATGAGTATTCAACGCCGCTAGTTTCACATATCGCCATTTTGGGTTACTGGCAGTGATAGAAATACACATAGACGTTTATTTTGACATTTCTTTTCTTGTCGGAAATGTTCCAAAGCACCATGGGAAATGAAGTTTTTATTATTTCAATGCGGTTTGCGTTTGAGATCTACAAATGGAGAGATTTGTACGGTAATAAATGTATGAATAACTTTACTCTAGTTTATTTTATTTGAATTGGAGTGGAGGAAGCTATAAACAAATAGCTAACCATGTGGCAAACAACAGTTTGTGTGTTATTTATGGCATTTTTAACACATTTGTTGCACCTGATTACTGTACACTATTTTTTTAATGCATTTAAAGGGCCACGCTTATTGTGAAAGATTTTCAACTCATGAATGAATAAAGAATATCATTTAATACACAGTATTTTAATTCCACTTTCATTTATTTCTTATCCATCTCCAACAAACTTTACTCGGAAACTCAATTCAATTCAAAATCACATTTTTCAGGACAATGGGAACAAAACTGAATTAAATCCACAGCACAGGACTAATGCATCACACTATAAACAGCAATTATGTGAGGGGGATAAAACTGTTTTGCCTAAAAAAAATTAAAAAAAAGATACCTCTAAGGGTGACAAATTAAAAAGCACACATTAAATTTTTGTTAAAAATACTTTCAAAATTCACCAATATTTGTAACAGCAACACTAGCGCTGGTATGTTTTGTAATAAGGGAACACTAAAGGTAACATCAGGCTGGTGTATTTGAATGAGCAGTCTGGATCAAACATGTGCCACGATGGTGTGATCACGCATGTTCGCGTGTGTGTTTGCATACGTGTGGTAGATAAAGCAGTGTTATTTAGTTGACAACAGCAGATGAACCCATCCTGTTGATTCCACATGCGTTGGATCCCCTATATAGGTAGTAGTAACCCTGGATGAAAAAAAAAAAATATGCATAAACATTAAAAAACATAATGTATTCTATTTTCTTATCCACCGAGTCTTACCTGCTCTCCGTAATCCTCCCCCCAGCTGTTTTTGATAGCCCAGAATGGAGTTCCATTACCTGAAAGCACATTATTTGATAGCCTTAGTTTAACAAGATGTACACTCGCTGAATGTACTGTAAAAAAGGTCAGTAAGGATAATTCAAAATGCCGCCTACAGAGAACATACTAACTCCTTATTTGTCACTTACTATGGTACCCATTATGCTATTGGATGGTCATATCACCTCGTACTTCGGTACGAGGTACATTATATAAAAAAAAAAACTTAAACTGTATAATAGAAAGCAGGAAGTGAACAAATGTAACAGTTACTGATTGTAAAAGTACCAGATGGAGGGGTAGGATTTAATAAGCTTTGCTTCTTCCTACTCCTTTTGGACATGTGGAACTGGGAACTGATTATGTGACAAAAATAAAATTAAAAAATAATAACAATAAAAAAATAAAAATAAAAAAAATTAAACTATATTAGGAAAGCAGGAAGTGAACAATGTAACAGTTACTGATTGTAAAAGTACCGGAACTGATTATGTGACCAAAAAAAAGAAAAAAAAACTATATTAAGAAAGCAGGAAGTGAACAAATGCAACAGTTACTGTTTATTTTTATTTTTTATTTAAAAAAAATAAAACATTATATTAGGAAAGCAGGAAGTGAACAAATGTAACAGTTACTGATTGTAAAAGATGGAGGGGTAGGATTTAATAAGCTTTGCTTCTTCCTACTCCTTTTGGACATGTGGAACTGTGAACTGATTATGTGATGCATTCAATTGTAATCTGATGCATGTTCAAATGAAATTAAACCATTACCATTACCATTTCTGTGTCTATGAAATCAACCAAAGTGAATAGAATATAACTTACGGTCTCCATAGCCCACCAGCAGCACAGCATGGTCGATCATCCAGGGGTTACAAAATATCTTAAAAGGGTGGGATACACCCTTCCTGTAAAACTATACAAGAAAAAAAAATCCTTAAATATCATAGTGTGTGCTGCTTTTTAACTGGTGAGCTTTACCTGCATGGCAAAGGCATTCAGAGCGACAGAGACGGGGCCGTTCTCAGCCAGCCATGCTGCAATTTCTGGGGGAAAGGAAACAAAAATCAAATTTTATTCGACATGACATGATCAGGCCATTTTTTTCCTGCTTGTCCTGTTCAGGAAGAAACACTGCATAAAACAAGCTCAGAATCTATGTAATGCGACTCTATAAAACCAAGTGGGGCACACTTGTATGCAGTCTTCTTATTAGAAATCCCCTGGTGTCATCCTGCAACCCCTCCCACAATCATCTATAAATGCTCAATGCTAAATAGCTCATGAATATGAAGGAAAGATGGAGACTGCAACTACTAGAAAAAGAAATGGTCATTACGTTGAGGGTTATTTTGGAGGGAAACCAAGCGTGGAGGAAAGACAAAATACTAAACATGTACCACTTCCACACAGAATAGGAGGATGACTTTTTACTGAGGGGTAGTGACCACGATGACCACAATGAAACAAATTGCTTCTTCTGACGGGATCAAATAAAAGATCAATAACTGTCTATATTTATGTCTAAAAAAATAAAAATAAAAATAAAAATAAAAATAAAAATAAAAATAAAAATAAAAATAAAAATAAAAATAAAAATAAAAATAAAAATAAAAATAAAAATAAAAATAAAAATAAAAATAAAAATAAAAATAAAAATAAAAATACTCCTTTTGGACATGTGGAACAATGAACTGATTATGTGATGCTTTCAATTGTAATCTGATGCATGTTCAAATGAAATTAAACCATTACCATTACCATTTTCACATTCATGCATTTGCTATTTTTTTACCCCCATTGTTCTTTCAGAACTCACCACTCTCATCTTTGGACAGTTCCACGGAGCTGTTGATGTAGGCAGCGACCTTTCTGCTGGTGAAGTCACACGTCTGCTTGTGGCCAGTGTA
This sequence comes from Doryrhamphus excisus, assembly GCF_037039965.1. Classification (NCBI taxonomy): domain Eukaryota; kingdom Metazoa; phylum Chordata; class Actinopteri; order Syngnathiformes; family Syngnathidae; genus Doryrhamphus; species Doryrhamphus excisus. The sequence goes on along the minus strand of NC_136378.1, from coordinate 3,834,852 downwards.
GGAGTAGTCACTCTCTGACTCCAGACCACCTTAAATAAACAATAAAAACACTGCAATGTTCCGGTACTAACCCCAGTCTCTATACACGGGTAGAATTTATTAATGACATCATAACTCCCACACTGTTTGACATAAGCAGGTTCCAGTGTATTTTAAAATACTTGCACAAAGATTTTTTATAGACATTTTTTTGCTTACCCAAATTTTCAATGGCTTCGTAGGCGTTTGACGGCAAGCCGCCTCTGCACGCCTGGTCCAGCCTGTCACAGTCAACCAGTTCTGTGCAGCACAAATTAATAACGATTCAAAAGTGTCGCTTATTTGTGATGTTATTTTGTTATTTACCTTGTTCTGATAAAGACAGTAATTTTCCATTTTTCAGAAACCATTGGCCTTCAATGTTGCCTGTAACTGAAAACGCCCAGCAAGATCCACACATCCCCTACAACACACACACACACACACACACACAAATGGAGATAAAGTGAAAACAGTGTTTCCCATACGTTCATTTGGACTGCCACAAATCCACTATGTTATTTAGAGCAACTTCCTTCTTCCTTGCAGTACCTGATTTTTAACCGAGCTGACAGCTCCGTGTTCCCTCCAATCCCAGCTGGCAGGGGCGGGGCCACGAGGAGGAGAAGCCAGTTTCATTGGTCGCTGAAGCGTCCACTGGCTCAGAAGCGGGTTCAGGTATGTCGAACGAAACTCTTCCTCTGGAGGTAAAGAGAAAGAAATGGGTAAAATGTTGGAAGAAGGCTGCGCGGCGGGGGAGTGGTTAGCATGCCGATCTCACAGCTAGGAGACCCAAGTTCAATTCCAAACCTCGGTGTGGGTTTTCTCCGGGTACTCCGGTTTCCTCCCCTATTCCAAAAACATGCTAGGTTAATTCGCGACTCCAAATTGTCCATAGGTATGAATGTGAGTGTGAATGGTTGTTTGTCTATATGTGCCCTGTGATTGGTTGGTTGGCCACCAGTCCAGGGTGTACCCCGCCTCTCGCCCGAAGACGGCTGGGATAGGCTCCAGCATCCCTCGCGACCCTCGTGAGGATAAGCGGTTGAAAATGAATGAATTAATGAGTTCTCCTATTTTGTGTGGAAGTGGTAACTTTTTGGCTTCTTTTTTTGGCTCTCCCCCCCCTCGGCCATCTCTGTGTGGAGTTTGCATGTTCTCACCGTGCATTTGTGGGTTTTCTCCGGGTACTCCGGTTTCCTCTCACATTCCAAAAACATGCTAGGTTAATTAGCGACTCCAAATTATCCATAGGTATGAATGTGAGTGTGAATGGTTGTTTGTCTATATGTGCCCTGTGATTGGTTGGTTGGCCACCAGTCCAGGGTGTACCCCGCCTCTCGCCCGAAGACGGCTGGGATAGGCTCCAGCATCCCTCGCGACCCTCGTGAGGATAAGCGGTTGAAAATGAATGAATTAATGAGTTCTCCTCCTATTTTGTGTGGAAGTGGTAACTTTTTGGCTTCTTTTTTTGGCTCCCCCCCCCTCGGCCATCTCTGTGTGGAGTTTGCATGTTCTCCCTGTGCATGCATGGGTTTTCTCCGGGTACTCCGGTTTCCTCCCACATTCCAAAAACATGCTAGGTTAATTAGCGACTCCAAATTGTCCATAGGTATGAATGTGAGTGTGAATGGTTGTTTGTCTATATGTGCCCTGTGATTGGCTGGCCACCAGTCCAGGCTGTACCCCGCCTCTCGCCCGAAGACAGCTGGGATAGGCTCCAGCACCCCCGCAATCCCCGTGAGGATAAGCGGTAGAAAATGAATGAATGAATGAATGTTGGAAGAAACACTATGGCGGGATGAGCCAACACACACACACCCGTGAGGTCGCTGAACTTGGTGATGCCGTATTCTGCAGAGCCTTGATCCAAAGACTGGATCTTCTCAGCCATCTTCAGGTTCTCGTGGAAGATCCGCAAACGGCGGTCAGCCTCTGTGGAGACAAATGACGACTAATGATATTACCCCACGATATCAATATACTACATGACTTGTCATTTCAACATGAAACTTTCCACTCTGGTTGGGAGTTCTGTATCATGGCCGATTGTGCGAACTGTCAAACACTCGCAACTTATAGTCAGGTGTGACTTATATAACTTAATATATACAATATATGATTGAAGATTTTAAAGTCAACACTGTTTATTTCTGGCTTGGAAACTGTAGTAGTCGCATAACATCAACCCATTATAGATTTTCACAAGAAGCATTTTAAGTAACAGGTTGTTTACACATGTTCGGTTTTACATTCCAAATATATATACTGTACATACTCACCCTCCTGGGTGCTGTAGACTTTGTTGTATTTCATCATGAAGTTTTTGAAAAGGCCCACAGACTCCTGACAAATAAAAAGCGGGCGTATCTTATCAACAAGTTAAAACAGTTTACTCGACAAAGAGAAGCAAGATAAATAACGATCAGTTATGGGAATAATCAGCATGACTTTCTCTTCACCTCCTGGGGCTGCTTAGCCGAAGCAGATTCGGATGTTTCTTCTGGTACAGCTGATAAGAAAGAATTGGGGTAAACAAGTCAATGTCAACGTACTGTACTGTAGTGTAGTGTACAAACATCTTCGGTCAAAGTAGCTTAGTCTGGAATGGCTTGACATGGGAGCGGGTCTGTGGTTCAATATATGCATATTAAAGTATTTGTAATGCATATAAATTACAAATAAATGGATAAACAAACAATTACAGGGGAACTACACTTTTGGGGGAATTTGGTCCATCATTCACAATCCTTATGTGAAACATGGACGCATTACAAAGTGAGAAAACTTTGACGCAGGTTAAAAAAAAAAAAAAACTGTAGTGACCTTTCATTCCTCATTTATAGACAAATATGCAAACTAATTATTTTTTCTTTTTTACCTTTTGGTTGGCACTTCTGTTTGAGCAGAGTTGAAGCTCCCTGCCAGGGTATGTCCCAAATTTCAAACACGCAAACCTCCGTCTTGCAAAAACAGACATGATAGTATGAAAAGGGGAACAAGAAAAAAAAAACTGATGACATTTCAACATGCAGAGTTCGGACATCTTTCTAGTTCATTGTGCTGAGCATGCAGTATAAAGTATTTATTTACTCTGAACACATAACCTACCTTCAGATTCTGTAGTTCAGGGTAGAAGTCACAAGTCCGGAGCATAGCTGATTTTTTACACTGAGTGTTACTCAGCTCCACTGTTATGGTGTAGCGGATCCCCTTAACCACCTGGAAAACAGTCACACACAAATGTTTTAATTTGATTTAACAAAGTAAAAAACATTTGCACACACTCTTTTATAATGGTGGTTTATGTGTATGTGTATATAATTTGCTATTTTGGACTTTATTTTAGTCTTAAATGTATTATTTAGATAATGTTACATTGTCTAACATTGTTAAACTGTATGAAAATGTACTTTAAAAAAATATTTAAATTACCTCGAAAATATCAAGTACAATGTATGGGTATCTGCAGCACAATACAGTGCTTGCATTTGATTGGTTAGTATCGCCCACTCCGAATAAGAGACATGATTGGACACTGTCAAGTCACCGACGTCATATCCGGTCTGAAGCGAACAACAAAAGTCGTAATGTTACATAAACTCAACACTATGTTGTTATCCCCCTTGTATTATGCTGATGAAAATTTTAGACAACATATGCTGACAAAAATTGTCATTTTAGGGTTGTATTCATGTGAATATTCCGCGTGTTAGTTTAGAGCTTAAAGCCCCATTACTTCCGGTCGCTATTAAGCTAACAGTTTGACGCAGTTTTAAATCCACCAGCTAACGACAGCCCGTGTTTGTATTAGATGTATTAAATGATATGTTCACTACACCTGTTTGGTTGCGGAGACGAGTCTGCTGACTTTGCGGAGGTGCATGGCGTTGGAGCCCAGATTGTATCGCTCCTCGGCAAACTGCAGAGCCTTTTTTAAGCCGGGATCTGACTCCATCAGCCGGATAGGAGAGCCGGGAGGACCGAAGAGAGGCCGGTCCATGTCCTCACCAAGCCCTAGCGCTGAGCCCAGAACGGCGGCCAAGGCCAGGCAGAGGATGGTCTGGCATTCCGTCAACATACTGTCGTCTCCGATGTGTTTTGCAAAAGAAAGAATGTGCGTCCGCTTTGCGCTGAGCTATAAAGCAGACAGTCTGTCTCGCTGCCAAGACAAACACATGAACAACCAACGACGTTGTTGCCAAACAAATCAGGAACGAGTGGGAGGGGCAAAGTAACGTCAGGCTGAATAACTCAATGCGTATACACAGCGCCACCTCTGGACAAAAGTATAATGGATCCGTTTACCATTTTTAATCAACAGTGACTGCATGCTTTCACAATTTGTTTAAGTGTAATTGTAATTCTAATCAAGTCACAGAAAACATTTTAATTATTGTGAATATTTAACGATTTTTATCAGCATTTTATACAATTTGTATTGGACAGTGACTTTATAATTAATCTAAAAAACTTAATATATTACTACTAATAATAATAACCAATAGAATTCAAATACATACAAGGTTTAGTATATTTTACATGCCTCCATTTAATTGCACAATTCAGCATGTCTAAAATATATGTAATATGTTTATTAATAATAAATACTATGACCTCCCATTGCTTTTCTTGTGTTTTTTAATGTCTTGTACAGGCGATGTTCCAGTTTTATTTCCTTATTTCCATGTTTCCATGCATCTTTTATTGCCTCCTATTGTTTAAATCACACTTACATGTAATCTCGTAACGACAATACATAAAGGTATTTTTTAAATATTTAACAAAATACTATCCGAAACAAACAAACAAAACAGTTTTAATAGTGCCCGTTCTCTTTTGTGCCTTACGTTAACGTGATTAATCGCAGCGCCCAATTACGACTCTCGGTGGGCACCTGAATGCACCAGGACAGCAGCTTTGAAAGTTCGTAAGTTGGTGTCGAACTACACTTTGTTTTGATGTTCAAACAACAATGTACGTCTGCAAACGTGAGTAACATGTTTATTTCTCAATCGTTCAAAGCTGTTTGTGTCGTGTTGTGATATTGAACTGTGCCGTGTGTCGTAGTCATCCAACAGCTAAGCTAGCTAGTCGAGCCAAATTAGCCTCGTTAGCGTCGACGCTGCGTAGTCATCCAACAGTTAAGCTAGCTAGTCGAGCCAAATTAGCCTCGTTAGCGTCGACACTAATTCCGGAAATGTCTGTAAGTTTTGTTTCGTACTCCATTATTTTGACATTATTGCGACATTATTTTGTTAACATATTTGAATGTGGTTAGTGTAACGTTGATGGCTGAGGTGTTAAGTAGCTGTGCATTTGTGTGTAGTTGCTAACTGCTCCGCTCTAGCTTGATAAGCATCGCAGAAGGTGGTGTGTTTATACTTCCGTTACATTGTAGCCACTTTATTGGCTTTATAAGTGCTTAATTCGCTGCATTTGTATTTGTATAGGATTTGTATTTGTAAATTTTGGTTATTCTATATAAACCACACAGCTATCTGTACACAGCTACGGGTTTAATAAATATTGCTGTTGAGGCCTAATAAGGCATAATGTGATGTAGTCTGTTCCAGGGTTAAACTGTCCCCATGATAAATGCATTCATGGCTCTACAGGCAGTTTTTACAACGTAGATAGCAGGCCAGTTATAGACTACCACATATATGAAAAAAATGTATTTCTCTTTGTACTCCTCGTTAGTATAGTGGACAGTATCTCCGCCTGTCACGCGGAAGACCGGGGTTCGATTCCCCGACGGGGAGAATCTTTTTTCCCCCCGCATTTTGCATTGTACAATGAATAACTATAATACGAACTAATCCGGGATAGTCGTTCCCTGTATAAGGTTTTTCCCGTCTGTGGCTGCAGAATTTGGTTTCTGTTTTTTGCAGATGACGTGGACGTTGGAGCAGCTGCTTTGAGTGCTTCTGATTGGCTGCCAAACTGGCCCTGCAGGACCTCAATGCTCATCGAGTTGGACCAGCATTGTTCCTCCAACGCAGCCATGACAGCAGATGTTTAGGTTGGAAGCATAGAATGCGGAGTATGTAAGCATTGGTGGTTCAGTGGTAGAATTCTCGCCTGCCACGCGGGAGGCCCGGGTTCGATTCCCGGCCAATGCAACATCCCTTTTTCCCACTTTAGCACTTGGACATACTCAAAATGTATGATGCCACATGGATATTCTCTAGATAAACTCTAGAAAATGTAAATGTTCTTTATTTTTCTTGCATGTTGACACTCAGATGTTTTCTAATAGTAAATGTGTTTGCAAACACAGAGCCGAGCCCAGTGATTGACTGGTGACTAGTCCAGGAAGTAGTCCACCTTTCACCCAGCATCTCCATGAAAAGACTGCAGGATAAACAGTAGGACATCTTTGGCTTGATGTTGCACCTGATTTAGTTAAATCCTTTTTGTGTTATTATGCTGTGAGTCAGTCATGATGCACACGGACTAGTTTGCAGATGTCAAGGTTTGGCTGCGGGAACCACCATCACTCCTCAATGGCAAGTGGTGACACATGTTGTTCTCACATGTACTCTATTTTAAAGGGTATTCTTTACGGTGCGTTCTTTTCCAGCAGATATCTGCAGCTGTGTGTCGGATGGACACACATCATAGTTGTGGCCCCCTTACTCCGACGCAGTAAGCAAATAGCACATACAAGAATATAAGGTGCAGTCACAGATATCGGGTCATTACATGCGACCCACTTTTGGGTCCCGACCCACCAGTTGTGAGCCACTTTAACTTGAATTATTGAGAACCAAGCATTGCTATGTATTTGTTAGTCCTCTTCCAATGACATTATGGCATTCTTCAGCCATAATGTTGCTCCCATACCTTTTAGAGGATTCATCCTACTTGTCTTCCAGAGAACGGGGCCCGTGTTGCAGTGTCCTTGACAACCACACGTCCACGAAGAAAATGATCTGATCTGCATAATCAACCGCAGCCGCACAAAATGAAAATGTCCACTTCAAATACGCTTCATGGATTGAATGAAAACGTCTTTAATCAGAGTACAAAAACAAACGCATGATAGTAATGTTACAAAAGTTTAAAAAAAAGTAACGCTTTCTAACAAAATAATAAATATATTCTATAAATACATCCAATTAGGGACACACTGTACAGATAACAAGAGCTTTCAACAAGTGCTGGACATTTGTATTTACGGGATCTAAGGTATAACTAAAACTACATATCATTGTAGACAAACACAATATATGCCACCTGGACAGCAGAATTTTCACTTGCATTGTAATACTCCAAATGGATGAAAGAACAATATAACAGTAGCTACAGTGGTATGAAAAAGTATCTGAACCTTTTGGAATTTCTCACATTTCTGCATAAAATCACCATCAAATGTGATCTTTGTCAAAATCACACAGATGAAAAAAAACAGTGTCTGCTTTAACTAAAATGGGATTGACTCCAAATTGTCCACAAGTATGAATGTGAGTGTGAATGGTTGTTTGTCTATATGTGCCCTGTGATTGGCTGGCCACCAGTCCAGGGTGTACCCCGCCTCTCGCTAGATTGCTTGACAGCTGGGATAGGCTCCAGCACCCCCCGCAACCTCGTGAGGATAAGCGGTAGAAAATGAATGAATGAGTTCTCCTATTTTGTGTGGAAGTGGTAACTTTTTGGCTTCTTATTTTGTCTTTGACCACCCTCCGCCATCTCTGTGTGGAGTTTGCATGTTCTCCCCATGCATGTGTGGGTTTTTTCCGGGTTCTCCGGTTTCCTCCCACATTCCAAAAACATGCTACGTTAATTGACTCCAAATTGTCCATAGGTATGAATGTGAGTGTGAATGGTTGTTTGTCTATATGTGCCCTGTGATTGGCTGGCCACCAGTCCAGGGTGTACCGCGCCTCTCGCTAGATTGCTTGACAGCTGGGATAGGCTCCAGCACCCCTGTGACTCTAGTGAGGATAAGCGGTAGAAAATGAATGAATGAACGAGTTCTCCTATTTTGTGTGGAAGTGGTAACTTTTTGTCTTTCCCCACCCTCGGCCATCTCTGTGTGGAGTTGGCACGTTCTCCCTGTGCATGCGTGGGTTTTTTCCGGGTACTCCGGTTTCCTCCCACATTCCAAAAACATGCTAGGTTAATTAGCGACTCCAAATTGTCCATAGGTATGAATGTGAGTGTGAATGGTTGTTTGTCTATATGTGCCCTGTGATTGGCTGGCCACCAGTCCAGGGTGTACCCTGCCTCTGGGATAGGCTCCAGCACCCCCGTGACCCTCGTGAGGATAAGCAGTAGAAAATGAATGAATGAATGAACACAGTGTTAGCTTATGTTTGTTACAAGCAATGGCTGACTAGTCATTAAGTCTTGTTGCCTGCTTTTGTTTCCTGTGAGGCTGGAAGAGCTTACTGATGCTGTTGAGACCTTTAACCTCCTCTTTGTAATCCTCATCATCCGTCTTCTCCCAATATTTTGATAGCTGCACGCCTCCCACGAGGGCCCTGACCTTCTCCGAAACAGCTTTCCCCAAGTAGTGGTGGGCCTTTTTGCCGCTATTGTCTCTCTCGTGAACGCTGGCCCCGTAACGCCGCACCAGAAGAAGCATGACCTCTGTGCGGCTGTGTATGGCGGCGATGTGCAACGGCGTGTAGCCCCCGTGGGCTTTCCCGTTGACGTTAACGCGCACGCCTCTCCTCCTGGATATATCCACCAACTTGCGGATCACGTCGGCGTTCCCGTCCTTGGCGGCCCAGTGCAACGCCGTGAAACCCGACATGAAGTCCTTCTTCTGAGCGAGGCGGACGTCCTGGAGGAGCATGGCGTGGACGTGACCCCACAGCCCGGCAGCACATTTCACCAACCACTCATGGGCCAGGGGGTCCAGAGGCACCGACCCACAGCACTCTGCTTCCTCCACCGGGTTCAGACTCTTGTTTTGGCTGCCTCGGAGAACACTTGGGGGCTGAACATCATCTGACTCCATGTTTGACCACCTTTGTGGAGTTTCATTTTTATTGCACACAAGATCCAGACAAGATCTTGAGGTGACTTTCTGTGGAGGTGTGGACCCTTTCGGTGGAGACGCGACCGCAATGACAGCAAACACAGCTCCTGATGCTTGATCTCCACAAATGTTCAACACCTGAACAGTCGTGCTGGACGTACTTCTTTGCAAAGTCCCGTGAAGGTTCATGCGTGAGGGGTAGCACACGTCGTTGTTATTGTTCTCCAAGTCCGAATAAAGCACTTGAGCAGCATCAAGTCTCGTACAAGTGCTCTCATCTTGCACCACAAAGTCCTGGTACCGTTTCTTCACCGCCACGAACTTGACTCCGTCGATGTGTCGAACCACCGCCACGCTGTTGACCAACTTCTTGAAAAGCTCCCTATTGTGTTGCTTCGCAGCGGGAGCGCCGCCGTGGATGAGGCCGCCGAAGTGGTTGAGCAGCTCGGCGTTCTTCACTTTGCCTCCCCGCTCCAGTAGAAAGGAGAGTACGGACTCTTGGGTCAAAGAAGCCATCGCGTTGGAGCCCAAATGGACGCCGGGAGAAATAAAAGCCTGAAATACCGAAGGATTATCTCCTCCCAGTTTGTCCTCCTCCAACCTGCCGCTTCCAGTGCCTGGATAATAGAGGTGGGTCCATTCATATGTCGATTGTGTCGATATCAGTGATATCGTCTCTTTATTTTCACAAACGTGTATTTGTTGTGTTGGTCATATATTGTTACATTGTCGCTATTGATATGTATATTTTGTTTACAAACTCCGGGAATAATTAATTGGAGGCAAAAAGCTAAATAATTTAAACGAGAGGCAGTAGAAAAACACATTAAAAGCAAAAAAAAATAATTCAATGATACTGAACATTTTCAATGAAACTTTATCTGTATCTGCAATACCGCCCTTGCATTAATTTGGTATCATATTGATACCATTATTTGGTGTATCGCCCCACCCCAACCCCCACTTAACTCCCCCAGCTAGAATGCCATGTACTATATTATAAAGCTGGGAAAACAAAGTTTGTCTTAACTTTAATTTACAAAGCTGCAAGTTCCAATTATTATTTTACTCATCAAAATACTTTTTGATGAATAAAATATCTAGACTTTATTATTAGAAAAATATGACGTAGAACTTAATGGATGAAACGTTATTAACTTTATTTTCCAAAGCTGCAAGTTCCACTCATTATTTTACTCATTAAAATACTTTTTGATGAATAAAATAATATCTAGACTTTATTATTATTAGAAAAATATGACGTAGAACTTAATGGATGAAACTTTTTGGTGAATAAAATAATATCTAGCCTTTATTATTAATATTATTAATGGATGAAACGTACAGTCTCATCTTGTCACTACTATTAAACTAAGGTTTAGACATAACTTAATGAACGAAACATGCTGCTATTAAGTGAACATGGAGGGCAACAGTTTCCGTGTCAGCCGGTCTCCCATGGCAACAGCTACATCCAGAGGCCCCGGCTGGGAATACAGTTATTTTATAGGATTAGCCTGTAAGTCCAACAGCCTCCACGGGCTTGTGGTCTAGTACAGTGGAAGCAAGGACTGCCATGTCCTCCAGCACCGACGGGGTGTTGCCTCCGAGTGGCCATATTTAACCGCAGCGTGCGTGTGTGCGATGAGGAGGGACGCGGAGACACTTGTAACAATGGCTGCCAGCGACGTGGATGTTTTCGCTGTGAGTATAGCACGCAATATGGTTTCGGATTCGAGTCGAGTTCAGTACTGCGTGGATGCGGTGTATTTATTTTTTTTTTGAGTGTGCGCAATGACTCGGTCATTTTTCTGCTGCGGCTGCTCACTAGAGAAAAGATGCTATTATTGTTATTGCGCATGAGTCCATGCAAGCTGGTTTGACTTAAACATGTACGTGTGCACCTGAATGCATCACGTCAACACTTGGAAAGCATACATTTGACTGAAGCCTGCAGCAGCACAGCTAAGAGGATCAATGGCAGCCTGGTCAAGTGACTCGCTTTAACATTCAGCATTACAATTTTTATAAGAAATGTAATTTTATAAAGAAAATTATGCTTTGCCACGGATAGCAGAGTGCGGTAAATGTGGGGGCCTGATTGGTACCACCAGGGTAGCAGCTTGGATATCCTCCCATCCAGTGAAATAACATCCAGATAAAGAGCTCTTTGTGTGTGTGTGTTAAAGAGGCCGACACAGATGAATGTTGTATTGAAGACATCCCAACCCTCATGTTGAGCCCAGCGTCCCCCCCGCCCCCACCAGAAGCATCACACTTGTGCCGCTATGCATGCAAAATGCTGCAAGTCAGTCGCACTATTATGCAAGACAACATGGCCACCTTGATGACGTGACCTATCTAAAGAGCTGCTTCAGAACTTTTGCTTTTACAAAAGAGAAGTCCGTCAGGAGTCTCAGAATCTTGCTATCGTACCGCAACCGATGCAAAATGGAATGATGTTCGTGGTTGTTTTGAAGTTATGGGTTTTCATGGTTACATGAAAAAACCTGGGGCTGCACGGCGGTTGAGTGGTTCTTGTGAGACTCGCTCTTCCAGGTTGGCTTGGCCCTTTGCTCCGTACAACGTTGTCTTGACTGAGACTTTCACAAGAGTAGTCCCTTATGGAAACACCCTCGAATTCAGAAATAAACAAACAGGATGAGGGCTGCATAGCGGTCGAGTGGTTAGCGCTCACAGCTAGGAGACCCGGGTTCAATCCCACCCTCGGCCGTCTCTGTGTGGAGTTTGCATGTTCTCCCCGTGCATGAGTGGGTTTTCTCCGGTTTCCTCCCACATTCCAAAAACATGCTAGGTTAATTAGCGACTCCAAATTGTCCATAGGTATGAATGTGAGTGTGAATGGTTGTTTGTCTATATGTGCCCTGTGATTGGCTGGCCACCAGTCCAGGGTGTACCCCGCCTCTCGTCCGAAGACAGCTGGGATAGGCTCCAGCACCCATGCGACGCTTGTGAGGATAAGCGGTAGAAAATGAATGAATGAATGAGTTCTCCTCCTATTTTGTGTGGAAGTGGTAACTTTTTGGTTTCTTATTTTGTCTTTCCCCACCCTTGGCCATTTCTGTCTGGAGTTTGCATGTTCTCCCCATGCATCCTTGGATTTTCTCCAGGTACTCCGGTTTCCTCCCACATTCCAAAAACATGCTAGGTTAATTAGCGACTCCAAATTGTCCATAGGTATGAATGTGAGTGTGAATGGTTGTTTGTCTATATGTGCCCTGTGATTGGCTGGCCACCAGTCCAGGGTGTACCCCGCCCGCCTCTTGCCCGAAGACAGCTGGGATAGGCTCCAGCACCCTTCACTTATTTAAATATGTTGCAAAAATAGCATAAGATGGGAGCTATCATGCATGTGAAGCATGTGTCTGATTCTGGTGGACTTTCAACAAGAAACTGACGGCTGGTTGGTTTATTTTTTTGATACAATCCTGTGTACCTTTTTTTTTCCCTTGACTCCAGAATGAAGACAAACGTACCCTGGAGCTGGGGGGCCACGTGGGCTTTGACAGTCTCCCAGATCAGTTGGTCAGCAAATCAGTGGCGCAGGGCTTCAGCTTCAACATCCTCTGCGTAGGTAAGTCCAAATATCACGTGTATATTTAGAATTAGTACATGTGAAATATCCCTCACTTCCCTACTTGTCATTTGTGTGTGTGTGCTTCTCCGATAGGGGAGACAGGGATTGGCAAATCCACCCTAATGAACACGCTTTTCAATACACGCTTTGAAAATGAAGAAGCCAGCCACTACGAGAAAGAAGTGCTTCTCCGACCACAAACGTATGACCTGCAGGAGAGCAACGTCAACCTCAAGCTGACCATCGTGCACACTGTCGGCTTTGGCGACCAGATCAACAAAGAAGAAAGGTAATTTGCGGTGTGAGTGGCTGCACTTTTCTGAAAGGATATTACACAAGTGAAGAACGTGTGTTTTTCTCTCTTTTTTTTTTTTTTACTGTGCAGCTATAAACCCATACTGGAGTACATCGATGCTCAGTTCGAAACATACCTGGAAGAGGAACTTAAAATCAAACGTTCCCTGTGCAATTTCCATGACACGAGAATCCACATCTGTCTATATTTCATCGCTCCCAACGGCCACTCCCTCAAGTCCCTGGATCTCGTCACCATGAAAAAGCTGGACAGCAAGGTGAGCTGCACAGAATGGGATTCACTTGGTTTGACTTGGGCTGCACGGTGGTTGAGTGGTTAGCGCGCAGACCTCATAACTCGGAGACCTGAGTTCTATCCCACCCTCAGCCATCTCTGTGTGGAGTTGGCATGTTCTCCCTGTGCATGCGTGGGTTTTCTCTGGGTACTCCGGTTTCCTCCCATGCTAGATTAATTGCCGATTAACCTCCTATTTTGTGTGGAAGTGGTAACTTTTTGGCTTCTTATTTTGTCTATCCCCACCCTCGGTCATCTCTGTGTGGAGTTCTCCCCGTTTTCTTCGGGTACTCCGGTTTCCTCCCACATTCCAAAAACATGCTAGGTTAATTGGCGACTCCAAATTGTCCATAGGTATGAATGTGAGTGTGAATGGTTGTTTGTCTATATGTGCCCTGTGATTGGCTGGCCACCAGTCCAGGTTGTACCCCGCCTCTCGCCCGAAGACAGCTGGGATAGGCTCCAGCACCCCCGCGACCCTTGTGAGGTTAAGCGGTAGAAAATGAATGAATTAATGAGTTCTCCTATTTTGTGTGGAAGTGGTAACTTTTTGGCTTCTTATTTTGTCTTTGACCACCCTCGTGAGGATAAGCAGTAGAAAATGAATGAATGAACACAGTGTTAGCTTATGTTTGTTACAAGCAATGGCTGACTAGTCATTAAGTCATACTATTTTGTGTGGAAGTGGTAACTTTTTGGCTTCTTATTTTGTCTTTCCCCACCCTCGGCCATCTTTGTGTGGAGTTTGCATGTTCTCCCCGTGCATGCGTGGGTTTTCTCTGGGTCCTTCAGTTTCCTCCCACATTCCAAAAACATGCTAGGTTAATTAGCGACTCCAAATTGTCCATAGGTATGAATGTGAATGTGAATGGTTGTTTGTCTATATGTGCCCTGTGATTGGCTGGTCACCAGTCCAGGGTGTACGCCGCCTCTCGCCCAAAGACAGCTGGGATAGGCTCCAGCACCACCCGCAACCCTTGTGAGCATAAGCAGTAGAAAATGAATGTTTTGACTCGATGTTTTCCTGCAGGTGAACGTCATCCCTGTCATTGCAAAAGCGGACACCGTATCCAGGAGTGAACTGGACAAGTTCAAGATCAAGATTATGAGTGAGCTGGTCAGCAACGGGGTGCAGATATACCAATTTCCAACCGAAGATGAGGCTGTGGCCGAGATCAACTCCTCCATGAACGTAAGACGCGCACATGCACACGTTTTGTTAAAAAGTGGGACACACGCTAGCTCACACTAAGACCAGGGGACCAGAGAAGAACCTGATTCATGGTCACCTTGGCAACCGTTCCTCATTTTGGACGTTTAATGGAAAATTAAAAGTTCGCAATTTGTTCCAGAACCGACTGCGATAAACTAATTTCCGTGAAGTGGGATTCAATATTAATAAACACATTATTATCATAATTACAGCATATTATTCTTTTTTTCATACCACATTGCTAATGCATAGGCTATGGGATATCACTGCAGGGACACAAGAGACTGCCGCCTCTTTAAATATAGCATACTACCTTGCTAACTAGTTAGCCTGAAATGTATTGATTCTCAACTCAACAAAGGAGTAGAGAAGAATGGACAAAGTAAGTCGCCAAAAAATTACCACTTCCACAAGGAATGGGAGGAGAACTCTTAAGACTCTTAATTCAAGGCTGACTCCATGCAGTGTTAAGGTAATGTAATGTAAGGCAATGTCTAATTACTGATGCTTAGTGATGTGTGACTACAAAACAGAGATCATTTATTAATTAGTCAATTAATTCACACTGTGATGTCACAAGGGACAACTGTATTAACGGTACACAATAGAAATGATAGACAGGAAGTGTGCAGCTCAGTGACTCAAATGAATGTTTGAATATTCCATGACAGACGCACCTCCCCTTTGCTGTGGTTGGCAGTGTTGAAGATGTCAAAGTAGGCAATAAGACGGTCAAAGCACGACTCTACCCTTGGGGATCAGTACAAGGTGAGTCTTTTAACGACGTCATTTTTTCAAGACTTTGAGTTGACGCATGGCTTTTGTTCACCTTTTTTGTCCGCCAGTGGAGAATGAGAACCATTGTGATTTTGTGAAGCTGAGGGAGATGCTGCTGCGCGTGAACATGGAAGATCTCCGCGAGCAAACGCACACACGCCACTATGAGCTCTACCGCCGCTGCAAGCTGGAGGAGATGGGCTTCAAGGATGCAGACCCTAACAGCCAGTCCTTCAGGTGAACTAAGACCACCCAGTCACTGTTTAGTAAGGGTGTCATCCCCCATTCCAAAAACATGCTAGGTTAATTAGCGACTCCAAATTGTCCATAAGTATGAATGTGAGTGTGAATGGTTGTTTGTCTATATGTGCCCTGTGATTGGCTGGCCACCAGTCCAGGGTGTACCCCGCCTCTCGCCCGAAGACAGCTTGGATAGGCTCCAGCACCCCCTGCGACCCTCATGAGGATAAGCGGTAGAAAATGAATGAATGAATGAGTTCTCCTCCTATTTTGTGTGGAAGTGGTAACTTTTTGGCTTCTTATTTTGTCTTTCCCCACCCTCGGCCATCTCTGTGTGGAGTTTGCATGTTCTTCTCGTGCATGCGTGTGTTTTTTCTGGGTACTCCGGTTTCCTCCCACATTCCAAAAACATGCTAGGTTAATTAGCGACTCCAAATTGTCCATAGGTATGAATGTGAGTGTGAATGGTTGTTTGTCTATATGTGCCCTGTGATTGGCTGGTCACCAGTCCAGGGTGTACCACGCCTCTTGCCCGAAGTCAGCTGGGATAGGCTCCAGCACCCCCCGTGACCCTCGTGAGGATAATCGGTCGAAAATGAATGAATGAATGAATGAATGAATGAATGAATAAATGAATGAATGTGGTGCCCCCTAAGGGTTGTGCTCCAATTGCATTGAACCAGTTCACAACCAGTAACTTTAACCCTGATCTGCAGCCTACAGGAAACGTATGAAACCAAACGGAAGGAGTTCCTTAGAGATCTACAACACAAGGAGGAAGAAATGAGGCAGATGTTTGTCAACAAAGTAAAGGAGACCGAAGCAGAGCTGAAAGAAAAGGAAAAAGAGGTGATAATTACCACAAATGACACAGCAAAACATGAAAACAAAGTCCTGATTCAATTCTCTTTTGTCCTTTAGCTCCATGAGAGGTTTGAGCAGCTCAAACGGCTCCACCAGGAAGAAAAGAAGAACCTTGAAGAGAAAAGACGGGAACTGGAGGAAGAAATGAATGCTTTTAACAGGAGGAGGGTTGCTGCCGAGACACTGATGGGCCAGGCTCTCCAAGGCGGCGCACAGCCTCTCAAGAAGGACAAAGACAAGAAGAAGTAAGTCTCGTTTATTGATGACGTGAACATACAAAATTATAATACAGTGTATTGTCATCCAAGCGTGGGCAGTATTCTCAATGACTCCTGTATGTGGACGGGACCGAATGTGATTAATGAGGTAGTGACATCCTCCCAGGAGCCGTGTATTGCTCAGATACTGATTCAAGGACAGATTGAGAGTGACACTATGTGCCCAGACACAGTAGGATGTGTCACAGTTTGACACAGCCTGATGCTTCTCTCTCTCTCTCGCTCGCTCGCTCTCGCTCGCTCTCTGCGGGCTGACCTGCCAGACGGTATCAGGCAAGAGCAATTGTGTTTACATATGACTGGTCTCACCGCTGACACCGATGACCTCACAGTAGCACATTATTTTGCACAGGAGGGCAACCATATGTCAGGAGGAATTACAGTACGGGCAGGAAAAAATCAACACCTGATGGTCGGGATTAAGGCCTGCAAACAGTGAAATATCATAGCATACAAAGGAATTATACCCAGTGCTTACACATGGTGCGGAAGTGGTACTATAAAGAACGGGTGGCCAAACTTTTTCCACCAAGCACACTTTGATAGTTTTATTAAAAATGTTTCTGTTTTGTGAAAAGGCTCTGGATGAGTGGTTAGCACGCAGACCTCACAGCTCGGAGACCTGAGTTCAATTCCACCCTCGACCATCTCTGTGTGGATTTTGCATGTTCTCCCCGTGCATGCGTGGGTTTTTTCCGGTTTCCTCCAACATTCCAAAAACATGCTAGGTTAATTAGCGACTCCAAATTGTCCATAGGTATGAATGTGGGTGTGAATGGTTGTTTGTCTTTTTGTACCCTGTGATTGGCTGGCCACCAGTCCAGGGTGTACCCCGCTTCTCGCCCGAAGACAGCTGGGATAGGCTCCAGCACCCCCCGTGACCCTCGTGAGGATAAGCGGTAGAAAATGAATGAATGAATGAGTTCTCCTCCTGTTTTGTGTGGAAGTGGTAACTTTTTGGCTTTTTATTTTGTCTTTCCACACCCTCGGCCATCTCTGTGTGGAGTTTGCATGTCCGGGTACTCCGGTTTCCTCCCACATTCCAAAAACATGCTAGGTTAATTAGCGACTCCAAATTGTCCATAGGTATGAATGTGAGTGTGAATGGTTGTTTGTCTATATGTGCCCTGTGATTGGCTGGCCACCAGTCCAGGGTGGACCCCGCCTCTCGCCCGAAGTCAGCTGGGATAGGCTCCAGCACCCCTGCGACGCTCGTGAGGATAAGCGGTAGAAAATGAATGAATGAATGAGTTCTCCTCCTATTTTGTGTGGAAGTGGTAACTTTTTGGCTTCTTATTTTGTCTTTCCACACCCTCGGCCATCTCTGTGTGGAGTTTGCATGTCCGGGTACTCCGGTTTCCTCCCACATTCCAAAAACATGCTAGGTTAATTAGCGACTCCAAATTGTCCATAGGTATGAATGTGAGTGTGAATGGTTGTTTGTCTATATGTGCCCTGTGATTGGCTGGCCACCAGTCCAGGGTGGACCCCGCCTCTCGCCCGAAGTCAGCTGGGATAGGCTCCAGCACCCCTGCGACGCTCGTGAGGATAAGCGGTAGAAAATGAATGAATGAATGAGTTCTCCTCCTATTTTGTGTGGAAGTGGTAACATTTTGCCTTTCCCCACCCGCGGCCATCACTGTGTGGCGTTTGCATGTTCTCCCCGTGCATGCGTGGGTTTTTTCCGGGTACTCCGGTTTCCTCCCACATTCCAAAAACATGCTAGGTTAATTGGCTAATTGTCCGTAGGTATAGTACGGTATGGTCCATAGGTATAGGTACCTGGAGTTTGTGTGGAAGTGGTAACTGTTTGGCTTCCTTCCATTCCTTTGCATGTCATTGTTATTTTTAGTTATACTCCATTTTAAATCCTACACATGTCCCTTTTCAGTTGATTTATGGAAAAAATCATCCATGCCAACCAAGAATGCGCCTTGGTCGTCAACGTGGGTAAAAGAGACCCGTGTCGGTGTGAGTCTGAATATGAACGTGAAGCTGTGTGTACTTACCGACGATAATGCTGACTCTGCTGTAGACACAGAATAACTCATCCATGTAGTGTTTTTAATCCTTGTAGCTTGTGTTGTTTTATGTTCTCGCCAAGAATGTGCGTTCAAAAGACACGATCGTTGTGAACTGTATGTTCATATGGAATAATCAGAAACGTAAAAAACTAAAAAAAGACCAAACTTTTGGTAGATTATTTCTTTCTTTTTTTTAAGAGAAATAATTTACCAAACATAATAATATTTTGAGTGTGTATGTAAATAGAATATAATTGGATTTTAAATGCAATGGAATTTAATGCTACTCTTGGCATTTTTGCTTCGCTAACAGCTAACAAATAACCTACTTCCTGTCTTATATGCTGCTCAAATAAATAATGTTTTCTCTTTTCTTCTCATAGCTTCTTTAGTCTTCCCTCTGCGTGCTCCTTAACCTCATCAAGGAATTTGAATTAGAGGACTTTCTACTAACTACACGGGGAAAAAAAGGTTCACGGACTAACATGCAAGTGTATTGTTTTTGCCACTGGAAATTAGCACTTTTAAGGAAATGCACTTAAGTCCCCGGGAATGCATCGCCAAGAGTCTTCCTCGTGTGTCCGTACTCCGTCAGAGCTTTTCAGCAGTGCATGAAATGTGCATGTGAGACACAGTATAAACATCTAGAAGCATCAAGAAGAAGCAGAAGTCCCATTTTTGTGCCCATATTTCATCTCCCGTATCCTTTTGACTGAATACACTGTGAAATAATGCATAATATATCTTATAAAGTCGCTCTGAATTGTTAAAATTATGCAGTACTAACATTATTATTTTTGAATCATTCTAATTCTATATACAGATGCTATAATAGTCTTTATTTGTACTTTGTCATACTAACCATTATACATTTTTATCATTTAAATCACCTGTAAGATCTAACGTGATTCAATAAAACAGCTCTGTCACTTATTGCCCATTTGCATACATAAGAAGATTTAGATATTAGAAATACTTTTTAACCCAAACAAACACCTTTTATCATTAACAAAGTATACATTCATGCCCACAAAAACCGAAACATCATAACTAGGCTGAATTTATGGTGCTGTTTTATAGAATTACGTTCAATGAAGTGGCCAAGGAATGTACATTTTAATGTGCCCTTGTAAACAGAGCGTGTACAGTCAAGATTGGTATTGTTGTCAGTTGTTTGACACACACGCTGTTTATTAAATGTCAAGTTAATTATTTGTTCTGTGTTTAATGTAATAAAGACTAACATATCATGTGTAGTCCATCATTTCTACACCGAAAGAACATTCCAAACAGGTTAAACTTCCTTCCAGAGTGTTCTAGAAGGTTCCATAGGAGTCCATGTAAATGTACACACAATGAAGGATTTAGGTTTTAGAATATAAGTGCCTGAATAAATTTAATTACTTAAACTATCTGAGTTTCATGTTGATTAAGAAGTCAATATGTAAAGTTATGTTAGGGTCTTCTGTAATCAACTTCATGTTAAACCAAGTCACGCCTTTCTACTATATGATTGGCTCTCCTGTTTGTAAAAGGCGGGGTATATTTGTGAAAGACTGAGAAATTGTCCAATGGAAATATAGAATACAGAACCTTGCCCTTCAATGACCAATGAAATCTCACCATGTTGGGGCGTGGGCATGGATTTATACCCGTATTAATGCCTAATCTGTCCTTTTCCCCGTCGCCTTACTCCAAGGGTAGGGGGTGTGCATAGGCAGGTACAAAACCTATGCTTAAAACTTTCTTTAAGGAAAGTTCATACTTACATTTATTGTTGTTCACACCTACTTTTCCACCCATTTTTCCATTACGGATATAATTTTTAAATTTGACCCAAGGTAAGTAAACCAGACTCGCAATGGCGTTGCTAGCTAACACTTGTACGTTTAGTTGTTTATTTACAAGCACGACCCATGTCTTAAACAGTTATGTTTGGTTTGTATATGTCTAATAGTTGTATAATATAGTAAATAGTTGTATTTTGACCTTTAGTTTATTGTCGTAATCAGGCCAAGGGTTAGCAAGGGGACATGTCCGGGCATGTTAGCATGGCCTCACTCAGTGGACCCCCCCTACTTGTGTTCATGCTATGAAGCACGTCCACTGTTTTTATGTTTATTATATCCATTTCCCACTTTAACTTTAAATATTTGATACTTGTATTTATTGGAAATATTTTAGACCCGTCTGTATGTCGTTTCTATGCCGTTCCCCCCGCCCCTCCACTCCAGTTAAGTCCAGTTTGACAGCTGCTGAAGTTGCATTAAGTCACAAGAATAACTTGGCTGTGGAAAAAGTCACGTCTGCAAGGCAAGATGGACGTACACAAATCTGGCTGTCACACCCTATCGTGTTCTTTTATCATACCGGGGAGTTGATTGTAATTGTTGTGGTAAAAAGTTGCAGTTACAACACATCTTAAAATGAGTAGTAGTCTAAATTTGAAGGCTATAAATGGCGTACTCACCATTGACTAGGCCTTCATTTTTTATTCTGATATGAGCTTATTGTATATTTGGCTGCCATGATAGATATGCATGACCACACTGAGATGTTCTTAATGTGTATTGAAGGGAAATATAAATGCTAAGTAACATTTTGTGGTGTCCACACAGATGATTGACACAGTGACAGGACCTACAGCACTGCCCTTTGCAGTCCAACTAAAGACCCTACTAGACCTGGAGGGCCGCTTCCAGCCGAAGCTGAGTGGTTTGAGGATCATTGAGAGCGCACCGGAGAACGGTCTCAGGATGACGACCCGACTCCGAGAGCTGGAGGTGAAGGACCTGCTGACTCTGACCAGGTTCTTTGGTTTCAGCTCTGACACGTTCTCTCTGGCCATCAGCCTCCTCGACCGCTTCCTCTCTGTCATGAAGGTTTGTAGAATATCTTGTTGACTCTTCCCAAATGGTCCACAGTTTCCAATGCCAGTCTTCTGCAGATACAACCAAAGCACCTGTCCTGCGTGGGTCTCTGCTGCTTCTACATTGCCGTGAAGTCGTCGGAAGACAAGAAAAACGTCCCCCTGGCCAACGACCTGATCCGCATCAGTCAGAACCGATTCACCGTATCTGACATGATGCGGATGGAGAAGATCATTATGGAGAAAGTCAACTGGAAAGTGAAGGCGCCAACTGCTCTCCGCTTCCTGCGCCTCTTTCACAGCTACGTCGAGGAGCAGCTCGGCACCGAGAGGTGAGGACAAGTCATCACATTTTTTTAGATTCATGTCATTATTCAGCAGATTAATTTCGATTTCGAATACAAGTGTGGTCAAAGCTGTTATTCCTAATGACACGTTGTTCTTTGTTTGTACACAGTGAGAACTTCCTGAGCCTGGATAGACTGGAGGCACAACTGAAAGCTTGCCACTGCTCTTTTGTCTTCTCCAAACTGAAGGTAGGCGTCCTGCGAAATACTCATGTGAGCTGCTAAACAAGGTCTGATGTACTTGGATCATAGGAGTATGAATCAATACATCCATATTTAGATGAATCGTTACAGCTTTTTATATATGTCACTGTATGGTCATAATCACCCCGTACTTTGGTACGTGACAAAAATAAAAAAAAATAAAAAACTTAAACTATATTAGGAAAGCAGGAAGTGAACAAATGTAACAGTTACTGATTGTAAAAGTACCAGATGGGAGGGGTAGGATTTAATAAGCTTTGCTTCTTCCTACTCCTTTTGGACATGTGGAACTGTGAACTGATTATGGGATGCATTCAATTGTAATCTGATGCATGTTAAAAAAAAATGTCATCCAATACTTCTCTACAAGAGAGGAGAAATGTGATCTCAGCGCAGAACAAAATTCGAAACACTTCTATGCTAGGACTACGTTAAAAAGCCATAGCATTTCAGTATGTGGAATCAAACTATGGAATGGATTGAGTAAGGAAGTCAAACAATGCACAACGATGAGCCAATTCAAGAAACAATACAAGCAGTTGATGTTTGCTAAATACAAGGATGAAGAGTCTTGAACCAGTCATGATGTGCTATATATATCACTATATTGACACTTACTATGGTACCCATTATGGCATTGTATGGTCATCACCGAAGTACGAGGTGATATGACTATTATTAAAAAAAATTATAAAAAAAAAAAAACCCCAAAAACTTAAACTGTATTATGGAAAGCAGGAAGTGAACAAATGTAACAGTTACTGATTGTAAAAGTATCAGATGGAGGGGTAGGATTTAATAAGCTTTGCTTCTTCCTACTCCTTTTGGACATGTGGAACTGTGAACTGATTATGTGATGCATTTGATGCATGTTCAAATGAAATTAAACCATTACCATTACGATTTGTCTGCAGCCATCCGTGCTTGCCATGGCTCTCTTGTGTCTTGGTGTTGACGACCAACATGACCCAGAGCACATGGAGAACATTTCCGAGGCCCTGAACAGTCTGCAGATGTTACTGACTGTAAGTAACATTTCAGGTCTTACTGGATAACACTGGTGTGAATGGTTGTTTGTCTATATGTGCCCTGTGATTGGCTGGCCACCAGTCCGGGGTGTACCCCGCCTCTCGCCCAAAGACAGCTGGGATAGGCTCCAGCACCCCTGCGACCCTCGTGAGGAAAAAGCGGTAGAAAATGAATGAATGAATGGATAACACTGCATGTAATTGGCTGCTAACAACCGTTTAAACGGGTTTGTTTACAGCTCAAAGATGGCGATCTCGTGTGTGTGCGGGAGCTGGTGGGGAAATGCCTGGCCGAGTACGCCACCTCCAAGTGCTCCCGGCCCAACAGCCAGAGACTTCGCTGGACCATTTCGGGAAGAACAGCTCGTCAGCTGAAGCACAGCTACTACAAGATTAGCCATCTTCCCACCATACCCGAGTCGGCTTGTTAAAAGTCCTGGCCACCGTGCCGTCACCTGACCCAAAATTACCCCATTCTCTGATTGGCTGTAACTAATCAGGTGATTTGGCTCACATAACACTTCCCACTTTATTATTATTTTTTAACTTAAAGATCCTCATCAGCGAGATGGCGTTCTCTAAGTTAAAAGTTTTTCCGCGGGTGTGCGAGTGCACAAGTATGTTCTTGTTTGAATCCGTACCATGGTGTTTTGGTATTTTCCTGGAACGGGTTTTGAGTTTTAAGCTTTATAAAGTATTGAACCACCTAGGTCCTCAGTCCACCATGTGGAAGAGGAGGGAGAAGGATTCTGAGAAACAAAAATACGGAACCAAGAAATCGGGCCCAGAATCCTTAACTTCCACCCTAGGTTGCTAAGCCGTCTTGAATGCACACTCCTACCCAAGGTGATTTTTTTTTCCCCTTCCCCTTCAAAGAGCATGTTGATGCTACTAGTGAAACCCGCCACATGCGCTTCATGTGAGCGGTCACCAGCGGTTGAAGATGAGTTGTTTTCACCATTTGATGGCACAGAGTGAAGCGCCACACGTTTTCAATGACTTAAGACAATGGAATTTGCCTCGCATTTCCTTTGCCATTTTGTGTTGTATGACAAGTGTCACTTTTAGTTCCAAAAAAAAAAAAATACATTCAAAAGGACTGAATGCACCATCTCCAAATGTTCTTGGACCTTTCAATAAAACTTTATTGAAAAGCTATCTTGGAGTGCTTGTCATCTCAAAAGCAACACCAATGTGTTTATCATAACACTTGTCCTCTGCGGTGCACTCAAACATGATTGAGCTACTTCTGAATCAGGACCAGAATAGTGGGACAATCTCAAAGAAACGTCCACAGGCAGGAAAACTTGACTTCCTGTATTCGATCCAGTCAGTTCCTGTGTGCCGTGGTTAGCAATACTGACAACCTTGAAATTATACAAGTCACTTTTGTAAACTGGAAAAATCCGGACCACCACCAGCAAAGTTTCCGGAAATCTCCGCACCGCTGAAATCAAATCCGGGATTCTGTACAGGAAATAATAAATTCATAGCTATAACTGGAAGAAGCCGTGACCAATAGTTTATCATTTAAAAACCACCAACCTCTCGCTGGAACCTTTCCAGTGTGAGCTTTCTCTGCATCTGGTCCTGGACCCAAGCATTGGCACAGTACTCTCCCTCTAACAAGGAAGACCAGCAGTTCCCGGCCTCTCTGTTGGTCTTCATCAGGACAATTCGGATGAGACTTTTATCCTCTACAAATAAAACATGAGTGAGCCATCTGTAGAATAGGCTGGATGAACGTATGTATGTGCTGGTCCTTACCCAATGTCCATGTAGCTTCGTCTGACACAGTTGTGCCAAACAACCTCCCCTGTCAAAAGGGCAAACTGTGTTAAAACCATTTATTAAAATGAAAAAAAATATATATATATTTATTAAAATGAAAATATTTTTAAGTATATATACGAAAAAGGAGAATTTTTTTAAATTTTCTGGGTGCTCAGCATAGAAAAATCAACTTCCGCTTCCGGCCCTGTAGGTGGCGGTAAAGTACAGCACAAAATGGCTGCCAACACAAGAAGAAGAAATGGCAGTCGGTCGTCAAATAATACAATTCATTCAGCTCCAAAATTCAACATTTTCTTCCACAAAGTTGTTTATGTGTCGGCTAAGTATTATGCTGTTGTTTTCTTATTGCAACAAATAAGATAAACTATACATACTTTCAGTGGCGTTTCACTGTTGACATGTTTTTACTAATTTAACATTCCCACAATGACCGGGGCTTTACCTTGATAACCTCTTTGCCTTTGACGTACAGCTCGATTTCTCTGGCTCCCAAATGACATTTCACTTCTTTAGCAGACGTTCCGGGAGGAACGTTGACTTCGACAAAGACCTCCTCCATAGTTTGGCTCCATGAGCCCCAGCTTGTCTGACAGGGGACCACGCCGCTCTTCTCGTCGAAGTGCACCGACATGTCGCGGATTGAAGTCGATATTTCGGTCGTAGAGGTAATTCACTGTCAGAGTTTACCGTAATATCTACATAACTGTTACGCGCATCTTGAATGTTTGTTTTTCTTGATTAGTTATGTTGCTACAGATTCCGGTTCCATGTATTTTTCCGTCATTTCCGGTTGTGTGTAGTGTTACACTGCCACCTAGTGTCCAACGCAACCTGGTTATGATTGACTTGATGTGTTTTCTACTTTTTAAAGCTAATTTTCACCAATTGCTATGTGTTAGTCATTTTAGATTACCAACTGATTATTATTTAAAGAATACACAGAATACAGTTTGTTTAAAAACGGAAAAAAGGATTTACTAATCTTATAATTGGATTACAAGTCCTTTCCTGATGTCTATAATGCACAAGTACAAGTCACAGCACCAATACGGACCCACCTTGTATTCTGCTCTGTTTACATACTTATGAAAACATATTTATCAACGTTTAAATATGGCTGTTGTATTCCTCTATTGTCTTCTTGCCTGTGTCTGCGGCATAAGGTAAGTCCTGTCAATCATTTGCCAGACATTTCAAACATTAAATCTTGTATTGTGTTATGTTCAGTTTAGCTAACTCGACTTCAAATGAGAGAATATACTCAGACAACATCACACGCATTCTTGATCGACTTTTGGATGGTTATGACAACCGACTACGACCCGGATCCGGAGGTAGCCGTGACCACAACACTTTGCATAATCTACCAAACACATTATTTGCTTTATCTTGTTTTTTTTTTTTTTGCATCTTTGATTGTGTTGCAGGTGGCATTACTGAAGTGAAAACAGATATCTTTGTTACAAGCTTTGGACCTGTGTCAGATGTTGATATGGTACGAGAAGGGGGCCGTGACACACACACACACACAAAAAGCACGACAGTGACCAATGACTGCCTGCCTTTTGGGCATCCTGCCACGAGACCATCTAATGAGCTGTAATCTGTTTGACCAGCTCTATAACGCCATTACTGATGGCTTCTGAATCAATATGACAACATGTCAGCCACGGAGGGCTTAATGGACTGATTCATGATTATCTAATGAGTGACAAGCAACTGTCATTGGTTTTTGTTTCTGCAAGGCGGATGAAGTTGAAATGACTTATTGGTGCCGGTGAACTGTTTAAATCAACCCCTTCCTCCACCCCCTGCCGGTTTGCATTCCAGGAATACACCGTGGACATGTTCTTTCGACAGATGTGGGTGGATGAAAGGCTGAAATTTGAGGGTCCCATTGAAATCCTGCGGTTGAACAACCTCATGGTAGACAAGATCTGGACTCCGGACACCTTTTTCCGCAACTCCAAAAAGTCAATTTCCCACAACATGACCACACCCAACAAGCTTTTTCGTATTATGCAAAATGGGACCGTCCTCTACACAATGAAGTGAGCCATTACATCACATTATTATTATTCATGAACCACACGCTGACTCCTATTTGCCTTCTTCTTGTTAGACTGACAGTAAGTGCAGAATGTCCGATGAGACTTACGGACTTCCCCATGGATGGTCACGCTTGTCCTCTCAGGTTTGGCAGCTGTGAGTAACACACATGGTTATGATCAACTCTGTGAGTAAAATGAATATTTAATTTTTTTTTTAATGACTTTTCAGATGCCTACACCAGCAGGGAAATAGTTTTCACTTGGAGGAAGGGTCCAGTAGCGTCTGTGGACTGTCCCAAAGAGTCCATGAGTCTTTTGCAGTATGATCTGGTGGGACAGACTTTGTCCAGTGAGCTCTTCAAGTCAAACACAGGTACAAAGCACGCTCCGCAGACGGGTATTTATAGGTACGATACTGCAAATAAACATATCTCATTAGCACAATAGTGTATTTTGTGAGAGGTGTCGTAACCATGACTTAAATATTAGTCAATGACAGCACAGATGAAAACAAATTGCACTTATTAAATCAATGTTTTTATTAATGGGGCGGCATGGCGGTCGTGTGGTTAGCGCACAGACCTCACAGCTAGGAGACCAGGGTTCAATTCCACCCTCGGCCATCTCTGTGTGGAGTTTGCATGTTCTCCCTGTGCATGCGTGGGTTTTCTCCGGGTACTCCGGTTTCCTCCCACATTCCAAAAACATGCTAGGTTAATTGGCGACTCCAAATTGTCCATAGGTATGAATGTGAGTGTGAATGGTTGTTTGTCTATATGTGCCCTGTGATTGGCTGGCCACCAGTACAGGGTGTACCCCGCCTCTCGCCCGAAGACAGCTGGGACAGGCTCCACCACCCCCCATGACCCTTGTGAGGATAAGCGGTAGAAAATGAATGAATGAATGAGTTCTCCTCCTATTTTGTGTGGAAGTGGTAACTTTTTGGCTTCTTATTTTGTCTTTCCCCACCCCTCGGCCATCTCTGTGTGGAGTTTGCATGTTCTCCCCGTGCATGCGTGGGTTTTTTTCGGGTACTCCGGTTTCCGCCTACATGCCAAAAACATGCTAGGTTAATTAGCGACTCCAAATTGTCCATAGGTATGAATGTGAGTGTGAGTTGTTTGTCACAGGGGGGTGCTGGAGCCTATCCCAGCACCCCCCTGTGACCCTTGTGAGGATAAGTGGTAGAAAATGAATGAACAAATGAGTTCTCCTCCTATTTTCTGTGGAAGTGGTAACTTTTTTGCGTCTTATTTTGTCTTTCCCCACCCCTCGGCCATCTCTGTGTGGAGTTTGCATGTTCTCCCCGTGCATGCGTGGGTTTTTTCCGGGTACTCCGGTTTCCTCCCACATTCCAAAACCATGCTAGGTTAATTGGCGACTCCAAAATGTGAGTGTGAAT
Organism: Doryrhamphus excisus; assembly: GCF_037039965.1. Classification (NCBI taxonomy): domain Eukaryota; kingdom Metazoa; phylum Chordata; class Actinopteri; order Syngnathiformes; family Syngnathidae; genus Doryrhamphus; species Doryrhamphus excisus. The sequence goes on along the minus strand of NC_136378.1, from coordinate 3,806,564 downwards.
GGTTGTTTGTCTATATGTGCCCTGTGATTGGCTGGCCACCAGTCCAGGGTGTACCCCGCCTCTCGCCCAAAGACAGCTGGGATAGGCTCCAGCACCCTCCACAACAGCGGTAGAAAATGAATGAATGTTTTTATTATTAAGGGAGGTTATAGGTTAATAAGGTTATAAAGCCATTTCTAAAGCTTTGGGACTCCAGCCAACCACAGTAAGAGCCATTATCCACAAATGGTGAAAACATGGAACAAAACCGTCTAAACACCCAAAGTCTGGTGCCCTAAATCCCGACTCATGCAAATTCACTTCCTGCTTGTTTGTGGGTCCTGCTGCCTTCAAGTCACTGAAAAGTATGCTATTCTGGCTCACCAGCTAACAGTAACGTATCGGGCACCTCTCCAGGATCTGTCATGCGGTGGAGCCTAATGGTGTGCCTTTAGCAACTACAGTACGGGCTTTCAGGCTCTAAGCGATGCGCAGACAGAGAGTAAAGACGACGACGTGCGAGGGCATTTTGTCTTTTCACCAGATGAAGAAATGCTCCCCTGCTGCGGAGAAACCTCTCAGAATCCTGAAAAAACGACTGAGCCGGGACAGTCATTCATCAAGCAGACGGGACGGAGAATCAGTGTGTGCGAGCGCGTGTGTCAGCTTATTTTTGCTCCGTGAAAGCATGCATGTGTTTAGACGGAGCGACGCTGCGCATAATGACACTGGAGGCCACCTCCTTCCCTCTTGCGCTCTCTCCATCCTTTTTTTTTTATGTGTGATGTTAGTGCAGTACAAACACTTTCTATACAGCTCCATGCCCCGGCAGCTATTTAGTTTCAAGAGCAAGCAAGGGCATTGATTGTGCACTCACCCCTCGCTCCGTCCCTCAGGGCTGCTGTCTTCACAAATGCTGTTTATCTTACAGGTCACTACTCTGTGCAGGTGGTCCATTTCCACCTGCAGAGGAAGCTGGGATATTACCTCATTCAGACGTACATCCCACTCATCATGGTCGTCGTGCTGTCGCAAGTTTCTTTCTGGATCAACAAGGAGTCCGTTCCTGCACGGACGGTGGCTGGTACGCCGACTACAAGCAGGATCCGTTTGTATTATTAGAATTCTTATTAAATACTTATTTTTGTTAATATGAATAATAACAGTAATAATAATCTGGTTAGGGCGCAGACCTCACAGCTAGGAGACACAAGTTCAATTCCACCCTCGGCCATCTCTGTGTGGAGTTTGCATGTTCTCCCCGTGCATGCGTGGGTTTTCTCCGGTTTCCTCCCACATTCCAAAAACATGCTAGGTTAATTAGCGACTCCAAATTGTCCATAGGTATGAATGTGAGTGTGAATGGTTGTTTGTCTATATGTGCCCTCTCACGCGAAGACGGCTGGGATAGGCTCCAGCACCCACCCGACGATCGTGAGGATAAGCGGTCGAAAATGAATGAATGAATGCGTTCTCCTCTATTTTGTGTGGAAGTGGTAACTTTTTAGTTTCTTATTTTGTCTTTCCCCACCCTTGGGCATCTCTGTGTGGAGTTTGCATGTCCTGGTACTCCGGTTGCCTCCCACATTCCAAAAAGATGCTAGGTTAATTAGCGACTCCAAATTGTCCATAGGTATGAATGTGAGTGTGAATGGTTGTTTGTCTATATGTGCCCTCTCACCCGAAGACGGCTGGGATAGGCTCCAGCACCCACCCGACGATCGTGAGGATAAGCAGTCGAAAATGAATGAGTTCTCCTCTATTTTGTGTGGAAGTGGTAACTTTTTGGTTTCTTATTCATCTCTGTGTGGAGTTTGCATGTCCGGGTACTCCGGTTGCCTCCCACATTCCAAAAACATGCTAGGTTAATTAGCGACTCCAAATTGACCATAGGTATGAATGTGAGCGTGAATGGTTGTTTGTCTATATGTGCCATGTGATTGGCTGGTCACCAGTCCAGGGTGTACCCCGCCTCTCGCCCGAAGACAGCTGGGATAGGCTCCAGCACCCCCTGCGACCCTCGTGAGGATAAGCAGTAGAAAATGAATGAATGAACTTATATTTGTTATTATGAATAATAACTAATAATAATTTGCTATTGATATAAACATGACTTTCCTAGATGAGAAGAATTTGTCCCCCCCTCCCCACAAGGTATCACCACAGTACTGACAATGACCACCCTGAGCATCAGCGCCCGCCAGTCCCTGCCCAAAGTGGCCTACGCCACAGCCATGGACTGGTTCATCGCCGTGTGTTTTGCCTTTGTGGCGTCGGCCCTGGTGGAGTTTGCGGCCGTCAACTACTTTGCCACGCTGCAGGCCCACCACCTGAAGAAGAACAAAGCCCGCCAAGACAAGCTGGAGGTTCTCGCGACCGCTAGTGACGATGAAGACACAATTTCGGTGAGCACCAACAAAACGTTGTTTGATACCACGCTAACTTTGCCTCAATTTTTTGAGCAAATGACTGAAGTTCTGAACAAGGATAAATATGATAAATAACATACGCACCTCTGATTTTCTTCCGCATGAACATAGCTCTAACACATTCTATGCTGCTGAGAATGTTAATGAGGAACAGGAATCTACAGCGAAAAACAGGGCATGCTTCGGAAAAAAAAGATGTCTTTTAAAATGCATTTCCAACTTCCATGTCACCATCCGCCTCCTCAATTATTCCCATTCCGGGCACACTACACATTAAATAGTAATATGTTCCATTGTAGAGCGCTCATCTGTGGCTATAGGCTTTATGCTAATACAGTAAGCCACCATGGCGTCCTCTTGGGATGTGTCTCACGTGCGCGGCTCATGGTTAGATGCTTTAAAAATAGCCTCAGTGCGAGAAGAACATCAGCACTCCTCACTGGATGATCTTCTAGCTTCCAATGGCCGTCCATCAAATGACCTTCTGTTGTATGTGACATCACTAACACCGCATTCTGTATACAATACATGCTGGCTGACCCCCGCCCCTTCTCCTACCTCCTCTCAGCAGTCCACCACCAGCCCTCAAGAAGGCCTCAAGAGGAGAAACCATTCCATGTGTCCCAGCGAACCAGCAGAGGCTCCGCCCCTGCCGATATTCCTCCAACAGGGCTCGGCTTTTCCGCAAATTCCGCAGCTGGCCGGGACCAGCCCCATCGACAAGTACGCCCGCATTCTCTTCCCCCTCACCTTTGCACTCTTCAACCTCGTCTACTGGTACATCTACTTGGTCAAGGACACCATGGAGAGAGCCAGGTATGCTACTGGAATGAGCTCATATGTTTACAGGGGCCCACTTACCAAAATACGGGCAATTCTTCTTCCATTTAAAGTACTTATTACCGTTTTAGTATTCGTTTACATGCTTAAACTACTTAAGGGGGGTGACTATAGGGGTGTTATATTGTGTCAAGTGGGCTCTAATGATGATAAATAGGGTTTCCTCTCAGATTACATCAAATATAATTTGTATTATGAGTGTAAAGGTGACTATAGGGGTGTTATATTGTGTCTAGAGGGCTCTAATGATAATAAATAGGTTTTCTACACAATATATTTTCTACCAAATATATTTTGTATTATGAGTGTAAAGGTGACTATAGGGGTGTTATATTGTGTCTAGGGGGCTCTAATGATGATAAATAGGTTTTCCCCTCAGATTACATCAAATATAATTTGTATTATCAGTGTAAAGGTGAATATAGGGGTGTTATATTGTGTCTAGAGGGCTCTAATGATGATAAATAGGTTCTCCCCTCAGATTACATCAAATATAATTTGTATTATCAGTGCAAATGTGACTATAGGGGTGTTATATTGTGTCTAGAGGGCTCTAATGATAATAAATAGGTTTTCTACACAATATATTTTCCACCAAATATATTTTGTATTATAAGTGTAGAGGTGACTATAGGGGTGTTGTATTGTGTCTAGGGGGCTCTAATGATGATAAATAGGTTTTCCCCTCAGATTACATCAAACATATTTTGTATTATGAGTGTAAAGATAGATAGATTACATCAAATATATTTAAAAAATTTTAAACTGTGTAACCAATCATGATCATTTGGACTCTTCCTCCTCCTTAAAACCCCTGGTTGAGACCGGGTCATATAAAAGCCAAAGAAAAGACAGAATTCATCATTTTGATGGTTGGATTCTTGACTTGATGCAACACGCATCATTTTCCCCGCCATTTTGGTCGAATGCTGGAATAGGCAACCTCAGCTGTGTCAAGGGTGGTATGAACGCTGAGCGATCGTGTCATGTCATGTCATGTCATGTTGATTTTCCGGGGATTTGGGATCTAGGATTAAGAGATTTTCCATTGTTTAACATCACGGTCATAAAATTATTGTATTCAGCACATGTATTGTATCACGTATCAGACATGTCAGCTGGCCTTTGAGCCTGATGGGATCACGAGCAGCGACAGGTCACTAATATTCATGAGCAAAGTGGCGCGGCGTTGACGGATGAACGGCTTAACCCCGGCACGAGTCAGGTAGCACTTTCCTACGGAATCTCTAATAAGCCATCCCGCCCGACATTTGCCCTTCCCGGTTGGGATTTAACCTCCATCCTTGGCAGCCGTGTGTGAGATGAAGCAGCGGCTATGGGAGATAGTCATCTCTAATACACAGTAAGACGCAAATAAGCTGATGTTTGAGTCAAGCCTGCGGTTTAGATTTTTTCACAATACAGTGGAACTGGCCTTTGTTCTCCGGACTTTAGAACTTCTAATTTTCCAAAACTTACAACTTTATTTGTTGTTTTGTTCATTTTTTTTACCCTCTGGGTCATTTGCAGTCTGTTGGACACATTGGAGGAATAAAATTAAACAAAAAAAACTGGAACAAAAAGGCTAAATATGAAGAGAAGAAGCTAAAATGTTGATAGCTAATAAATACAAAAACATTATTTAAAAAATAAATTAATCTTGATCATTATATAATCATCAATTATATAATAATCATTATTATATTATTAATTAGCCTATTATTATTACTATCATCATTATTTTTCTTCTCATTATTAGGCTAGTATTAGCCTGCTATTTGGCTTGCTTATTAGCCTGCTTTTCAATGAAAAAAAAATCTATAAAAAATATAAAATTATTTAGGGGGACTTAAGAACATTTTAGGAGGACTTTTGATTATTACTACTACTACTGCTAGTAGTAGTAGGCTAGTATTAGCCTGCTTATTGGCTTGCTTATTAGCCTGCTTTTGCCCTATTATATGAAATTTGTCAGATTTTTTTTTTTGTAAAAAAAAAAAAAAATCAGTAAAAAAAAAATAAAATTATTTAGGGGGGGCCCTAAGAACATTTTAGGGGGACTTCTGATTATTACCACTACTACTACTAGTAGTAGTAGGCTAGTATTAGCCTGCTTTTGCCCTATTATATGAAATTTATATGAGATTTTTTTTTGTAAAAAAAAAATCAGTAAAAAAATAAAAAATAATTACTACTACTACTACTCCTTAGGGGGGGCCCTAAGAACATTTTAGGGGGACTTCTGATTATTACCTCCTACTACTACTACTAGTAGTAGTAGGAGGCTAGAGATTTTTTTTTTGTTAAAAAAAATCAATAAAAAATATACAATTATTTTAGGGGGACTTCTGATTATTACTACTACTACTAGTAGTAGGCTAGTATTAGCCTGCTTTTGCCCTATTATATGAAATTTGTCAGATTTTTTTTGTAAAAAAAAAATCAATAAAAAATATACATTTTTTTTAGGGGAGCTTCTGATTCAGCTCTATAATAATAATAATAATAATAATAGGCTAGTTTAGGGGCTGAAGCCCCCCTAAAATAGGCCTAATGACGCCACTGCATAGATTCCCAGCATGAAAGAATGCCATTGAATGCATCATACTTTTTTTTAATTTTTTTTATAAGGGTTACCTGAGGGCTTCCCAAACCACCAAACACTTCAATAACAACTCTCGTTGTCCACGGGGACTTGGCCACACGGGCAAATAAACCAGCGCTCACTTTGAACGACTCCTCATAATAAGTGGGCCACTTCTCTCTCTCTCTCTCTCCAACGCAACCAAGAAAGAGAAGAGAAGAGAAGGCAGAGCGATGTGTTACGTAACGCCCGGAAGTGCAAATCTGCTCATCATGCTTCTCGTGTTCCTGTCAGGGAACTTTTGTATGTGTGTGTGGTTGTTTTGTGTGCCGAATGATGTGAGAGCGGAGAAGAGCTGAATCACATCTTTACATATTTTCACTGCATCACTTTTGCTGCAGGAGCAGCAATGTCACGTGCGTGTTATTTCCAGTGCACATAGACGAGGGGGGGGGCTAAGCTTGTGTTGGTATGTATGCTGGTCTTGCAGGGATGTGGCTCCAACCTCTTAAAAAGCAGGACGACCAGGAAAAAAGGGCACGTGCCGGAAGAAGAGAGACCACCCTCCTCCATCGTCCGTCTCTCTCTCTCTCTCTCTCTGTGAAGCTCTCAGCATTTGTTCTGCTCTCATCTGACAGAGGAAATGAATCAGAAACTCATTTATTCTCCTGCCGCACATCTATTCATTTCACAGACTGTGACCGCTGCCCACTTGTGTTCTGATCAGTACCGTTGAAGAGCCGCCCTTCACGGGCCTCTCCGTCACTTTTCACATATCTGAGCTCCTCAATCCAGACCACGACAGAGGCCGGTTTGACACCCCCACCCCCACCCCCCCACCCTCCATGCACTCAAACGTCCGACATGCTAGCAAAGGCACATCAAAAAGGAAGCGGATGATATCATCTGTGATGGCTGCACCTGCTTTGTGATGCAAGAGTGAACCAACGCTCTACACGGCCCTCTACAGAGCACAGCTCTCACTACAACAAGCACATCAAAGTCGACCGGAGAGGAGGCTGGCATCCTTCCTCGTGCCTCCGAAATGTACTCAGAAAATACTGAGAGTGGGCATTGCGTCGGGATTCTTTGCTCCACCGCAGACAGCTTTGGAATAACACACAGCATTAGGAAGACCGATCTTGTTTCATGGATGGTAGTGCAGCGTTCAAAACTAATGGATCCGGATTGAGTAGAGTGCTTTTGTGTTAGCAGGTCACTTCCTGCAGGTTTACTTAGGAGAGGGTGGGACCATACCATTTATCAACCTTGGGCAGGGGGAAGGGGGGGGGGGGCTCTTCCATTATGACCAAACTGGTTCAAGGAGACATTTCACTTACTAAAGAGTCATGTGACAAACCTGTTCCGGACTATTTTCTGTTGTGTATGGACACAGATGACACAGTTGTCATCCCCCACCAAGTCAGAGCTTTTCTTCCTGTCACTCGACACACACTGTGTGCAGCCACAACACACAGTGACCCACTGGTTAAAAAAAAAATGTGTCAAAGGTTTTTAGCAAGTTAGCCAGGAACATATGATGCTAATTCGAAGCTAATGGTGATCTAGCTGTAAAGTCAAGTGCAATGCCAGCACTGGAGAGAAAGGTCAGCCTCCCAACCAAGGTCTAGCGAGGTCCAGGTGGGCTGGAAAGTCAAATTGAGTTTGGTGTTCAGGAAACTTATTGTGAACTGTTTGTTGGTCTGATCTGGTTTCATTAAATTACATTAAATATTTTGCATTATGAGTGTAAAAGTGACTATAGGGGTGTTATATTGTGTCTAGAGGGCTCTAATGATGTTAAATAGGTTTATCCTCAGATTACATCAAATATATTTTGTATTGCGAGTGCAAAAGTGACTATAGGGGTGTTATATTGTGTCTAGAGGGCTCTAGTGATGATAAATAGGTTTTCCCGTCAGATTACATCAAATATATTTTATTATGAGTGTAAAGGTGACTATAGGGGTGTTATATTGTGTCTAGAGGGCTCTAATGATGATAAATAGGTTTTCTACACAATATATTTTCTACAAAATATATTTTGTATTATCAATGTAAAGGTGACTATGGGGGTGTTATATTGTGTCAAGAGGGCTCTAATTGTGATAAATAGGTTTCCCCCTCAGATTACATCAAATATATATTTGTATTATGCGTGTAAAGGTGACTATAGGGGTGTTATATTGTGTCTAGAGGCTCTAATGATGTTAAATAGGTTTATCCTCAGATTACATCAAATATATTTTGTATTATGAGTGTAAAGGTGACTATAGGGGTGTTATATTGTGTCTTACAGGGCTCTAATTATGATAAATAAGTTTTCCCTCAGATTACATCAAATATATTTTGTATTATGAGTGTAAAGGTGACTATAGGGATGTTGTATTGTGTCTAGAGGGCTCTAATGGTGATAAATAGGTTTTCTATACAATATATTTTCTACAAAATATATTTTGTATTAGGAGTGTAAAGGTGACTATAGGGGTGTTATATTGTGTCTAGGGGGCTCTAATGATGATAGATAGGTTTTCAACACAATATATTTTTTACAAAATATATTTTGTATTGAGTGTAAAGGTGACTATAGGGGTGTTATATTGTGTCTAGAGGGCTCTAATGATGATAGATAGGTTTTCAACACAATATATTTTTTACAAAATATATTTTGTATTATAAGTGTAAAGGTGACTATAGGGGTGTTATATTGTGTCTAGAGGGCTCTAATGATGATAAATAGGTTTTCTACACAATATATTTTCTACAAAATATATTTTGTATTATGAGTGTAAAGGTAACTATAGGGGTGTTATATTGTGTCTAGAGGGCTCTAATGGTTATAAATAGGTTTTCTATGCTCTAAATGCAAAATAATTGTTAATATTAATATAACATATTTTACAGAAATTCACAATAAATGAGGGATTACCTGTATATCGAACACGGAGAACTGTCCACAGGGGATTGGTGGAATGTTTCTATCACTGTCCAAAATGGGTTTGGACGTCCATCATTAGCTAATGCAGCTTTATAGATGAAAAGAAGTTCCACAGCATGAAAAGCTTCCGTGTGATTTGTTCGACCTTGTTGTGGGAAACCGGAGTAAAAGTGATGCCATCCACGAGTGGCTGTCATACATTTTCTTCCTCTGCAATGGAAGCTGTTCATGCACCATCAGCCGTCTCCACGCTTTGATCTCGGGCAGCCAGTGCGCATGCGCAGCTCATTGGCTCCTCTGCACCGTCTCCGGCAAGTTGGATGTGCGCGCTCCTCACTCGCATCCCGAAACCGCCTCAAAAACTGTTGAGATGGGGAGGATCAGGAAAAACCACTTTGGGATTTTGACTTTTTCCTTACTGGTGACTTTTGTCTGGGCTCAAAGGTAAATAAAGCCTTGTCATATTTCACGTCGCGCTGTAATGATAACCTTCATTTTTTTTAAATGACACCATTTTATATTTCTTTTTTTTACAGCGTGAAGGACCTGAAGGATCCTAGCAACATGCCTCTGGTCAAAGAGACCGTGGACAGGCTCATGAAGGGATACGACATTCGATTGAGGCCCGATTTTGGAGGTATAAGACACCCAAAAAATGGCTCGCAAAAATCAGCTTTAATTGATGTGATTTTTTTTTTTACGTTTACACCACAATCGATCCTTACTGACAAGACAGCAGTGATGAATAAGTCATGTGGGTGTCCAAAAAAAAAAAAAAAAAAAAAAAAGATGCGTCACGAAGATGTAATATTGATATGAAGTATTGTTCTCCTTTTAATGGCCGCCCGTGTCTTTGCAGGTGCACCAGTGGCCGTGGGCATGAATATAGACATAGCCAGCATAGACATGGTGTCTGAAGTCAACATGGTAGGTGCATGCATCTCTTTATCTGTGTTGCCTATATCTATGCGATATCGATATATGTCTCGTCATAATGAAGGGAGCAAGCAGCGTGATATTGCGCTTCTCGCAACCCGCATTTGCAGCTGTGCTCCGTCTGCATTTGAATTCAAAACACACACTCAGTGGCGCACTCGGACGCACTGGCACGGCTGTGCGCGCTCAGAGCTGTGAGCGTGCATGTGTGCGCGCGCGCGAGCGTGTGTGTGTGTGTGTATAAGAGTGCTCGAGTAGTGTAATTTCGGCAACACGCAGCACTTCCTCTCTTCTGCATGTATTATAGACGTACGCTCTCCTTATTAGTAGTACTAGTAGAGCAGTGGTGTCCAATGTGTGGCACACGGGCCATTTTCGGCACTGCAGTTCATTTTTTTTCATATTGTAAAAATCAGATTACAATTGAATGCATCACATAATCAGTTCACAGTTCCACATGTCCAAAAGGAGTAGGAAGAAGCAAAGCTTATTAAATCCTACCCCTCCATCTGGTACTTTTACAATCAGTAACTGTGACATTTGTTCACTTCCTGCTTTCCTAATTTAATTTAATTTAATTTAATTTAATTTAATTTAATTTAATTTAATTTAATTTAATTTAATTTAATTTAATTTAATTTAATTTAATTTAATTTAATTTAATTTAATTTAATTTAGTCACGTGCCAAAGTACAAGGTGATATAACCCGCGTGTGTGTGTATAAGAGTGCTCGAGTAGTGTAATTTCGGCAACACGCAGCACTTCCTCTCTTCTGCATGTATTATAGACGTACGCTCTCCTTATTAGTAGTACTAGTAGAGCAGTGGTGTCCAATGTGTGGCACACGGGCCATTTTCGGCACTGCAGTTCATTTTTTTTCATATTGTAAAAATCAGATTACAATTGAATGCATCACATAATCAGTTCACAGTTCCACATATCTAAAAGGAGTAGGAGTAGGAGTAGTAACTGTTACATTTGTTCACTTCCTGCTTTCCTATTTTATTTTATTTTATTTTATTTTATTTTATTTTATTTTATTTTATTTTATTTTATTTTATTTTATTTTATTTTATTTTATTTTATTTAAATTTATTTTAGTTTAGTTTAGTCACGGGTACTGGTTCAATGAAAACAGATAAAGTAGAGATCATCTGTTCCAGTGTCAAACTGTGACCATTCTCACCTCATAAAGCACATGGGTTTTAAGGCCATGCCCAAAATGAATTGTGTTGACGTTAAGCCCCTTATCGCTCTGGGGTGGGAACAAGGAAGTAGGACATGCATTTTCTGGGGATGGGAGCCAGGTTTACCTTTTTAAACATCCATGTTTTCCCCGGATACACACAATGGCGACTGTCTATATGTGCCCTGTGATTGGCTGGCGACCACTCCCATCAAAAGGGAGTAAATACATGAACATCTTCGGTTGCTTTATTTATTTTCCAAATGTTGGCATTTGGAACATTCCATGGCTCCTTTAGGTTCTTGAGGTGAGAAACACTAAAACATGAAGATGGCGGTGCTTGATCTCGCTGCCACATCGTGTCTTTGGGAATGTATCATTTGTTGTTTTGAATTGTTTTCTGTATATTGGAACAAATGTTTCCGGAATGCATGAATTGGATTTAAGGTCTTTTTTTGTTAAAGTCGCCCCTTCTGGAACCAATAAATGACGCAAACCAAGGTTGCTCTGTATAGTCTTGCTGTTCTTTGTGCTTTTCGGTTCCTTTTTTGGAATATGTGTCGCAAAAAAGCCGAAGAAAAAGTGTATGAGTTGATCCTTTTACACGGAGCACGGTGGTTTCATTCATTCATTCATTCATTTTCTACCGCTTATCCTCACGAGGGTCGCGGGGGGTGCTGGAGCCTATCCCAGCTGTCTTCGGGCGAGAGGCGGGGTACACCCTGGACTGGTTGCCAGCCAATCACAGGGCACATATAGACAAACAACCATTCACACTCACATTCATACCTATGGACAATTTGGAGTCGCTAATTAACCTAGCATGTTTTTGGAATGTGGGAGGAAACCGGAGTACCCGGAGAAAACCCACGCATGCACGGTGGTTTCCATGTCCATAATTGTCCATATGGTCCAACCTATCCCGAATGAGAACAGGAAGTATATAAAAACGGTGATCTTTTAGGGCTACTGAGGATGTTTTGTGTATCTGCTTGTCCTCCTTTGGGAGTCGCCTTTCCCAGCTGACTTTTAGGTCAGCTGTCAATCACAGACAACACAAGCATCCCTCCCCATTTTCACACCGATGGACAATCTATGGAGAATCGTGACGTTAATCATCTCATGACGGGATATGTTCCGTGAACGCGGCCTCCATGCATCGTCTCTAAGGTGGCTGTTATAAAAGCCCCCTTCCTCTCTAAATATATCCCAGCTTGTGTTTGCAGAAGGAGTCTCTCCCATGGCCCAACAGTTATATAACGCTATGAAAATAGTACGTTTGCTCCTTTGCGAAGGTTTTTTTTTTTTTGGAAGTGGTCGGGTTTTCAATTATTCATGGAGCCATTTTGAAGCCCTTCTTTTCCCAAAAAAAAAAAAAAGTGTGTTTGCTGGGTTTTGGTTGGTTATTCAGCTGCACGGACATGGATGTTGACGTCAGCTGACTTGTCCGAGATGAGGGTATTTTACTTTGGCGGTGGTGGTGGAGGATGCGGCAGCCATGCCCGGAAGTGCCTCAGGGTGTCCGGGGGAGATTTGAAATAGAAACCCTCTCACTGTTTTTTTTTTTTTTTTTTTTCTCCACTTCCTATTCTCCATCCCGCCCATCGCTTTGACTGGACTGGGCGCAGCGGCCATTTAATTCACCTCTTCCTTCTTCCCCCGAAAGGCTATCCTCTTTTCTTAAGAACTTTGCAAGCGTTCATGTGGAAGAAAAATGTGGAAGTGGGGCCAAACATAAAACTGTGCTCAAACGTTGAATGGCGTTGACGTCATGCGGCGCCCCTGTGGCCGTGACGGAGAATTCATCACCAGTCGCATCACCGCTATCATTTTCATCCATTTTTTTTTTTTTAGGATTTCCACTCAAACTTGGTGGAATGGCATGCAACTTACATAACAGGTCACCATGTCCTCCTCCTCCTCCTTCTTCTTCTTCTTCTTCTCCTCCTCATTTCTTCACATCCATCTCCTGTTTGTGCCACAGCAGCTGATGGGATTGATCTCTCCAAAAATCAATAATATCACCGGTGCAAGCGTGATCAAGCAGGATTGGAGCTGGTGACCTGCAGCTCTTTTGCGAGGTTGCTTTCATCTTCCTCATCAGGCCAGGCTGCTGCTGCTGCTGCTGCTTTTTTTTTTTCTTTAAAGATTCAAGTGCTGTGAGGGAAAACAACACAGGGAGGATGAAGCGGGTGGAGGAGAGGTGAAGGTTATTCTTCTCGCTGTGCGCTTTAATGCGATGGCCAGCTTGTGAACCCTTCATGTGATGTGGGTGGGGGGCTATTGGTCTTATTATTCATTCTATGTACAGTGCCCCCCCCATTTTTAACTTTGCACAGTCATGAGAAAAATAACTGACATTTGTGGCGCTCCCTTGTGGGGTCGTGGTTAAGATGCTCTGAAAGACATGCTAGCGTTCACGTAATACGGTACTTTTACAAACATGAGACCACGGGTGTCAAAAGTGCGGCCCATGGCATATTATAAAAACATAATTTATCTACAAAAAAATTTTAATCCAGTAATATTCTAACATGTTCAACATTAGAGGAAAATAGGCTCTCCCATTCCGTGTGGAAGTGGTTAAGATGCTCTGAAAGACATGCTAGCGTTCACATAATACGGGACTTTTACAATCATGAGACCACGGGTGTCATGGCATATTATAAAAACATTAAAATTTAAAAAATCAGTAGTAATCTTCCAAAAATAAAGTTTTTTTTTATTGGTTGGGGAAAAAGTCATAATAATAATAAAGAATAATAAAGAACATTGAAATAGAAAACTGCAGAAATAGAAAGAAACAAATGTAATATTATGAAAATAAAATCGAACTATGAAGAGAAAAAAGGAATATTCTAACATGTTCAACATTAGGGGAAAATAGGGTCTCTCATTCCGTGTGGAAGTGGTTAAGATGCTCTGAAAGACATTCTAGCCTTCAAGTAATACAGGACTTTTACAATCATGAGACCATGGGTGTCAAAAGTGCGGCCCATGGCATATTATAAAAACATAATTTATCTACGAAAAAATTAAAAAAAATCAGTAGTAATCTTCCAAAAATAAAGTAAATTAAAAAAAATTGGTTGGGGAAAAAGTCATAATAATAAAGAATAATAAAGAGCATTGAAATAGAAAACTGCAGAAATAAATGTAATATTATGAAAATAAAATCAAAATATGAAGAGAAAAAAGTAATATTCTAACATGTTCAACATTAGGGGAAAATAGGCTCTCCCATTCCGTGTGGAAGTGGTTAAGATGCTCTGAAAGACAAGCTAGCGTTCACGTAATACGGTACTTTTACAATCATGAGACCATGGGTGTCAAAAGTGCGGCCCATGGCATATTATGAAAACATAATTTATCTATGAAAAAAAGTAGTAGTAATCTTCCAAAAATAAAGAAAAATTGGTTGGGGAAAAAGTAATAATAATAAAGAGCATTGAAACAGAAAACTGCAGAAATATAAATAAACAAATGTAATGTTATGAAAATAAAGTCAAAATATGAGGAGAAAAAAGTGATATTCTAATAGGCTCTCCCATTCTGTGTGGAAGTGGTTTAAATTAGAAGAAGTTAACTGGAGGCTAACTCGTGTCCCTGCAGCAAAAGATGCAACGTGGTGTAAACAAAGAATAATTGGGGTGCTTTTTAGATATTTTTATATACTTTTTTGCACATTAAAAAACAATTAAGTCATGTCTACAGGGTTCTAATAATGTCAAAAACAATTTTTCTATGAACATTGAATCCTATATCACTGAAATTCATTTAACGCTAATAGCGGATATAACATAGTTTAACCTCTACTACAATAACGGGTATAATCCTTCCAGGGCTGCACTAATGTGCATCATCACCTCAATAACTGGATCAAGCAAAATGGAGGACTTGCATGCAAAAGAAGCTGACTTGAGATCAGCTCGCTGTCATGGCAGTGAGCAGATCTGGGTTGTGAACAGCTGCCTGCTTCTCTAATTAAACATCCAAATGCCTCTGGTGCAGAATGAAGTCAGCATTTTGGTCCAGGGTGACGGAAGTCGCTGTTGCACAAACTGGAGGAGGTTTATGGGAGATGTAGTCCGGCTTATTTTTGCTTTGGAGTTGATATAAGTCTTTCCCCCTTTTTGCCCAGAGTAAAAAAAATGGCTGCTAAACAGCTAACTAACAAACCGGCACACAAATAAGGCGTGCTACAATATTTTGATTCTCAATGTTTTTGTTTAAAAAATACATATTTCTCTCTCTGTATATATTTTGACCATCTAAAATGGTACAGCCCCATTATCTTACATCATCCTTCATGAACCAGGAAGTAGCCAGCTCGCTAACAAACATACAAACTAACACAAACAGGACAAATGTTGTGTGGTTTAAAGATGAACATTTGTTAATTAAGATGATAATAGAAAAGTAAACTTACTTAAATAAATGTATTGGATATTTTCTAATGGTACAGTCCAATGTGAATCACCATGAACCAGGAAGTAGAATGCTAACTAACAAAGTATTATTATTGAAAGACCTTAGACTCAAAATGGCACCTTCCTGGCTTATAGGGGGAAGCTACTTTTAATTCTCCATGAGCTAAGGCGTAGCCTGCTAAAAATATTAATTTAAAAAAGTATTTACAATAAAAAAAATGGTATGGCCATTGGTAATGAACCATGAACCAGGAAGTAGCCTGCTAGCTAGCAACAGACAGACAAAGCAATACAAATAAGGGAAGCACTTTTAATTCTCTATGAGCTAATACGTAGCCTGCTAACAACATTCAGAAAAAATATATATTTACAATAAAAAATGGTATGGCCATTAGTAATGAACCATGAACCGATAAGTAGAATGCTAACTAACAAAGTATTATTATTGAAAGACCTTAGACTCAAAATGGCACCTTCCTGTCCTTCTGTGATATCATCCTCCATGAACCAGGAAGTAGCCTGCTAGCTAGCAACAGACAGACAAAGCAATACTAATAGTGGGAAGCTACTTTAAATTCTCCATAAACCTGGACATAGTCTGCTAACAACATTCATAAAAAAATTATTTACAATAAAAAATTGTATGGCCGTTGTTAATGAGCCATGAACCAGGAAGTAGCCAGATAGCTAACAAACATACAAACAGGAGAAAGCTATCATATGTAGATGAAAAATTGTTAGCTAACACTGAGTGAGTGAGGAAGTAGCATGCTAACTAGCATGATTATAGAAGAACTTATTTTTCATGTATGAATTTGTTTTTCTCCGTGTTTCCCCTGTTGTGGAATTCAAAATGTATAACAACATAGAATGCTAACAACATTCATAAAAATTATTATTTACAATAAAAACTGGTATGGCCATCGGTAATGAACCATGAACCAGGAAGTAGCCTGCTAGCTAACAAACATACAAACAGGAGAAAGCTATCATGTGTAGATGAAAAATTGTTAGCTAACGGTGTTAACATTTGTTAATTAAGATGATAATAGAAAAGTAAACTTACTTAGATAAATTTATCGGACATTTGCCACTTGGGCCTCCCACCACCTGAGATGTATAATGGTACAGTCCAATGTAATTCAGGAAGTAGAATGAACCAGGAAGTAGAATGCTAACAACATTCATAAAAATTATTATTTACAATAAAAACTGGTATAGCCATTGGTCATGAACCAGGAAGTAGCCAGCTAGCTAACAAACATACAAACTAACACAAACAGGAGAAAGCTATCATATGTAGATGAAAAATTGTGAGCTAACACTGAGTGAGTGAGTGAGGAAGTAGCATGCTAACTAGCATGATTATAGAAGAACAACTTATTTTTCATGTATGAATTTGTTTTTCTTCATGTTTGTCCTGTTGTGGAATTCAAAATTTGTCAAGTATTTGGGTTAAAGTTAACCAGATTATATTTTTTATCTTTTTGGTCCAACCAAAACTTTGACATAAGCCTCATTGTACCGAGTGCCACTCAGTTGTAGTATTTTTTTTTTTGCGCCGCCTCGCACAACGAAGGCCCGCCGAGGCTCAAAGGTCAGTCGTGTTGTGGTCCAGTAAGAACGTGCTGGTCGGTCAGCAGCCTTGCCTGACATTACAAATGTGCTACTTGAGAGGGAAGAGTCCTCAGAGTCCAAGGTGTGACCACACATCCATGTTGGGTAACTATGATATCATGGCCGAGACACCCCCTTTCTCCATGTTCTGTGTTCCTCCCCCCTTCTCGGCGTGTCTGTCCTGCTCCATCACTCCTCGATAAAGCAGCTGAAATCACATTTGCACATTTGCTCTTTGTGTTTTTTCCGCTGGAACCACACGTGCAGGACGCAATTGTGCATGGAGAAATGCTGCGCGTACAACCGAACAAGCGTGTTGTCTCCACATGACCGCTGCAATACTGTTTCCTCCCCTTCATCCTGCTTGTTAATTACATGTAAAATACCTGCCTGCAATATAATACTCCTCTCTGAATGTTAATTAGCTGCCTGCGAATTAAAAGATTTAAACAAAACCAGCTGTGGTGGCTTCCACGATGGAAGGAATTAGTGGGGCGGGAGCGTTTTCCCTTTTAGAATCGTCATTACGCCTCACATTAGCGATGTCGACGTAGCCGTGAGATGACCGGTCCGGTCTGCACGGTAGGAGAATACAACGTCTCTCGTGTACGTTTGAATTAGCGACCATTTTGATCGTGTTTGTCCAAACTGATCCTGTTCCATTTTATTTTTCCAGCATGTGGAAAATAAGCTTGTGTTATTTTTACTCAGTGTTGCCATGACAACGCAACCTCTTCATTTTTTTTTTTCCCCTCCGCTGAATCTGAGGAAGTCAAGGCAAGAAAACAAGGTCTTGTTTTTCTATAATAGGCTTTTTTTTCTTTCTTCTAACATTTATATTATAAAAGAAGGATGCCCTCTTTTGTTGTTTGTATTGTTATTAGATTACATGAACATGCGACTGACCCGCATGTACAATCCACGCAAATGACGGTAAATCCGTGATGTAAGCGAACGTAGCATAGCAGTGGTACTAACCAAGTATTCTTTTGTAGTACTTGTAATAAAAAGTGAAGTTTAAAACAGTATTTGTGACTTGCGGTGAATTAAGAAGCAAAGTCTGGGAAGTGTCAGCTAGCTAGAGTCGAGCCTAGCAGCAGGTTAGCAGTGTAGAGAGTGTCCGACAGCAGCTCCTGTGGGAACGTTTACTGTTCTGTGCTTGTTAATAAAGCCATTGAAACGCATCGCTAGTCACTCCTTACCAAGTATCCAAGTATTCCACACCGGTCTTTAGTAACGTTAACGTTGAGTCATGAGTCACCAGGAAGTACATTGTCATGTTAGCTTGTTAGCTAGCTATTATCTTATTTATGTCTAAGATGCCTTATTTCTACTATAAAATCTACTATATTGTGTAATACATGTGGAGAGTTGACTATAGGGGTGTTATTTTATGTCTACAGGGCTCTAATAGTGATAAAACCTATATTCAGAAGGTCATAAATAGTTTTTCTATGCTATGATAAAATACAATTTATTAATATTGAATACTACTACCTACTTGAGGTATTATTATTATTCTGAATGCCTGGAAACAGGAGTTTTATGTCTAAGATGCCTTATTTCTACTATAAAATCTACTGTATTGTGTAATACATGTGGATAGTTGACTATAGGGGTGCTATTTTATGTCTACAGGGCTCTAATAGTGATAAAACCTATATTCAGAAGGTGATAAATAGGTTTTCGATGCTATGAGAATATACAATTTATTAATATCAAATACTACTACCTTCTTGAGGTATTATTCTTCTTCTGAATGCCTGGAAACAGGAGTTTTATGTCTAAGATGCCTTATTTCTACTATAAAATCTACTAAAAATTGTGTAATACCTGTAGAGAGTTGACTATAGGGGTGTTATTTTATGTGTACAGAGCTCTAATAGTGATAAAACCTATATTCAGAAGGTGATAAATAGGTTTTCGATGCTATGAGAATATACAATTTATTAATATCAAATACTACTACCTTCTTGAGGTATTATTCTTCTTCTGAATGCCTGGAAACAGGAGTTTTATGTCTAAGATGCCTTATTTCTACTATAAAATCTACTAAAATTGTGTAATACCTGTAGAGAGTTGACTATAGGGGTGTTATTTTATGTGTACAGGGCTCTAATAGTGATAAAACCTGTATTCAGAAGGTCATAAATAGTTTTTCTATGCTATGATGTTATACAATTTATTAATATTGAATACTACTACCTTCTTGAGGTATTATTATTATTCTGAATGCCTGGAAACAGGAGTTTTATGTCTAAGATGCCTTATTTCTACTATAAAATCTACTAAAAATTGTGTAATACCTGTAGAGAGTTGACTATAGGGGTGTTATTTTATGTGTACAGGGCTCTAATAGTGATAAAACCTATATTCAGAAGGTCATAAATAGTTTTTCTATGCTATGAGAATATACTATTATTAATATTGAATACTACTACCTTCTTGAGGCATTATTCTTCTGAATGCCTGGAAACAGGAGTTTTATGTCTAAGATGCCTTATTTCTACTATAAAATCTACAAAAAATTGTGTAATACATGTAGAGAGTTGACTATAGGGGTGTTATTTTATGTCTACGGGGCTCTAATAGTGATAAAACCTATATTCAGAAGGTGATAAATAGGTTTTCTATGCTATGAGAATATACAATTTATTAATATTGAATATTACTACCTTCTTGAACTATTATTATTCTTCTGAATGCCTGGAAACAGGAGTTCAGAACATTCAGAGAGGGTCAAATACGCATCCCTAATGAAACGTCCAGATTGAAGTTGCATACTTGAGTAAAACAATGCAGTTTATTAACCTTATGAACGCTTACTTTTGATTTTTTTTTTGGTTCACTGTTATTTAATCCATATTTCATTTATTTTTATTGGCTCAAATTCACAGTTAGTGTTTTTTTTGTGTGTGTCGGCTACTTTGACTGCTCTGTTGACCCCAACGAGCAGCTTTAAGATACGACTGGCAGCTGCAGGACAAAGTCATTAGTTATGCTAAGTGGACGCACAGATTAATATGGTCAGAAGCATAATTATAGCACAAGAACAACACTTAATCCCGGGGCTTTTTTCCATGCACACTGAGTTTTTACAGCTTTATGTTTAATCCGTGGAGACCGTCTCGTTTGTAGATACAAATATATAACAATGAAAGATCAGGAATACCCAAAGTATATATTTATTATATTTCTTTATTGTTTAGTTACCTGTAGACTTAACGGTTCCAAAGAAGGCAAATGTATTCACTCATGATGAGTGAATAGCTGGTAGCTAATAGCTGGTCTACGGACAAAAAAAAAAAAAATGGCCGAATCAGACCGCTCCATTAAAGGCCTTTAATGTGTTGATGACTTCCTTAATGATTCTGTCGGGCATTTTCTCCGCTGAAGCTAAGTGGCTGGAAAACAGTTCATTGACTGCAAACGGCAAAGAATCATACCAGTGTTGTCGGCTTCCCCCTTTGGGGGGGCTCCGATGGTATCAAATCATTCAGAATGACCTTTGACCCATAATATTTGATGGTCAGACAGTGTCCTTTTTTGGTAGACTGCATAATTCATGGTTTTAGGTCCTGTAGCAATAAAACAACCCAAAACCATCACACTACCACCACCATATTTTACTGCTAGTATGATTACTTTTATACCAGATGACCTGCAAATCATTCAGAATGCCCTTTGACCCATAATATTTGATTTGAAGGCTCTATTTGAGTAGATACAGTTGGCGTCTGCTTTAGCTTGTACGTGAACGTCCATGTTGCTATTACTTCCTGCTGCAGAACCCATGTTGGTTTCAGCGTGAGGTCACTAACAAATGGTCGGACATTCTGCTTTTTTAGTAGACTGCATAATTCATAGTTTCAGGTCCTGAAGCAATAAAACAGCCCAAAACCATCACACTACCACCACCATATTTTACTGCTGGTATGATTACTTTTATACCAGATGACCTGCAAATCATTCAGAATGCCCTTTGACCCATAATATTTGATTTGAGCAGATACAGTGAGCCCAGCACATATAGACAAACAACCATTCACACTCACATTCATACCTGTCGACAATTAACCTAGCATGTTTTTGGAATGTGGGAGGAAACCGGAGTACCCGGAAAAAAAAACCCACGCATGCACGGGGAGAACAAGCAAACTCCACACAGAGATGGCCGAGGGTGGGGAAAGACAAAATAAGAAGCCAAAAAGTTACCACTTCCACGCAAAATAGGAGGAGAACTCATTCATTTTCTACCACTTATCCTCACAAGGGTCGCGGGGGGTGCTGGAGCCTATCCCAGCTGTCTTCGGACTACAGGCACTAGAGTACACCCTGGACTGGTGGCCAGCCAATCACAGGGCACATATAGACAAACAACCATTCACACTCACATTCATACCTATGGACAATTTGGATTCGCTAATTAACCTAGCATGTTTTTGGAATGTGGGAGGGAACCGGAAAAAACACGCATGCACGGGGAGAACATGCAAACTCCACACAGAGATGGCCGAGGGTGGGGAAAGACAAAATAAGAAGCCAAAAAGTTACCACTTCCACACAAAATAGGAGGAGAACTCATTAATTTTCTACCACTTATCCTCACAAGGGTCGCGGGGGGTGCTGGAGCCTATCCCAGCTGTCTTCGGACTACAGGCACTAGAGTACACCCTGGACTGGTGGCCAGCCAATCACAGGGCACATATAGACAAACAACCATTCACACTCACATTCATACCTATGGACAATTTGGATTCGCTAATTAACCTAGCATGTTTTTGGAATGTGGGAGGGAACCGGAAAAACCACGCATGCACGGGGAGAACATGCAAACTCCACACAGAGATGGCCGAGGGTGGGGAAAGACAAAATAAGAAGCCAAAAAGTTACCACTTCCACACAAAATAGGAGGAGAACTCATTAATTTTCTACCACTTATCCTCACAAGGGTCGCGGGGGGTGCTGGAGCCTATCCCAGCTGTCTTCGGACTAGAGGCACTAGAGTACACCCTGGACTGGTGGCCAGCCAATCACAGGGCACATATAGACAAACAACCATTCACACTCACATTCATACCTATAGACAATTTGGAGAAATGTAGAGACAGTTAGTGCATTAAAAGTGGAGCCGTCAAATCTGTGCACCATAAGTGCGCGTTCATCGGCACACCCCCCACCCCCCCCTTCCACCCCCTCCCTCCGTATGGGCTGTGATGGCTGATGTAGTCGTAATGGAGGTCTTGTAACAACAGTCGCCTGTCAGATTTCTCAGGGAAACACACAAACGTACTCGTTGTCACTCTGTCAGATTCCTAATGGGAGGATTGTTAGCCCAAGAAACACAACCGTCGCTGTGCAACCAACCTTGATGCATTCCAAGCCGGCTGCGCCCTCGTTGGATCTTCATTGCATTTTTTTTTACATTTGGGGTGTTGTCGTGATCTTTTTCTTTTTTTTTATTTTTTTTTTATTCAATGCTCTTCACAAGATGTCTTCCTCACTGGTGCTCACTGAGCCGTCTGCGTCACGTTAATGGAGTTTCTGACAAGGAGAGTGAAGGTCGCTTTTGCAAGCCTACACTCCGACACAGGATCTCGGTCGTCTGTAGCGTTTTTTTTTTTTGGGGGGGGGGGGTACATGGCCATGCTCACCTGCCTGTTTGTTTTCCTCCTCTTTCTCTGAACACACCATGCTCAAAAAAAAAAAAAACAATACGGTCATGCATTACAGACGTGTACATTGCTATGATTTTATGACATGTGCATTATACAAACAACCATTCACACTCACATTCATACCTATGGACAATTTGGAGTCGCTAATTAACCTAGCATGTTTTTGGAATGTGGGAGGAAACCGGAGTACCCCGGAAAAAAACCCACACATGCACGGCTTGGCCGAGGGTGGAATTGAACCTGGTCTCCTAGCTGACAGGCATTATTAATGAATATCCTTTACCCTTAAAAATGAGTCAGAGCTTTTCTGCCTGTCATTCACACACATTCCATTCAGCGTGTAATACGATATAGACTGAATAACGTTGTAAGTGGATATAGGATAGGCTCCAGCACCCACGCGACCCTCGTGAGGATAAGTGGTAGAAAATGAATGAGTTCTGCTCCTATTTTGTGTGGAAGTGGTAACTTTTTGGCTTCTTATTTTGTCTTTCCCCACCCTCGGCCATCTCTGTGTGGAGTTTGCATGATCTCCCCGTGCATGCGTGGGTTTTCTCCGGGTACTCCGGTTTTCCTCCCACATTCCAAAAACATGCTAGGTTAATTAGCGACTCCAAATTGTCCATAGGTATGAATGTGAGTGTGAATGGTTGTTTGTCTACGTATATGTGCCCTGTGATTGGCTGGCCACCAGTCCAGGGTGTACACTGCCCGCCTCTCGCCTGAAGACAGCTGGGATAGGCTCCAGCACCCCTAGTGACCCTTGTGAGGATAAGCGGTAGAAAATGAATGAATGAGTTCTCCTCCTATTCTGTGTGGAAGTGGTAACTTTTTGGCTTCTTATTTTGTCTTTCCCCACCCTCGGCCATCTCTGTGTGGAGTTTGCATGTTCTCCCCGTGCATGCGTGGGTTTTCTCCGGGTACTCCGGTTTCCTCCCACATTCCAAAAACATGCTAGGTTAATTAGCGACTCCAAATTGTCCATAGGTATGAATGTGAGTGTGAATGGTTGTTTGCCCTGTGATTGGCTGGCCACCAGTCCAGGGTGTACCCCGCCTCTCGCCTGAAGACAGCTGGGATAGGCTCCAGCACCCCCTGCGACCCTCGTGATGATAAGTGGTAGAAAATGAATGAATGAATGAATGTTCTGAACTCCTATTTCCATGTCAGTGTTACCCTGAGTAGATGAGTTCTGCTTGTGTTGTTACATATTACATATTAATACCCTCCCTTATATACGTTATGTTATTATGGATTAATTTTTCTACTTATATACCCACATAAGTCATATTATATATTGTCGTAATTACCAATAACACGTTGAGACTCATTGAGAATTCATTGCGGCCCCTCTGAGACAACTCAAAGCCGCCTGCATTCGCTTCCTCAACATGGCGGCCGAGATGCTGCCTGAGTGCGTGACGCGCTGAGCCGTCAGGCATCAGCTAACGATCCCATAGGTGACGGAGCCGTGCGATCGGCAGCCAGATAATGAGACGGGGAGGAAGAAGGAGCGTGAGAGGAAAAAAAAAAAAAAAACTCTGTGTGTGTGTGTAACACGGGGGGGGGGCAAAGGACACCCAAGTCCTCACTTGACTTTTCACTCCTGCAATAACATCAACATGGCAGGAGCTCGTGTATTTTTAGATGCCCTTTTTACACAACAGCCGTGGTAGCGCGCGGTGCAGGCGGGCGAATAAGCGAGACTCTCCCTTGCACCCAAAGTGGCGATTGCTTTGTCACGCCCGGTGTGCAATAAAAAAAGAATGACTCGGGGAAAACACCAAAACAACTGTAGTGAGCCGTGATGATGTCGTCGTTTTTGTTTTTTTTTATGTGTGTGGCTTTTATTTCGTTTTCCCACACGCAGCCATGCCTCTGCAAAACACCGTTAAAGAGCACCATCACACTGCAGTGCTGTTTTCTCCGTGGCTGTGTGGGTGTCACGAGAAAACAAGAGATGAGGTTTCATCTTGGAGCAGCAAAAAAAAAAAAATATTTAGCATTTCCTCGCCGCATCTTCTGGCTATTCATCACAAAAGCAGAATTAAAAAAAAAAAAAAAAAAAAAAAGCAAAGAGATCCCACAAGCGGAGACGGCGGCGAGGCCCCAGCTGCGGGAAGCTATTGGCTATTTTGCATCACAGGCGAAATTGTCTCAATAAAGCGGAAAAGTTTCGTCATTTGTTCCAGCGGAAGGAGATATTTTTAGCATGACAACAGTCAGCCAGCTGAGAAAGTTAGCCTCCGGTTATGATGTCAAAATTAGGAGGATTTGTTGAATTTTAAGCCGCACAGCGCAGCCGTCATGGCCCCCGCCGGCACAAGCACTGCCCTTTGAGTCCATAGATTACCTTTTTTTTTTTATGACCTTCATGTATGATGCGTTTATATTTTACATGTTTGGGTTTATTTTTAAAAGATGCATCATTGTGTTTTCATACTCTGTATCATCGAAAATGCTATTTTTAGCCTTTATTTGTGAGTGGTGATGTTGTGAGGGAGCAAGGATATGTCTTTTTATAGACTTTATGAATAAACAAGAGCACTCATAGACGCCAGATGGGGAGGTGGTGTCCTCCTTTTCTTTTCTTCCCTTCTGAAATGCTTGAAATTTAGGCAAAAAATACCCAAATGTATTTTTTTATTGACAGGCGTTCATTCATTCATATGTTGAAAATGCTACCATTTTGTGTTAAAGCACAAATAGCTGTAAATAAAGTTGTAAGTCAGGGGTGCTGGAGCCTATCCCAGCTGTCTTCGGGCAAGAGGCGGGGTACAGTCAATCACAGGGCACATATAGACAAACAACCATTCACACTCACATTTATACCTATGGACAATTTGGAGTCGCTAATTAACCTAGCATGTTTTTGGAATGTGGGAGGAAACCGGAGTACCCGGAGAAAACCCACGCATGCACGGGGAGAACATGCAAACTCCACACAGAGATGGCCGAGGGTGAAGAAAGACAAATTAAGTATCCAAAAAGTTACCACTTCCACACAAAATAGGAGGAAAACTCATTCATTCATTAATTTTCTTTCCTCAAGAGGGTCGCAGGGGGTGCTGGAGCCTATCCCAGCTGTCTTCGGGCGAGAGGCGGGCGGGGTACACCCTGGACTGGTGGCCAGCCAATCACAGGGCACATATAGACAAACAACCATTCACACTCACATTTATACCTATGGACAATTTGGAGTCGCTAATTAACCTAGCATGTTTTTGGAATGTGGGAGGAAACCGGAGTACCCGGAGAAAACCCACGCATGCACGGGGAGAACATGCAAACTCCACACAGAGATGGCCGAGGGTGAAGAAAGACAAATTAAGTATCCAAAAAGTTACCACTTCCACACAAAATAGGAGGAAAACTCATTCATTCATTAATTTTCTTTCCTCAAGAGGGTCGCAGGGGGTGCTGGAGCCTATCCCAGCTGTCTTCGGGCGAGAGGCGGGCGGGGTACACCCTGGACTGGTGGCCAGCCAATCACAGGGCACATATAGACAAACAACCATTCACACTCACATTCATACCTATGGACAATTTGGAGTCGCTAATTAACCTAGCATGTTTTTGGAATGTGGGACGAAACCGGTGTACCCGGAGAAAACCCACGCATGCACGGGGAGAACATGCAAACTCCACACAGAGATGGCCGAGGGTGGGGAAAGACAAAATAAGAAGTCCAAAAGTTACCACTTCCACACAAAATAGGAGGAAAACTCATTCATTCATTCATTTTCTACCGCTTATCCTCACGAGGGTCACGGGGGGTGCTGGAGCCTATCCCAGCTGTCTTCGGGCGAGAGGCGGGCTGGGTACACCCTGGACTGGTGGCCAGCCAATCACAGGGCACATATAGACAAACAACCATTCACACTCACATTCATACCTATGGACAATTTGGAGTCGCTAATTAACCTAGCATGTTTTTGGAATGTGGGACGAAACCGGAGTACCCGGAGAAAACCCACCCTTAAAAGTGAGTCAGAGCTTTTCTGCCTGTCACTCACACACATTCCATTCAGCGTGTTTGAACATTGTGTAATTAATATGATATACACTGACTTCCTCTCCCATCCCGCAGGACTACACATTGACGATGTACTTCCAGCAAGCATGGCGGGATAAGCGCCTCTCCTATTCCGAGATCGCCTACAACCTCACTCTGGATAACCGAGTGGCCGACCAGCTGTGGGTCCCGGACACGTACTTTCTCAACGACAAGAAGTCCTTCGTGCACGGCGTCACCGTCAAGAACAGGATGATCCGACTCCATCCCGACGGCACCGTGCTTTATGGACTCAGGTAAGCCGCTTACAGCTGCCCCCCCCCCTCCCCCCTCTTGTGTGTCATGATTAGCGCATTGATTATGAAGCATAATCAGCTAACAAGCTTGGATCTGCTGCATCGGTCTTTCAGCCTTTTTTGATGTGTGCTGCTGGGTTGGTTGTTTAGACACTTTTTATACACAGAGGCCACGACTTGGACACACTTCACTACAATCCATGGAATTTACGCGATGTCATTGAAGCCATCATATAGTGGTGTCATTCTGAGATAAAGCTACATTATTTTCCTTGAGCTCAATTCAGTGACGAGGCAAAAAAAACACAATTCTTAGTGTTCAACACAAGATAATAAAGGAATTAAGAGAGACTATGAAGTGAGCTCAAGGCGATATCAAAATAACACATTAAACAACAACAATACAGATGAAAGTGCTGCACAATAGATGAATGAACACATTTGAATCCTGGGAGAATAACGGAAAAAAAATGTAATAATATGTATGTAAAATAATAATAATAATAATAATAATAGGTGGCACGGCGGTCATGTGGTTAGCGCGTAGACCTCACAGCTAGGTTCGATTCCACCCTCGGCCACCTCTGTGTGGAGTTTGCACTGCAGGGACACCAAGGCTTTAAGCATAGCATGCTAGGACGCTAACTCGTTAGCCTCAAATTTATGTATTCTAAACTTAAGAATGGGTTTTAAACCAAGCGGGGAAGAAAAACAAAATATACCACTTCCACATGTAATAGGAGGATAACTTTTTTTTATTAAACCTATCATGTCAGACATTCCACCCTCGGCCATCTCTGTGTGGCGTTCACTTGTTCTCCCCGTGCATGATTGGGTTTTCTCCGTGTACTCCGGTTTCCTCCCACATTCCAAAAACATGCTAGGTTAATTAGCGACTCCAAATTGTCCATAGGTATGAATGTGAGTGTGAATGGTTGTTTGTCTATATGTGCCCTGTGATTGGCTGGCCACCAGTCCAGGGTGTACCCCGCCTCTCGCCCGAAGACAGCTGGGATAGGCTCCAGCACCCCCGCGACCCTCGTGAGGATAAGCGGTAGAAAATGAATGAATGAATGAATTTTATTTTATTTTATTTTATTTTATTTTATTTTATTTTATTTTATTTTATTTTATTTTAATTAATTTTAATTTTTTAATTTTATTTTTATTATTATTAATATTTTTGTTATTAATTATTATTCATTTTGTTATTAATTATTATTTTCTGCATGTATAACTATTCTCTATAAAATTTATTTTTAGGCACATCATAACGTATTGCGTAGGCGTTATTTTCTTGATTATCAATATCAATAATTGACCCCCTCCCCCGATCAATAATGAAGCAGGGTGATGCAAACAAGCCGATATGGCTCAGCCAGCCTACACGCCATCTTCACTCGCCGTCAGGCCGTCCGAGCAGAATGCAATCCATAATGGATAACTCCCAATCAATAATGCAGCCATTCAATACAAACACTGACTGATGTTTGCACATCTGCCTGAACTGTCCGTGGTGCTGCTTCGCCATCCTCACATGATCTCTGATTCATAACCAAAATGAAAATTGTTACTAGTACACAATGTTGCTGCATTCACTCATTCTCTCGCTAGACGCTCACATGCCTTTCTTGCGCAAAGACGCCTTAAAATATTAAAGCATCTGCACTGCACCAGATTATTCATCCCAACATTTTGTTGAGAAATGTAATTCATAACACTCTGAGCCAATTATATAAGCCCAACACATATGCTTTGCATAACCACAAACAGAAATGGAGGCCAGGAAGAGGGCTTGTTGTGAATTTGAGGGTGTGCGTGCAGCACGGAGATGCAGTTGTTACCTCACATACGTCGTCCTTGTCAGTGCCGGTGCCTCCCGGCTCCTCCATTATTTGCTTCGTGGGTTCGGTTCAGGTTTTATTTGATGCTAGCGCGTCCAGACACAAGCTGCTGTCAGAGTCAGGCCGGCCAGATGCCTGAGTGCTCTGAGCAGGCTGACACATACCTGCAGAGACGGGCGGCCTGGTTTGCAACAGCAGGGTTTTTAGTGGTTGTGCACAAGATGGCCAACTGAGTGGAGAGTCCTCACTGAGGGGAAAAAAACACGATGAACGTGAGCGCATCGCCGGTCGTAGAATCACGGTGCATGTCTGAGATGTTGTTCATTAGCATGTAAATCCTGCTTGAGTAGCATACTCGAGCACATTTGGCTTTTATTGATGATGGAATAGTCACGACAGTGTATGATATGCTGCTCTGCCTCCAAAACAGCAATTTTCATCCTGTTTTCATAAAATCCTGAATGCTTCAGCATTTTGGTACACCAGTTATACATTTTGATAACATTAGAATAGGAATAAGAAAGTGCATGATATGCTGCTTTGGCTCCAAAACAGCAATTTTCATCCTGTTTTCATAAATCCCTGAACGTTTCAGCATTTGGTACACCAGTTGTACAAGTGATGTGGCCGTTTTGACAACACCAGAATAGTCATGACAGTGTATGATATGCTGCTTTGCCTCCAAAACAGCAATTTTCATCCCATTTTCATAAAATCCTGAATGCTTCAGCATTTTGGTACACCAGTTATACATTTTGATAACATTAGAATAGGAATAAGAAAGTGCATGATATGCTGCTTTGCCTCCAAAATAGCAATTTTCATTGCGTTTTCATAAAATCCGGAATGCTTCAGCATTTTGGTATAATAATTATTGATTTTGATAACGTGAGAATAGGAATAAGAAAGTGCATGATATGCTGCTCTGCCTCCAAAACAGCAATTTTCATCGCGTTTCAATAAAATCCGGAATGCTTCAGCATTTTGGTACAACAATTATACATTTTGATAACGTTAGAATAGGAATAAGAAAGTGCATGATATGCTGCTTGGCCTCCAAAACAGCAATTTTCATCCTGTTTTCATAAATCCCTGAACGTTTCAGCATTTGGTACACCAGTTATGCAAGTGATGTGGCCGTTTTGACAACACCAGAATAGTCATGACAGTGTATGATATGCTGCTTTGCCTCCAAAACAGCAATTTTCATCCCATTTTCATAAAATCCTGAATGCTTCAGCATTTTGGTACACCAGTTATACATTTTGATAACATTAGAATAGGAATAAGAAAGTGCATGATATGCTGCTTTGCCTCCAAAACAGCAATTTTCACCACGTTTTCATAAATCCCTGAACGTTTCAGCATTTGGTACACCAGTTATGCAAGTGATGTGGCCGCTTTGACAACACCAGAATAGTCACGACAGTGTATGATATGCTGCTTTGCCTCCAAAACAGCAATTTTCATCGCGTTTTCATAAAATCCTGAATGCTTCAGCATTTTGGTACAACAATTATACATTTTGATAATGTGAGAATAGGAATAAGAAAGTGCATGATATGCTGCTTTGCCTCCAAAACAGCAATTTTCATCGCGTTTTCATAAAATCCTGAATGCTTCAGCATTTTGGTACAACAATTATACATTTTGATAATGTGAGAATAGGAATAAGAAAGTGCATGATATGCTGCTTTGCCTCCAAAACAGCAATTTTCATCGCGTTTCAATAAAATCCTGAATGCTTCAGCATTTTGGTACACCAGTTATATATTTTGATAACGTTAGAATAGGAGTAAGGGGGTGCTGGAGCCTATCCCAGCTGTCTTCGAACGAGAGGCGGGGTACACCCTGGACTGGTGGCCAGCCAATCACAGGGCACATATAGACAAACAACCATTCACACTCACATTCATACCTATGGACAATTTGGAGTCGCTAATTAACCTAGCATGTTTTTGGAATGTGGGAGGAAACCGGAGTACCCGGGAGAAAACCCACGCATGCTCGGGTCTCTGAGCTGTAAGGTCTGCACGCTAACCACTCGACCACCGTGCAGCTCTCATCTGAAACTAGCTTTTTAAAATGTATAAATGTATAAAGTTTTGTCGTCAGAGCATTAAAAAACTGTTTTCGAACTTCTTAATACGCCGTTTAACATTTTTAGAGCCCTCTAGACAGTTCATAACACCCCTATATTAACCTTTACAATCGTATTACCTAATATGGTAGACAGGAAAAAATAAATCGTACTCGTGTGCTAGGGGACAAGCACACGCATGCACGGGGAGAACATGCAAACTCCACACAGAGATGGCCGAGGGTGGGGAAAGACAAAATAAAAAGCCAAAAAGTTACCACTTCCACACAAACTAGGAGGATAATGTATTCACTTATTCATTTTCTACCGCTTATCATCACGAGGGATCGTGGGGGGTGCTGGAGCCTATCCCAGCTGTCTTCGAACGAGAGGCGGGGTACACCCTGGACTGGTGGCCAGCCAATCACAGGGCACATATAGACAAACAACCATTCACACTCACATTCATACCTATGGACAATTCGGAGTCGCTAATTAACCTAGCATGTTTTTGGAATGTGGGAGGAAACCGGAGTACCCGGGAGAAAACCCACGCATGCTCGGGTCTCCGAGCTGTGAGGTCTGCACGGTGGTCGAGTGGTTAGCGTGCAGAAACTAGTTTTTTTTTAAATGTATAAAGTTTTGTCTTCAGAGCATTAAAAAACTCTTTTCGAGCTTTTTAATACGCCGTTTAACATTTTTAGAGCCCTCTAGACAGTACATAACACCCCTATATTAACCTTTACAATCGTATTACCTAATATTGTAGACAGGAAAAAATAAGTTGCACACATGCACAGGGAGAACATGCAAACTCCACACAGAGATAGCCGAGGGTGGAATTGAACCCTCGTCTCCGAGCCGTGAGGTCTCTGCGCTCTAACCAAGAGAACAAACCAATCTCCATTTTGTGTGAGAGGTTGCTTGCACGGCTCCTGAAGCATGTTGCTCAAATTCAAAAGGGAAAGGTCAGGAATGGGAGATCCAGAGAGAAAGAGACGTGAAGGTCAGACTTCATTCAAAATGGAGAAATTATTAGGAATCTCCTTCCTTTCCTTTCACCCGGTCCCGGAAAGGAACCAGGATGAGGAAAAAAAAGCTGCTGAGCGGAGAAAGAGAGGGATTTAATTCATCGCTGTTTCTATTAATACACTCAATAGCGGCCATTAAAGTTATCAATCTCACTTTCGAGCCGCTGATCAAACACATGTGCTTTTATATATTCCGTGTGCGCAAAAGCTTTGGCACAGCAGACATTTTATTTTGAAATCCATCCGCGCGGGGAGAGACACCGTCACAAGTTTCCTCTCGGCTCTCTTATCCAAAATGGAGGCAGCGTTCTCCATCGTCATTCAAACGTCGAGCTTCATTAAGAAACTCGAATTTGATTGGATGCAAAAATGTCAGGTTGATCACATTGGTTTTTTTTTTTTGGTTTCACTTTCACTGCTGTGACGCTCCCTGGAAATGAGATCCTGTCTGGGAATCTGCGGTGCTTGTGTTATGTCCGTAAACAAGGTCATTGGGAACAAAGGTGCACTGCTCCCCTTCAGGGGGGGGGGGGGTCCGCATATAAACACACACACACACATGAACTATGAGGGAACATGCATGGGAAAAAACAGCCATTTTTTTTTAACTGCATGTCCTATTAGCTTCGACGCAGAGCAAATGTAGCGTGTTTGAATCTGCGTGATATGCTCCAGCGCGGCCTCTCCTCCGGCAGGTTGGGGCCGAGAGAGAGAGAGAGAGAGAGAGAGAGAGAGAGAGGGGGGGGGGGGACCAGTACGGCCCCGCCGTGATGGAGATGAAGAGCAAACAAGGCCGTGTGTGCTGCAGAGGTCCACTTTGGCTCACTGCAGCAAAGACAAAAAAGGAGTAAAAAAAAAAAAAGGGGGGGGGTCCTCTTCCATGTTTGTTAATTGTTACCGTGTCGACCACGCTAGCACGGATGCTAAAGATGATACAGAGTCTCTGCTCAGACAGAAAATCTTCGAGACTTCTGCTGATGATGTAGGTGGGCTATAAATAGACTGGTATTTATACCTCTGCCATTTTGGCCTGTTTTTTTTTTTTTTTTTTTTGCGTCTTTCCCCTGCTGTGCTTCCGCCGCGCTGATGACACCGAGCGATAGATGACTGGTCGGAACTTGCCAATCATCACACAAGATTTTTTTTTTTTTTTTTTTTTTGCTCTTAAACGGGTAAACTAGGGCGGATTTTGAGACTCCTGTGTTAATCCCCCAATGCACCACGGCTCTGCTAACTGGCTCTTACATAAGAGCCCAGAGAGCAAGAAAAAGGAGGCACAGTGTGAAAGTGGCAACCAGGAAGCGTGTGTGTGTCTTTACATCTGAAAAATACCAAAAATCTTGTAAAAAAAAAAGTTACCACTTCCACACAAAATAGGAGGAGAACTCATTCATTCATTTTCTACTGCTTACCCTCACGGGTGTTGCTGGAGCCTATCCCGGCTGTCTTTGGGCGAGAGGCAGGGTACACCCTGGACTGGTGGCCAGCCAATCACAGGGCACATATAGACAAACAACCATTCACACTCACATTCATATCTATGGACAATTTGGAGTCGCTAATTAACCTAGCATGTTTTTGGAATGTGGGAGGAAACCGGAGTACCCGGAGAAAACCCACGCATGTACGGGGAGAACATGCAAACTCCACACAGAGATGGCTGAGGGTGGGGAAAGACAAAATAAGAAGCCAAAAAGTTACCACTTCCACACAAAATAGGAGGAGAACTCATTTATTCATTTTCTACCGCTTATCCTCACGAGGGTCACGGGGTGCTGGAGCCTATCCCAGCTGTCTTCAGGCAAGAGCAGGCGGGGTACACCCTGGACTGGTGGCCAGCCAATCACAGGGCACATATAGACAAACAACCATTCACACTCACATTCATACCTATGGACAATTTGGAGTCGCTAATTAACCTAGCATGTTTTTGGAATGTGGGAGGAAACCAGAGTACCCGGAAAAAACCCACGCATACACGGGAAGAACATGCAAACTCCAGGCAAAGATGGCCGAGGGTGGGGAAAGACAAAATAAGAAGCTAAAAAGTTACCACTTCCACACAAAATAGGAGGAGAACTCATTCATTCATTCATTTGCTACCGCTTATCCTCACGAGGGTCACGGGGGATGCTGGAGCCTATCCCAGCTGTCTTCGGGCGAGAGCGGGCAGGGTACACCCTGGACTGGTGGCCAGCCAATCACAGGGCACATATAGACAAACAACCATTCACACTCACATTCATACCTATGGACAATTTGGAGTCGCTAATTAACCTAGCATGTTTTTGGAATGTGGGAGGAAACCGGAATACCCGGAGAAAACCCACACATGCACAGGGAGAACATGCAAACTCCAGACAAAATGGCCGAGGGTGGGGAAAGACAAAATAAGAAGCAAAAAAGTTACCACTTCCACACAAACATTATTCATTCATTCATTTTCTACCGCTTATCCTCACAAGGGTTGCGGGAGGTGCTGCAAACTCCACACGGAGATGGCCGAGGGTGGGATTGAACTCGGGTTTCCTAGCTGTGAGGTCTGCACGCTAACCACTCGACCACCGTGCAGCCTGATAATTAACACAAATAATGTAATATATTTAATATGATACTTATTGCTCCCGGGTTTTAGTTGTTAGCAGTCCGTTCCCCAAAATAGTTCGCTAGTCGATGGACGACCTGAGAGTAACCCTTTATGACAAGGTCAAAGGTCACCGCCAATACTGCTATTATTGTTAATGGTCACATGATGCTATCATGTTTTATATCAATCAGTGTGTGTGTGTGTGTCTTAAAGGCGTAGATGACGTTTCCGTGGTTACATGCAGACAGCCTCTAGGGTTTGGCCCTGGCCGACTCAGCTTGGACCAACTTGTCGTGTGTGTGTGTGTGTGTGTGTGTGCGTTACAGGAAGTACGCTAAGAGGAGCTGTCGGATGTGGCCGACTCTTTCTCCCTGACTTTTTTTTATTTAAGGCTCTGTGTGACCACAAGATGAACCCCTTTTTGTTTTTGGTACCATGTGACAGAAGATGCTACATAGCCATGGGTATACTGTACGGTGCGGCCATGTTGAAATTGCATGCCGACATGTCGGTGTTTATGTAGTAATATTGAACGTTATCCCTGCTTCTTATACTCTACAGTTTAAGAAGTAATGGTTGTAAGGTGAAAAAAATTGATCCTAATAAAGATCTCGGCTCTAAATTATCCATAAGTGTATTTCTATATGTGCCCTGTGATTGGCTGGTAACCAGTCCAGGGTGTACCCCGCCTTTCTGGGCTCCAGCATACCCCATGTGACCCCAGTGAGCACAAACAATGTATGTATGGATATATGTTATTAATACAGTACAGCTACTGTATACTACTTATATAAGGGTGTAAGAAAATATCGTTTTGGTGACATATTGCGATACTTTGTTCCACGATACTGTATCGATATTAAAAAGTATGATATGGATATTTTTAGGCATTTATCATAGACTGTATATGGTATTTATTCAAGTGCAGACACGGCAAAGGTTCATTTCCGATTTTAATTTAAACCTCCGAACGCTAGGTGGCAGCACTTACGTAGTCAATCAGGCAAGGACGTTGAACGAGATTCACGTGTGGAATAAAGTATTTGGGAAAAACGACAAATCTGCGAGTCCACTTAGCGAGACACCATGAGGACCTGCCGCTAGCAAGCGATACGAAGGTTGTGTATACTACAAAAGTCGTACTGTGATATTGCAGGTATTTTGTTTTTCAAATCGATATCACTATTTTATTAAATAATGGTAATTTCAAGCATCCTGAAAGGACTTTTTAC
Organism: Doryrhamphus excisus; assembly: GCF_037039965.1. NCBI lineage: Eukaryota > Metazoa > Chordata > Actinopteri > Syngnathiformes > Syngnathidae > Doryrhamphus > Doryrhamphus excisus. The sequence continues at coordinate 3,770,861 of NC_136378.1, read as the reverse complement.
TGATGTTAGTTACTTTGTTCCACAAAAATACTCTTTTGATGGTGGATAAGTCAGGGACTGTATACTCTGCATTTTTTCACAGCTAATAGAATGTGAACATTTGAGCAGGATCTTGAGACATAATTTAATTTTTTTTTTTTATGGGTTTCTTTTGTAAATTTAAAGCTGGATGTTTTATTTATATATTTATTATTATATTTTATTATTAATTATATATAATTAATTATATTATTAATTGTATTATTAATGATATAAAATTTAATTAATTTGTATTATTTATTTATTATTTATTAATTAATTTTTTTATTATTAATATTATTTTATTATTAGTTAAAATTAATTAATTAATTATATTTACTTAAAAGTAAAATAAGAGTAAATTTGTAAAGTAAAGTAAATATACATAAAATAAGATTTACATTAAATAAGAAGCCAAAAAGTTACCACTTCCACACAAAATAGGAGAAGAACTCCTTCATTCGTTCATTCATTTTCTACGGCTTATCCTCACGAGGGTCGCCGGGGTTGCTGGAGCCTATCCCAGCTGTCTTCAGGTGAAATTAATTAATTAATTAATTCAATATATATTTATTTATATAGCTTTATTCATATAGCTTTATTTATCCAAATGCTACACTTTAAGTTTGTGATACAGCATAACAGTATAGCCTTGTTAACAGTATTGTCATATATTGTGATATATCGTATTGTGAGCCTAGTATCGTGATACATATCGTATCGCCAGATTGTTGCCAATACACACCCTTAGTCTTACAGTGATTAGCGTAGCATCCATTTAGCCCATAAAGAGCGACATGGATATTTAACTGCAATGCAAGGAGTCATTAAGAGCAGGCGTGCGATCAATATTGTTTGTAGTTGAAAGTCAATCAACACAATCGCACGTTTTATTATCTCAACCGCTAACCGTGTCTTTGACATTTAGCATACGGAATCAAGGTCATAATTAAAAATGGTGTCTTCTCTTTCTCTCTGTGTGTGTGTGTGTGTGTGTGTGTGTAGGATCACCACGACCGCAGCCTGCATGATGGACCTGCGCCGTTACCCTCTCGATGAGCAAAACTGCACCCTGGAGATTGAAAGCTGTAAGTACCGTCGTCCCTGACAACCGGCTCTCACTCCCACTCGTACGTACGCATGCATGCAATGCAGCTCTGTGGGTTTTTTTTTTTTTTTTTTTGGAAGAAAGTGCGAGGTAGAATACTGTGGCGTGATAAGGCGGGGATGTAAAATGCTGAGAAAGGCTGATGAGATATGAGGAGATACAGATCAAGAAGAGGAACATCACTAATGGTTCACCGACTGATAACATCCACACTAATTAATTCAGCTACACTGGCTGTGATTAGGTGGCCGTGTTTGTGCTGTGAATGTGGACGGTAACGGCGCCATGTTTGGTGAGCCGGTTCCTCGTGGAGTTTGGGATTTTTACCGTGCACCGTTGGAGTGCAAACATGAGAGAGAAAGATGAGGTCCTCATCGTGCTTTATCTGGGTCCCCCGGGGAGAAGGATTACGGGGCTGGGATGTGGTGTAGGGCTCGGTCTTTCTGGGTTTCATCACAGTGTTGTCGGCATTAAGTGCCGGCGGTAAGCAGAGGAAAAAACAGTGGTGGGTCAGAACCGCCCCCCTCTCTCTCTCTATTATGCTCACCATCTCTCTCCTCATCACTTTCTCATTTCTTTTCTTTGCACAGTCTCATCCTGCAGCCTTTTTTATCTCCTTCTCTCCATCACTCATAACCTCTTTTTTTCTCCTCCGCTTCTCTCCGACACACACACACACACACACACACACTGAGGCACGCAGTCTCGGTTTTGATCACCAGACAGTATCTGCTCTCATATGGATTAACTGGCAGCGGTTTTAACGTTGGAATCGCTTCATGCCAGAACATGCTATTTTATTCAGACTAATGAGCGCAGAGAACTCTCACTTGACTCCATCAACTCGATGCATTTTTAACAGACATTGAGTCTTAAAAGCCCAGATAGCCCAGCGCCGCCGCAACTGGGACTCGGAGGCCACTGGTTCCACATGCCGAAGCTGCTTTTTTACCGGAAACACCCCCCCCCCCCTTGGGTTGACTGTTCCCTTTCATTCAAGGAAATAGGCTTACCTCGACCGTAACTGTTACATTTGTTCACTTCCTGCTTTCCATAATACAGTTTAAGGGTTTAATTTTAATTTTATTTTATTTTATTTTATTTTATTTTATTTTATTTTATTTTATTTTATTTTATTTTATTTTATTTTATTTTATTTTATTTTATTTTATTTTATTTTATTTTATTTTATTTTATTTTTCACGTACCGAAGTACAAGGTGATATGAGCATCCAATGACATAATGGGTACCATAGTAACTGTCAATATAGTGATAAATATAGCACATCATGACTGGTGAATGCATCCCATAATCAGTTCACAGTTCCACATGTCCAAAAGGAGTAGGAAGAAGCAAAGCTTATTAAATCCTACCCCTCCATCTAGTACTTTTACAATCACTTCCTGTTACATTTGTTCACTTCCTGCTTTCCTAATATAAATTAAGTTTATTTTTTAATTAATGAATTTTTTTATTTTTATTTTTATTTTTATTTTTATTTTTATTTTTATTTTTATTTTTATTTTTATTTTTATTTTTATTTTTATTTTTATTTTTATTTTTATTTTTATTTTTATTTTCAGGTGTCCTGTTGTTTTTCCGGTACATGTCCGCTTTGTCACAGCTGAGCCAGCAATGATATCGGTATGATATCACCGTGAATAATTTCCCAGGAACAAAGAACTATGCGGTCATTTTAATAAATATCAATTCATTTATTGGGCACCTGAGTCCCTTTGATTTGATGCAGCACTTCCTGTCCTCTAGCGCCGAATATCTGCTGCTTCCCTTTATGAGGCAAATTGAGGCCACGTGAAAAAGTAAATTATTCAAGTGTACTGTGGCTAAATACTGGCCACCAGTCCAGGGTGTACCTCGCCTCTCGCCCCAAGATGACTGGGATAGGCTCCAGCATGCCCCCGAAACCCTTGTGAGGATAAACGTTAAAAAATGAATACATGAACGAGTTTTCCTCCTATTTTGTGTGGAAGTGGTAACTTTTTGGCTACTTATTTTGTCTTTCTTCACCCTCGGCCATCTCTGTGTGGAGTTTGCATGTTCTGCCCGTTAATGCGTGGGTTTTCTCCGGTTTCCTCCCACATTCCAAAAACATGCTAGGTTAATTAGCGACTCCAAATTGTCCATAGGTATGAATGTGAGTGTGAATGGTTGTTTGTCTATATGTGCCCTGTGATTGGCTGGCCACCAGTCCAGGGTGTACCCCGCCTCTCGCCTCTCGCCCCAAGACAACTGGGATAGGCTCCAGCACGCCCCCGAAACCCTTGTGGGGATAAACGTAAAAAAATTAATGAATGAATGAATGAGTTCTCCTCCTATTTTGTGCGGAAGTGGTAATTTTTTGGCTACTTATTTTGTCTTTCTTCACCCTCGGCCATCTCTGTGTGGAGTTTGCATGTTCTCCCCGTTAATGTGTGGGTTTTCTCCGGGTATTCCGGTTTCCTCCCACATTCCAAAAACATGCTAGGTTAATTAGCGACTCCAAATTGTCCATTTTTATTTTTATTTTTATTTTTATTTTTATTTTTATTTTTATTTTTATTTTTATTTTTATTTTTATTTTTATTTTTATTTTTATTTTTATTTTTATTTTTATTTTTATTTTTATTTTTATTTTTATTTTTATTTTTATTTTTATTATATATATTTTTTTGCCATCTGTGAAGATCTACTGCATACCAATATGGCGGTATCAATAAGCGATGGTGCTGTTAATGCTTCTCTAAGTACGCATGTTTGCTTCGTGTCCAACAGATGGTTACACTACAGATGATATTGAGTTCTACTGGCGAGGAGGAGAGGGCGCGGTGTCCGGAGTGGACAGGATAGAGCTACCGCAGTTTTCCATCGTGGACTATAAACTCATCTCCAAGAACGTGGTCTTCTCCACAGGTAATACTGTATTTTTTTTTTTTTTTTTTTTTATTCACTGTGTCAGTAGTAAAAATACGGACACCAGTGGGCGTCGCTGAGTCAAATATATTTTGGTTTTCTTCCTTTCAGGTTCCTACCCCCGCCTGTCCCTCAGCTTCAAACTGAAGAGGAACATTGGTTACTTCATCCTGCAGACATACATGCCTTCCATCCTGATTACCATCCTCTCCTGGGTCTCCTTCTGGATCAACTACGATGCCTCGGCTGCCAGAGTGGCCCTGGGTAGGACGGCCCCCGGCTGCTGCTAACAATAACCCGTAGTTACGTCATCGAACGCCATTTCACATACATTTAGGGCACGGCTGCGTCTGTCATGAGTCTGATGTGTGTTTTGACTGCTTTTCTCATTAGCTTTAAGCATGCCAGTGATAGCAGATTGTGATAGGCTGCCTGGCTAAATGTGTGTTGTTCCGATGACTCCGCGCATGAGTCATTCCGAGCGAGGCGCAGCGGCCTCGACCTTGAAGCGTGCCGTCTTTCTCTCCGCTTGTCTGTCTCTCACCGGCTAGCTAAGTGACGTCCTATTACAATAATGCACTTTTTTTTTTTTATATATATATATTTCCGGTCACACAAATAAAACCGAATGCCGAAGCCGAGCTCCATTTTGGCGTTCGTCTCGGAAGGTCAAAATCCGCGCCTCCCAGCGCTTATATGTGTGTCATTCTTGTCACACATTATTTGTGTTTTTCCCCAAAAGTGGGACACATGCAGGTTGGAGCCCCGTATTGGGGATGTTTGGAGGCTAACGTGATTAAAAGATGCGTACGCTCGCAGCATCCTGCAAACATGCAGCGAGCGAGCGAGCGAGCCAATGAGAGACGAGGCTGCAAGCTACGGAGACCACTGAGTTATTTATAATACGTGTGAATCTGACCAAATGCAGATTGTGCATGGAGATGACTAATGTATCAAACACAATGCGTGGACGTGAAAAAAAAACAAAGAAAACAAAGAAAACAGGTGAATTGTGCTGTGACTAATAGCAGATGTTTGGCAACGCTTTGCTTTGTCCATCTAGATAAATAATTCAATACCATAAACACTCACTCGCTCATTTAGAATTAGAACACACACTTTTTAGTTTGTCTATTAGATACAATTATTATTATTATTATTATATGGCCTCTAAAGTTCCAAAACATTCATTTTCTACCGTTTATCCTCACGAGGGTCGCAGGGGTGCTGGAGCCTATCCCAGCTGTCTTCAGACGAGAGGGCGACACCCTGGACCGGTTGCCAACCAATCACAAGGCACATATAGACAAACAACCATTCACACTCACATTCATACCTATGGACAATTTGGAGTCGCTAATTAACCTAGCATGTTTTTGGAATGTGGGAGGAAACCGGAGTACCCGGAGAAAACCCACGCATGCACGGGGAGAACATGCAAACTCCACACAGAGATGGCTGAGGGTGGGGAAAGACAAAATAAGAAGCCAAAAAGTTACCACTTCCACACAAAATAGGAGAAGAACTCATTCATTCATTTTTTTTTAAAGCTTATCCTCACAAGGGTCTCGGGGGAGTGCTGGAGCCTATCCCAGTTGTCTTCGGACAAGAGGCGGGGTACACCCCGGACTGATCACAGGGCACATATAGACAAACAACCATTCACACTCACATTCATACCTATGGACAATTTGGAGTCGCTAATTAACCTAGCATGTTTTTGGAATGTGGGAAAAAAAACAGAGTACCTGGAGAAAACCCACGCATGCACGGGGAGAACATGCAAACTCCATACAAAGACGGCCGAGGGTGGGGAAAGACAAAATAAGAAGCCAAAAAGTTACCACTTCCACACAAAATAGGAGAAGAACTCATTCATTCATTCATTTTTTAACCCTTATCCTCACAAGGGTTTCGGGGACGTGCTGGAGCCTATCCCAGCTGTCTTCGGACAAGAGGCAGGGTACACCCTGGACTGGTGGCCAGCCAATCACAGGGCACATATAGACAAACAACCATTCACACTCACATTCATACCTATGGACAATTTGGAGTCGCTAATTAGCCTAGCATGTTTTTGGAATGTGGGAGGAAACTGGAGTACCTGGAAAAAAGTTACCACTTCCACACGAAATAGGAGGAGAACTGATTCATTCATTCATTTTTTAACGCTTATCTTCATAAGGGTTTCGGGGGCGTGCTGGAGCCTATCCCAGCTGTCTTCGGACGAGAGGCAGGATACATCCCGGACCGATCGCCAGCCAATCACAGGGCACATATAGACAAACAACCATTCACACTCACATTCATACCTATGGACAATTTGGAGTCGCTAATTAACCTAGCATGTTTTTGGAATGTGGGAGGAAACCAGAGTACCCGAAGAAAACAGAGAGAACTCCACATAGAGATGGCCGAGGGTGGGGAAAGACAAAATAAGAAGCCAAAAAGTTACCACTTCCACACAAAATAGGAGGAGAACTCATTCATTCATTCATTTTTTACCGCTTATTTATCCTCACGATGGTTGCAGGGGGTGCTGGAGCCTAGCCACACAGAGATGGCCGAGGGTGGAATCGAACTCGCGTCTCCTAGCTGTGTGGCCTCCGCGCTAACAACTGGAATGATATAAACCATAAAACCTTGTTGGAGGTCTTTGTAGTTGATCCATTACATGCAGTTATTATCTCTTTTTATCTGTTCTGATATCTTTATAACACACAGAATAGAGAAAGACTGTCTAATTGCTGCTTTGCTTCTTAAAAAAAAAACAAACGTAGCTTCTTCTGACTCCGAAACGATGCTTTCCAGGCATCACCACCGTGCTGACCATGACCACCATCAACACCCACTTGCGAGAGACGCTCCCTAAGATCCCCTACGTGAAGGCCATCGACATGTACCTGATGGGCTGCTTTGTGTTCGTCTTCCTCGCCCTGCTGGAGTACGCCTTCGTCAACTACATCTTCTTCGGCCAGGGTCCGCAGCGGCAGAAGAAAGCGGCCGAGAAAGCGGCCACGGCCAATAACGAGAAGCTGAGACCCGACCCCAACAAGGTAAAAACGCGTGGCCTCGAACTCGTTGTGTGTGTGTGTGTGTGTGTGTGTCGCTTGTGTGTTTCTTCTTCTCTTACAGGTCAATGTGATCAATGCTAAATGTCCTTTTTACACTCCATGGATGCGTGTTGAATGCAGAAATGACTGGCTTGTCTTCATGTTGCTGTGTCTCTCTCTAAGGGTTAAATAAAGAAATTAAAAAAAAAAAAAAATTCCGATATGTGGCGCCATAGCCTCCCCTTATTTGAAACGACTCAGCTGCAACAACAGCAACATCGAAAATTCAAAATTTAAAATTCAAAATTCAAACCCCCTTCTTTTCCCTTCCCCCGGAAGTAACAGTGCTGATTTTGTATGCTTGCAGTGGCTGGTGGGAAATGTAGTTCAGAGAGATGATGCTCTGTATGCCAGAATGAAACAGAGGGAAATTGACGCGTATGACTCGATGTGGGATCCCATCTTTGTGGACGATGCCGCATTAGGACTAGGCGAGCAAAGAAATAAGGTACTGGAGGTTTTGAAAAGTGGAAATTAATAATCATGTCATCAATCTGAATCGATCCCGATCAGAGGAAAAAAAAAAATATGCTGTTAGTTTTTGTGCATCTGTTTGATTTCTATAAATTTTTTAAGGCAACTTTGATCATCACTTCCCACCATTGTGTTTTTTTTTTTTTTTTTTTCCCTTTCTTGGTTTGCTCTTCATGCATTTTCCTGACAAGTACGACTTAATTTTTGCAGGATTTTACTAAATTCTACTTGGATTGTATAATAATAATATTTCAAAATTGAAATATTACACAAGAGGCGAACATATAGAAATACTGTGAAGTCACTGTGGGCTCAGTGGAATAAACCAATGGGATTGTGCGATTTAAAGATGATTTTCACTCTAGTGGCTTCACTTTAAATTCCCGGGATTAAGTGATTTTTTTGGGACGTTTTTTTTTTATTATTATTATTTTTTTTTCCTCAGAAGTCAGGCTATGGATGAAGAAATGTTCAAGTGAATTCACCTTTCCTGAACCCGCCTGAACCTTTTCAGCCTTTCCTCCATCTCTGCAACGTCCCTTACAGTTTCTCTCAACCTACCTTCTTCCTGTCACATTTTTTTTTCCTTTGCGTTGCTTCCTCTTTGTTTTGATTCTGTTTGTCTTTGTTGTTGAATCGACAGAATTTTAGCCCCCCCGGCAGCTGAAATTCTGAGATGAAAAGTTCTCCATGACAATTATTTTGTGGAGTATGTTTTACTTTTTTTTTCTTTTTTTTTTTTCCTCTAGGAATGTTATTTCATCGTGGTGTGGTTGTATTATCACATGACAGATGATCAATAGTTTTGATTTACAGTACGCTGGAACCTCTCACCTCCAACGTCTTTTTAGTCGGAAATGATACAATTATGTACTGCAAAAAAAGGTCAGTAAGGATAATTCATAATGCCGCCGACAGAGAACATACTAACTGACAAAAAAATTAAAATTAAAATTAAAATTAAAATTAAAATTAAAATTAAAATTAAAATTAAAATTAAAATTAAAATTAAAATTAAAATTAAAATTAATGATAATATGTTATAAATAAAATGTTATAATAATAATAACAATACATTTATAAAATAAAATAAATATATATTAAATTATATTAGGAAAGCAGGAAGTGAACAAATGTAACAGTTACTGATTGTAAAAGTGACAAAAATAAAATACAAAAATAAATACAAAAATAAAATAAAATAAAAAAACTTAAACATATTATGAAAGCAGGAAGTGAACAAATGTAACAGTTACTGGTTGTAAAAGTACCACATGTAGGAGTTGGATTTAATAAGCTTTGCTTCTTCCTACTCCTTTTGGACATGTGGAACTGTGAACTGATTATGTGACAAAAATAAAATAAAAAATAATAATAATAAAAAAATATAAAAAAACTTAAACATATTATGGAAAGCAGGAAGTGAACAAATGTAACAGTTACTGATTGTAAAAGTACCAGATGGAGGGGTAGGATTTAATAAGCTTTGCTTCTTCCTACTCCTTTTGGACATGTGGAACTGTGAACTGATTATGTGATGCATTCAATTGTCATCTGATGCATGTTCAAATGAAATTAAACCATTACATTATTTCCTCCCGTACAACGTGAACTGTGAAGGCAACATTTGAAGCACTATTGTAACATCTTAAAGGGGAACTGTTGCCTATTATTCCCCTTTTTTGTGCATTATAACATGAAAAAACAAGTTAATACGAGCTAGCTAAATGTAAGTCATTGAAAAACACCTACTTGGATGCTAACAGCTACTTTGTCTTAAAAAAAAAAACACCAACAGTGTTCAATTTCCATAACTGACCTGTATATTAACCGAGTTACATATTGTTATTGTTATTATCGCCGCTAATGCGGAGTACTATATCAAAAATAATACATGCGATTATGAGTATGAGGGCTTGTAGCTGTCATGTTAAGAGTAAAAAGAAGCTAACCTTTAAAAAACATCCAACTTTGAAGTGAATGTTATTATTAATGTCTTTAATTATTATTATTAATTAATTATTAATCATTCTTTATTATTAATTATAATTAATTATAATTAATTATTATTACTTATTATTACTTATTATTACGTATTAATAATTATTAATAATTATTACTAATTATTAATAATACTAATAATTATTAATTAATAATATTATTAATTATTAAATATTATTAATTAATCATTCTTTATTATTAATTATTATTAATTATTATTAATTATTATTAATTATTATTAATTATTAATTAACGATTATTAATTATTTATAATTATTATTAAGTATGGTGGACTTCTCTCTTCGGTGGCGTTTGGAATATGTACTCGCAGAAAAATAATAATTAATTGATGGATTGCGAGCAGATGATGTCGCTGACATCTTTGAGACTGACTCAACAGCGCCTCCTCTGGTAGCAGCCAGGTAGTGAACTTCAGAATGAACTTAGTTCATTCTGATTGATGGGAAATTGGCACCTTGTTTTGAGCTAATCGTTAGCGCTGATGGATTGTTTGACTTTAGAACGACGGTGTGGAAATCCGTTTGACTTTAGAGGTTCCAGCGTATCGTTTTCCTAAGTCCTGAATCATAGCTACGTGGTTGCATCGTTACCTCGCTTCGACTCCCCACGAGCCGTCACTTCTCATGGCCCCGCCTATTTTTGCACCCCCCCCCCTACGCAGATGACCCCCGACGACAACATCTTATTCAGCACCCTGGAGATGAAGAACGAAATGGGTGGCGCCGGGGATCTGTCTCGGGGCCTGGGAGCGCCCGGAGACCCCCGCAACACCATGCTGGCCTACGACAGCTCCACGCTGCAGTACCGCAGGGCGGCCATGGCCCGCCAGAACTATGGCCACAGCGCCTTGGAACGCCACGCTCAGAAAAAGTCCCGCCTACGGAGACGGGCCTCGCAGCTCAAGGTCAACATCCCGGACTTGTCCGACGTGAACTCTATCGATAAGTGGTCCAGGATGATCTTCCCGACTGTGTTCTCCTTCTTCAACGTGGTCTACTGGCTCTACTACGTTCATTAAAAGCCGCGGCCATCTTGAGGCAAGCGTTCGAATACGGGAATCGGGGGGGTTGTTAGCTTAAGCGACGGCGTGAGAGCGTGAATGAGTAGTTCCGGTTCATTTTAGACGACGTGACAGGAGACCGCAATGACATTTTTGGACCGCAGAACGCAGCACCCAACACTTTGGTGACTCTTTCAGCATTTTTGGGAAACACCTTCAGCGGATGGGAGTAAAAAAAAAAAAAAAAAAAAACACTTTCAAAATAAGAGTTTTAAAAAAAAAGACAGTACTGGTGCCTGTGCCGCAATTTCAATATATCACTAATATTTGTCATTCGTAGCTTACTCTCTCTGTGGATCAAATATTTATGCTTGTGTTTGCATATACTTTAAGGATTTGTTTTGTTTAGTATCTATTTACTTCGTAGCCGAAGCTGTCTGCATCCCCGGGAAAAGCTTTATAAATGATTTTAAAAGGAGTCATCCTTGATAGTCTATTTTCCTAGAATTACTGTAAATCCCAAACATCCTTTAAACAGCATGCTCATGTTTGATTTCATTTGCATATCACTTGTGAGAAGAAGTTTTGTCGGTTGCTTTGGATAACAAACAGAAGGTGGCGCTATTTTAATAATCGGAGGAACACAAGGAGCCGCACTGTTGGACAAGTTTTTTTTGTTTTTTTTTTTCCGCAGCACGGACCGAATCAAGTCCATTTTTTTTGTCTTTTTTTTTCGGAATTTTTTTTTTTTTTTGTCTTTTTTTTCCCCGAAAAAAAAAATCAGAGGAACACAAGGAGCCGCACTGTTGGACAAGTTTTTTTTTGTTGTTTTTTTTTTCGCAGCACGGACCGAATCAAGTCCATTTTTTTTTGTCTTTTTTTTCGAAAAAAAAATTTTTTTTGTCTTTTTTTTTTTCCCCAAAAAAAAAAAAAATCTGAGGAACACAAGGAGCCGCACTGTTGGACAAGTTCTTTTTTTGTTGTTGTTTTTTTTGCAGCACGGACCGAATCAAGTCATTTTTTTTTTGTCTTTTTTTTTCGAAAAAAAAATGTTTTTTGTCTTTTTTTTTCCCGAAAAAAAAAAATCTGAAGAACACAAGGAGCCGCACTGTTGGACAAGTTTTTTTTTTTTCACAGCATGGACCGAATCAAGTCCATTTTTTTTTGTCTTTTTTTTCGAAAAAAAAATTTTTTTTTTCTTTTTTTTTTTCCCGAAAAAAAAAAATCCGAGGAACACAAGGAGCCGCACTGTTGGACAAGTTTTTTTTTTCACAGCATGGACCGAATCAAGTCCACTTTTTTTTTTTTTCGAAAAAAAATTCTTTTTTTTCCCCTTTCCTTTCAGCAAAGGCTTTATAATGTGACCTCAAAAATGATGATGGAGGAAGAACTTTGATATTATTAGTCCGCCCCTTTCATTGCAATGAGTTGCTGCATACATAATAAATATGGCAAAAACCACAATCATCTTTATATCAGTAGAGTTGAATGATAGACGTATGATACGTTTCATTGTGGTTAGGTTTCTGTTTGGGGAAAAAAAATGTAGATATAAATATAAATCATGTTAAAATTAAAAAAAAAAGATTCATTTTTTTTATAAATCAATACTCACCTTATGTGTAAATATGATCAATTAATTCTATTTAACTGTTGTTTGTTTTGCAGTTGAATTCCAGAGCAATGATTTTTTTCCATTACTTCAACAACAACAATAAAAAAAAAAGAAAAAGAAAGTTTTAATTCAGTTCAACTGAATGAAAAAATATGAAAAAAAATACAATCGGCAACATTGCTGTTGATGTAATTTTTGGACTTTTCCCTTTTTTTTTTTTTTTTTTTTTTTTAAACGGACTCTTGAAAGCACCTCCAGTATATTTGCTGAAACTTAAGCACTTCCAGACACCAGTGGCTACTGGGTCCATGTTTTTCTTCTCCGCAAAAACGACTTAACAAGGACCCCCTCCCCCCCGGCCATCCCGGCATTGAAGTCAGGCGTATTTTGTACAAAGTTTATGTAAATTCCAATTGTAATATTTCATAAAGACTGTACATATGTTGTGTAATGATTGTCAACAATTATGAAGATGTATCTAAATTCAATTAAAACTCAATACAGTCTATCACTTCAATAACTAAAGTGCCAGGTGGCGTATTCGTGTGTCTTGTCACTTTAAGAAGCTCGCCAAAAGGGTCGATGCACATTCAGGGGATGAACATCGACAGTGTAGTGCATCATTGATGACTTACTTTTCACTTTGTTTTTATGTATTTTTATGTATTTTTTTTTATTCGGTTTTGGCGATGAGGAACATTGTTCCTGAAAATCGGATAATTGGTATTTATGAGCTTTGGGTTGTAATCGAAAAAAACAGAGTTTCCTCTGTAGGGTGGCTGGACTCAGATTAGTAGCAGGCACGCTCCAGACTCCTTCCTGGTGACGTGTTCTGGGCATGCCCAGCCGAGACAAGGCCCCTTAGAACACCTTAGTGGAAAAAAAACGGGGAAAGTAATTGAGGGCTGGACTCATAGTAGTAGCAGGCACGTAGTCCAATTGACTCCTCCCTGGTGAAGTGTTCTGGGCATGCCCAGCCGAGACAAGACCCCTTGGAACTCCTTAGTGGAAGAAAAACAGGGAAAGTAATTGAAATGTTTTAATTCAATTTCCATTTTGTACAAATCTGACTATGCATAAAGAATGGCGAGGCAAGGGTGTTGACGCCATGAGGAGGAGGAAGGGTTCTGGGCATGCCCAGCCGAGACAAGGCCCCTTGGAACACCTTAGTGGGAAAAAAAACGGGGAAAGTAATTGAGGGCTGGACTCATAGTAGTAGCAGGCACGTAGTCCAGATGACTCCTCCCTGGTGAAGTGTTCTGGGCATGCCCAGCCGAGACAAGACCTCTTGGAACTCCTTAGTGGAAGAAAAACAGGGAAAGTAATTGAAATGTTTTAATTCAATTTCCATTTTGTACAAATCTGACTATGCATAAAGAATGGCGAGGCAAGGGTGTTGACGCCATGAGGAGGAGGAAGGGTTCTGGGCATGCCCAGCCGAGACAAGGCCCCTTGGAACACCTTAGTGAAAAAAAACGGGGAAAGTAATTGAAATGTTTTAATTCCATTTCCATTTTGTACAAATCTGATGATGCATAAAGGCTGGACGAGGAGGGCGGGAGGCTCGGTTGTTCTGGGCATGCCCGGCCGAACACCTTAGTGAAAAAAAACGTAGAAAGTAATTGAAATTTTTTTATTCAAAATTTGTCGATGCATAAAGGATGGCGAGGCAAGGGTGTCGACGCCATGTGGTGCCGGGTGCGGTGGTCTGGGCATGCCCAGCCAAGGCAAGGCCCTTTGGAACACCAATTGAAACATTTTAATTCCATTTCCATTTTTTACAAATCTGACGATGCATAAAGGATGGCGAGGCAACGCCAGGAGGGTGGGTGCAGTAGTCTGTGCATGCCCAGATGAGACAAGGCCCCTTGGAACACCTTAGTGGAAGAAAACGAGGAAAGTAATTTAAATGTTTTAATTCCATTTCCATTTTGTACAAATCTGACGATGCATAAAGGATGGCGATGCAACGTCACGAGGAGGAGGAGGGCGGGAGGGTGGTTTGTTCTGGGCATGCCCGGTCAAACACCTTAGTGAAAAAAACGGGAACGTAATTGAAATGTTTTAATTTCCATTTCCGTTTTGTACAAATCTGACGATTCATTAAGGATGCCGATGCAACGCCACGAGGAGGAGAAGGGCGGGAGGGTGAGGTGTTCTGGGCATGCCCGGCCGAGACAAGGCCCCTTGGAACACCTTATTGGAAAAAAACGTGGAAAGTAATTGAAATGTTTTAATTCCATTTCCATTTTGTACAAATCTGACGATGCATAAAAGATGGCGAGGCAACGCCATGCAGAGGAGGAGGAGGGCGGTATGGTCTGGGCATGCCCAGCCGAGACAAGGCCCTTTGGAATACCTTAGTGGAAGAAAACAGGGAAAGTAAATGAAATGTTTTAATTCCATTTCCATTTTGTACAAATCTGACGATGCATAAAGGATGGCGAGGCAAGGGTGTTGACGCCATGAGGAGGAGGAGGGGTTCTGGGCATGCCTGGCCGTGACAAGGCCCCTTAGAACACCTTAGTGGAAAAAAAAACGGGGAAAGTGATTAAAATGTTTTAATTCCATTTACATGTTGTACAAATTTGTCGATGCATAAAGGATTCCGACGCAATGTCACGAGGAGGAGGAGTGCGGGAGGGTGGTTTGTTCTGGGCATGCCCGGCCGAACACCTTAGTGAAAAAAAAACGGGAAAAGTAATTGAAATATTTTAATTCCATTTCCATTTTGTACAAATCTGATGATGCATAAAAGATGGCGATGCAACGCCATGCGGAGTCGGAGGAGGGCGGGGGGGGGGGGGTGCAGTGGTCTGGACCACTACGGTCTTAAGAGACGGCCTCAGGTGACATTAATGCAGAGAAGCATTCATACAGAATTTGACTTGGGGTCCGGGGGAAAATAACGACAACTAAAAAAAACCCGTCACTCCACCCTGCTGCACTCCTTCCCTGCCCTCAACCCCCAACATGGTTCCAACCCTTAAATGGCTGCTGTTGAATATTTCATCATGCAAAACACTGAATATTTCATATTTGATAAGAGATTGTGTCGTAGTTTGATTCACACTCGTAGTGTAAAAAGTGTTTTTGGGTTTTTGATGCACGGTTTAAAGAAACCGATGTAGTATTTGACTACAGGAGACTAATGGTTGCCGTGGAAAAACGGCCATTACTGTTGGCATGTGGAAGGAACGAGGGAAAAGGCAGATGCTTTGGACTTTGTAGTGTTTCCGTGTCACTGCTCTAATTGAGGATGCACATTCTCTGCTCTGTGGAATTGTGTATGTGTGTATATATGTGTGTATATGTGTGTGTGTGCGTACTACCAGCTGCGCCGCTTGCATCGAGTCCATGCATCACCCCGCCTCTCACCCCCCGCAACCCTCGTGAGGATAAGTGGTAAAGAATGAATGAATGAATGAGTTCTCCTCCTATTTTGTGTGGAAGTGGTAACTTTTTGGCTTCTTTTTTTGTCTTTCCCCACCCTCGGCCATCTCTGTGTGGAGTTTGCATGTTCTCCCCGTGCATGCGTGGGTTTTCTCCCAGTACTCCAGTTTCCTCCAACATTCCAAAAACATGCTAGGTTAATTAGCAAATTGTCCATAGGTATGAATGTGAGTGTGAATGGTTGTTTGTCTATATGTGCCCTGTGATTGGCTGGCCACCAGTCCAGGGTGTACCCTGCCTCTTGTCCGAAGACTGCTGAGATAGGCTCCAGCACGACCCTCATGAGGATAAGCGGTACAAAATGAATAAGTTCTCCTCCTATTTTGTGTGGAAGTGGTAACTTTTTGGCTTCTTATTTTTTCTTCCCCCACCCTCGGCCATCTCTGTGTGGAGTTTGCATGTTCTTCCCGTGCATGTGTGGGTTTTTTCCCGGTACTCCAGTTTCCTCCAACATTCCAAAAACATGCTAGGTTAATTAGCGACTCCAAATTGTCCATAGATATGAATGTGAGTGTGAATGGTTGTTTGTCTATATGTGCCCTGTGATTGGCTGGCCACCAGTCCAGGGTGTACCCCGCCTCTTGCCTGAAGACAGCTGGGATAGGCTCCAGCACCCCCGCACGACCCTTGTGAGGAAAAAAAGCGGTAGAAAATGAATGAATGAATGAGTTTGCCTCCTATTTTGTGTGGAAGTGGTAAGTTTTTGGCTTCTTATTTTTTCTTCCCCCACCCTCGGCCATCTCTGTGTGGAGTTTGCATGTTCTCCCCGTGCATGCGTGGGTTTTCTCCGGGTACTCCGGTTTCCTCCCACATTCCAAAAACATGCTAGGTTAATTAGCGACTCCAAATTGTCCATAGGTATGAATGTGAGTGTGAATGGTTGTTTGTCTATATGTGCCCTGTGATTGGCTGGCCACCAGTCCAGGGTGTACCCCGCTCGCTCTCACTCAAAGACACCTGGGATAGGCTCCAGCACCCCCGCGACCCTCGTGAGGATAAGCGGTAGAAAATGAATGAATGAATGAACCACTAACCACCTCACGTGCATCACTAACTCTATTGGAGGAACTAAGTAATCAGCTTCGTGTTTCCACACGGACGAATATTTAATTGCGCTGCCAGTCTTTACACCGCGGATACTCGACAATGACATAATATTTGTAAAAAATTATAAATAAATGTTAACTAAAAAAAAAAAAACGATATTGGATAATTCCTCGCGGCACACCGGATGATTTCTCATGGCGCCGCGGTTGAAAATAACTTCTACTCTACGCTGTGGATTCAATCAGGCAGGTACACTAAGGTTCCGTGTGTGAGTGTAATGAATGGCTGACTCCTGAGCAAATGTGCCTTGTTTGAACAGGTTCAACAGCCTGATATGGAAAAGACAACATATGTCAACATGAGGAAGTGGAAGGCATCCTACATACATGCCATCTGTGCAAGAGGCTGCTTTGTCGTATGCACACACACACACACACACACACACACACACACACACACAGGCACATTTAAACACTCAGTTCTTATCACTAAAGCTGTCATCAACTCTCTTGCAAAAGACAAACAAAGATCATTTCTTTATCTTTAAAAAGGTGTTTGGTTTAACTCAAGGTGGGAATGTTTGTACGGGTTCCCAGAAAAGAAAGTCATAACATTCCGAAAAAAAAAATACAATATGATACAATTTCATAAAACATAAATATTTGAGGGCTGCACGGCGATCAAGTGGTTATCGCGCACACTTTACAGCTAGGAGACCTGAGTTCAATCCCACCCATATTCCAAAAACATGCTAGGTTAATTAGCGACTCCAAATTGTCCATAGGTATGAATGTGAGTGTGAATGGCTGTTTGTCTATATGTGCCCTGTGATTGGCTGGCCACCAGTCCAGGGTGTACCCCACCCACCTCTCACCCGAAGACAGCTGGGATAGGCTCCATCACCCACTGCGACCCTTGTGAAGATAAGCGGTAGAAAATGAATGAGTTCTTCTCCTATTTTCGTGTGGAAGTGGTAATTTTTTGGCTTCTTATTTTGGAGTGTGGAGTTTGCATGTTCTTCCCATTCATGCGTGGGTTTTCTCCGGGTACTCCGGTTTCCTCCCACATTCCAAAAACAAGCTAGGTTAATTAGCGACTCCAAATTGTCCATAGGTATGAATGTGAGTGTGAATGGTTGTTTGTCTATATGTGCCCTGTGATTGGCTGGCCACCAGTCCAGGGTGTACCCCGCCTGCCTCTCACCCGAAGACAGCTGGGATAGGCTCCAGCACCCCCTGCAACCCTTGTGAGGATAAGCAATAGAAAATGAATGAATGAATGAGTTCTCCTCCTATTTTGTGTGGAAGTGGTAATTTTTTTGCTTCTTATTTTGTCTTTCCCCACCCTCGGCCATCTCTGTGTGGAGTTTGCATGTTCTCCTCGTGCATGCGTGGGTTTTCTCCGGGTACTCCGGTTTCCTCCCACATTCCAAAAACATGCTAGGTTAATTAGCGACTCCAAATTGTCCATAGGTATGAATGTGAGTGTGAATGGTTGTTTGTCTATATGTGCCCTGTGATTGGCTGGCCACCAGTCCAGGGTGTACCCCGCCTCTCGCCCGAAGACAGCTGGGATAGGCTCCAGCACCAGAAAATGAATGAATGTATGAGTTCTCCTCCTATTTTGTGTGGAAGTGGTAACTTTTTGGCTTCTTATTTTGTCTTTCCCCACTCTTGGCCATCTCTGTGTGGAGTTTGCATGTTCTCCCCGTGCATGCGCGGGTTTTCTCCGGGTACTCCGGTTTCCTCCCACATTCCAAAAACATTAATTAGCGACTCCAAATTGTCCATAGGTAGGATTTTTTTTTGCAGAAAACCGATATCCCGATATCCCGATATCGATGGAATCAGCATTTTTTTATGCTAATGACATGAAGTCTTTGTTCATATGTCACATCTCATCAGGATAATCTTCCTTTCAAATATGATCTAAATCTGTCTGATTGTGATCCTACAGATTTTAATTAGGATTTAGGTCTGGGTTCTAGCTGAACCCTTTACTGCTGTAATAGAACCACGATGTACTGTGAGTTAATTATGTATTTATTTGTTCATTAGACTGTTGCATAATGCAGGTGTTCCCTTCTTTGGGAGACGTCATGACTTTAGGAATGTGAACACACCTGTCAAAAACGAGGGGGGCGGAGTCACAGCAAGGTGTGTTGTCACCTGTTTACATCGACACACACACACACACACACACAGGTAGCGGAGTGAGAATGGGAAGTAAGGGAGCGTGCTGACAAGCAAGGAGACTGCTACCATGGGGTGGTGGAGCCCTCTGTCCCTGATGAGGGACTCCCTCAGAGGTCAAAGGGCACGTGACAAAGACCTCCGCCACTTGGTGTCTAATCTTCCTTACGAGGGCCTGGAGAAGAAGAAGCAACCCAACCGCTACTTTCCCGGGAACGCCATCAAAACCACCAAATACACTTTGTTCTTCTTCATCCCGGTGAACCTCTTTGAGCAGTTTCACCGCCTCGCCAACGTCTACTTCGTGGGTCTCGCGATTCTCAACTTTGTCCCGGTGGTGAACGCGTTCCAGCCCGAGGTGGCTCTCATCCCCATTTGTGTCATCCTGTCTCTCACCGCGCTCAAAGACGCCTGGGAGGATTTCAGGAGGTACCAGTCGGACAAGAAGCTCAATAACTTACCGTGCTTCATCTACAGCAGGTAAAAAAAAAAAAAAGTGATGGTGCGTTCAGGGTGCCTCCGCACTAAATGCAGCAGCACAGTCTGTGTGTGTGCGTGTTTCTTCTTCTTCTTCTCCTCCCTCTTCTTCTGTGTTTCAGCCCCTCGTGGGAATTCTTGACTTAGAAATAGAAATTGTGTGGGAGATGATTCCTCTTTGAAGAGGCTCACAACGGAATCTCTCGCCACGGCGTTGCGCGCATTTGATGAACGCCTCATTTTTTTTTTTTTTTGTCAGCAGAGACACCAAGGTTAGCAGCGGGTGTCTATTTTTGAACCAATGGTGTGAAATGACTTATTTTACATATTCCGTCTCCGTTTCGCTGGTGTGATTTTGGAATACTGTGGGCGCTTCCTGCGACTGAAGACGAAATCTCACGAGATGAAAACGAGATTTCGTCTCTCGGCTACATCCAATGCGATGGTTCAGCACCTAGACCAGGGGTGGGCAAACTACGGCCCGGGGGCCACATCCGGCCCGCCAAGTGTTTGAATACGGCCCGCCCAATCTTTCCAAAGTATTTCATTTAAACTCAACATACAACCTGGCATCATGGCCTGAGCCAACCTTTTGATGGTTTTATCAATTTCCTTTTTTAATAATAATAATAATTATAATAATAATTATTATTATTATTATTATTATTATTAGATTATTATTATTATTAGATTATTATTAGATTATTATAACTATTATAATAATTTTATTAATGCTAATTATTATATTAATTATATATAATATTATTGTTATATTTGCATATTTTACATAATAATAATAATAATAATTATTATTATTATTATTATTAGATTATTATTAGATTATTATTAGATTATTAGATTATTATAATTATTATATTAATGCTAATTATTATATTAATTATATATAATATTATTGTTATATTTGCATATTTTACATAATAATAATTATAATAATAATAAAAATTATTATTATTATTATTAGATTATTAGATTATTATTATAATTATTATATAAATGCTAATTATTATATTAATTATATATAATGTTATTGTTATATTTGCATATTTTACATAATAATAATTATAATAATAATAATTATTATTATTATTAGTATTAGATTATTATTAGATTATTATAATTATTATTAGAACTATTATGATTATTATAATTATTATATTAATGCTAATTATTATATTAATTATATATAATATTATTGTTATATTTGCAAATTTTACATAATAATAATATAATAATTATTATTGTAATTTTATTGTAATTATTATAATATTTTATTATTTTAAAAATATTTAAATATAAATATAAAATAATAAATAATAATAGCAGATTGCATGGCAATTTTACAGATACAATAATACCAGGTGGACTGTTACGTGTAAAATATATAGTCTGCCCCCCCCCCCTGTAAATTTTGTCATATCAATGCGGCCCGCGAGTCAAAATGTTTGCCCACCCCTGACCTAGACTCATCATAGAGCAATGATGTTCCGTAGAATTGCAGTAAACAGTCAGTAATATAGTAGGAAGAGGCGGGGCCACTAGCATACACACACAGCACAACAGTAGAACCTCATAAGGACCCATTCAAGGTAACATAGGAAAAAATTACTAGCAAAAAAGACATAAAGACACTCAAGCAATTACATAAGCAAGTTCATGTGCGTCCCTCCTGGCTCTATGTTCATCCCTACTACACTTTTATTCAATCCACGAGTGCTTTAAAGTCAATGCAATCAAACATGTGGCTCATTTTCTAAACATCTGCCACACATCCATAGCAAGTTGCCTTGACGTGTCTTATATCATGTAGGCCATCTTATCTATTTCATCTCCACTTCACACCCTTGTCAATCGTTCCCCGCGTTCAAGTTCTTGCTGTTTTTCAAGGCCGACATGTCAGAAGTTCACCTGAGGCTCTTTAACGCTTTTGTTTTGTTTTTAAATAAAGCCGGACATATTTAATCATATTCAGTATGGCAAGGACACTTTTTCACTTTAAAGTATACTTATATAAATACTTATATATATATATATATACGATGTTTCCCCAAGCTAAGGTTCATTCATGGTCCTGAATGAGATGGCTAATAGGGTTTCAAACATTCATTCATTTTCCTCACGAGGGTCATGGGGGTGCTGGAGCCTATCCCATAAAAAGCCAAAACTTTACCACTTCCACACAAATTGGGAGAAGATTTTTTTCCCTATGGCAGCCATGGCCTTCCCATCATAACTTAGGGCACTGTACAGGCTGGAGCCTATCCCAGCTGTCCCAGGTAGGGTACACCCTGGACTGGTGGCCAGCCAATCACAGGGCACATATAGACAAACAACCATTCACACTCACATTTATACCTATGGACAATTTGGAGTCGCCAATTAACCTAGCATGTTTTTGGAATGTGGGAACCACTCGACCTCTGTGCCGCCTGAAGTGGGGAAAAAGGACAATATAAAAAGCCAAAACTTTACCACTTCCACACAAATTGTGAGAAGATTTTTTTCTCATATGGCAGCCATAGCCTTCCCATCATAACTTAGGGCACTGTACAGGCTGGAGCCTATCCCAGCTGTCTTCAGGCGAGAGGCGGGGTACACCCTGTACTGGTCGCCAGCCAATCACAGGGCACATATAGACAAACAACCATTCACACTCACATTCATACCTATGGACAATTTGGAGTCGCCAATTAACCTAGCATGTTTTTGAAATGTGGGAGGAAACCGGAGTACTCGGAGAAAACCCACGCATGCACGAGGACAGAGATGGCCGAGGGTGGAATTGAACCCTGGTCTCCTAGCTGTGAGGTCTGCGCGCTAACCACTCGACCACCGTGCCGCCTGGTTTCAAGCAGAGTGGGGGAAAAAGGACAATATAAAAAGCCAAAACTTTACCACTTCCACACAAATTGGGAGAAGATTTTTTTCTCCTATGTCAGCCATGGCATTCCCATCATAACTTAGGGCACTGTACACAAAAAGACTGCATCATATTATGAAAAATATGACAATGCGCACGTTTGACGATAAATTACGTATGTAGTGATGCGTAATATCCCATGCTAAAAATACATCTACTCCGCCTCATTGTGGCTAAGGTGTGGCGTATTGCGAGGAAGCCACCCAATCAGGTCGTACATGAAGGGCAGCATACCTTCACACGTCTGTCAGTGGTTGTAAGGCAGCACCGCAAACACATCTTGTACACATAATACACATAATACCTCCATGGGAATCTGCACTTCCTCTGTAGCTTCCAAGCGACGTTTATGACTGTAAAAATAAAAAAAATGTCTCCTGCAAAATTAATAATCTGGCTGTGAATTTCAGGAAAGACAAGAAGTTTATGGAGCGGCGTTGGAAAGACGTGCAAGTGGGTGACTTCTTGAAGGTGCTTTGCAATGAAATTGTCCCTGCAGACCTGCTGCTCCTGCACACATCGGACGCCAACGGTGTGTGTCACATCGAGACGGCCAATCTGGATGGGGAAACCAACCTCAAGGAGAGGAGGGCGGTGGCCGGCGTCTGCGTCACGGTGAGGATTAGTAGTCATTAGTCGTTATTCCAGTGGTTGGCGATGACGGTGAACACAAAGCAAGTTGACGTACCTTTTTAACTGAACGTACGTAACCACAGTCAGTGATTAAAGGCTGCTGATGCGTATATGCACCAGTCGGATGACATACCTGAGAGGCAAACTGCTTGTTGTCTTGCCGAATAATATGTGATGTCACTCTGGAAGGACGGGTTATATGACATCTTAAGTACGTCTATTCCAACTCTCTTTACACAGGAGCCCGACTTTCAACCTGAAAGTTTCAGCAGCATCGTGGTGTGTGAGAAGCCCAATAGCAATCTCAATCACTTCAAGTGTTATGTGTGAGTATCAAATACACAGGCAGAGTCCCCAAACACATTGTGGGTAACAGTAACCACTCTAAATGTACAGTATGTGCCTTAGTCATTTGTTCCTCATTAGTTCCTCAGTAACCACTCTAAATGTACAGTATGTGCCTTAGTCATTTGTTCCTCATTAGTTCCTCAGTAACCACTCTAAATGTACAGTATGTGCCTTAGTCATTTGTTCCTCATTAGTTCCTTAGTAACCACTCTAAATGTACAGTATGTGCCTTAGTAATTTGTTCCTCATTAGTTCCTCAGTAACCACTCTAAATGTACAGCATATGCCTTAGTCATTATTTCTTCATTAGTTCCTCAGTAACCACTCTAGATGTATGTGCCTTAGTCATTCCATCTTCATTAGTTCCTCAGTAACCACTCTAAATATACAGTATGTACCCTCGCCCTTAGTTTTTTGTAAGTTCCTCAGTAACCACTCTAAATGTATGTGCATTTATTGCATTTAGTGCATCTATTTGATCTTCATTAGTTCCTCGGTAACCACTCCATTTGTACAGTATGTGTCTTAGTCATCAGTTCTTCATTAGTTCCTCAATAACCACTCTAAATATACAGTATGTGCCTTAGTCATTCGTTCTTTGTTAGTTCCTCAATAACCACTCTAAATGTACAGTATGTGCCTGAGTCATTAGCTCTTCATTAGTTCCTCAATAACCACTCTAAATGTACAGCACATGCCTTAGTCATTAGTTCTTAATTAGTTCCTCAGTAACCACTCTAAATGTACAGTATAGTATGTGCCTTAGTAATTAGTTCCTCATTAGTTCCTCAGAAACCACTCTAAATGTACAGTATGTGCGTTAGTCATTAGCTCTTCATTAGTTCCTCAATAACCACTCTAAATGTACAGCACATGCCTTCGTCATTAGTTCTTCATTACTTCCTCAGTAACCACGCTAAATATACAGTATGTGCTTTAGTCATTAGTTCTTCATTAGTTCCTCAGTAACCACTCTAAATGTACAGCACATGCCTTAGTCATTAGTCTCACAGTAACCACTCTAGGTGCATGTGCCTTAGTCATTTGATCTTCATTAGTTCCTCAGTAACCACTCTAAATATACAGTATGTACCTTAGTCATTAGTTATTTGTTAGTTCCTCAGTAACCACTCTAAATATACAGTATGTGTCTTAATCATCAGTTTTTCATTAGTTCTTCAGTAACCACTCTAAATATACAGGATGCGCCTTTGTCATTAGTTTGTAATTAGTTCCTCAGTAACCACTCTAAAAGTATGTGTGTTGGTCATCCGATCTTTATTAGTTCATCAGTAATCACTCTAAATGTACGCACCTAGTCATTAGTTCTTCATTAGCACCTCAGTAACCACTCTAAATGTATGTGCCTCAGTCATTAGTTCTTCATTAGTTCCTCAGTAGCCACTCTAAATATACAGTATGCGCCTTAGTCATTAGTTCTTCATTAGTTCCTCAGTAACCACTCTGAATGTATGTGTCTTGGTCATTCGTTCTTTCTTAGTTCCTCAGTAACCACTCTAAATGTATGCACCTTAGTCATTAGTTCTTCATTAATCCCTCGGTAACCAATCTAAATGTACAGTATGTGCCTTAGTCATTAATTCTTCATTGGTTCCTCAGTAACCACTCTAAATGTATGTGCCTTAGTCATTAGTTTTTATTAGTACCTCAGTAACTACTGTATTTTTGTGTTCCTTATTGTAAAGTGAGACCAAACCAAATCCCACTTATGCAATCCTTTTCTGGCATGATAATGGTTTGACTTCTGATATTAGAAGCATATTTCAAACATTTTTGTTTGAGTTTTGAATTGTACCAAGAAGGTCTTGGAATGTAAAGGAGTATTCTGGCTTCCAACCACAGGGAGAAAGAAAACAAAGACAAAGTGGGTGCTGGAATAGAGAGTCTGCTGCTTCGAGGCTGTACTGTCAGAAATACGGACCATGCCGTTGGCTTTGTGGTCTATGCAGGTATCCATCATATTTACCCGATATCACCTTCATGGGATATCAGTATTTTGGACTGTTCTTTCAAGTGACCCATATCTGCTATCGCTATGTGCTTAAGCAAAGCGGCATACACTTTAGTTCTGTGTGTCCTCATTGCCGCCCCTTGTTTCCTTATTAAAGATATTTTCTAGCTTTATTAACCACTTTTCTTTCAAGGTTAGGCCTCAGGGCTCCCACTGAGAACGTGAACGCTAACGCTTCCTCATTTCGTCTTCAAGGCCACGAAACCAAGTCAATGCTGAACAACAACGGGCCGAGATACAAGCGCAGCAAACTAGAGCGGAAACTGAACGTGGACGTCATCTTTTGCGTCATTCTCCTCCTCGCCATGTGTCTGGTCGGAGCAGTAGGTCGGTGATGAATTACGTAACTCAGCCATGAAAATCGTTACGCAGATCAGTTTATGTTTAAAAAGCTTTTTTTTTTTTTACACTTGTGAGCGGGCATTTCAGTCACTTTGGCCTCAAGCCCGCTATGCTGGATGGGGGATGGAGTGAGGGGGACAGGGGGTGGGGGGTGAGAAGGTGTGGCGCCAAAAATAGCCTCCCTCCTTGTGCCAGTCGATGTGATTAAGCCTCCTGTCCTCACACATTTAGGTCACTACTTTTGGCGACAGACGCTACCCGGCGTGCCCCCTTACCTGGTCCCCGACAGCAGCGGTCACCTGGACGGTCCCAGTCTGTCCAGCTTCTACATGTTCTTCAGTATGATCATATTGCTTCAGGTGGAAAAGAATCTTCACTATATTTTTGTTTTACCTTTTCTTTTCACACACCTTTTTACGATCTTATTCTCTTCCAGGTTCTGATACCCATCTCGCTTTATGTTTCCATCGAGCTGGTGAAGATTGGCCAGATCTTCTTCATTATGAACGATATAGATCTTTATGATGAAGACACAGATAGTCGTATTCAGTGTAAAGCCTTGAACATTACAGAAGACCTGGGTCAGATTGAGTACATCTTCTCAGACAAGACCGGAACGCTCACGGAGAACAAGATGGTGTTTCGGCGTTGCTCCATCATGGGTACGGAGTACCCGCACGAAGAAAACGGTAAACATGAACCAAGATTGACTTACAATACATATGATACAGATTGTGTTTACATTCCATGTTAGCATAGTGGGGCGGCACGGTGGACGAGTGGTTACCGCACAGACCCCACAGCTAGGAGACCGGGGTTCAATTCCACCCTCGGCCATCTCTGTGTGGAGTTTGCATGTTTTATCCCCGTGCATGCGTGGGTTTTCTCCGGGTACTCCGGTTTCCTCCCACATTCCAAAAACATGCTAGGTTAATTAGCGACTCCAAATTGTCCATAGGTATGAATGTGAGTGTGAATGGTTGTTTGTCTATATGTGCCCTGTGATTGGCTGGCCACCAGTCCAGGGTGTACTCTATAGTGCCTCTAGTCCGAAGACAGCTGGGATAAGCTCAAGCAACCCCCGTGACCCTCGTGAGGATAAGCGGTAGAAAATTAATGTGTTCTCCTCCTATTTTGTGTGGAAGTGGTAACTTTTTGGCTTCTTATTTTGTCTTTCCCCACCCTCGGCCATCTCTGTGTGGAGTTTGCATGTTCTCTGAGTGTGAATGGTTGTTTGTCTATACTATGTGCCCTGTGATTGGCTGGCCACCAGTCCAGGGTGTACCCCGCCTCTCGTCCGAAGACAGCTGGGATAGGCTCCAGCACCCCCCTGCGACCCTTGTGAGGAAAAGCGGTAGAAAATGAATGAATGAATGAATGTTAGCATAGTGAAAGTTGCCCCGGTCTGAGTCGACAAAATCAAAGCCTAAACCAATATTGGTTCGATGTCCTGGAAATACCAGAAAGTTGTTTTTTTTGCGGTTGTTTTTATTGTTCACCTCAATGGAAT
The DNA here is from genome assembly GCF_037039965.1 of Doryrhamphus excisus. NCBI lineage: Eukaryota > Metazoa > Chordata > Actinopteri > Syngnathiformes > Syngnathidae > Doryrhamphus > Doryrhamphus excisus. The sequence goes on along the minus strand of NC_136378.1, from coordinate 3,743,628 downwards.
GCGGACATGCTAGGTGTTTTTTTCTAACCCTTGAGAATGTTAGTAAACAATGTATGATTTACAGTAAATATGTGCCGTAGTTCCTCATGACTTCCCCATCAGTTAGCAACTATGGTATTTTGTTGTAATTTGAGACCAAAACAGTTATTACAGTAATCCCTCGTTTCATTCATTCATTCATTCATTCATTTGTCGTTTGTTGCTATTAATTGGTTTCAGACCTGACCGTGATAAGTGAATTTCGACCAAGGTGGATTCCTAATTCATAAACAGAATATTTTTTTAGTTATAGTCGAAGAAACCTGTTTATGAGCTTCTAAATACATTTGACATTATGAGAGCCCTCTAAACATATTCTAGCACCCCTATAGTCACATTTACATTCATTCATTCAATCATTTTCTACCGCTTTTTCCTCACAAGGGTCGCGGGGGTGCTGGAGCCTATCCCAGCTGTCTTCGGGCGAGAGGCGGGGTATGGACAATTTGGAGTCGCTAATTAACCTAGCATGTTTTTGGAATGTGGGAGGAAACCGGAGTACCCGGAGAAAACCCACACATGCACGGGGAGAACATGCAAACTTCTCACAGAGATGGCCAATAGTGGGGAAAGACAAAATAAGAAGCCAAAAAGTTACCACTTCCACACAAAATAGGAGGAGAACTCATTCATTCATTCATTTTCTACCGCTTATCCTCACGAGGGTTGCGGGGGGTGCTGGAACCTATCCCAGCTGTCTTTGGACGAGAGGCGGGGTACACCCCAGACTGGTCACCAGCCAATCACAGGGCACATATAGACAAACAACCATTCACACTCACATTCATACCTATGGACAATTTGGAGTCCTAGCATGTTTTTGGAATGTGGGAGGAAACCGGAGTACCCGGAGAAAACCCACACATGCACGGGGAGAACATGCAAACTTCTCACAGAGATGGCCAATAGTGGGGAAAGACAAAATAAGAAGCCAAAAAGTTACCACTTCCACACAAAATAGGAGGAGAACTCATTCATTCATTCATTTTCTACCGCTTATCCTCACAAGGGTTGCGGGGGGTGCTGGAGCCTATCCCAGCTGTCTTCGGGCGAGAGGCGGGGTACACCCTGGACTGGTGGCCAGCCAATCACAGGGCACATATAGACAAACAACCATTCACACTCACATTCATACCTATGGACAATTTGGAGTCGCTAAATTACCTAGCGTGTTTTTGGAATGTGGGAGGAAACCGGAGTACCCGGAGAAAATGCACGGGGAGAACATGCAAACTCCACACAGAGATGGCCGAGGGTGGAATTGAACCCTGGTCTCCTAGCTGTGAGGTCTGCGCGCTAACCACTACACCACCGTGCCACCCTTAATCCCTCGTTTATTACAGTTAATTATTTCCAGACCTTATCGTGATAAGTGAAATTTTTTTCCAGCCATCCGTTTGGCTGTTATTGATGAGCAAGATTCCGAAGAGGAGGTCATCTTCCACCAGCAGCCCCCGCAGCCTGGATGGTCTCTGGACGTTGAGGACGGCAGCCCTGAAGGCACCGCACATCATCACCATGGAAGCAGACACAAGAGCAAGTTTGCAGGAAACGCCCAGAGCAACGTGGCCTTCAGCAGTCCGCTGGTAAGACGAGCGCTCAGTCAAGATTTACTTCTCGAGATGCTGGAGGGGAGGGGGCTGGGGGTTGTGGACTTGCTTGGTTGCTCATGAGCGTCTAAGCGAGTCAGTTCCACTAGACTGGGGTGCTCGCACTTTTGCAGCCTGGGAGTCCCAAACAGCTACGTCCTATATAATAATAATAACTCATAAATACTCATGATTGGTATTTCACATGATTCATTCATTCATTTATGGTAATGGTTTAATTTCATTTGAACATGCATCAGATTACAATTGAATGCATCACATAATCAGTTCCCAGTTCCACATGTCCAAAAGGAGTAGGAAGAAGCAAAGCTTATTAAATCCTACCCCTCCATCTGGTACTTTTTACAATCAGTAACTGTTACATTTGTTCACTTCCTGCTCATAATATAGTTTATTTCATTCATTTTCTACCACTTGTCCTCACGAGGGTCGCAGAGGGGTGCTAGAGCCTATCCCAGCACCCCCCCGCTGTGTAGGCTATTTTTTATTTATTTTTTTCTTCACTGTAAAGCATCTTTGAGTACTATGAAATGCGCTATACAAATAAAATGTATTATTAATAATAATAATAATAATAACTATTATTATTATTATTATTGTTATTCTTATTATTATTGTTATTATTATTGTTGTTATTATTATTATGTTTCTTGACTTTGTTTCACGTCCTGAACTCCAATATAGAAATGTGTGTTTTCTACACGTATTATTATTATTATTATTATTATTATTATTATTATTATTATTATTATTATTATTATTATTATTATTATTATTATTCATAATAATTTGGCATCCTGAACTCCAATATAGAAATGTGTGTTTTCTACACCTTGAAAATAAAATAAAATAAAATAAAAATGATTGTTAATAATAACATTATTATTATTATTATTATTATTATTATTATTATTATTATTATTATTATTATTATTATTATTATTATTATTATTATTATTCATAATAATTTTGCATCCTGAACTCCAATATAGAAATGTGTGTTTTCTACACGTATTATTATTATTATTATTATTATTATTATTATTATTATTATTATTATTATTATTATTCATAATAATTTGGCATCCTGAACTCCAATATAGAAATGTGTGTTTTCTACACTTTGTAAATAAAATAAAATAAAAATAATTATTAATAATAACATTATTATTATTATTATTATTATTGTGATTATTATTATTATTATTATTATTATTCATAATAATTTTGCATCCTGAACTCCAATATAGAAATGTGTGTTTTCTACACTTATATATATAAAGAATAGAAAATATAATAAAATTAAATAAAATAAAAAGGATTATTAATAATAACATTATTATTATTATTATCAATAATAATATTTATTATTATTATCATTATTAGAATTATAATGATTATCTATTTCTTCTTTCATCAAAATGATGATGATGATGATTATTATTATTAATAATAATAAGTGTAGAAACACACATTTCTATAGTGGAGTTCAGGAAGCCAAACAAAGTCAAGAAACATCCATCCATCCATCCTTCTGTTTTTTAAGCGTATGACTTGAGACTTGACTCAAGGCTTGCAAAACATTGACTCGTCTTACATATTTCAATATTTTCTTTCATCCAAACGATTGTTATTTAATCAACAACTCTCTATTTCTATAAAGAGGCGAGGCCCTTTTGGGCACAATGTGATTACCAAACTCAAAGTGACATTTGTTTATTCACTCATCCTTGGGTCAGTAGGCCTCTTGAGCCCGCCGCCCGATGCAGATGCTCAAGCTGCGAGGCGCCAGTGATGAGCGCATTCGTCTTGGCTAAAAGTGTTGGTGACAGGGCATATGGTCACGCTGGGCGCCATTTGGCTTCGACCACCGATGTCGCATAAACCGTAAACGTGCACCATAGATTTGTTATAACGTACGGTCGAGTAGCTCAGAGTCTATATTTATCTAGGAAATCAAACAGCGTGACACGAAGAAATGTCCTCCAATGAGGTTGAGTTAAAACTTAGTACTAATACTAATAATTAGTATTAGTAATCTTTTTTATAATTTTTTGGAAATGTGACATAACAGCCTCTTCCGATCCTAAATCACAGAAAACAAAATAAACAAAAACATGACTTGCGATGAGTTCATAAACAGATTCGCTTCACTCTCACAGGAAACGGACGTGATTCCAGACAGGAAGCTGCTCCAGCAGGTCGGCATTGCAGCGAGAAGCAGCAGCGTCCGGAAGATGGATCCATACCTGGACTTTTTTCTGGCTCTCGCCATTTGCAACACGGTGGTGGTTTCCATGGCAACAGCTCGGAGACAGAGGGTGAGTGTTCTGTTTACTGTCAGTGTGGATGAGAAGTAAAGATGGAGGGAAAAGATGATAGAGGGATTCGTTTTTGGAATAAAAAAATTACCTTTTGGTGTCATATACACCAAATATTTGACCAATATTTGGATTATCTGACAACATTCATTCATTTTCTACCGCTTGTTGCTGTTAATTGGTTTCAGACCCGACTGTGATAAGTGAATTTCAGCCAAGTAGGATTCCTTATTCATAAACATAATTTTTTTTAGTTATAGTATAGAAAACCTGTTTATGAGCCTCTAAATACATTTTTTGACATTATGAGAGCTCTCTAAACATTTTCTAGCACCCCTATAGTCACATTTACATTCATTCATTCATTCATTTATTTTGGTTTCAGACCCGACTGTGATAAGTGAATTTCAGCCAAGTAGGATTCCTTATTCATAAACATAATTTTTTTTAGTTATAGTATAGAAAACCTGTTTATGAGCCTCTAAATACATTTTATGACATTATGAGAGCTCTCTAAACATGTTCTAGCACCCCTATAGTCACATTTACATTCATTCATTCATTCATTTATTTTGGTTTCAGACCCGGCAGTGATAGGTGAATTTCAGCCAAGTAGGATTCCTTATTCATAAACATAATTTTTTTTAGTTATAGTATAGAAAACCTGTTTATGAGCCTCTAAATACATTTTTTGACATTATGAGAGCTCTCTAAACATGTTCTAGCACCCCTATAGTCACATTTACATTCATTCATTCATTCATTTATTTTGGTTTCAGACCCGACTGTGATAAGTGAATTTCAGCCAAGTAGGATTCCTTATTCATAAACATAATTTTTTTTAGTTATAGTATAGAAAACCTGTTTATGAGCCTCTAAATAAATTTTTTGACATTATGAGAGCTCTCTAAACATGTTCTAGCACCCCTATAGTCACATTATATTCATTCATTCATTTATTTTGGTTTCAGACCCGACTGTGATAAGTGAATTTCTGCCAAGTAGGATTCCTTAGTCATAAACAGAATATTTTTTTAGTTATAGTATAGAAAACCTGTTTATGAGCCTCTTAATAAATTTTTTAACATTATGAGAGCCCTCTAAACATGTTCTAGCACCCCTATAGTCAAATTTACATTTATTTATTTATTCATTTTCTCCCGCTTGTTGCTGTTAATTGGTTTCAGACCCGACTGTGATAAGTGAATTTCGGCCAAGTAGAATTCCTTATTCATAAACAGAATATTTTTTAGTTATAGTATAGAAAACCTGTTTATAAGCCTCTAAATTTTTTAACATTATGAGAGCCCTCTAAACATGTTCTAGCACCCCTATAGTCAAATTCACAAATTCATTCATTCATTTTCTACCGCTTATCCTCACAAGGGGGGTGCTGGAGCCTATCCCAGCTGTCGTCGGGCGAGAGGCAGGCAGGGTACACCCTGGACTGGTGGCCAGCCAATCACAGGGCACATATAGACAAACAACCATTCACACTCACATTCATACCTATGGACAATATGGAGTCGCCAATTAACCTAGCATGTTTTTGGAATTTGGGAGGAAACCGGAGTACCCGGAAAACCCACACATGGGAGAGAGCATGCAAACTCCACACAGAGATGGCCGAGGGTGGAATTGAACTCGGGTCTCCTCGCTGTGCAGCCTTTATCTCACAACAATCCTGAATAAAAATTGCTTGTAAAAACACAGGCTACTGTTACGGCCATAAAATTCAACACATGATGTCACTTCCTGTCCGCATGCCAATCTGTACTCCTGGAGCACATTTATAGCAACACAAATTGTATTTATGTCTTAAATGGTCTATGATTTTGGGATAATATTGGGTAATACAAGTGTAAACATGACTATAGGGCTGTTAGATTATGTCTAGAGGACTCTAGTATTTATTATGAGTCTCAGATTTGCTTAAAATACAAAATAAATTTTGGTTTCTACAGGAATTAATTGAATTTCCAAAATCCACTTCCATGTGTCGTCAGCCATCTTGATTTGTGTTTACTAAATGAACTTGAGTTTGATGTTTTCTTTACTGTATAATTTATGACGAAGACGCAAGACAGAGCTGGCGGGCGTCATCAGCATAAGCGTCCGTGTGTTTGGGAACACATGAATATGAAACAAATAATATTTTCTTTGTTCCAGACACAAGAGCAGCCATGTTCCTTCCAACCAAATAATCCCCTGGATGACTTCTCCAACTTTTTGAAGAGAGCGGCTTCATTTCGGAACATATTTGCATCCAAAACCAAAAGGGACCGAACCTTTTCAGAGACCTCGTTCAAAGAGTACGACGGCTTTAACCCCGCTACAAAAGCCGACGACTCGGGAGTTTTGACATCACATGATCAGAACGGCGAGCCCAGCACGGTGTGCTATCAGGCGGAGAGTCCAGACGAGGCGGCTTTGGTGTACGCCGCCAAAGCGTATGGCTTCACTCTGCTGAGTCGCACCCCCGACAGTGTGACTGTGAGGCTGCCATCTGGACAGAATCTGGTCTTTGAGGTTCTGGATACTCTCGCCTTTGACTCCAACAGGAAGAGAATGTCTGTTCTGGTTCGACACCCTATCACTAAAGAATTGGTGCTGTACTCCAAAGGTGCGGACTACGCCATCATGGAGCTGCTTGGTGCACCATATGCTGGTGAAGACTTTGTTTGATTCCCGTGACTTCATATTGGAAATTACACTATATTAATACTTCTAATTGTAATACAGTAAAGTCTGGTTATATCGATATCGGTTATAACGAATTACTACTTATTACGATACTATTTTCATTTCCCGGCAAATTTCTAGTCTTTTATGATATAATTAGTTCCGGTTATTATGATAATCCGGTTACTACGATGCCCTTTTCATCTCCCGCTAGCCAATTTGGTCTGCTTATATCGATACAAAAGCAGCTTAAATCAATCTTTGCTTAAGGATTTCAATACCAAAAAAGAACACGGCGAACGGCTGCTTCCAGTCAACTTTATTTTTCACACTTCCACCACCAGAGCGCAGCACACACACACCGATTCCCGCACTTCCTGGTTCACAGGTCACGCTCAACCCGCCCCACATAGCTGGCCAAACACATGCCTGCAACAGAAGAACCAACTGACATAGCATACACACCTATTCCAACGAAAACACAAGCTTACAAATACATGTATTTAATTGTGTTGTATTCAGATATCTTTTTATCGCTTGCAATAATCACTGTTTTTCATATGAACATGCTGGCGTTCGTGGTTTCTCTCGTGTGTATAGATTTTATACAGGCATGTGTTTGGCCAGCTATGTGGGGCGGGTTGAGCATGACCTGTGAACCAGGAAGTGCGGGAATCGGTGTGTGTGCTGCGCTCTGGTGGTGGAAGTGTGAAAAATAAAGTTGACTGGGAGCAGCCGTTCGCCGTGTTCTTTTTTGGTATTGAAATCCTTAAGCTAAGATTGATTTAAGCTGCTCGACATTGTTCTATACTATAGAACAGGGGTGGGCAAACTACGGCCCGGGGGCCACATGCGGCCCACTAAGCGATTGAATCCGGCCCGCCTGTTGCTTTTTAAGTATTTCAAATTTTAACATACAATCTCGCAACATAACTTGCAAGTCGGACGTCTTATTTAGTAAAAAAAAAACAAAAAAATTACAAATTAAATGAAAATAAATAACAAGAAAAAATATATATATTAACTATATATATATATAAATAAATGTATGATATATTAAATGACTGATGTTTAAAGTGCTCCTGAAAAAGTTTTACAGATAAAATTAGACCAAAAAAATCTAGAAAAATTATAAGTATAAAATAGTGTGTATGTTAAATATATGTTATGGCCCCCCCGGACAATTTTGTTAACTCAATGCGGCCCACCAGTCAAAATATTTGCCCACCCCTGCTATAGAACAATGTCGAGTGCATTATTGCCCACTTTTAATGCAGTTCGGCGCAGGATCGGATATATGGATAGTCCGGTTATATCGATATTTTTTCCGACTCCTGAGAATATCAATATAACGAGACTTTACTGTATTTCCAGAACATCTCAAAGGAAGTCAGAAGAATATTGTTCAAGATACTCAATATCACGTAGACGGTTACGGTAAAGAGGGCCTGCGGACGCTTTGCTTCACTAAGAAGGTACTCGAGTATACCGACGACTATTTTTGTATCCTGCAACGGCAACAACATCGTGTCATTTCGCTCGTACTGCAGGTACTGAGCACCAAACACTATGAAGACTGGTACGCAAGCAGACAGAGAGCAATGGCCGCCATCGATGGCAGAGAGCAGCTCATTACGGACACCGCCGTGCAGCTGGAGACGAACCTCACCCTGCTGGGTAAAAATCCCAATGCGTTCGCTGTAAAACATACATTTATGATGAACTCTTGTCTGTTAAAATCACATGTCTTCCCTGCAAAAAGGGGCGACGGGTATTGAGGACCGTCTGCAGGAGAGCGTTCCAGACACCATCCTGGCGCTGCGGGAAGCGGGGATCAAGGTGTGGGTGCTGACTGGTGACAAGCCGGAGACAGCTGTCAACATCGGCTACGCCTGCAGGCTGCTGGAAGATGAAGACCTGGTGATTAACATGAGCTGCAAAAACAAGGTGAGGAGACACTTGGCTGTCCTGCTGTAACTGCTTATCTACACCTCCTCTCGCCTCGCCTAAGGACTGTTGGTGCCTCTGAAAGGGGCGGAAGCATCTCAGCTTATATATATACGCTACGTCAGGGGGTTCCCAACTCACGGCCCACCTTTGTCCTATAAACAGTATATAGACCAAATGCTGCATTCTCAGTAATAATAATAATAATAATAATAATAATGTTATTGTTAATAATAAATTTTATTTTATTTTATTTTATTTTATTTTATTTTATTTTATTTTATTTTATTTTATTTTATTTTATTTTATTTTATTTTATTTTATTTTATTTTATTTTATTTTTATTTTATAAATTGTCCTATAAACTGTACATAGACGAACTGCTGCATTCTCAGAGCACTTAATGATAATGATAATGATAATAATGTTGTTATTATTAATAATAATAATAATTATTTTTTAATATTTTTTTCTATTTTATAATTTGTCCTATAAACAGTACATAGACGAAATGCTGTGTTCTCAGAGCAATAATAATGACAATAATAATAATAATAATAACAATAATAATAATAATAATGTTATTATTAATAATAATAATTATTATTATTTTGTTTTATTTTATTATTATATTTATTTATTTTATAAATTGTCCTTTAAACAGTACATAGACAAAATGCTGTGTTCTCAGAGCAATAATAATAATGTTTAATAATAATAATAATAATTTTTATTCTATTATTATATTTATTTATTTTATAAATTGTCCTATAAACTGTACATAGACGAACTGCTGCATTCTCAGAGCACTTAATAATAATAATAATAATAATGTTATTATTAACAATAAGAATAATTATGATTATTATATTTATTTATTTTATAAATTGTCCTATAAACTGTACATAGACGAACTGCTGGATTCTCAGAGCACTTAATAATAATAATAATAATAATAATAATATTCTCAATAGGTTATTACTCAGAATCATCCCATATTTTGAAAAAACAGAAACTACATTTGGATGGCGGTTCCAGAACGAAGCTAAGATCTTTAAACAATGACATTGATCGGTCGTTTTAAAAGTCACCTGACCATCGGACCACTTCGGTGGTCTAACTGAAGGTCAAATCCTTCCAAGAAAAGTTAAGTTGTCAGATCCTCCCTTAATGACACGGTACGGGATGGAGCTATTATATATTTAATATATTTATATATTTATAACAAACCCACCAAGAACAAGGCCTCAAATATCCTTAATTGGCATCCATCTTTTACCTGCTCCAGGTGACACACACGGAGCTTTCTGGAACTTGTAATGGATGACGGATGGAGTGAATTCCTGCCAATATAATAACGAAACCTTCCATATCTAATTAGCAGCCTAATATCGAGCCCTCGTAGGAAATATCTCTCCTCCTGTGATCCAGAGTGGAAAACCTCTCATTGGTTCAACTATTTTTACCAGCAATGGCCACCCCAGGGATGCACTCCTCCAATCATGGCTTCACACTTAATATGACATTTTGACTGCATAGGATTGATGAAAACAAAACAGGATGTGACCTATTTTTTTTTTTATCATGTTTTGGCTCAGGGGTTGAATTCTTCTACAGATGGCCTTGTTGTTGCTTGTAGTCAGACTCCATGAACATGACTCAATATCGTGTCGTTCATAAGCTTGCACCGCAACTTGACTACTTATTGAAATTACCAATCTGAATATTATTATTCAAGTCAAATGTATTTTCTTTTTAGCTCATATGCGCCTCGATCCTGGATTGCACTCTGGAGGAAGTAAAGAGGTACGAAAACGACCCCCGTAACGTGGATACGACTCCAGATATCTCTCTGGTGATCGATGGGCGCACCCTGGCCATGGCGCTGTCTCCGGATCTGCAGGACCGATTTGTGGAGTTGGCAAAGTGTTGCCGTTCTGTGCTCTGCTGCCGAGTCACGCCCTTGCAGAAGAGCGGAGTGGTGAAGATCGTCAGGGAGAAGCTCAAGGTCATGACGCTAACTATTGGTAAGACGGGTTTGTGTGTTATTGTTCATTAAGTACTTTTCAATTTAAATCATCAACAAATGAGACACACCTCTTAAGTAATTAATCAATCATGGACTGGGCTCGATCTGTTAGTCCCCCTTAATCTCAATTTATCCAATAATTTTAGAATGAGGGCTGCACGGTGGTCAAATGGTTAGCGCATTAGACCTCACAGCTAGGAGACCCGAGTTCAATCCCACACTCGGCCATCTCTGTGTGGAGTTTGCATGACCCTCGTGAGGATAAGCGGTAGAAAATGAATGAATGAATGAGTTCTCCTCCTAGTTTGTGTGGAAGTGGTAACTTTTTGGCTTCTTATTTTGTCTTTCCTGACCCTCGGCCATCTCTGTGTGGAGTTTGCATGTTCTCCCCGTGCATGCGTGGGTTTTCTCCGGGTTTCCTCCCACATTCCAAAAACATGCTAGGTTAATTAGCGACTCCAAATTGTCCATAGGTATGAATGTGAGTGTGAATGGTTGTTTGTCTATATGTGCCCTGTGATTGGCTGGCCACCAGTCCAGGGTGTACCCCATCTCTCGCCTGAAGACAGCTGGGATAGGCTCCGGCACCCCCCGCAACCCTCGTGAGGATAAGCGGTAGAAAATGAATGAATGAATGAATGAGTTCTCCTCCTATTTTGTGTGGAAGTGGTAACTTTTTGGCTTCTTATTTTGTCTTTCCCCCACCCTCGGCCATCAATAAGGAATAAGGAATACATTTTAAAACAGATATATTGGAGATATTTACAAAACCTCAACTGACAACATCTCCCATGTGACCTCAGGTGATGGTGCCAACGATGTTAACATGATCCAAGCTGCTGATATCGGGATCGGCATATCTGGTCAGGAAGGAATGCAGGTACAAAGCACCAGGATGTTTGTTTTTTAATTTTTAATTTTTAATTTTTAATTTTTAATTTTTAATTTTTAATTTTTAATTTTTAATTTTTAATTTTTAATTTTTAATTTTTAATTTTTAATTTTTAATTTTTAATTTTTAATTTTTAATTTTTAAAACGTTGATTTTTAAAATCAATTATTAATTAAAACAATTTTTATTATTTTAAAACAATTAAAATACAAAATAATAAAAAAAACTTAAATTATATTAGGAAAGCAGGAAGTGAACAAATGTAACAGTTACTGATTGTAAAAGTACCAGATGGAGGGGTAGGATTTAATAAGCTTTGCTTCTTCCTACTCCTTTTGGACATGTGGAACTGTGAACTGATTATGTGATGCATTCAATTGTAATCTGATGCATGTTCAATTGAAATTAAACCATTACCATTACCTTTTCAGTTTTTTAATGTTTTTGATTGAAAAAAATGACTATGTGTAATTCTACTGTGTCCTCCACAGGCAGTCATGTCGAGTGATTTTGCAATATCTCGCTTCAAACACCTTAAAAAGCTCCTGCTGGTCCACGGACATTGGTGCTACACCCGTCTGGCCAATATGATCATTTACTTCTTCTATAAGAATTTGGTGGGTTGACATTAATATTTCATCATCAACCTGAACGACCAATCAACTTTTGACTTCATGTCATCCATCCATCTCCCAGGCCAATGTCAGCCTTCTCTTCTGGTATCAGTTCTACTGCGGCTTCACAGCGGCCACCATGTTGGACTACTGGTTGCTGATTTTCTTCAACCTCTTCTTCACCTCAGCGCCCCCCATTATGTTTGGGATCATGGACAAAGATGTTTCGGCGGAGGTGCTGCTCGGCGTGCCTGAGCTCTATAGGACTGGCCAAGGTGCAGGGGTCAGTGGTTCATTATTATATTAATATAACATGCATTTTATATCATATATTTTATGATATCTCATCAGGGGATAGGACAGGGGTCGGCAACCTTTACTATGAAAAGAGCCGTTTTACCCTCTTGCCCACCAAGGGAAAATAGCCTTGTGGGAATTTGGGGGTATCAACGTAGTTCATATAAAAAAAGACAAGTTGTAGTACTCTTGCTAGTATTGCAGATAAAGTACTGTAAACTTACCTGATTTGTTTAAAATGTCAAATAGTATCTCTGGGAAAGTATTACTTATTTTCCTTCATGTTTACCTGTGTGAGGGAGAACTGAATAACATCCTGTCAGGATGCATTCATCGTCTCACATAAAGTTGGATTTTTTAAAAACACATTACAAAGATGTGCATTTTCCTCACTTGAGTGTTTAAAAATATTCAAGCATTGCAAAGGGCTGAAGAGCCACATGCGGATCTGGAGCCGTGGGTTGCTGACCCTTGGGATAGGAGATATTTTCAGTAGATTTTAATTTTAATTTTAAACATGCATCAGATTACAATTGAATGCATCACATAACCAGTTCACAGTTCCACATGTCCAAAAGGAGTAGGAAGAAGCAAAGCTTATTAAATCCTACCCCTCTATCTGGTACTTTTACAATGAGTAACTGTTACATTTGTTCACTTCCTGCTTTCATAATATAGTTAAATTTTAATTTTTATTTAATTTAATTTAATTTAATTTTATTAATTATTTTATTAATATTGTATAATTATTAATAAATAATTAATCAGTAATCATTATTATCAACATTGTATAATTAATAAATAAATAATTAGTAATAATAATAATAATTATTATTTTAGTTAAGCGACTTATTTTTATTATAATATATTATTATTTATATGATATTATATGATATTATATGATATTATATGATATTATATGATATTATATGATATTATTATATACTACTACAAATAATTATTATTAATAATAATAATAATAATAATAATAATAATAATAATAATAATAATAATAATAATAATAATAATAATAATAATAATAATAATAATAATAATAATAATAATAATAATAAGTTATTATTATAACCCCAATGGCTGGACGGGACAAAAAAAAAAATAATAAGTAATTTATTTATTTTTGTCACATACCGAAGTACGAGGTAATATACCTTGAAAAAGGTTCTCTTGAAAAACTAA